>NC_134112.1:41440000-42161250 GCF_040939455.1 Microcebus murinus
TGGGGAAAAATTAGGTCCATAAATAAACATTGTTGGTATTTAGTGCAGTTCTCAGAAGCTGAAAATCTTTCCCAAAAATCAGTATTTGAAACCTGTCACTTCAGAAAAAGCTAAAACTTCAATGTATTTTCACTCCAGTATAGAAAAGCTTTGAAACAAGTTCCTATAAGCACTCTAAGAAAGTTGATTTTAAAATGGGAAGGATCTTAATTTTCAAGAATATCAGCCTGAGAATAAACTTTATAGAAAGGGAATATCTGAGTATCTCTAAAAAAGTAAGAGAAAAAAGTTATTAAAATTTTTTTGCATTCCCCAAACTGAGCACAGGATAAAAATGACTTAAAAGGAGAAATTTAATGAAAAGATAAAAAACTGAAAGCAAATGAATCAATTAAAACACATAGACACAATATATTGCAAGCAGTGATTCAACATTATATGCTGACTTGCTTTGTATTATCTTTTAAAATAGAATCATAACTTCTTTATGTATAAAACAATGAGGCTCTCAAGATGCTCATGAAAAAGTCTAATCAAATTTCACTCTACAGTTAGCAATCTGTTAGAGTATTAGGCCTAAATAAATCGGATATGTTAAATCAGGAATCAACACATGCTATTTTTCATAGCAGGGGCTATATAAATTACAAGCTTTTCCATGTTTTCCTTACTGAATGTAATACACTTAAAAACAAGCAATATTCTCCTTCCAGAGTACTCTAAATGCAACTCTTTTTACATCTTTAGAACTTGTAATTCACCCTAATACCCAATCTTTATGAAAACAAAACAAAACTACAAGAGGATTTACATTTGCTACTTACTATCTTGCACAGTAAAATCTTGAGTATTTGTTCTGTGTTTAAATCCAGGGGTTTTGCTTTATGAGGTTTCAGAAAGAAGCAACTTTATTATATTTTCTTTTGGTTGTTACTAATGATTTTGGCTTAAAGATCATTAATTTCAACACTAACATCCTGCTATATTCTCATTTGAGTTGTTCTCTTTATCTCAAAGGTAGACTTTATATATTACCATTACAAAAAAATAACTATTTGCATAATACTTTATGATTTTACATCTATTACAAACACATCACAGGGAGCCTGAGGATGCATTCAGCAGCTTGTCATTCACCACTTCAAGACCCTTCAGAACCAAACAAGGGGGAGGGTGACATTTTGCTAATGGCAGAAGTACAGAAATGAATATAAATAACAAACCTTGAAATTTTAAAAATACAAAAGAAAAAAATACAAACAAAATGAGGATGATCCATGAGCATAAACAAAAGTTTCAATTTATAAAACTTCATGTCCCCTATATAGAGCAAGGTGTTTGGAGATTTATGCATCTTCTATTACAGTAGCTGTTTAAATCATCTAAAACTATGCCACAAAAATAAAGGACACTACCATCTCTTTTTGTTAAATTTATAAATTAATATCATAATAATACTAAAACTGATTGCTCCTATTTACAGAATTCAGTTTTTCTTCGGCCTTGTGAAATAATATGAATATCGATTCTCTATTACTATAGCCTTAACCCTACAAATACGCATACTAAGAATGTTTAAGAGGGAGATGATGATATAATGCGTTTAGAAATTATGTTGTTTCATAATTTCTTCTTGGTTAAAGAATTACCAAAAGAATACTTAAAAGCTTCATATTTTCTTTCATAACCATCACACCAGATAAAATAAATAAAATACTGAATGCTCAGTTATGTCACCTCTAGTCCAAATGCCCATAGCACTTGCAGCTTTTTGTAAACAATATGCCTCTATACTAAATACATATTCCTTGAGCCACCATCTACTTAACACTTTAAAATGTAGTTTAAAATGCAGTATAACACCACCATCTTATACACACACACCCACACACACACACCACTGAAGTGTGCAGAAAAGGAAGGAGGTGTAGAGCAAAAGAAGAAATGGAGCACGTTGTTGTTTTTCATTCATGCAGTATAGTGATGTCAGTGTCTGCAGCAGCAGTGGCAGCGGCAGGAGCCTTGACCAGTGGAGGCTAAAATCCACTGAAGTCAGAACCTTGCAGAATTCAAAAGAAACTGAGAAAAAAATCATTTGAAAAATTAAATCAGCTGTTCATAGTACAGACTTTAAATGGCTGAGTAAACAGAACAGCTCAGTAGTATAGTTTTAATTTGGGTGGGAGAACAAGGTGGGATGTGGATAAGTAACATAGAGGCAATATAATCAGGGAACTGGGAGAATAAGAGTCTGCATTCAAAATCACTTCTGTGTAAGAAACTGACAAAACCACCTGGTGTTAAAAACAGTAGAAAAACATCTTTAGCAGAGAAAGCCCTTCCATTCCCAACACAAGCTCTCTGATGCTGCAAATCTGTCTGCTGCACAACCAGACTCAGGAAAAGTGTTTTCATCATGATTGCATTAAAATTGCATTAAACTCGGATATGCCATACTACAACAAAGAGGGGAGTTTAAGCCTAATCACAAATTTCATTAAAACTACTTGATGATGGAGCATGTAATTCGTAAGCAATTAAAGCTTTTGAATGATGCAGAAAAACAAGTTGTACTATTATCTGTTGTAAGGTGTTAGTGTTTATCAACAGAGGAGGTACTAGATGGCCATTATATTGTTGCAGCAATTGCCAGAACTTCTCTTACTGTGCCCACAACACCCTCTGTACACAATGTGCAATGTTTATTTTATGCCTCTTACATTAGTCCCTAAAAGAAAATCCCAAAACTCAATTTATGCACTGTTGACGCTAAATCACTCAAAAATTTATGGAACTGCTGCTTTCTTTTTCATTCTGTTACCTTTCATGTCATATAACTCTAGAAAGGGGAGTTGCATATGGCATTAATCTGTTAGAAAATGGTGGCCTTTTCTATAAAATACAGCCAAAGACGTGTGTTCAGTTGTGGTCATTATTAGGGCGATCACGTTGTTTTCATTCATTCATTCAGGATTTGCCGGAGGATGTCAGTTTCTGCAGCAGCTGGCTTGACCTGGGGGAGGAGTGGGGGAGCAAATTCCTCCCAGTGCATACAGATTACAGGATGTATTTCTTAGTGCCCATGTACTCATCCTGCTGCACTACATCCTACACTGGTTCACCATCAAGTGGCCAGAAAACAAGTGCCTTGGCAAACATGCTAATTACAGGTCTGAAATATTAAAATAAAAACACCAAAATGCAATCTTAATGCAGACAACCACTTTCTCCAACTCTAACACCTTCATTGAGAAAACTCCATTAAAAAAAAAAAATCCACATACCACATAAACATTATACAGAGCTTGACAGTGTTTCCCTTCCAAGCAGAGATTTTTCCACTCAGTATGATCGTTCCCTCCACAATGCAGCAGCAGCGGCAGCAGCGGCGGCAGCATCTGTAGCTCTAGGCTGGTATTTAATAGTATTAGCTATTCCACCCTTCCTTATGAGCTTTAAGTCCCTGTGTTGGCTAATCTTCCTTTTCTCCCCCAGGACTTAACTACATCATGCACTGTGTCCCTAGACATAAACAAAACAAAACCAAAACAGAAAACATTAAGGGAAGCCCAAAGCATCCACCAGATCACCCTTACCTTTGACACCTAACAAAAAAGAAACTTGAGATCCTTGAACATCCCAGCTGAACTGTTAAGTATACTTTAAAAAATGAATACATTCCACAAACAGGTTTTTAGAAATTTACCATGGAAATCTCGGGTTGGGCATAAACTGTTTCTAGTGCAGTAGTGCTCCGATGCATGACTATATAGAGAGGTAGACTGGGGGGGGGGGAGTACACACTTCAATTGCACATTCAAAACTGTCCCCTCTACACATCCAGCAGATATCCTTACATCATAACTAACGCCACCAGCCCTTCAAAAAAGAAAAGAAAAATTATCCCGGTAGTTACAGGCACATTAGGAACTTTGCAGGAAAGCACAAAAGGCTGTAGAGATTACAACCACCACCTTATCCGCTGCTGAAGAGTTTGTGTGCGTGTTAAAGTGTTTCGCCCAGCTCCTCCTTCCCCGGCTACAAACAGCAAACACACGAGTGAGCTAGCCAGCTCTTAAAACTGAAAAACCTTTCGAAGCAGGCGAGTGATGGAAGATAAAATCTGAGGGGCGGCATGAGGGTCAAATAAAAGTTGCTTTTTTTCAGTTCGCTCCTCCAAGCCCTGCGGCGACCGCAGGGGGTTGAGATTCCCAGAGCCACTTTCAGACCTTCGATAATGCACTAGCAAAGAGAAGCCCGGAGAGGCTGAAGTTTCCACGGAGGGCACCGTCGGGGAGACGCAGCCCGGGAGGACGGGAGGGTTGGGCTCGCTACCTCTGCACACGGGCGAGCCGGGGCTCCGTCTCTCAGGTGAGCTGCTCCTCCGGTGACTCTCAGGGGACCGTCTCGGGCGGCCCTTGGCCCGGGGCGTCTGTTCAGCCGGGGCTGCGGCCGACGGCAGCGTCGGGCTGGGCGGGCTGGGGCCGCGGGCCGCGCCGGGCCCCGGGAGGCTGCCCAGCGAGGCGGCGGCGGCGGCGGCGGCGGCGGGCAGGCGCGTGGGACTGTGCTGGCTGCCCCGCAGGAGCTGGTAGGGCACCGTGGCGCGGATGGGCTGCAGCAGCCGGCCGGCTCCCGCAGCCGGGGCGCAGCCCACGCCGCCGCCGCCCGCACCGTTCCCGCTCCCGGCGGTGGCAGGCGGGGAGCCCGCGGCGCTGCGCCGCATCCTCTGCGGCGGGGGATGAGGGGTCTGAGAGGAACTGGAGGAGGAGGAGGCAGTGGACATGGTCGCTCCGCGGGCCCTGGACGACGCCGGCCGACACGGAGGCGCGGGGCGGAGAGGCGCGAGCGTGTGGGAGCCGGCGCGATAGTGCGTGCGAGTGTGTAAGGGGGAGGGGCGGGGGTATCGGGGAGGGGGAGGAGTCTCAGGGCTCCCCCTTCCCAACGCACACCCCCGCCGCCTCGGCGAGGGGGGAGGGGAGGGCTGCGAAAACAAACGTCCAACGGCCCCAACCGCCCGGCTGGGCTCGGCGTGGCGGTCACAGCCGGGGCCGCTAGGAGCCCGGAGCCGCCGCCGCAGCCGCCGCCCCGGGCATCGCGCTGACAGGGCAACCGCCCGGATCACGCAGCCCAGGGGGCCGATCGCAGCCTTCTCCTCAGCCCTCGCGGGGCTGCACACGCGGGAGAACCCGGCAGCTGCAGGGAGGCCCGGGACTCCTGCTTCTGGGGACCGGGGTGAGGGGAAAGGGCCTCGAGGTGCCTGGAGCTCCGCGGGATCCGCGCCACCGCAAACGCCGCCGCCGCCGCCGCTTCTACCCACTCCTCACTCGGAATGGCAACTAATCCCCCGACTGCACCCCGCCCCCGGCACCGCCTCCCGGCGCTCCAGACCCGGCAGCTGCCAAAACGAGCATATCCATTGGCTCCGCCGCTCTCCACCAGAACTCTAGTGATTGGTTCTCGAACAGGAGTGAGAGGAGGATCCTCCAACGACAGTGGTACCTCCTACTTTGGGGGCGGGGCATGAGGAGGCTGGGGTGAAAAGGGGGCTGTGCGCGCAGGGAGGGGCGTAAGAGTTGACAGCCTTTGAGGTGAGAGCGAGACTACGAAAGTGGGTCCCTGTGTGTCCTGCGCGTGCCCCAACACCCACAGACTCGCACACGCCCCAGTAAGCAGGTTGTAAGGGCTCCACCCTCCTGGGCCGTCAGTGCAACTTGAGACAGAGGACACTTGAGGCAAACTTTTTGCAAGCACGCTTGCATCCGGTGGGATGTTTTAGAGTTAGAACCAGAAGACTGAATCCCTTCCCCTCTCATTTTAGCAGTCTTGAGTTTTCGTGACTAGCTTTATTAATCAAATGAACTTCAGGTGATCAGAAGCAAAGCCTGGAAGCTAGATTGAACAAAGGACCCATACTTTTACAGCCTACCCTAACATTTGTAGTTATGTGTGAAAAGAGATAATCAAATGCTGTGTTCCAAGACAGTAACTCTGAATAGCAGGGGTCAAGAAGGAATTTTACGTCATTGCCCCATCAGTTAGATATATTAGTGGAGGACACATCCATTGCCTCTCCCAAAGCAGACGACCTTTTCAGAGGAATAAATACCGGATGTAACGATCCACTGTGGTAAATTTGTTTTTTATTCTACAGTGAAACTGAGGAGGTACAAAGATTTTGGATGGCTATCAAAAACCTAAATTTATCCCCATAGTAAACCAAGGTTTTAAACCTTAAGCAGGAACAACTAATTTAAGAATCGTCATCAGACATCGTCCATTAATTTCTATGAGGTTAAAAAAAGAAGTGGGATGGATGTCAGATTGGTCTACTCCTGGTGTCTGTCCATGCTGACAAGCTTTCTCTGATTTCAGGCACTACATGCAGGGGTCAGTTTCACTTAGAGGAGCCATCCTTCTCTGCTTTCTTGTGTGTTCATACCAGAAAGCATGTTTAGGCTCTGTAAAAAAAACTGATGAAACTCAATAAAAATACAAAAATTGCATCCACCACTTAAACCCACTGAGACTAGTGATAGTTCCTACTTTATCACATATTAGAATAATAACTAACATGAACTGAATATTCACCATGCTCCAGCTATTCTTCTAAAGACATTGTATGTATTAATTCATTCAGTCCTCATATAATCCACAAGGTAGATACTGCTATCATCCCCACTGTGTTCTCAGCTGAGGCACAAAGAAGCTAACTGTCTTGCCTGACATCACTCAGCTAGTATGTGGGGAGCCAAGAATCTAACCCAGACAGACTGGCTCGAAAGTCTGAGCAAGGCCTCTGCTCTGGTGCTTCACAGCTTAAAGCTGTGGAGTATGTGATCAGTAGAGTATGTATTTACAATAGTCCACAAATCTCATCTGTGAGATAAGTTCCCATTAATTCAAAAGAAATTTTACAGGTGAAGAAAGCCCACTATATTTTTTTTTTTTTGCTTTTCAGAATAACATATATTTTAATCATAAATAGGGTAAAAACTTTTTCAAATTTGATATAATTGACATGTTATTTTTTCCATCTAAAAATGAATGATTCTCATTAATTATGAAATTGCATTTGTATGTAAAAAGAATGGTAAATGGCTTCTTTCTGGCAACTTCTGCAGAATAGCAAGAACAAAAAAGTTGACAGATTAAAAATGTATAAAGTTTTTTTTAATGCTGATAAATTTCTAAGTTGTT
The DNA here is from genome assembly GCF_040939455.1 of Microcebus murinus. Lineage (NCBI taxonomy): Eukaryota > Metazoa > Chordata > Mammalia > Primates > Cheirogaleidae > Microcebus > Microcebus murinus. Next base: position 41,447,198 of record NC_134112.1, read on the forward strand.
GATTTGATTATAGATAGGTCACTTCATTATACAAGTGTCATCTCTGGCCATTCCTAATATAATATAAGTATGGAACAACCTCAACACATTAGATTACAATAATTCTAAATTTATACTAAGCCACAGTCACAATGATCAATACTTAATTTGGATCTAAAACAACATATCTAGCCATATTTTAAGGGTTTTCTGTGTTTGTTCAAATCTACCACAGCAAACTTAAATTAGACAGCTAGAGCAAATCTAAATGACCTCACAGAGAATTAGTATGATCTTAAAAAAATCTATTTTCAGTTACTAGTAAGTCATCATGACCTATTTGGAAGTTCAATCACCTTCTCTTTGCTAAAGAACTCTTTGTTGTCTCTTAAACTTTTATTTTTATAAAATAACTAATCTTCTGTTTATTATTTAAGGAATCTAGCCTTCAATCAAATCAAAGGTGACTAATATAAACTCAGTGCCTGCTTTCAAATATTCATTTGTTGAGTTCTTGATAATATTTTATTCTTATTGAGGATGGTAGTAGACTCCAAGGGTATGTAGAAGCTTTAGGAAAATGTTCTCAGTAAACTGAAAATCCCCTAGAAGTGGATGTGGGTTGCTGGGCTAGAAGAGCATTGTTATGTTACCATGCTAGCTATGGCGTAGACAGGCCCTATGCAGATTTTCCCTATTAGTTGAATATAAGTGTAACAATTTCTGAAAATCCTATTTAAGGCTTAATGTTAGTAATGACTTCTTTACCATTAACTGAAAGAAGATGAAATTGAAAGCATGATTTTGTGGCATGGGAAAGATCTTTCTCTTCAGTAGCCCTATCCATGTCTTGGCTATCTGTGGGATAAGAATCCACCATTAGTTAATCTGAGGTATAATTCTATTATACTTACTTTTTAGTCCAAATATGGTAACAGACTATATTTTAGGTTAAATTCAATTTGGAATCACTGGCTTCATATGATTAATATGCTGCCCCATGTGGAGAGAAAACAAGATAAAGAACCGTTGGGCTGACAGAGCTACCAAAACCTTCCTCTTCTATTTCCATCTGGGTTTGCCAGGCTGAGCATCCAAGGCCCATCCAAACCTAAGAAGCAGTCCCAGCTGTCAGTATTAGCAATGAGGTCACGGCTGGGAGAGAACACTAAACAGATCTGCACTGATGTTCATCTTAAGCTGATTAAACTCTCTTGTAGGTGGATTCCTAATAGCAACAACAAAAAAAGCCTTGCCTGAATTTTTGTCCCTGGCAGATGCTTGAATTAAAATCCTCACTGCTTGTGAGAGCCTACGTGCACCTTTGCACTAGGTGTTTCCTCTGCCTGAAAGGTTCTTGCCACAGACATCCACATGGCTTGCCCCTCATTGCCACAATGTCTTTACTCAAATGTCACTACCTTCATGATGAGAGCTTTTCTGGACACCCTTTTAAAAATTGCAAGCACCCTCTAGGCCTTTCCTGCTCCCTATCCCACTTTTTTCCTAGAGAACCTATCACCATCCAAACTATTATATAAACTATAATTATTTTTGTTTCTTACTACCTAGAAGATTCATGAAGACAAGATTTTTTATTGGTTTTATAACTGCCGAATCTCTACAACAGTGCTTAGTATATAGTAGACCATCAACAAATATTTGTTCAATGTTGTTAAGAGTAGCAAATTTTAGCCAGTGCTTGTCTCATGAACTAGAACTTGTATATTTCATGAGAAAAAAATAATGATATGAAACAGATATATCTCTGCTGTAAACGCATAGCCACAGAGTAAAAAAAAAAAAGTATCCTATGTGGCCACTGTAAACCATACAGATATTTGTGTTGGAGCTGGCATTCAAAAAGAAAGCACACTTTGTATTATGGTCCTTATACAGGTGAAGTGAAAAATATTAGCCCTAGTGGCTCCTGCAGACTCATCAGAGGTTAAAAATGGAATCAGTAATGGAGAAAAAGTAGTTCAAATTTACAGAAAAAAAATGACTGAAATTGAGAGAGAAAGTTGAGGGGGATCAGTTAAGGGGTAACATCTGTTAATTGGTAGTTAGTTGTATCTCACTGTTAAGAACAGCTATTCTCAAGAGGCAAGTGTAAAGGAACTGAAAAATAAATGATAATTAAGTAAGAAGGACTATTATACGTAAATAATAAAAACTTTGTTTTGTTTCTAAAAAAAAAAGTTCAGAAGAAGCAATAGTAATGGGGGTATTTTATTTTTAACTGTTAAGGTCATCAAGAATAAGTGTACATTTATTCTTACACGGATAGAAAACAGTGATGATCACTGGTTTTTCAGCTTTTGTCTCCACAACAATCCAGTTGCCAAGTACGATGCCATCAGCACATCCCCTAAGCTGATACTTAAGTAGACTTTCACTATTTACCTAAAAGACTATCTTGTATAAAGCCAGCACATTCACAGGTTAAAATCTGGGGGCCAAAGAACTGTAAATATTCTCTTTCTGTGCTGTGACATTCCATTCGTTTTAGTCCCAAACACAGTGCCACACTACATGAAAGCAATAGTAGTCCTGAGCAGCCACAGTCCCCAACCTTTTTGGCACCAGGGACCGCTTTCATGGAAGACAAATTTTCCACAGACAGGGGCAGGGTTTGGGGGGTGGGAGGGATGTGGCAGCGGAGCTCAGGCGGTGATGCGAGTGATGGGGAGTGGCTGTAAATACAGGTGAAGCTTGGCTCACTCACCTCCTGCTGTGTAGCAGCAGTACTGGTCCAGGGCCCAGGGGTTGGGACCGAAGCTGTGAAGGGACTATGCTTGATTATTATAGTGTTCTTTTTTAAAAGGAGAATTTATAGTGATTAAAGTGTGTCATAGGCCAATTTCTTCCTATGTAGCTGAATCTTACTTTTTGCCACATGACTGAGTGTGTTCAGGGACTGTTGTTAGGGTGTGATCAATTCAGCACCAGTGCTTGTCCCTGAGTCAAGCTTCTCTTAACTTCTAGAGCAGTTTCTTTTAATTATTTTAAACGTTTTAAAGCATACAGTTTTCAGAGTGCCCTACTTGGCATCTCATTGAAATGGTCCTATATTAATGCATCTAATAAGCCTATATGAGGGCTTCGTAGCAACAATACTGGCATCAAACTGTAGTAACTCCTCAAGTAACACTCTGTAGGACATATAAAACCATGTCTACACATATGCCTTCCACAAAAGAGATGCAAATAAAGTATTGTGGAAGTGATGAGAGGGAAAGCTCCCTTTTGAGAACAGGCTTTAGGAAGAAGACTGTGAAGAAGTCATGCAGTTAAGAATGCACAGGACCTGATAGGAGGTAACTGAACAGTCTGCCTTGGCTGATGGTTAATGGAAAATAAGTCTTGGTCTGGTGATGCTGGGTCATAGTGGGCCATGCTTACTGGGCAAGGCTTGTACTTAATTGAGTGTGCAATGAGGAGCTGTTGAAGATTTTTGAATGGGTGGAGAGAACATGAGTGGAGCTATGCTTTTTGAAGATTCCTTCAGGAATAGTTTACAACATGGATTGGAGATTGACGGTTAGAAGATGATGTAGAAGGCCTTGAGAATAGTCCATGTGAGTTTAGGTAACATGAGTTAGGGGAATAAGAGGGCATGGAGAGGAGAAAAAGGTGTAAGTGTTGCTCCTTCTCAGTTGATGATGATGTGGACTTTGAAAGAGGAGGTCAGACAGTTCTGAAGCTTCAAGCCTGGATGCTTGAGACCATAGGGTGTTAACAGGCTGTTCCAGGGCAGCTAAGAGAAGGAGGAGGTTTAGGGAAAAGATAAGTTCAGCTATAAATAAATGAAACAGAGGATATTCAAGTGGAGGCAGTTTTTAAATGATGGAGAAGTTGAGAAGAGCAAAGACATGGATTTGGGGGTTACCCATGTACATATGATAGTTGAAGCCATGGGGACAAATGAAGTTGGCAAAGGATAAAAGCAAAGAAATAAAAGGGAGTCAAGGACAAAGTTTTGTAAAATTAATACGTGAGTATTCATGTATTAATTTCAATTTCCCAAACTGAATTTTGGAAATTCAATTTCCAAATTCATGTATTTCATTTCAATTTCCAAAACAAAACTAGAAAAGAAGGCAGAGCAGAAGTACTCCTTAACAGAATAGAGAGTTCAGTATCTCAGAAGATAAGTTTAGTAGATGTTTTGTGGGTTATCTGGCAAACTAATATCCCTCTTCACTGAGAACTAATCCTCCCCCAACACAAAGACGGCTTCGGCATGACAGCTATGTTTGTACAAAATGACCTTGCTCCTCTGACCATGGTTGATTTGACCTGAGTTCAACAATTGACTAAAGCTGGACCAATCAAATGTTCTTCTCTGGGAATTTGGAATTAAGAAATAAAATGTTATTCTATTAAGGGTATGATCTGGATGAACACAGTAATTTGTGCATGCAGTGGCCAGTTTCTGTCATGGCCACAGAGAAGCATAGGAACCCTGACTTCTGAGAGAAAAGAATGAAGTGACTCACAGAAAAAATGAGAAATGTGATGAGGTGGCCCAAAAGAGGGAGAAAGCCTAAGTGTAAGTTTATTTTCCTATGACTATTTTATATCTTATGCAATCTCTTCAATCCCCCCAAACCACCCCCACTCCTGTCCCATCCCTGCTGATGCAACTCCAGTATATTCCCATCTTCAAATCTACAATTTTTTAGCATTTGGATCCATTTCTCCTTCCTTTCTGTACAAGTGATACATGTTCTTCTCCTATTGAAAGTTATTTCCTCTGCTTGTAATTTAAATTCTTTCCCCTCTTACCTTCTCAGGGATTTAATTCCTTGAGTTATTCCCTCCCTCCTCTTCATCATCAAATTCTTGATTATATGAACAGTAATATATGAACATGCTCTTACGCTAACATTAAGAAAAGCAAAAAAAAAATATATATTCTTATGCCATCCCTTTCCATCTAGTCCAAATTCCCTGATCCTTTCACAGCAACACTTCTTGGGAGAAATGTCTATACATTATTTCTGATTTCTTATCCAATCCACTCCAATCTGGCTTCCACCACACCATGCCACCGAAAACTGCTAATCAGTATCCACTGCCCCCATATTGCTGGGCCTAGTGGATATTCCTAGGCCTCATCCTGCTCCAGCTTTTGGCAATTTTCTATACAGTTGGTCAGGCTCAACTTCTTGGAAACAATCCTCTTCTATTGAAGTCTAGGACACTGCACTTGCCTGATCTGTCCTCTGCTTCTCTAACCCCTGCTGTTCAATGTTCTTCAGGGTTCTTCCTCCACTAGGCCCCTCTAAAAATTGTACTCTAATCTCTGCTTGTTTCTCTATACCTCACCTTCTTGGTAATCTCAGCCATCCCCATGGCTTTAAAGAGCTATAAAATGCTGGCAACTCCTGAATTAATCTTTCCAGCCCAGATATTTCCTCCAAATTCTGTATTCATATATCCAGTTGCCTAATTAACATGTCAAGTTCTCGTGAATACTTGAAATGAATGTGTCCAAAATGAAACTAAAGCCTCAATTTATGTATTCCTGCTTTCTCCCAACCTCTGAAAAAATTCTCTTCCCATAGTAAAAGGTATCACCAATTATTCCAAACAAGAAACCTGGGAAGTATTTTTGATTTCTCTTTCTTCTTCTCACCCCACCTCCAACCCATCAGTCAGTCCTCTCATTTGTTCCTCATAAATAGATGTCTAATCCATGCACTTTCCTCCATCTCTTCTGTTACAACAGTAATCCAAATTACTGTCATCTCTTACCTTAACTATTGCTGTAGCTGCCCAGCTGCTCTCTCAGCTTCTACTCTTGCCTTCTTTAATTGAGTTTCTATTTATCAGTCAGAGTAACTTTAGAAATATATTGGACCATGTTGTTTCCTGCTTAAAAGTGTTTAATGTCTTCCAATAACCTTGCAATGAAATCAAAATTCCTTAAAGTTGCATGAAGGCCTGGCCTGTTCTAACTTTTGCCTCCTCTTCCACCTAATCTTGCTCTCTTCTCCCCTTCACCATTTAAGTTTCAGCCTACTATCATTTCCTAAAACACTACTGCAGGATCTTCACACAGGTGTATCCTCAGCCTAAAACATTCCTTCCATCTCACTCATCCTTAATTCCCCTGAGTGGTTCCTTCACATTTGTCAGGTCTTAGCTTAAATGTCATGTCTTAGAGTGTCTTGAGTCCTCCCCCAGTATAATAACCTATAATATTTATCATTGAGCCAGTTTGTTTCATCTATTGTGCTCATTACAAGGTGTAAATACACATTTGTTTACTTGCTTATGGTAAGCCTTCCCTACTAGATTGTCCAGTCTTTAAGGGCAGGAATCTTGTCTCTTCTGTTCATAACTTGATTGCTTAACAGCTACCCAGTGTCTAGGATATAACAGGTGCTTAATAATTACTTGTTATCACTTTGCTAGTTGCTGATGGTCTCCTAGTTCCTTATTCCAATCCTTTGCAGCCCCACTGCACTTTCTGTGGGAGAATTTCCTGTGGACTTATACTAAAATTCCCCTTGTCATTTTAGTTACTTGAGTAGGTTTGTGCTCTTATACCAGATGATCACTAATTGATGCAGTTTTTAAAAAGATGCAGTGGTCAGCAATGTCACATGCTGTTGAATGAGCAAGAAGTTTAAAAGCCAAGCAAAAGTCACCAGATCTCACCACTGGTCATCTTCAAGCCAACAGTGTCCATAAAATGTGGCTTCACATAACCAGATTACAACGAGGTTAATAAGAAAGGTGAGAAGGTAGTTGTACCCATGCAGAATATTCTTTTTGAGAAGTTTAACAGTAAAAATAAGGCATGAAGTAAAATGGAATCTTGGGGTTCAGCAGAGTCAAAGAAAGTATATGCTGGTTTAGTTAAAAGAATAGGGAAGAAATTACCATGGATGTGCCCACAAGCCAAAGAAGCCAAAGGAGGAAAAATGAAGAAGCAAGGTTTGAATGGGGAGGAAGATTAATAGTTTAGCTTCCATGAGACAGTAGAGGATTTGATCAAGAGCACAAGGTTGACAGAAAGCCACAACATTTCTCCCTCTACTATAGGAAGAAAGGACAATGAAAGAGCAAAAGTAGGAAGAAAAGTCTGGATAGAGCAAAGGGAAGTTGGGCATGACCATTCAGGAGATAACAAACTCATCTACAAACTGGTTGTCAAGGGGAAGATCAGAATCTCTCGAAAGACTTTTCTGAATCATCCCTTCATCCCTTCACCCCATCTCTTACCACTCTGCCCGAGACTAGAGTTGTGTTCCACTACTACTAAAGCAGAGACTTGCTGCTGCAGAAGGCCACCATGGTTGATGTTAGTATGCCTTATTTTAAGGTGGTGCTATGGTTTGAATGTTTGTCCCCTCCAAAACTCATGTTGAAATTTAATTGCCACTGTAGCAGTATTAAGAGGTGCCACCATTAAGAGGTAATTAGGTCATGAGGGCTCCACCCTCATGAATGGACTAATGCCATTAACACAGGAGTGGATTCATTATTGCAGGAGTGGGTTTGCCCCTCTCTTTGTCCTCCCACCATGTGATGCTGCAAGAAGGGCTTCACCAGAGGCCAACACCTTGACACTGGACTTCCCAGTCTCCAAAGCTGTGAGCCAATAAATTTCTGTTCATTGGAAATTATCCAGTCTGTGGTATTCTGTTATAGCAACAGAAAATGGACTAAGACAGGTAGGGTGGAGCAGAGAACAGACTGCAATCAGTGAAGAGAAGGATAGTTAGAAGGGAACATTAGGGTTGAAGAGCTCTGGCATCATGAGGAATATAACAAGGAAACAGAACTGTATTTTCCAAACGTGTCAGATCACCAGGCATACCTGGGGCCCTTGCTAAAAATATAGATTTCAGTCCCCTTCCCTGGAGAATCTAATTCAGTAGGTCTGGTGGTGGGAGGGGTAGGACTGTATAATTTTTAACAAGTTCCCCAGGTGATCTTTATGACTAGGCAAATTTGGGAAACAGTGGATTAGAAATAAAAAAAAGTTCACCAAGTATAATTGCAGGCCCAAAATATTTTCTCCATTTTCAGCCAAATACAAAGAAACATTGATACCTGACATCAATTAGTGGAAATTACCCAAAGAAAGCAACTTCCAAAATTCTACTGGTATTACGACAAAATAATCTAAGAGATCTATTCATTTTACATGATTGGTATCTAATTCTATGTTTCCAAATAACCTACATTGATATGTAAAATATGACTAGATTATAGATATTTGTTTATTATAGGGAATTTCATTGAGGAAAAGGTAAGCAGAACTGACTGGCTAACAGTTATTATTTATAATATAATAATGTCAGATGTTTTAAGGCCTGCTCTGCTTCTATTTGCTTAGCTCCCAGATTAATAAACTAAACATAATAAAATCTAAGAATGTAACTTGATCTTATCCATTCCTAACATTCTTAAACAAAATCTTTAGCACACTAGCAGTAGAGCTGCTGAGAGTGGATTCATGTTTGTGAAAAATATTTTTCCATTCCCCCCTCTAAGAAAGAGTGATTTGTATTGATATACAATAGTTGCAGCCCAGCCTGCTTTCTGGGACCACAGAGCTCCACTAATTTAGACCAGTTTTCCTCCATTCTAGTTAGCCCTGACCATCAGGTATAAATTAGTGCTAAATCAATATTAGCTGATACTTCCCCAGGTGTGGGAAGTGAGGAAACCTGATCACATGAGCAAACACAGCCCTTCCTGGCTACATTTAAAATAAGATGGTTATTATTATACTGTATGGGGAAAAGGCTTTTGGGGGGTTTTTAAAATCAATCTTAGGCCACTGTCATTTGCCTTCACTTGATTGCAGAGTGATTTCAGTAGTCAGGTAGAATGAATTTTCAGTTATTATATAATAGTTTCACACTGTTTGTGCCCTTTCATGGAGCCTTCTCCTGCCCTTCCCATTCCTTCTCACCCTCGGCCATGCCAGATGCTCCACACCTTTTACATTTCTAGTGCTGCTTACTTACAGGTTGAGTGGAGGCACCATGGGGACTGAGTTTACATACCTGCTTTAACTGCTCACCTTGGGTGGAGCAGTGTCCTAAATAAACTTCAGTTTTGCCACAGCACCATTACTCAACAAAGTATTTTTATAAGTGTCACTTAATAACACAGAAATAAACAAGGCACTTAAACTTGTTATTGAAGAAAGAAGCTTTTAGCTATACTTTCTTACTCAAGGGCCAATCTCACTTCACTTGTTCTTAGAAAACTCTTCAGGAGTTTTATTTAAGGAAAATCAGGCAGAGCCCAAGGACTATGAGGCAGATCTAAGCTACCTTTACCGTTGAAGGGATTAGTTCCTTTGTTCAATATCAATGACAAGGAATTTTGTCATTTCTCTTAACACTTTCCAGTCACAGTGTAAGAATGCATTCAGTGCTTTCATAAATATATATATTAAAAAAACATATATGTTTAGTACATAGCCATAGATGGAAACAGAAACAAATGTTCAAAATTCCAAGGAAATCGTGTAACGCTATGTCACTTTTTTCCTTTGTATTTCCTGGGTTTTACAGAAACCTCAGTACTTTTGAAGCACTTTCATACCTATGACCTTTTTGTTTTTTTGTTTTGTTTTCTGTTTGTTTGTTTGTTTCAGGGTATTACGAGGGTACAAACATTTTGGTTACATTTTATGACTTTGCCTTACCCAAGCGAATGTTAGAGGCATGCCCTTCCTCTCTACAATGCTCACCGTGTCCTACTGTTGTGAATTTACCCCCTCAAACTCCAACCCTGGAGACTATTACTACCATGTGAGTACCATAGTGTTAATCAGACCTATGACCTTTCTGTATCACCACAATTTTGTGAAGTAGTTAGAACCTGTATTACTGTCTCCATTCCACAGATGGGGAAATGGAGGCCCACAACTGTGGCTTGGGTCATAGCACATGAGTGCTTCAGAAGTGGAAGCCAGGTCTTCTGATTCCTTCACTATAAACATAGGGTTTCCCCTCCCCCAGTGTTTTTCCTTTACTATAAAAATAGCCTCTGTAGCCAGAGTCAGGGATGTGCTCATTGCAATAGAGAGGTATGGATCTTTGAAGGACCTATGAGATAACAGCGTATGCAAGGGAGGACACTTACTGCCTAAGAGATTGATTACCTACATTCAGGACAACTTGATGATGCACCGATAGGAGAAGGGCCTGTCAGAAGGTCCTAATTTGCTTTAAATGTCCAGAGTTCCTGATAGAAAGGCAGGGTGTGGTAATTACATATCTAACTTTTGGCCTATCTACTCCATATCCTCACCCTCACAGAAGTCTTTCAAACATCAGTAATTACAGCTCTCAGAAGCAAAGCCTACAAATTCATAATCCACACAGATGACATGCTAAAATCTACTCAAACTTGTAAGCCTGAAGAAAATTTCAGCACTCGTGGACTCACATTAAAGGAAAACTGCTTTCAAAAGACGTGGCCTTTATTTCTATGTCACAGCTTTTCTCTGCCACGTAGATGTGCCATAGTTTCACATTGATCCAAGGAAGCGTGTCTAAACTCATCTGCCTCTAAATTTAATCAGTGACTTAAAAAATAGACTAAAGTGTGTATGTAGATAAGGCCAGAGGATTAAAATCAAATAGTCTGACATTGGAAAACTGATCTAAATTAATGAAACCAACTGGAAACAATGAAGGAACTGCTCCTTAGCAAGATGAAGAATCAGAAGAATCAGTATCAAGAAATAAAATACCGCACAGAAAAGCAGTCGTCCTTGTCAAGGCAGCCTGTAAGTGGAACCTGAGTTAATTACATAATAACTTATTTTTCAGAATTCAGCAAGTTCTTGCTATAGTGGCATCAATATAAGGTGTAGTGGAATTTCCCACCATCTGTATCACCAGCCAGATCAATCATAGTACATCCTGTCTAATGTGGAGTCCCACAACTTAGGAAGCTCTGAATATTTAAAGAATTATAAAAGTAGACTCTAGAAAACAAGTCAAATGAATTAGCTTTATTTAGTTTGGAGATGCAGTTCAAAGAGGGGTTAGTAATGGCCTTCAGGTATATATTTAGTGCCATAGATATCAGTGTTTGGGGATTTTTTTATGGTAGAAAGAATGCAAGGAAATATTAAAGATTCAAGAGGGACAGGGTAAATAAAAACATTATGTTCAGCACTCACACTGTGCTATGCACTCCATATACATCATCTTATGGAATCCTCACAGGGAAATCCTGCAAGATAGAAACTAAAAATAAGAGAATTAATAAAGTCAAGGTCAAAGTTCAAGGTCAATATTCTTTACCTAGTATTTGGTCCTAGGGTCTGTGTACTTCCAAAGCCTGGGCTACAACACCAAGTCACTGTAATACTACATTGGACAGGTTTATGGAATCTTATTCCCTCATTAAATTCAAGAATAGTTTCTAGAGACATATATCTAGAATAGTGATATAGTCCTATCTAGAAATAGGAAAATGGACTTCATTCCTCTGAGGCCACCTTCAGCCCTGTAATTTTAGATTAAAATTCGGATCAATAAAGATTTAGTCCGAGGCTTTTACTGGGTGCACTTTTTTAAAAAAAATCATTAAAGATTTGATGTCTATAGCATGAGTAAGAGTTTAGGTACCTATATTTAAAGTTTCCTCTACCTACTTAAATATCCAACAGGAAGGAATTAGTCCAATAGATTAGAGTATTAGTCCATACAATAGAATTCTGTGTTATTGTTAGAATTACGTGGAAGAAATTTTAATGACATAAGAAAATGTTTATGATATATTGCCAAGTGAATAAAAGAAACCCCAGAAAAACCCAGCCAAACTATAAAGTCTGTTTCTAGTTGAATATAAATATATATCTATATATGCATGTATAAAAACACCTGGGAGGATATACACCAAAATATTAACCCTGGTTCCCTGTGGTTACTGGGATAATGGGTGACTTTTATTTTCATCTATGGGCTTCTTCACATTTTTCTAAAATGAACGTGTCCTACATATATTACTAGAGAGAATGTTTTATACATACCACACACATGCACACACTAAAACCAGTTTTCTGTGAAGATTTTAAAATTCAGAAATAAAATAACAATGTATTAAGAATGCAATTATATATAGGAGAAGAAAAATATTTAATATATTAAATAGCACAGAGCCTATTGTTGGCAGTGAACTGTCATTCTGCCCCACTCTGGAAATAAAATTGGCCCTTCATACAATTTTTTTATCATGCTGAAACTATCAAATACAACTACCAAAGTTCTTTTAGCCCTTGTCTAAACCCTTTATTCAGAAGGCACACAGAAAACACACAGCTAAGCGTATGGTACCATGTGTGTAAAATGAAGATAATAATTATACCTACCTCATGGAGTTTTTACGTCTTAAGATATAAATAAAAGAATAATTTTTGTGTTCTTAGCACTGTACCTGGAATACAGTAAGCACTCAATAAATGTTACCTATCTTGGAAGTTAGGTTCTTACTGATAAGCTAAAGAACAGAAAATTGTACAGAAGATGGTTATTGATATAAGAACTTCCTATTAGCCACCTGGCACACATAACTTCATTTTAAAATAGCCTTTGCAATTAATGTAGGTGGTGTCTAAGGGAACCTTTGATACATTGTAATTATATAGTTCATTTCATTCTCCATACTTATCAAGGTTTTAATGAGTAATAACAACAGGAAATGAAGCCATGATATAATTCAATTTTTCTTTAATCATTTTGCTTATGTTTATACTATCAAAAATGATTGAAATATAAAGAAAATGTTAGAACTTTATAATTACCATGTTATTTGAATTTTTATTTGTGATTAAAAACTTCAAATTTAGATATGTCCTTTACTATAATACTAATGAAAAGCAACATCTAAGATTCTTTTCCATTTGGAGACACACACACACACAAACACACACACACACATACAGTTGTTTAATGTATTTTAGTCATCTCTGTTTGGGAATATTAGAATAGTTAAATGTCCCACATTTTTAAGAGAAATCATTTAGTAAGGGTCACATTTCTGGATGAGGACACATTAACCCAATGATTTCAAAGAACATGGCTTGGGTCTGGCATCATATTTCAAGATCAAGAATAAAAACCTAAGTTACATAGTAAGTGAAAGATGCTAAAATTATATTAATAACTGATAAGACAGTGGTTCAGAAATATGAGTAAGATTTTAAACACTTAAGTTTCTTTGTCGTCTACTCTGATTGACAGCAGAAGTATTTTGGGGGGAGAGCAAAATATCCACATGACGTAGTGGCAAATGTTTTTGTAAGTTTGAGAATAAGGATGTCTTCTCGCAAATGTAGCCATTTCAAAAGTGCAATTAGAGACTATGCCTCACCTATCAGCTCTGCCCCTTTCTGTCTCATCCTCTGACCATCTTCTCAGTAGCCCTTTTCTGTTACCTTCCAGGACCATTGCTAATTAATGCCTTCTGGGGTCCACCTTCCTTATGGCTATTCAGGCTTTTCTGCTTTTTCAGGAAAAAGTTCATCCTGGGTAATACATGTCAGTCCTTGCTCAACTTCATTCAGCTTGTTTTCCAGCTAACACATTTATTTTTGGCCCCAGGAGGCAGGATGAAGGGGGAGAGGGAAGGACCCTGGAAGTGGCTAAGTACACAGCTGGGTGGACTGATCCCACCAAAGATAACAGGTTCCTGTATTTCCTTGCATATGCTCAGTGTCATTTTTCTTAATTTCATCAAAATTTCACATTTTAAACATTTATTTTTATGCTTCCTTCTGTTTCTATCACATACTTTAAAGATTATCAGTTTTAAAGCAAGAAAACAAGAGAATTCAAGGAAAACTTCAAAGGGAAAGGATGAGAGCCTATGAAAAGTTGTTTCCCTACTTTTTCCCACTCAGAACTGATTTATATCTGACTGAGCAGTGGTTCTGTGTTTATATTCCATGCAGCAGATTACTCTTGTGTATAAATAGGGGATATCTCTTTCTCTTTCTCAGTGGAAACTACGTGAGTATAGATTTGGAAACTAGACAGCATCTGCCAATATGGGGAAGAATAGTTAAAAAGAGGATGGATTTTCATTTCAGAAAACTTGGAAGGGAACAGATTCTTGGGCAACTGGAAGAACATATTTGGATCTGTAAGATTAAAGGAGGCTTCAGGAGGAGTGGACTTTGTGTTGCACACACTTCCTTAGGGGAAAAACTCATCTGAATTAGGAGGGACAAATTAGTTAACTGGCCTGAGTTTCAATTTCTTCGTCTGTAAAATCTGGTGATTAAAGTGGCCCAGCAAAGATACAATACACACAAATTGGAATGAATCTGCATTTTCCAAGCCTGATGAATTTTTAAAAACTGTATTAAGTGATTAACTGGAAGCTTAAAGATGAAAGGAAAAAACCCAGTCATGCTTCTTGAGGTAAAATGGGAGTCTAACTGAAAATTCCGTTGTTTCTGAGAACAAATTACAAAGAGATAAAAACACTCAAGATCACATGATTGGCTTCTGCTTCCCACTCTGGGACTGCAATGTAAGGTCTAGAAAAAGAATATTCTGTATAGGAACATAAATGTTAAAAGTATGAACATTTTGCTTTTATTTCAATCCAAAAATAAATAAATGAATTAAATGTCAAAGATATTCATTCTAATTTCAACTTCCCTGTACATAACCTAATATATAGTGAATGCTAGAATGTGTTCCTGGTATATGACCAAATATTCTCTATGCATTGTGTATGTGTTAAATAAATGCCACAGTTCGTTTATTATAAGATATTTTTCACACTTCAACATCTCTGGAATGTGGATAAAGTTTAAAATGAATGGCATGTCATAGTTTAATTGGCAGCATCTTTTTTCTTAACACCACTTAAAATAATGGTAGAACTTACGATGATGTGTCTTAGATTTGATGAAGTATTTTATCAAATGAATGAAGTATTTAATGAACTGTATTCAATACAGCTTACGAGTCAAAACTTTAGAGCCCTAAGGACCTCACAGATATTTTAGTATTTGTGACTTATCTTAAGAGTAAGCTGGAATATGGCAAAGAAATGCCCTTAAGAAATGCCCTTCCTGACAAGCACTGTGAGGAAGAGGTAGGTAGGCACAGACAATGAGCCTAATGATGTCACTGGGGACTAAGGTCCAGTGTCAAACTCACCTAGGTCTCTCCTGCTTCACTCCCTAGGCTCCTGAAACTGGGTCTATTCCAGAGGTGGGAAAACGTTTCATGTTGGAAGGCCACATTAATTTAGCTGTAATCAAATAAGGCTATGTTCATGAAACTTCAATTAGATATACTTAAAAATGTACATTACTTTGTAAAAAATCTAATTTCTATGTACTTAATAATTAATTTCAAAAAATGAAAACTGTTAATTTTAAAGTTAACTAATCTTTTAATGACTTTATTGGAAAGCATTTGAAAATTTGGTTGCAACAGGAAGGTCCATAGTTTCAGTTTATCCCCTAGATGGGTGTCAGTCATTTGTGACCTTAACAGCATCTTGATTTGGGCTAAGTAGGAGAATGTAGATTCACAGCAATAAGTGGTTGAAAAGAAAGAAAGCATTTTTCAGGCATGTTGCCAAAGTCGTGGCTATTCTACTGCATTTTTCCATATTTCAATTGGATTGTTTTTAGTATCAAACAATGACTTTAAAATGTCATCTACTGAGAGCTCAATCGATTCCCTCTGTAGTTCTTTAGGTCCCTTGGTGATATCAACTAGTTGAGGTTGAAATGCTAGAATGTGATGTCATGATTCTCAAAGTGAGTAAATCTTTCATTGTATTCTCAAATCAATAGGTCTGTAACAGCTGTGTATTATTCAAATGATTTGCATATATCATCCTGCTCATCAGTGACCTTTGTTAACTGGGAAAATGTTTATCCAAAATTTCCTTTTGAAGAAGATGTGTTTTGAAAAAAGATAGCTTTTTCTATTTTTTGCCACATATCATATATAGACTTGGTTTTATCTTGCAGAGAAATATTCAAGTCATTTTGATTTGACATTTCACACAGAAAAGCTGCATTCCTATAGAAATCTTCTTTCAATAATTCACATTGCTGATTCTGCTCTTCATTTAACATCTGTTTTCACAGAGATAAAATTTTGACCAACACCTATCCCTGTGATAGCCAATTCACTTTAAAATGATATGGCAAATCCACTCTGAATACCTCATCGTTCAATGTTAGCATGTTACAAAACTGATGATGCTGTGTTGCATTTGATCCAATAAAGTTAATAATACTCATAACAAAGTATCACTTAAAATAGTAGCTTTAGCACAGAGATTTTGCTGATGCAAGATACAATGAAAAGAAATGAGAGCATCTGGATCAGTTAATATGTTTTTTAATCTTTGCAATAAACCCTTCATGTTTTCCTGTCATGGAAGGTGCACCATCTGTACATACACTCACTAAATTTACCAAATTCAGTCCAGCTTCATGATGTTTATCTTGGAAGTTGATGAAGATATCTATTCCCTGTGTTCTGTTCACAAGAGTGCCCAAAGTGAGTAACCGTTACCTTCATAGCAAAGAAAATCTTGTTATGAACTATAAAATCTGCATCAAGTCAGTAGTTTCAGTTGATTATTCAAAGCAATTGAATAATATATATTTTCCTTTTAAAGTATTGCATGAAGTCGTTCTGTTAATATGAAGGCTAATTCATGCTGCCGATCAGTTGGGTTCTCCTTGAAAGAGGCAGTTGTTTGTAGTTTGAAATGTCATTGGGATCTAAGCACACTACAACTTTGACAATGCAATCTTTCACAATTTCTGCATCGCTGAATGGCTTCCCTTTTTTCCACCCAAGTAGATAAGCTACTTTATAAGTTGCTTCAGTGGCATTATTTCCAGGTCCTATTACTGCTTGAAAGAACTGTCTTTGCTTTTCATCTTCTAATTTCTCCAATACAGCCTTTCATGTCTCTCCCTCTAATTTAAAATATTTGTGGTCCTTATGAGTGTTATAGTGCTGATGAGCATTGAATTTCATTAATGTTGATATTACAGTACCACAAAGCAAGCAAATCATCTTATCTTTAGCAGAAACAAAATAATATCGCAATTCCCAATCCTCTTTAAAAATCTGTTTTCTTCCTTTAGTGTTCTCTTGGTCTTCTTTGACATGATGGCTGTTAAGCAGACAGAATTAAAAAACACTGTTGAGCTGTGCAACTGTTCACAAATTCCACTTCAAACAGAAACATAGTGCACTGTTGTCAAAAGCTGATAATAGACTGGCATACTCAACCCCCATAAACTCTCGCCAACCAGCCTTGTGTGGTAGTGGTGCCAGTTAGGCGGAGCAAGTTAGTACCTAAATCATGAGTGTAGCAGCTGTTGATTTAGCCCTTATGGCTTACTGTTCTAATTGTGTCGTTCACTCTGGGAGGATTATTTCATTGAAACTTATTTTATTCTTGATATTTTAAATATATTCATTTTAAAAATAAAATAAAAATGAACAACAGCAAAAACCCCCAAAAATGTATTAATAAAAATAAAATGGTTTGTTCTGTAAAATTTGTATCTAGTCAAAAGGCCACACTTAAAGACCTAGGAGATCACATGTGGCCTTAAAGGCTGCAGGTTCCCCAACCTTGGTCTATTCAGTTTCGGTCCCTTCATATTGTGCTGGAGATCACTGGATACACTGCAACCCCTGGAAAAGATTCATTTACCTCAATGGTGTCCAGAATAATAGGTACAATATGTTTTCTAGGTATCATATTTATCCAAGGTTTGGCTATAGAAGGTGGCTTATACTTTTAAAAGATCTATGACCTCGTAAGACTTACATAAAATTAAATGAATTTTTAAAAACTTTTAAAGCATTTTTGTCACCCTATTGATATAAGCCCCAAAGAGCATCAGTTCTTCAATAAGGACTTCAGAGATCTTAAGTTAAAGGAACAAAGTAGCCAATTTGTATTATGGAAGATTAAAACCAACCACTTCTTGTTTTAAAAAGAGGAATATATACACACATATCATATAGAGTTATGTAGATAAGGCTTGGACGGATGTGTCAAACGTGGTTACTTTGGAGTGGAAACTATCACAAACGATCAAGGTTTGTGTTTTCCTCATTTGTATTTCTAAATTTTGCTACAGTAAGAATGTATTTTATTTGTAGTAATTTAGAAAAGCAGGAAGAGCAGGGGTTTTGTTTATAATGAAAAACAACGGGTAATATAAAGTAGAGCTGGCACCTTTAAGGATGCATCTTCAAGGGTGCATTTGCTTAATAATTTCTTCTTACAAAGTTATAGGCACCATTCAGTCCAGCCGCAAAGTCCAGTTCGGAGTTAGCAGGGACCCATGAGACAGCAGGGGCCCACAAGCTGATGGGGAGGGAACAATTCTGCCCTCCATGTTGCTAGAGAGAGAGGTTTCTACACATTTCTGTGTGTTGACAGAATATGCATACACGTACAATTTGCCTTCGCAGGCCAGGTCACAGAAGGGAGCAATTCACTTAAATGCATAATTTTCTTGATCTGGATTTTGTTCAAAATGCTGGCGCTCAAGAGTCTTTTATTTGGATGTTACTTCAGTCCCTTAAAGGATAAAACCCCTTTAGTACAGGCTTTTCTCCTAATGTAACCACATTTGTGCCAAATTAACAATATTGATAAGCACTATTTGAAAATAAGTGATGGAATAAGTAAGATGACCTCTTTTGCTTAGCTGTTAGCGCAATTTTAGGATGATGTGCCTCCTTTACCTTGCATTGGGTAGAAAATTACATTTCTGCTTTTTATGTTACTCGTAAATAAAAGTCAATATTTCTCATGTTCTTTGTTTCTTCAACTCATGTTATTAACATTTATTGAAATATAGCTCTTTCCTCTTTTATCTTAGGTGTATAATCTCATCAACTTTGCAGGAAAAACAGATACCCTTAGGGCCTGAATTAGTATTTGAAGACATAAGCTCACTTTTAGTCCATGCCTAGTAATATTACATTACTGTTTAGAAAGAGATAGCAGGCTTTGTCTTATAAATTTTAATATACTCTTTCTGTCATCGAATAACAACTGAATTATCCTACTGACAAACAATAGGATTCACATCAAACTATGGGCGATTTCTAGCTACTTTATTTTCATCAAGTAAAAGCACAGAAAAACGTTATGCTGTGGCCATCATTTCAGTGGCTTTAGGACCCTATATGCAGTTAGGGCCTCTTCATACGTTGCTCAGAAAGCGCGTTCTCCACTGATTTCAGGGGGAAAACAAGAGGGACTCAAAAAGAGAATTTAGTGGATATTTGTGACATTGGGCAGCAGAACCTCTCTAAGCCTCATTTTCCTCCCTGGTGAAGTAAAGGTGGTAATTCCTTCCTCATAGAGTGGTTGTAAGTATTAAATGAGATGATACAGTTAGATGAAAACAATTTGTAAGGCACTATGTTGGTATTATTATTATTATTGCATAACATGAACTTTGAGCACAGCAGGCACTCAGGTAGCCAGAGGGTAGTTTCTGGAAAGGGGTACAGAGGGGACAGGCTGAATGCCGTTGACCCTGGCATTACAAGAGCCACTGCCAGAATTTCCTGGTTTGCAGTGCCATTCTTGTTTGTTCAAGGTAAAGGGCATGCTCTGTCTCTCTCAAAGCAAAGAAACTCCTCCTCCAGCGAAAGATGCCTGATGTCACTGCTGTTGTATAGCTTAGTAGGTAGGAGTAAACGTGGGAGTACTAATGGAAAGAAGAAGGGTAGCATTCTCTTGAGGGTGTTCAGGGAAACTTTTCCAACTGGGAATTCAGATGGGTGGAGAAATATGATTTAAACAGCTAATGGCCATTAACTAAATATGCTGCAACAAAGACTGGCCAGATGAAATGCAGATCAAATACTCCTGTCTCCACATGCACACCTAACTCCTGTAACACTGCAGTTCTGCACCTCACGTAAGAGAGTAAAGGTAACTGATTAGAAGAGCCTACTGTCCTGGTGGCTGAAGAGCTCTGCTCTGTTTTCTGTTAGCAGAGATTCTACTACCATCATCTTTTTATTTTGCAGCAACAGAGGCAAACAAAGGGGATTTTCCTGAGCAGCTTGAGTAACAAACAAATGAGGCAAATTATTGAGAAACGGATGGGCATTCACTGAAGAGCAACAAATATGATTTGTAAGTCTGAAGGGACTTCCTTCAGAGGGAAGATGAAAGAGACAAGTCTCCCAGCATGACCACCCAGCTCTATCTAACAGGGACTGGTTCATCAGCCACCAGTACTTGAAGGGTGTAAATAGCAGGGACAGAGAGAAGTTACTTAGTGTCCAAGGGGACAGCAGAAGGAATGATGGAAATGAAAGTCAAAACAAAGATGACTTAGGCAGCTGAGCGAGTCACATGCCCTAATGGAGAGATCTATTATAGGCCATGCAGCACCATCCCTAGGGAAGGGAGGAAACCCCGTCACTTGCACCATTTACAGTTTGTAAAAGGCACTGAAAAGTAGATCAGCATACTGCAGAGGGAAAAAAAAACACCATATGCCCTCAGAGAACCAGTGGGATGACTTAATAGGTCTTTTCCATCTTGAATTACTGTGATGAGGCTTGTATGCACGGGGACCTGAGTTGTTAGAATAGTTTTTCCATCATTTGGTCTTCTTTATTATCACTGCAAGGCCTCAGTGAGGAAATGATAATCGGTAATGGAAAGCAGTTTCTGCATGGTAAACAGAAGCCCACAGTGGGCCTAAGCTTTGCATTGTGTTGTCAGTGTAAATAAACACACACACACCAATGGAGACCCCAAACAACATACTTCTGTTGACTGAGACCCAAGACAAAAGGAAAGGAGCTTTGCTACAGTTGGATGGCAGCTGCATAAATGAAAATTCATCTAGTTTATTTAGAAAAATAAATTGTCCAAATACTTGAAGTTTATCTTTAAAAAAATAAGAAGAAATTATTTGGCCTTAAAACTATCAAGAAACATTTGCTGTGTAGGAACTTAAGGGCCTGCAAGCTTTGAATGTGTTTACACTGTATTTCTGTGCACAGCTGCAGTTGTAATTAGCAACTGACACATTCTGAAACCCGTGGTGGCCCAGAAGGGCACATGTGGGCACAGGGCTGTGCCGACCTGGGGCACCAACTGCAACTGAAAGGAATGGGCACAGTGTGGTCAGATGGAAACTGGGGCAGGCAGAGAAGGGTTGGTGTAAACTGCGATTGCTAGAAGGAGCACAGCTGTGACCATCTTAACGCCCCTCAGCCCGAGGATGACACAGAATAAGGGCACAAAAGTGGTTAGAGGGTGACGGGAGGGAGAGACAACGAGAAAGAAAGCAAAAGAATCCAGAGGCGGGGGTGGTGGTGGGGGAAACCCACAGATGTAAGCTCTTTGCAGGTGGAGGTTAGCACAGTTCCTGATAAAAATATTGTATGTGGTTGAGCCTGAGTTAAACTTGGCGTTCTAGAAGACTGAAGTTCGCTACAAACAAATTCAGGGTTTGACTTACACATGACAGATATAGGTCAACCCTCATCCTGCTGCTCTCAGCAGCTGTAGCCAATGGGAGACAGGGCTTCCCAGCACACTGCTTTAAGCTGCTACTAGAGGGAAATCACCCTAACCCCATTTCCTGCCTCTGCTGTCCTCACTTGTCTAATCGTGGCCAATTTAGGCACAGGCTGAGTGCCCGGCTTGATGTAACTGTTAGAAGATGGATGAGTGGAATCTATCACGGGCATATATATTCCCATCCCATCTAGGTGAAAGATCTGTTTTGAAGCCTTTAAAGTGAAGACCAGGTAAAATACAATCCTCCCTCATTAGCCTAAGTGCTATCCTAAATTCACAGAACCAGGAGAGATTTACGAATCCTTCACTCCATCAAAACCTTAGAGATGTTTAGAGAGAGGGAAATCCAGGACAGAGGACTGTTTTCAGAAAGGATACAGCAGAGGTTTAAGTGACTTGCCCAAGGTTACTCAGAGAGGTGATGGTCAAGGTGGAAAGAGAATTGGGGAAATGGTCTGAGAATTAATGGGGAAATCATGACATTAAATCTGAAGAAAGAGCATCATTACTGAATCACATTGGGTTAAATATCTATTGGAAATCCCAGTCCAGTAACACACAGTCCTTTGTCCTAAAAGTTCAAACTAGTGTTAAAAGTGAGTTCAAATATTTTCCTATGCTCATGTTTGTGAAAAATATCCAACCCATTCTCCTCAACAAATGTGACATTAAATCAAGCTGAGTTGGTCATAGGGTCTCAGCACTACTCACTAGGGCCAGCAGGCAAGGGCCTATTGAGCTGAATTAGAGGTTGAATTAGAAGAAAAGCAGTAAAATGCTAAATGTTCTATTGTGACTGTATAACTTTCAGTGGGACTTTATGCCTTGTATCTTTTTTCTCTGAATTCCAGACCAATGGGGCTACCCTAGAAGCCAGAAGCAGAGAATTCCATAACTCAGAATCTTTGATTCAGATAATTTTCTTTTCATCACCTTAAGAGAGCAAATAAATCCCCAAACTACTTTTTCTACTATTCAAGCTGCTAGAGGATATTCTTGACTGGAAGTTGTCCATGTTCTGAAATAACAGGTTACTTCATGTTCTTTGTGTTTAAATAAATATAATTAAGCTTATTTTAAAAATATGGAAAATATTGAAAAGAAAATAAAAATCACCTATAAACTTACCACCCAGTGACAACCACATGAACATTTTTATGTTTCTTTCTTATTACTATACACATGTATGCTTTCTAAAATTTGTTATAAATGTTTTAAAGATTTTTTCCTATATTGCCAAGTTGCCCTCCAGAAAGGTTAAATCAATTTACAATCCATTTTCAAACCTTAAATTTGAGAGTTGAAAAATGATGATTCACTGCAGTCTTTATTTGCTTGTATCTTCCTGACTCCTAAAGTTGACCATTTCTCTCCTATGGTTAATGGCCAATTATAGTGGACATTGTTCTTGACTCGTCTACAACAGTGTGGTTTCTGGAATTGACCCCAACTTTATTATATTTAGTCTTTTTAGCCAGAAACCTGATATTCTCTCTCTCTCTCTCTCTCTCTCTCTCTCTCTCTCTCTCTCTCTCTCTCTCTCTCTCTCATCTACTTATTATCTTCAAGTCTTACTTTTTAGCTCTAGGAAGAATGTAGTCATTTTTTTTCAAATAATAACTATATTTCATAAAGGTCATTTCCAAGTATTTTATATTCTTCTTTCTGACTTTTCTTATATATTCTTTGTTGTTCTTTCTCTAACTTTTTTTTGGTATAAGAATAATGCATGTCTGTGTAGAAAAAGTAGAAGTCAAGAAAAAAAGTCATATGTAATCCTAAACAACTATCACTCAGATAACAACATGGTTAATTTTCTGATGTACCTATTAAACACTTTCTATATTCTCATATATGTATATTTTATATGTTGCTTATATAAATGAGATATATTATGTAACTTTCTTCTTTCACCTACCATATGAGGAACATCTTCTCCTATCAGTACATGTACCTCTACCTCATCATCCTTCATTGCTATAAGCTCTTTTGTTGTACAGATGTACCTTACTTTAGTTAACCAGTCTCTTATGGAACCTTTGCTATTTCCAGTTTTCCAGCATGAAATAATGCTGTGATAAACCTCTTTTATCTCTTCAAATCCAAAGAGCTTTGAATTTTTTTATTAAACATTAAATATATATAAAAGAATATTCAGAAAATTAATGTTAAAGTATTAAACTTCCCAATACAAAGATTTACAACTACAATTCTGTACACAATTATGTACACATAATTAAAAATAAAAATTGATACTAATTGAGCAACAAAAAAGTTATTTTCCACTATTTTAAATTGTCAGCATTATTTTTTGCAACTTGCTATGTTATGTATTTCATTTACTCTCCCATTTTTAAAATATTTTTTTATTTCAGCATATTACTGGGGTACGAATGTTTAGGTTATGTATATTGCGTCTGCCCCACGCAAGTCGGAGCTTCAAGCGTGTCCATCCCCTAGACAGTGCTTACCCCACCCATTAAGCGTGTATATACACATCTCCTCCTCCCTGCTCCCATCTGCCCAACACCTGATGACTTTTATTACTGTATGTGAACTTAAGTGTTGATCAGTTAATACCAGTTTGATGGTGAGTACATGTGGTGCTTGTTGTTCCATTCTTGGGATACTTCACTTAGTAGTATGGGTTCCAGCTTTATCCAGGATAACACAAGAGGTGCTATATCACCATTGTTTTTAGTGGCTGAGTAGAACTTCATGGTATACATATACCACATTTTATTAATCCACTCATGTATTGATGAGCATTTGGGTTGTTTCCACATCTTTGCAATTGTGAATTGTGCTGCTATAAACATTCTAGTGCAAATGGCTTTTTTACAGAATGTCTTTTGTTCTTTTTGGGTAGATGCCCAGTAATGGGATTGCTGGATCAAATGGTAGTTCTACTTGTTCTTTGAGGTATCTCCATATAACTTTCCACAGAGGTTGTACTAGTTTGCAGTCCCACCAGCAGTGTAGGAGTGTTCCTATCTCTCCACATCCACGCCAACATTTATTGTTTTGGGACTTTTTGATAAAGGCCATTCTAACTGGAGATAAGTGATATTTCATTGTGGTTTTGATTTGCATTTCAATGATGATTAGAGATGTTGAACATTTTTTCATATGTTTGTTGGCCATTAGTCTGTTTCTTTTGAAAAGTTTCTGTTCATGTCCTTTGCCCACTCTTTGATATGGTTGTTTGATTTTTCCTTGCTGATTATCTGAGTTCTATATAGATTCTAGTTATTAGCCCTTTATCAGATGTGTAACATGTGATTATTTCTCCCATTCTGTAGGTTGTCTGTTCTCATGATAGTTTCTTTGGCTATACATAGCTTTTTAATTTGATCAGGCCTCATTTATTTCCTCTTGTTGTTGCTGTGATTGCCTTTGGGGTCTTCTTCATAAATTCTTTGCATGGGCCAATATCTATAAGAGTTTTTCTGACATTTTCTTCTAGAATTCTTATAGTTCCACACCTAGGTTTAAGTGTTATCCACTGTGAGTTGATTTTTGTGAGAGGTGAAAGGTGCTGATCCTGTTTCAATCTTCTACATGTGACTATCCAGTTTTCCCAGCACCATTTATTGAATAGGGATTCTTTTCCCCACTGTATGTTTTGTCTACTTAGTCAAAGATTAGATGGCTATATGAGAATGCTTTTATATCTGGGTTCTCAGTTCTGTTCCACTGGCCTATGTCTCTGTTCTTGTGCCAATATCATGCTGTTTTAGTTACTATAGTCTTGTAGTATAGCTTGAAGTCTGGTAAATTGTTGCCTCCCAATTTGTTCTTCTTGCTTAAGATTGTTTTTACTATCTAGGGTCTTCTCTGGTTCCATATGAAGCATAGAATTATTTTTTCTAGATCTGTGAAAAATGATGTTGGTATTTTAATAGGGATTACATTCAATCTGTAAATCACTTTGGGTAGTATAGGCATTTTAACAATGTTGAATCTGCCAACCCATGGGCATGGTATGGTTTTCCACTTGTATATGTCCTCTGCTATTTCCTTCCTCAGTGTTTCATAGTTCTCCCTGTTGAGGTATTTTACCTCCTTAGTTAAATATATTCATAGGTATTTTATTTGCTTTGTTGCTATTGTGAAGGGTATTGAGTCTTTGATTTGGTTCTCAGTTTGACTGTTGTTGGCATATAGGAATACTACTGATTTCTGTACATTGATTTTGTAACCTGACACTTTGCTGAATTTGTTTACCAATTCCAGTAGTCTCATGGCAGAATCTTTGGGCTTTTCTAGGTATAAGATCATATATATCATCAGCAAAGAGCAATAGTTTGACCTCTTCTGCCCCCATTTGGATACCCTTGATTTCCTTCTCTTGTCTGATTGCTCTGGCCAGGACTTCCAGCACTATGTTGAATAGAAGTGGTGATAGAGGCAACCTTCTCTGGTTCCAGCTCTAAGTGGGAATGCTTTCAATTTTTCCCCATTTAGTATGATATTGGCTGTGGGTTTGTCATATATGGCTTGTATCATTTTTAGGTTAAGTCTCATCTATGCCTATTTTGTTAAGCGTTCTTATCATAAAAGGGTGCTGAATTTTGTTGAATGTTTTTTCTGCATCTATTGAGAGGATCATGCAGTCTTTGTTTTTGCTTCTATTTATGTGGTGAATTACATTTATAGATTTGCATATGTTGAACCATCCTGCATCTCTAGGATGAAGCCCACTTCATTGTAATGTATTATTTTTTTTGATAAGCACCTGAATTCGGTTTGCTAGGATTTTGTTGAGAATTTTTGCATCTATATTCATAAGGGATATTGGTCTGTAGTTTTCTTTTTTTGTTGTGTCCTTTCTTTGTTTTAGTATCATACCTTCCCAATTTTAGATGGTTATTTTCTTCCTACTTTTCTAGGATATAGCATATATACATTATCATCTGTAACCACAATTTCTACATTTATTTAGCTTTAGTCCTACAGTTAGAGGAGTTCATTTTCATTGCCAGATTTTACTGTAGATTTTCAAATAAACTCTTATTTGACTGAAAAAAAAATAAAAGCATAAAAAATTCCAATATGATGATCACTTATGTACTTACTATACTGTCTAAGAAATAGAACATTTAAGCCTTTTGTGTTCCTCTCCAATCCCATCCTTCTTTTCTCATTGTTCTCTTTATTTTGTTTCTGTTTTACTACATGCACATATATGCCTGAACATACAAAATATGTCTTTTTGCATGTTTTTGAACTTTGTTAATTAGAATCTTACTGTATGGATCTTTTTGTGACTTGCGTTTTCCATTCAGTATGTTCCTGAGATTCATCTATGTTGTTGCAAAGAACTATAATTTATCTACTTTCACTGCTATATATTATTTAATCACATGAATATACCATAATTTTAATTCATTCTATTGTTGAATATTTTTTGCTATTACAAATAGTGCTACTATGAACATCCTTGTACCTGTCACATAGTCCATGAACATAAGAGTTTCTCTAGGCAAAATATCAAAGAGTGGAATTTCTTGGTCAAAGGGCATGCACATTTTCAACCTAACAGATAATGCCAAATTATCTTTCAAAATGGTTGAAATAATTCACGCTCCAACCAACAGTGTATAAGAAGTCAGTGGCTCCACAACTTCTTTCATTCTTGTCATTTGACATTTTAAAATTTTTGTCAAATTGATGGGACTGAAAGAATATACCACTGTGGCTTTAATCTGTATTTCTCTGATTACAAATGAAGTGGAATATATTTTCATATGTTTATTTACCATTTGTGTGCTGTCTTCACTGAAGTGCCCATTCAAATCTTTTTCCCATTTAAAATAAATTAGGTTGTCTTTTTCTTATGGGTTCACAGATTTAATGTAGTCTGGATACTAATTCTTTGATGCATAGATGTAGCAAATCTCCTCTCCCAGTTTATGGTGCATCTTGTCACTCTCATTATGGTATCCCTTCATGTACAGAAGTTCTTAATTTAATTTAATTGACTTTAATAATATTTTCCTTTACTGTCTGTACTTTTCTGTCTACCATCAGAAACCTTTCCCTTCCTTTAATTGAGAAAGACATTCCTTATATTCTCTTCCAAGAGTTTTAAAGCTACCTTTAATATAAGTCCTTAATCCACCTAGAAGTAATTTTTGGCATGTGGCATGATACAGCGGTGCAAATTCATTTTTTCTATGTGAACAACCAGTTATCTCAGAATCATTTACTTATAAAGGTTATAGGTTCCCAACTGATTTTCAATGCCAGCTCTGGGATATACTTGACAATCAACCTGCCAAATTCCACTATCCACTCCCCAATCCTTCCCCCTATAAAAACAAACAAAACAAAATAGACACCTTGTTGAGATTTTGAACATAATTAAATTAAATGTATGGATCAATTTGAAAAAAGTTGAAAACTTTGTAATATTGAAACTTCCTATCCATAAACATAGTATCTCTTTCCATTTATTTAAGTCGCTTTTAATTTATATCAGTAATTTTATGATTTTCTGTGTATAGGTCTTGTATACATTTTGTTAAATTTATCCCTAGGTATTTAATATTTTCATAGTATTGTTAATGATACCTATTTTTAACTACACATTCTAACTATTTGTTGCTGGTATATAGAAATACACTTTTAATTTATTGACTTTGTAGGTACCATTTTTGTTAAAAAGTCTTAATTCTAATTTATATATAAATTCTTTTATATTTTCCATGTAAAAAAAATCTCATCATCTGAAAATGTTGACTATCTAGTTTCTGCCCATCTAATCCTTATAAATTGTATATAAATTCTATACCATCTGATATTTCCAGTACCTGACTAAAGTTTTTGTGGGTGATATTCAGTTGCTTGTTATTTGTGTTGGGTGTTACTCATGATGCTTTTGTTTTTTTAACTGTGGATTCATATTTCTATGGGAATTCTTTGAAGCCTAGATTGAAGGGAGTTCATTTAAAGAGGATTTGCATTTGTTTCTGCCAGATGCCCATGGGTACTACTAAAGGAGGGCCACTTTAAACTAAATTCTCAGCTTAAAGTTTTTCCAGACCACCCAGGTAGTGAAACTCAGGCAGCAAAACTCACACATAAGGGCTGGCTTGTACTTATAAACTTTCAGGGAAGATTTCTCTTCCCTTTTACCCAGTGCCAAATTTTAAGATAAGCAAATTTCTTTGTTGTCTGCTGTGGGGGCAATTTTATTTCTAGTATACCCTTTCAAGCTTATGTGGAATGTTAACTTTTAGACTACCTTCTTTGGGCTGGCCTGGGCTTTGTGACCTATTGTCCATATACCACAAGGATGTGAAAACTGGAACTCAAGATTCCCTGGATCTATCAAAAGTCCCCAGTATAGATAGAAGCCAGCATCAGTGCATCCTCAGTCATCTTGCTAGGGCTTTGCTTTGAATTCATTTTAGCCTTACTTTATTACCAGTTCATTGATACATTTAAAAATATATATTTCTATGTTCTATTCATCATTTTTATTATTTTCAGTGAGAGGGTTGGTAAGGCTATCTACTCTACCAATGGCCTTTCATCCACCCTACTTCAGCTACACTGTCCCATTTCATACCCTAGAAGTTTTCATTCCCAGTATCTATTTCACCTCCTAAATCTCAATTTCAAGTATCTATTTTATGGCCATCACCTCCTGTCTTTGAGCACCTCTAATTTATCAGTTCCACTTTATCAATTTTTTCAACCCCCTTGGGACTGCCAATCCAATCACCCCCAGAAGTTCACTGTCGATCTTCTCAAATTCATCCTTATCCAGATTAGAATCTATACAGGGTTACTGTGTTGCAAATGCAATGTAAATAATGCCTTCCCTGCCGTGCCATGCTGTGATATTGATTCTGTGTTCCATCATCACAATCACTCCATTGCACATACCCTCCATGTCCTTATTCCTTTTCCCTTCTAATATCTAATCTGGCAACAATTACTGATGAAACCCAAATCTGTCTGCCTACTTTGTACATAGTTCCTGAGGGAAACAAGCAACTACATTGACTCGTTTCCTTCTAAATTTACATGGCTTCCGTATGCTCAGCCATCCTACCACATTCCTCCAGTCAGGTCACTCTACCACCCTTCAAAGTAACCAATTCACACCTCTTCTCCCTGCAAGTCCCCAGGCTTCCCTGATCCTTTCCCTTCTAAATTGATGGGTTCCCTTCTTATGTCATTGAGACAATAGAATCCAACACTTTGGATCTTCCTCATCCACCTACCACCTTATCCAGAAAACTCCTTGAATTTGTAACACCGTATATTCTCACCTTTCCCTCTTGTGCTTTGGATAAACTCTCTACTTGTGCGTGGATCACACTCATAAATAATTCTCTGTCATTCTGTTTCTCTTCCTGCACTGAGAATGGGCACATGCTGTCAGATTTTTTTAAAAAACAAAACAGGAGACTTCTGCTATCTTCTGGGAAGATAGAATAGACAGACATACTTTTCCCTTCAGCTAAGTAAAATAACACCCCCCCCCCAGACATTACATATAAAAGAAATATTTTAAAAATTGAAAGATAGAAGAAGGCAGAGCCGCTAGAGACTTCAGGACCTGAGCAATAACACAGTAATTAGTTCCCTATGCTTTTTGTTCATTTGTTTGCCTCATATATCCCAGACTTTGAGCAGAATAAGCTGGCAACCCGCAAACACCAACAGGCACAGACAAAAAAAAAAAAAAAAAAAAGCCTAAACAAAAGCCTGATCTGTCTAGCCAAAGAACCAGGAAAGGGACAGTCTAGCAAAATAGAAAACTCAGACAATAACCACTCCACTCCAGCTGAAAACCACAGGAAAAAAATGTGTCCCCATCCCCTCCTATGCCAGATTTCAACCCTCTATTAGGCTATACTGAGCCCCCCCCCAACACACCCGCCATGGTGGTGTGAGAGAATGCTGAGTAGGAAGCCAGGATTTTCATCCCTGCCAGGCCATAATGACACACATTTCCCTCCATCTTCCCCTCCCCCAGTGCTGGTAGAGACCATACGGGGAGCCTGGACTCCCCACCCCCACTCATTGCCGGGGTGGCATCAGAAAAGACCTAGTGGAACTTCAGGGCTTTCACCATGACCCAGTGGTAATGAGGCCACCTCTGCACCCCCATATGAGTAGACCCCTAGTGTGAGTCAGAACTCCTACTCCTGCCCAGCAGCAATGAGGGTCCATAAGAAAGCATGGACTATGCCTGCCATGGACTATGCCTGGTCACTATTGGAACCCCAATGCCTGGACATTGCTTGACATACAATAGGGGCTAGTTGCACAATCTTGCATAAATCACTCATCCCTTCTGTGCCTCAATTTCCTCCTCAATAAAATGAGAATGAACATAATAGTCTATCTACAGGTTGTTGTGAAGCTTAAATGAATTGATACACATAGAGCTCCTAGACCAGTGCCTAACACATGAAGTGCCAGCCAAAACTGCTGCTGCTGTGTGTTGTCATTATTCATTCCTCATTGGTTTGTATGCCTCTTAAATCTAGCTTTTGCCATATCCCATGACTTTTGATTTGTAGCATTCTCAGTTTTATTTTCTACATATTCTTTAGTCACATCATATTTACCTCTCTATGCCCAAGAGATATGTAGAAGTGTATTTTTAAATTTCCAAGTGGGTGGGAAATTTTTGTTTAAATGTTTGTTCCTAATTTGTAGTTTTATTGTTCTGTGGTCAGAGAATATGCCTGTGCACTTTGTGTTTTACGAGATTTATTGATGTTTTCTTTATAGTCTAGTACATGATCTATTTTTAAAAAATAATTTCTTCAATTAAAATAATTTCTCCCTTTTTCCTCATTGTGAAGGATTTTTATGCTAGGGATATATCCTATAAACATACTTTCCAAGGCACCAAACTAGACAGTTAAATGAAATAAAAGCTTCAATCATGTCGGGTTAAAATGCTTTATTTCTATTCAATTTGCAGTAAGCACAGATTGCAAAGTTCCCCAGAGGGAGAGAAATGGGAGTAAGGCACACTCAGCCTTCAGGTATGATTTGTTAGCAGTTCTTCTCCTGCCTCTTTTCTCTCTCCAGTTTTCTTCTTGCCAAGAAAGCCTTTAATTCTAATTGTAGCAGATTATCATTTCCAAAAGTAGCCACAGCAATGTTGCTGGTCCTACATACTCTTCTAGGACCTTCCCACTTCCCATCAAGAGGTGAAGGCCTCCTCTTGAATTAGGGGATGGCCTGATTAGGGACTTTATGAGTGCCTCAATGAAAAAAACAGTGTAGAAGTCATGCTGTGTGATTTCTGAGATGGGTCATACATGGCAATATGTGGCCTCTGTCTGGCTGTCTCTCGTGTAAGGCTTACCCTTGAGAGCCAGTCCCCATGTTGTGAGGAGGCTCAGGCTACTTGTAGGTGTTCTGGCCCACGGCCCCAGTTGAAGTCCCAGCCATCACCACCATCAACCAGTAGACATGTGAGTGAGTCTTCAGACAACCCCAGGCCCAAGCCTTGGAGCAAAGACCAAAGCCCAGCCATCCCCACAGAGCCCTATCCCAATCTGTGCGGCACAGATTCAGTGAGCATAACAAATGGTTGTTTTACTTCACTGAGTTATGGGTAATTTATTACTTAACTACAGTAACCAGATCACTAAGGATGGAGTGATCTCAACTTATCAGCAAATTTCATGCAGAAGGAAGATATCATGATGAGAAGGATGTTAGACTAGGACCTGAGAGACTTGGGCTGGACTGGAGGCTGGATTAGCTCATAACTGGCATTGAGTCCTTGAACAAATCATGTAAACTTTCTGGATTTTAATATCCAAATCTGTCAAAGAAGTCATTTTGATCTGTTAGGCCCCTTCAATTTCTACCATTCAATGGCTCAATACAGAATATTTAATTAGAAAAGTTTCATATGGGAAATAGTCTCTTTTCTTATATCTATTTTTGATCAATGATATTCTTGATTATTTCACAGTGAACTCTCAAAGGGTAATCCTATTTCCAAACCACTGAAAATAATTTTCTAAAATAGCAACAGTAAAGAATAGAATCATTTTTGTCAACACAATTTCAGCATAAAATAAATGAGAAATCTAGCTAGGCATTTGCTGCAGAAGAGGGGGCTCTCCAGTCTCTGTTCACAGTAATATATTAACCACTGCTTTGATTCCTGACTTTTATATTGTCCAGTGATCTCTGCCTACTATTTTGGCTGTTCTTTGTTATTTACCAGGTGACATGCTGCCAGAAAACGTTTACTGAGCTTTTACTGTCTCTGTCTAGATCCAGCAGTTTGAGAATTTTAAGTATGCCTTACAAAGTCAAATCTGCTTTGGGATATGCAGGGCCAGTTTCTCATCAGTTGTAAATGCTCTGAAAGTTGCATTGTTAGGAGGAGTCATCCATTATTCCACATACTACATCCCAGAAGAAGCTAAAGCAAGTACTTAATGCGTGCTTTCTAACACACAATACAACAAGGTCCCTAGAGTGGGATGACTTGGGACAGCTGCCCCTAGTCAATATTCAGGGGACCCAGCCATGCTGGCAGCTTGTCAGTGACTCAAGGAGCACCAGCTGGAGCTTGTAATATGCTTGTACTACCTATTCCAAAAACCAATCTTAACCTGCCTCCTCTTCCTGGACTCCCAGAATCACTGACTCTCTATTCCTTTGTATCATAATGCTCTCCCACACAGAACGAAGTTAGTAGGTTACTCTCTGATATGAACTGTATGCTCTTTAAGAAGCTGCTGTTGTTTCCTAAATCTGTTTATGACATTTGTATTTTGTTATAATAATTGTGTGATTTCACTAACTATTACATAAATAGATGAAATAGGAAGACAAAGAAAAGAGCTGTTTCTATAAAAACAAGCTGAAAGCTTGATAAGTGTGATACTGTAAAAGATTGTGGGAAAAGAATCTAGAAGGATACTGTGCTCAGGTCACTTCCCATTTGTCTGTAAGTTCTCATTTTCCTTTAAAGAAACCCATACTGTAATCTCAGTTAATGTGTTAGAGGTGTGCTTTATGCAAGAATGATGCCCTGTGCTCAAAGAAAAGGCCTTGCCCCTATGTCGAAAGATTGGCCAATTGATGATATGTCCTTTTTTTCTTTTCAGTTAAAATGTTTGTGGAAAAAAGTTCCAGGGACCTTGTTGCTTTAACCTACTTTTCTACAGTCCAACTCCTGGTCCTCTCCTGAGGCATAAGTTGGCTCGGACTGTACATAAACTCAGCTCATCACTACTTTCTGTTGCATCACAACAAATAGAGAGCTGTCGCATGGCCTTTCCCACTGCCAAGCCACACACTGCCTCTTTGTGACTTCGTTTTCACATCAAGCTTACTGTTGACGTGAGCTTTAGCCCCATCTCTCCAACTCAACCCCCTTTGCCTCCCAAATTAACTCTAGAGGGAATGTGATTTATTCCAGGTGCCACAAACCTCACCTGGTATTTATAAACTCATTTACCCAGGGAATCCTCTGATATCCACCCAGATCTAGAGGAGATCCTCCGGCATAGCACCTAGTTCCTTCCCTTCCTTGCTTCAATCAACACATATCAGACACCTATCATGTGTTGGGGTCAGCACCAGGTATGTAGTGGTGACTACAATGTGTTTATTTGTATTGTCAACAACAGATAAATGTATATTATTGGTAGAAAAGCAATAGCTAAGTCATTTTTTTTTTTTGTCAATAAATTGGTAAACTGACTAGAGAGAATTTCCATAGTACTTTTGCCTGAGGAAATAGATTCACTTGTTTGGTTTATATATTTATGAATGCATTTATATACGTACATATTTGGGTTCTTGGGAAAAGTAAATGGGCAAGGGCATGTGATATTTTAGCTTAACCCAGGGATTGGCAAACTTTCTATAAAGGACTAGAGAGCAAATATTTTTGTGGCCATAGGTCTCTGTCACAACTATTAAACTATGCCCTCATAGCACAAAAGCAGTCATTGATAACACATAACTGAATGGGAGTGGCTGTGTTCCAATGCAATTTTCTTTACAAAGACAGGCAGGAGCCTAAGTTTGCCGACCCTTGGAATCTATCAAAATACCTTAATGGCTCCCCCGCTTGCAGTTAAATTTGCTCAAGCCTCTTTCCTTAAAAAAAAAAAAAAAATCACAGCAGTCCCATGTCACTGCAACAAGTTGTTTTGCATTATCTCTCTTTCCCCACTTCTCATTTAACTTCAACTCTGGACAATCTGACCTCTGTGCTCACCACCCACTAAAATTGCCCTTATCAAGGTCACCAACAATCTCCATGTTGCTAAATCCCTTAGAGACTCCAGTCCTATCTTACTCAATCTCTCCACAGCTTTCAGGCCAGCCACTCCCTCCTCCTGGAAACACTCCACTCTTAGCTTCTGAAACCTGCCAAGATTGGTTTCCTTCCTACAGCAGTAGCTACTCATTCTCAGTCATCGAAGTCGCCATCTCTTCACAAACTCTAAATGTTGGGGTTACTCAGGGCTCTATACTGGGCTCTACGATTTTTCTCCCTATTCTCTTTCTAGGGGACCTTATCTATTCTGTAGCTTTATGCTGTAGCTTTATTCTACATCTTTATGCTGGAAAATCCCAAAGTTATTTGTTCAGCCCAGATCTTTCCCCCAGTTCCTTACTGATGTATACAAATGCCCACTTGACACTGCAGGTCTTTCAGGTGTCTTAAATGTAAAGTGATGAGTGAATATGATTGAACATGAGTTTACCTGTTGCCTAAGCAGAAACCAGAGCCCAATCACTAACTGTTCCCTTTTGCATTACCAAAACGTAAGCCTTCTCTTTCCTAGTCAATCCTGAATCTTTCCCTGGCTCCGTCTACCTAATTCCCAGGCTGGGACAGCTGCATCTGTTGCTAAAATATTGAAATACTTCATACTGGTTGTAAAGATCTGCAGGCCTAAGCCCCAGTCATTCTGGCTCCACCTTTGGGGCCCACGTGCCCCAGCCAGCCTGGCCCAGCAGAGGCCTGCAGATTCTGCTCTAGTGCTCAGGCTAGCATCCATTCTCATGGGTCAATGCTCATGCCAAAGTGGTTGTGAAGTCTTTTAATATCATCCCTGCCTAATATCATTGTGACTAAAATATTCTAGCACTAAGAAATTATTGGGGCCGGGTGCGGTGGCTCATGCCTGTAATACTAGCACTCTGGGAGGCCGAGGAGGGGAGATTGCTAGAGGTCAGGAGTTCAAAACCAGCCTGAGCAAGAGCGAGACCCCATCTCTACTAAAAAATAGAAAGAAATTAATTGGCCAACTAAATATATATATAGAAAAAATTAACCGGGCATGGTGGCGCATGCCTGTAGTCCCAGCTACTCGGGATGCTGAGGCAGCAGGATTGCTTGAGCCCAGGAGTTTGAGGTTGCTGTGAGCTAGGCTGACACCACGGCACTCTAGCCCAGGCAACAGAGTGAGACTCTCTCTCTGTCTCTCTCTCTCTCTCTCAAAAAAAGAAATTACTGGAGAAGCCATCCCAGGGGTCTCCCTACCTCCTGCCTTGTTCATTTCCAAACTCTGTGTAGCAGCCTGCTTGATTTGTCTACCATTCAAGTTGATCACATCTCTCCTCTCCTTAAAACCTTTAAACATAGAGAACCCTCCAGCCCCACTCCCTAAGAAGGTTCATCAGGGCTTTCTTGATCTGACCCCTTCTCTTTCTTCAAATCTCACCTCCTTAGAGACACTGTCCTGATTTCCATTAAAGTAGTGTCTTCCTGTTATTCTCTCCTAGCACCTTGTTTGTTTTCCTCATTGCATTTTCCCTAATTGGACATTATTATGTTGATTTATTTTTATATGTTTCTCTTCTAAAGTATAAGTTCCTTGAGAGCAAATACCATCCATATTCCTAGCCCCTGAGTATGTATTAAGTGAATAAACCTGGACCCCTGCATCTCTTGCTATATTTTCTCTTGAAATCTTTAGAGAATGTGGTCAATTATTCAATAATCATTTGATAATGATCTATTCTCAATTCCTTAAAAATTCTGCATAAACTATTGCCCTTTGCTTGGAATACTTATATCTACATCTTTATATCCTTTTACCTGGCAAACTCCCACTTACCTTCAGTTAACACTGTCATGTTAGTTCCTCCATGACAAAACTCTTTATACTATAATTTAAATGTCTATTTCCTTTTCAAGCACCTTGCTTAATGCCTGGCACTCAATAACTAATATTTAGTAGACCAATTCAGTCCTAAAGCAGACATTCAGTAGCCCTGACAGGGAACCAGTAAATTCATATATATTTGCATGGTAAGATTTTTTATTTGTAAATGGTTACCAAAAAAAAAAAAAAAGTGCTTCGCCCACAGGCTAAGGATAAATTTTCTCTTAGCTACATGCTTCTGTGCTATGCGGTAACTCCACCTGCAACTCATTGTTTGGCTGTAAGGACAGAAACGGGTTTATAAATTGCTAAATTTACTTACAGTCTAAGTGGAAAGTACAAAGTGTAGATTACTGAAAAGATCTATAATGAGACTGGGCTTTATAATGTCTTAAAAGGATATAACAGGATAGCAATATCCCTTCCTTGAAATAATTTTTTTTTGTATATATTCATCATGAATTCATGCAATTTAGTTAAAAACAGAAACTCTTCCCCACTCGTTAATGGTAGTTTTATGGTTTCATTCTGCCAGGCACATAAATATGTTATAATATAAACAAGCCAATGGTGTAATGAATCATTTCAGTCTTATCGTTGAGTATGTTTTTACTACAAATCTTGGGGAAAAATGCTATTCACACTCTGCATTTTTAAATTATGCTAATGTGATTAGTCATTATGGTCCTGCTTACTTTTTCTGATGGATACAAGATGTTTAAGCCTTCGATAGTGCTTGTAAGGGGCCTGATGAGTGCTTGAGACCCAATCAAGAAGCTGATGATGAAGTTCAATAATGTATTAAAAAGTTATGTATAACAAGAGTTGATTGTTGCTCATATAAAATTATATAAAATAATAAGTATAAATTGTATTAATATACATTTTCATTCTTCCACTAAAATTTTAGTTGCTACCATAAACTTTAAATGCATTTTGTCAGGATCTGTGCAGGTCACTGCTTTTTATTTTTTATTTTTTTTGCAGTGTAAACATGACAGCATAAGCTGCTATTAATATTAAATGTGAAAATTCACACACATACACATCAGTAAACAGGTGTTTCCAAAACCCAGACTTCAAAACAGTTCACTCCATTCTTGCATTTTGATGTTGTTGTGATCAAGCAAAATGAAAAACAGAAGAGACACATTTTGGTTAATTATTCTGACAAATCAGATTGTTCCTATTATTATCCTGCACAAATTCCAAACTCAGAGGGAAAAGTGGGGA
Organism: Microcebus murinus; assembly: GCF_040939455.1. Taxonomy (NCBI): domain Eukaryota; kingdom Metazoa; phylum Chordata; class Mammalia; order Primates; family Cheirogaleidae; genus Microcebus; species Microcebus murinus. The sequence goes on from NC_134112.1 coordinate 41,485,117, forward strand.
GCAAGAAAAAGAATATGGGTGAGTGTGGAGAGCGCAAAAGGACAGTTTTAGAATTTTAAATGAGACCAAAACATTGAAGACTTTATTAGCAATCTAAGAAATACAACTCAGGAGAAATAAATGTAATATAATACACCTTATGTGCAGGATTTTAAAAACATTTTTTGAAGTAGAATCTCAAGAAATCTTATAATCACAATCCATATAAGATGGAATATATAAAATAAGAATAGTAAACATTTCATTAGTTCAAATTTATCATATGTATGCAAACTCGATAAGTTGTAAAAGTCTCTTCTGAAGACAATTATTTTATGTGAGCTTCAGTGGCCAATTTATTTCTGTGATTTCTTATCGGTTGCATAGTATTAAAATTTTCTTAATAATGAAGATAAGCTATTGGCAAAGGTAAAAATATGAGTTTTTAAATATCTTGCCTTGCATTCTCAGGATATTATTCTATTTATAAGTAATGAGAGGGAGTTTCCTTTGTTCTGAGGGCTGCGCGCTCAGAGAGTTAACCTGGTGAGACAAGTTCGCATGTTGTTGGTCTCTATTGTCATAACATTTGGTATATGACACACTGGAATGTGCCTTGTTAAAAATAGTGTTTTGTAATAGTTAAAAATGAAGTAAAATTCCAATCAGATGTTTTCTAACCCTTGAGTCTCCTCAAGGACACAGTAGGGTGTGGCAGTGTGAGCACGCTGTCCTGGCCGGTTCTCTGAGTTGCACTCTCCTCCGCTGTACAAGGAGGATTTTAATAACAGATCTGCCAGTCTCCCTGCCCCCTGTACTGGCCTGCTGTTGGCATAAATGATATATTCCTTTTGCAGTGTTCTGTATCTCAGTGAATGGCATCACCATCTTAGGAACTGGAGTCTCCTTCAGCTTTTCCCTTTTTTCTCAGCCCTAACATTTAATAACTCACAAAGATCTATTCATTTTATCTCGAAAGTATCTATGTAATCTGTCCTCTCACTTCTCCTCCGTCCCCACTGCAGTGGCCTCCTGACTGCCACCTGCAGACTTGAGCCACGCCTTACCTCCCATAGCCAGAGTTTCTGTTCTGAGACAGGCATTCGATTGGGTCATTGCCTTGCTTTAAAGCTGGTAATGCTCTCTTTTGGTTAACTGGTGAAGGCCGAACCGCTTGGCAAGTTTGGAAGGCCCTTCACAGAGTGACCCCCCCCCATCCTCCAACCTCATCTCCTGCTGACTCCCTTCACCCATGCATCCTGCAGTCATCACGCTGCATGCACCTTATTCTTTGCACCTATTTTCTTTGTGCCCAGGGAACTCGTACTCATCCCTCAAAACCCAACTCAAACATGACCCCTTTTTCAAAACATTTCTTGATTTCTCCAGGCAAAGCGAGTTGCAGCTCTTCAGCTTCCTTTGTATTACATATCCTTGTAGCATCTGCTCCAGTGTTTTACTGTGATCATCTACTTGTGTTTTCTCCAAAATACTGTGAACTCTTAGAGAGCAGGGATTGTATCTCATCCATCTCTTTAATGCCAAGTACCTACTACCGTGTTTGATGTGTGCCTGAAACAAGTTACACACTGCACGTATATTTTTGAACTTTTTTATTACAGCATTTCACGTGGCATTTGTTCCTGATTCTTATAGTGATACAGAAACAGAAACCACAGCGGCATCCTGTAGACTGCCTGGTGTAATGAGCACACAGCTAATTGTCAGTTTCTTTTCTCCTTACTTCAGTTTCTCCATGCCATTGGGCACCTAAATCCTTCATGTTTCTCTGAGTTCACTAACATGTTTCAGAATTGAATTTTGAAACATCTCTTCTTTATGGTGTTTTCTTTCCCACATCTACTTATCCTCTCCTCGCTTAGATTATATGATAGTTCTCTGGTGGTTGGAACCTCAAACAGAACTCATATCTCCCCCTGGTTTCAGAAGTCAGATTTTTAGGAATATGCTCAAAGATAGACACTCTCTTTCATTTTTTCTTCCCTACTAGATTTTATAGTCCTTCCCAAGAGAGCTCATATTCAAGTGATTTGTGGATCTTAAGTCCTTACCCCCCCCCCCCAAAGGACTTGAATCGTGAAGATGCTATAGTGAAGTTGCAATCTTGTTTTTGTGTATTAATATGTACATACTACATCTATTATATTCTTCCCCTTACTCATGTTTATAGTTCAATAAAAATCTATCCCATAATATCATTACTTCTTTACAAACTCAGTTGTTTGTTATTCCTGATCATTTGGATATTTTACAGATTTTATCATCTTTTTATTTGCTTCATGACTTTACTTGAAGGGAATTTAATAACAGTAGGATGGTTATTCTTCCTCATCAACTCAACCGTTCCCACCCCTTTCAAGGCATAACATTTCCTATTTCCAATCCTCCCTGGGTTTGTAGGGGGAAAAAAATTGCTTGGCAATGGTTCACTAAGAATTGTAATTTAATCCTTTGGAATAACAGGCTTTTCATCTGTGCTCCCTGCAATGATCCAACGATCTGCCACACAACCAGTTCCTTAGAAGAGAACAATGCAACTCAAAAGAAAGTGCTGGCAACATGGTAAAGAATATGAGTCCTTTTATAAAATTTGTAAATATAAATTAACCTGGAGAGTAAATGGCATCAAAATATGAATTATTGCTCCTTTCCAAAAGAAGAATCAGGACATTTTTGGCAGCAAATGCAAATGAACCTGAGTGTCTGTGCTTTTGATCCGGACTGTGTAAACACAGGCTCATAACTAGGTAGTTTTGTGTTTATATTGGTGGAGTCTCTAAAGTTATGCTTACAGACCCAGGAACAATGCAACATTCAAGAAAGAGCAAACATAACCTTAATTCTTACCTCCCACAGCCCTTGACCTCAGGAGTGTTTGTCCAAGTTGTTTGGTGCCTTGTATTTTATGGAGCAGGTTACTGTAAAAAATATTACAGATACAATCCTATGTGTCTGTAATGCTACACACATTTATTTAAATAGAATTAGTCTGTTATAAAACATCCTCCTTTAAAGACAATTATAGACCATCAACTATCTGCATAGTCATTTATCACCTCATTTTCAGTCATTATCACTGTTAGTCAACCATGTGTTCCACAGCCTAATATCACTGAGAGTTCACTGAGATTAGTTAGGTGTTTTAAGATTCATTATCATCACCATTATTACTACAAGTCACACCATTTATTTAGCACCAACAATCTGCTGAAGAAAGCAGGTTGGCACAATGTATAGTGGATGAGAAGTAGACCCTGTGCATAAAAGGAATGTTGGAGTGAGCTCTAAGCAAGAGTGAGTGAGGGAAGATGACTTAGCAGGCTCTCAGGAAAGGATATTTTTTTTCATACCTTTAATGCAGTCTCCTGGAAAGACAAATACTTTTTTATTTCTCCCAATGACTTGATCAATAGTAAGTGAAGAGAGCTGACCAGAAGGCATATTTAAGATGAAAAAGTTTAGAACAACTGCCCGTGCATGTGGCACAAAATTATTTTTTTCTGCAAAGCCCATGAGATTAAATCCCTCTCAAGTCTGTCTGAGCCTAAAGTTGGTTTTATGAGTTCACTTGTCTCAGAGTCCCCCACTCTACCAGCACAGGCTGTTCATGTAAACATCTAGAGAAGTGATCCATCCGGTTAGCTGAAGCAGGGTAGGGAAAGGTTGGCAGTCTGAACTTAGCCAATAGAATACTGGGGTAACATAAAAGGATGCATTTCCTTATGATCTAAGTATTATCACAAGCTATTTAATGCTTTACTATGCCTTATTTGGAGTTTAAAGGAAACCAACTCAAATATTCCTTTTCCTTTCTATAAAATGTAAACATTAAAAGTTGAGTGACCCTAAATGTGATTATAACATTTGACTTGGAAACTAGTTTGAAAAAAAGCAATGAAAGTTTTTGGTTATCTTTTTCTTTCTTTCTTTTTTTTTTTTTTTGGTCTTTCATAGAATTGGCCAAAACTTTGAACAAAGCTTAAGAAGGAAAGGAGTCGTCTGGGGAAAATGTTTGTGTTCCTTCTTTATATATTCATTTAATGCTTTTGAAAATTTGGATTAAAGCAATAATTCATATCAGTAATAGTTTATTATTGAGAAATGATAAGTTCAAAATCATATTTGAGTGAAATCTTAATAATCAAAGTCTTTAAAAATCACATTTTTATGTGAGATGTGATATTTTTGACATTTTATAATGAAAGAGCTATAGGATGAATAATCTATCATTTTTGAGATCTGATTTGCATACAGGATGAATATTTTATCTAGTACATATCCTTAGGACTTCTGGTTACAACAGTACTGAATTAAGGTTAAAGACACTCCATATTTTAACAAGCTCAGATGTTCTATAATGCCTAGAGGTTCATAATACATTTATTTTACCCAAGTTAGCATCTGTGCACATAAATAGAACTGAGGAAGACAGAAAAACTTTCCACCTGATTATTTCAGTTTGGTATTCTTGGTGTGAGACAAAAAGTACATTTTATAGAAAATGGCTGCAGGAGAAAAAGGCAATGGTTGGGAAGATAGAATCCAAGAATTCTTAAGTATCTGGGAAGATTTTAAAAGTAAATATTAAAAAAAGAAAGTTGGTGGGCTTTTCCAGAAAGCAAAGTGAGCCTATACATTTCATTACTTATTTATGGCTTTGGAAAAAAATTTTTCTACAAACCTACACCAGCTAGAAAAATAATTGCCAACCCTTCCCACAATGATTGGTGCCGTTTGTGAGGTTGCTGCTGGCAGGAAGAAGACTTTTTCAGAAGTCTTAAAAAAAAAAAAATAAAGTACAAATATTGTGGTTTTTTATTGTCTTTATGACAAACTAAGTTTTGTAGACCTTGGATCTGTGGGGTAATTTACATGGCCGATTATGAGAGCTCTCACAGAGTGCTTGTACACCTGCGTTGGGTGAAACAGAAAGAAAAACTCTCTTGTTCAGTAATGTACCATATGCAAATTGGGGGATCAAAGGAGCACAACAGCTGGCATGCAAAGAATATTTTACAGGTTCTTAGGGAGCACTAGTCTGGAGGCATTCAGAACCTCCACCAGGCTGGCAAAAGTACACTGTGTGACTTGGGTAACCTTAACTTGAGTATGAAAGAAAATGGCTTTTGGACAAACAGATAAAGGTCATGGACAAAGTCCAAAACTCATTGGCATTGATAGCTGGGCATTGAGCAAAAGTTGAAAGAGCCATTAACAAATTCATTAATTAAGACCCTCTTTACATTCCTAACCATCAACTAGAAACATGTATTTAATCTATACTCTCCCTAATTTATTCAATCTTTCTTGCTAGAAAAATATAGCATGAATTTCATAAAGACGCGTCAAGTGGCACACTTCTTATATTTCCAGGCCAGAGTGGGCACATGTCAGTCAACATTTATATTAAATGGCAGTAACCTTTTAAGGCCCAGCTCTTACTTGAGCAGAGAAGTGATTATTCATCACAAAGGGGCTGCTCACAGGGCTTTAGTGGCAGGGTTGTCTATGGAAAGAGCTCTGTATCATTCACAGCTTGAACTCATTCATCTGTTAAATGGGGCTAATCATCCCTGCCCTGCCCAGCTTGCACCTGTGAACAGCAAACCAAGTCCTAATAGGTGAGAGCACTTTGTAAGATGCCATATAAATGCAGGGGATTATTATTAATGAATTCACTAATACTGATTATTACTTTATAGATTTTAGAGAAGTACTCAACTTTTAAAGAGTTTAATGCAATTATAATTATATAATTATTTGACCCTTATGTTTATTTTGATTAATAATTACATTTAATAATTGCATGCATCTCTTATTTAGCCAAGAAATCTGAATTTCCTTTTCAGGCCATCCTTCTGCCTATATTCAAACTTACTTTTTCTGTGTTTGCAAAACTCACTGAACTCAGCCAAGATTTCAACAAGGAAGTCCCAATGTTGATTAAAATGGGCCATTTTGGCACTTATTTCCTAAATCTAATTATCAAAGACAAGACGGGGGGGAAAAAAAAACAACAAAACTAATGTCCCATTCCATGCAATCCCAGAACTCTGAGCTGCCCTAATTCTTGGTCCGCTGACTAAAAAACTACCATTTTAGGCAAGAATTACACAGGCCATCACTCTTCTATGTAAGCTTTATAATAACACACCCATAATATACTAGGCAGCCTCATCAAAAATAATGAAGACTTAATTGTGCTTACAGAGTACAATTTATTGCAATTCTTATTTGTCTCTTTCCAGAGAAATTTATAATTGGGCATCTGGTCACAAAATTCCTAGAAGCTCTTGGTCATACAAGCTTTGAGTCTTAACAGGTGGATAAGCCCTGTAATAGAAATTCTTTGTCTCAAGTTTTACATGCTTATCATTGGTAACTAATTTTTCTTTTTCTTTTTCTACATATGTTGCCTTTTCCTTTGAAGGGCGAGAGGGCTAGTAACTACAGGTATGTTTTGAAAAGAATTGGTAGCCTTTTACAAATAAACTCGGGTAACCATGAACGATGTTATATTTCTCCCCTTTTTGGAAGTGGCCACTAGCCTTGAAGGCCTGGGAGTCCTTGACCCCCTTTTGTTTTTCCTTCAGGTATGTGTGCTTAAGGCAATGTAAGATTAGGGCAAAAGGCCTGGCTGGGCCACTTTGGAGCCAGTTTTATTATTTGTAAAATAAGCGCCCTTAACCACTTCCATAGGGCGCTCACCGGCAGCGAAACCTTGCCACAGCCGGCACTCACAGTCCACACGATAGTTTGTGCTGTGCAGTGACCACAAATCCGTTTTGCTCTTGTGTGACAAGGAAAGCTTTAAAGCACTGTACGCTTGTTTTACTTTACAGGCAGCTTTACTTGTAATGTAAATCAGAATAGGTAACATATACATATAAGTTTTCATTATGTTGTTTTTAAATCTTCGCAATTTTATTTTGATAAATGAAAAATTAGAAAAGCCATATCACGGCTGTCGGCTAAAGTCGCCATGCGTGTTCATCTGTGGCTGTCGACTACAGTCGATGCTGTACCAAAGTGGTTAAGTCAAGGATAGCAAGGCCCCTTTCAGCTCTAAAAGCTTGTTGAGCAACACCTCTGGAGATGATCCAGTTTATTTAACATATGAACCTGATAAACACACTCGCAGAATTTGAGACCTATTACCAACATCTATTATGAAAATATTTCCTCTCTCCTTTATTGACTTGAGTTTTCATTTCTATTTCTGACAACCATCTAAAACAGAAAGCCACAATTAAAATAACATCTTTACAAAATGCCACACAAGTCAATCTTATTGGAACTACTTGTCTAGTCCCTAGTTGTATTTCACCGTGAACAATTACATTTTGAAAGACAGACATTTACTGAGATAATCCCTGGAATACCTATTGGTGTCCAAGCTGCAGTGTTAATTATTAGCTAGCCGGCTTTAGCTGGCTAATATATAATCTAAACTGTCATTAACTGGCCTAGAATAAATTTCAGTTTGTCTATCTGTGAAGTGGGAATTGGGCCACTGACTTAGCTCTTGAAAAGCACTTGTAATCATCCCAAATCTCAGAGGGCAAATGAGCACCTGGGACCATTGGAGACTCTTTGAGGCCATTAGGGGAATCATTTAGTACTGTTGCAATGATTTACTAATGTTGCCCAGTGGCCCCAAAGACTTAATGCACTTCCCATATACCTCCGGCCTTCTCAGTAGAAATCAACCAATCTATCAGATGGTGCTTTTGACAAATCAAGTTGCTTGACACAGGTGGGCGTTTCACTCCCAGAGAGTACTCACCTCTTCTTGGCTCATAAAGGAACCAGGGGCCAAACCCCAACAGACATCTGCACAGCACTCTGTATCACAGAGTAGTTTGGAATTGTTTATGAAACATGTTAACTGCTGGAACCACCCACTGCCATTATTATAGGCTCTAATCTTTAGAAAAACAATGCCAAATGATGGTGGTGGAGTTACTCATGAATGGTATCTATATGAGGTGGGGACATCTATCCACCACCTGTCCTTCTCTTCTTCCATCTGGACTCAGAGGGACGTTAAAGATGGTGAATGCTACTTACATTCTGGATCCCTTCTTTTCCACCCAAGCAACATTTTGACGAAATAGTCCTATTCTCTTCTGCATCATCAAAGTTGTTTTGCTGCTTTTTTCCTCCAATCTGCATGAAACACTCTCATCTTAAATATAATCATATCTGGACTTTATGGCCTTGTTTGCCTGTCCCTCTCTTTCCTTTCTTTCCTAGTTAATTTGTGAAAGAGAAGTCGGTACTTGGTTCCATTACTCATTTGCTCCACGACCCCTTGTAGCCTTCTCTGACTGCAGACAGTATTGATAATACCCTAGGTCCTCTGGCTTTTCAAGAAATGACACAATGTTTGAGATCTAAAGAAAAGCTGATTGGTTCAAACACAACGACAAAACTAGGACATTTTAATCAGTAATAATTTCAAAAGGAAAAAATTTTAATCTTCTAGATTTTTTATGAAATTTCTTTTTCTTTTTTTTTGAGACAGAGTCTCTCTATTGCCCTAGCTAGAGTGCCGTGGCATCAGCGTAGCTCACAGAAATCTCAAACTCCTGGGGTTAAGCGATCCTCCTGCTTCAGCCTCCCAAGTAGCTGGAACTACAGGCATGAGCCACCATGCCCAGCTAATTTTTTCTATATATTTTTATTTGTGTAGCTAATTTCTTTCTATTTCTTTAGTAGAGATAGGGTCTTATTCTTGCTCAGGCTGGTCTCGAACTCCTGAGCTCCAATGATCTGCCCTCCTCAACCTCCTAGAGTGCTAAGATTACAGGTATGAGCCACTGTGCCCAGCCTTTATAAAAATTTAATGTGGAATTTGGTATATTTTAATGTTTGCTATAATCAGGCATAAGATCATCAAAAATCAGCATGCTCAGGATCTAGGAGAGTTTTAAGTGGCCAAGGTCAGAGATCTCCTAATTGCTAAATTCAGTGGGCCATTTTCAGTTCTTATTAAAAAAAAACATAGCAGCATTTAATAATACTGACCATGTCCTCCCTTCTCCTCCCCTGGTTTCTGTGATATCACTGTCTCCTAGGTTTTAACCAAGCTTTCTGACCATTCCAGGTCAGTCTCCTTTGGGTTGCTCTTCTACCCCCAGAGTTCCATCTTGGTTGTCTCCTCATGTTACTTGCTTTACTTGGCAATCCCATCCTCACCTAGGTTCCATGCTCATTTCTATTCTGAGCTCCACCGTCATCCATGCTGGCACCCCAACTTCAACTGCTCTTATCTTTGCCCTGAACATCTGTTCTTACTCTCGTGTTCCTAAGTAAATGGCACACTATTTTCATTCAATCGCTCAATCCAGAAATCCAGGAGATATCTTAAACTTTTCTTTTTCCCACATCTTAGTCAGTCACCAATCCCTGTCAATTCAATTCCCTCTTCTCTCCATCTTTTAAAAACACAACTCTGATTTTTGTCATTCCCATGCTTAATCCCTTCAGTGGTTCTCACTGACCTTGGGACAAGGCCCAAAATCTTACCATGACTCACAAGACCCTATATGAGCTGGCCACTGCCTCCCTCTAGCCTCAGTTCCACCCAATCTTCCACTAGACAGGCTTTCTTTGAACCTCCAGATCTGGTTGGGGGCCCACTACCACCCACCACCATTACACTGTCATTGCACCATGGGTCTCACCTTCTGCAGCTCTCCATCACACTTTTAATTACTTGTTCAATGTTTTTCCCCCAATAATATGGGTGTCTAATAGTTATTGAGCACTTCCTATGTGCCAGGCAGTTTTGCATATATTATCTCATTTTCATCATCACAGCAACTACGAGGTTTTATTATTATTCCAGTTTGTATAGCTAAGGAAACTGAAGCATTGAGAAACTAAAGGCCACACAGCTAGGAGGAGTAAATTAAAACTGGAACCCAGGCAGTCTGCATCTGGAGCCCACGCCCTATTCACAATTAATATTGCTGCAGTGAAATGGTAAGCTCCACAAGGACAGGGCTGAATCTTGCATCTCCAGAAACTTAACACAGGATTGGCACAAAGTAGAGGCCAACATGGAATTGCTGAAATAACTGATACAGTCCACTTCCTAGGGTGGCATATAGGGTCCTCCATAATGTTACCCTGACCTACCTCACCAGCCTCATTTCCCAGTATGTCTCCCTTTCCCCCATGCCCTGTCTTCCAGCCATAGAAGCAGTTCCCTGAATAGGCCACAGCGGTTCACACCTCTGCGGTTTGTACGTCCCTTAACTCCCTTCCCACCTCCCTCCCTCACTCCCCCACCCATTCGTTCACCCACTCATTCATTCATCTACTGAATACCTGCTGAATGCCAGGTGGAAAGAAAAGTCCTATAATAGATGTATGCTGTAGGAACTCAGAAGAGGGATATCTACATAAAACTAAGGGGTCAAGAATGTTTCCCAAAAGAATTAACACTAAAATTTTCATTTTCCTGGAATGTGTATATCCATATGACAAGCCCCTGTTCATCTTCCAGGACTTCCCTCCAATGTCTCTTCCATGGCAGAGCCTGCAGACATTGTACTACGTGTCCTTAGATGATGAGCTCCCCTGTCAGACTGTGAGATCCTCTCACCCTTTTGTGTGTCAGCATCAGCACAGTGGGTTCCTGGCACAGAGGAGATACCCAGTAAAGAGCTCATGAATGAACAAATAAAATAATGGTCCTTTCTGTGAAAATACTCCTTTTCAATTCATTGTACATCTTTGTGCATTCACCTGAAACCACAGACTTTGGGTTCCTGTTCATTTACAGAATAGATATATATTTTCCTAAACATACAAATGAGAGAGATTAGGGGTCACCTAGCACTATTGTATCATTTTATTTTGGACATGGATATATGAATTATGTAAAAAATAGGTATGTGAACATACACATACACTCTCATATGCCTTTGTCAACTTGGTGCATGTAATAACTTGAGAAAATAAGAATTCACACCACCAGGCACATTCTACTGAAAGCTCTGGGCACTCTGGAGAATGCTTCATGAATGTTATTAATAGTATACTTTCTGAAAGGAAAGAAGATCTTAATGATTCATCAATGAAAAAGGACTTTCCTCATTGTTAGAAACGAGCCGCGAACGTTAGGCTGCTTTATATACGTGTGTGAAAAAAATGGCATCGGTACATTTTGGACTAACATCAAAGCACACTTCTGTCTCACTACAGTTCTTTTTGGGTTTGACACTTGGAGGGGCTCTTTGAAAATTGTAATAAGATGCAAACTTACCCCAGTGTTTCCTTCTCTACTAATACGTGAAGGGCAGCTGTGACTGTTTCTTGGGGGACCAAAGCTCTTATGAGAGCTGCTGAGGGCGATGCCTGGCATTCTGCAATCCGGTTTCTGTTTGAGTGTATGAACCCGAGCTACCTCTTTGTCTCTTTGGGGCTAGGTTTCTAACCTGTCAAACAAGCGGGCTGCAATACAGCAGGAGTCAGCAAACTTTTTTTTGGTAAAAAGGTAAGATAGTAAATATTTTCAGCTTTGGACCACATGGTCTGTGTTGCAACTATTGAACTGTGTCATTGTAGTGTGAAAGCAGCCGCACAGAATATGTACACAAATGGGCATGGCTCTTTTCCAATAAGAGTGGGCATGCCTATTTTCCAACAAAATTTTATTTACAAAAACAAGTGGTGGGCTAGATTTGGCCAGTGGGTCACAGTTACAGCTCCTGGACTAGAAATGTTCTAGGATCCCTGTTAGCTTTCCTCTGCCTTATTGAGTCTCAATGATTCTGTGAGAGTTCACAATTGGGGGACAGCTGGAAAAAAAGAGGAGCACACTTTAAAGAATCATTGGCTACATGAGATTACTATATTTGACTTATCTTTTCACTTAAAATCTTTTTAACTCTGTAGCATAATGCCCCTATTATATTTAGCAATTAGAGTGCCATCACAAAGTAAAATGTTAAACCATTATTCCTTGAGAAGAGAAAAGGCTTGTGGTATGAAATGATGCATGCAAGGAGTGTGGGTGATAATTTACTCATATAATCATTTCTATTTCAGTTCTATGGCAAGTATTTCTGGAGATGGCTCACATGGCAGGGAGATCTTTGAGATGTGCATGCCATAATTAACCTTTTTATGTACTCTGATAGAAATATCAATAGTTTTTCCTCCTTTAGCAGTTTTAGCTTTACTTTTGGACTATAAAAATGATTTGAATTAAAGAATGATGATTATAAGAACAAAGCCTTTATATCTTGGGTTTAAAACAAAACATGTGTATTCTTCCTGTTAATTTCATGGCTAAGTGCTAGACGCTGAATATCTACATTTTATTTTTCCCCTTTGCACTGGGAATTAGACAACCGGCTAGTGCTTCTGTAGGGTGTAGATCAGTGATTCACATGGTGTGGTCCCTGGGCCAGCAATATCAACATCAGTATCCCCAGGAAATTTTAGAAGTACAAATTCTCCAGCGCCACCCTAGACCTTTGGCCTTTGGGTGGTGATTAGGTCATGAGGGTAGATCCCTCATGAATGGGATTAGTGTCCTTATAAATAAGTGATGCCAGAGAGCTCACTTGTCCCTTCCACTATGTGAGAAGACAGCCATCTATAAACCAGGAAGCAGCAGGACACTGAATCTGTTGATGCTTGGATCTTGGCCTTCCCAGCCTCCAGAACTGTGATAAATAAATTTCAGTTGTTTAGAAGCCACCCCGTTTAAGGTATTCTGTTATAACAGCCTGAATGGACTAAGACTATCAGGAACAACATATTCTTATGCTAATACAACCTGGCCATTTTTCTAGTCCTATGGCATAGTATTAATCTTGGAGCCTCATCATAAAATCATCTTTGGGTCCCTAAGCAGAGTGTTACAGGTGCCTGTCCTATTGAAAGATAACACCAAATCAAACATCATAGTGCTTTTAGAGTTTGGATGATTTTTAGAAGTCACCCTGGCAAACAGCCTCAAATGTTTTAAAGAATGACTTCATTGTTTTAGTAAAAAGCTATGTACATTTTTAAAAAATCAAGAAATACAGAAAGGTACAAAGAAAGAAGTGAATAATTTCCCAAAGTAAAGATTACTAACATTTGGTGAACAAGATGCATAAATATAATACAAATCTATAGATAGTTTAAAATGGTTTCAAAAAGAGATCATATGGTTCATGACATTTTTTAAAACACAGTTTTTATTTTGGAATAATTTTAGATTTACAGAAACATTGCAAGGATAATACAATGTTCTCATATAACTCTCAATCAACTTCCTCTATTGTATATCCTCTAAGTACAGCTTACGTTGCCATGGTACATTTGTCACAAATAAGAAACCAGCACTGGTACATTACTATTAACTAAATTCCAGACTTAAAAAATTTCACTGGTTTTTCCACTAACGTCTTCTTTCTATTCCAAGATCCACATTGCATTTAACTCAGATATTGTATTAGGGTTCTCCAGAGAAACAGAACCAATAGGATAAATGGGTGTGTGTGTGTGTGTATGTGTGTATGTATGAATGAAGAGACTTATTTATTATAAATAATTAGCTCATGCAATTACTAAAGCTGAGAAGTCCCAAAATCTGAAATTGCAAGCTGGAGAGGAGAGAAGTTAATATGTATTTCCAGGCAGAAAACTGGCAGGCTGGAGACCCCCAAAAAGCCGATGTTTCAGTTCAAGTTCAAAGGTCAGAAAGAAACTGGTATGCCAGCTCAAAGCAGTCAGGCAGGAGTTCCCTCTTACTCAGCCTTTCTGTTTTATTCACGTGTTCAATTGATTGGATGAGGCACACCTATATTAGGGAGGCCGAGCTGCTTTACTTAGTCTACCTGTTCAATTATTAACTTCATCAACAAACATGCTAAGAATAATGTTTGACCAAATGTCTGGGCACCCCATGGGCTAGTCAAGTTGACACATAAAATTAAACATGAGAAATATGCGTGCCATTTTTAATTCATTATTTTAATATATCTGATTTTACAGATCATCTCGTAAGTGACACGCTTCACTTCAAATGCTCACAGCAAGCAGACAGCTCTCTAGGTGCCCCACACTTCTGTCCTTATTAGTTCAGCTGGATGCTTTCCACAAGTCAGCTGAGTTTAAAGTCAGAAACTTTTAAAAAAATATTTAAGTGTTATGAAAACCAGTAAGACACAAATGCACCAAATTTTTGTTGCCATAAAAACTAGGTTGAGTGTCTTAGAAAGACTGGCTAAATGTAGGGTAATTCAAAATTTGCTTTTAAAATAGCTGTGAGCAGGGCAATAGTACAATGTGGGGAGCGGGCAGGCAGAAATCTAGGAGGATTCTGCACTCAGATTCCTTCCCAAGTGTCTTTCAGTTCTTGTTTCACTTTTAAAAATTGAAACTGGAAATCCTAGAGAGTGGTACTTTATGCAAAAAAAAAAAAGTGGCCAGGGGGAATTCCAATCAGGTGACCACTCTTAAAGAAAAGATCTTGGCCTCAAATGAAAAGACTAGCAAATTCCAAATGACTCTATATATGGTTTATGTTAAAATATGCAGTTGGGGAAGATGAGAAAGTCCTGGGGACAAAAAGCGGTGATGGTTGCACAACAATGTGAATGTAATTAATTTCACAGAACTGTACACTTTAAAATGGTAAATTTTACATTACATATATGTAGTCACAATAAAAATATGCAAAGTATGTATATTTTATTTTTATATTTTTCAGATTCCCTGTTTCAACAAATATTTTTTATTGTAAATTGTTGTGATAAGAGGGCTTTTCTGTATTAAATTTATTTTTATTTTAGTTTAATAGAAAAGGACATCAATATGAAACAATACATTTTAGTAAATGATTCCTTTTTGAGATTTTAAATTAAGATTTTCATTCTCTAACATTGCTTTAATTTTAATGGAAAAGATATGAAAAACTCTAAGTGGCCAGAGCAGTGGTTCTCAATCCAAGGTAGTGCGAATTCCCTAGGGGGTACGTTTAGAAATGCATGCACGTGTTCTGGGTTGTCACAACTAGGGGGATCTTGGCATTCTCCAGAGATGCCAAACGTCATAGATGCATATGACAGTCCTAACATCAAAAACATGCCCACCTCAAATGTCAATACCTCTTCCAGTGACAGACATTAGGAAAGAGTCAATATATTTTTTATTTCTATTTTTTCCAATAAAATCCAATGTAGGGCACAAAAGTTTATGAGAATAAAAATATACACACATTAAAATTATTTCACATCATATGTAGTTTTTACCCCTATTAGACTTTTATATTGCATTTAAAGTCTGTGCTTTAAATAATTTGCACATTGGTAAAGAAATCTTAAATTACCAAAGATGTATCAGATACTGAACATCAAAACTTAGGGGTGGGAACTGATAGTTATGTCTTACTGCACTAAATATTTCTGTAAAATTTTGCAGAAGGAAAAGATAAAAATATGGAACATTTTACAAATTCGTGTGTCATCCTTTGCATGTAGGAGCCATGCTAACCTTCCCTGTATATTTCCAATTTTCGTATACGTGCTGCCGAGTGAGCACACAGCATATTTTAAAAATTGTTTTGATTTTGCACAATATCTATCAACTTCCTTATGACATTTGGGAAAAGAGATGTCATTTCACTTTCTTCACCTCTCTCCCTCTTCCAACCCCATTTTGTTAGTTACATTGTTCTTTATATTGTCTGGGTTTTTAACATTTACATCTTATTCTGCAACCATAATTCAGAGTTGTTTACTCTTGGTTCTATTTTGAATGATTTGATGCTCACCATCAGACTTTTCCATGTCCTGGCTTCTCCGTTTCTACACTCCTTGATTCATCTACTTAGTTGCCTAGATTTTGTCATAAAATAGTTTTTATTTATTTTTATTCCAAGAAAGGCTCATGGATTTTGCTTTCTTTACCTTCTTTTATGCTTTCTATCTGTTGCATTTATCCTAGGAGGATAATTTGACTGGTCTTAAAATTTTCAAGTCATTCATTGTTTTCCTCAGAACTTTGTAGACATTGCTGCATTGTCTTTGGTTTTGAGGGTGGTGTGGCAGGTCTGGGGTCAATCTTATTTCCTCTTTCATAAGTGACTTGCTTTTTGCTGGCATACGCATACTATTATTTTTAAAGCATTTTTCTTTTAAAATATTCTATACATATAAAAGATTAAATATAAAATATGCAAATTACAATCAAAATAAAATTTAAATTTTTAAATATTCAACTCAAGAACTAAAGGAATCACCAATATCATTGCTGTACCTATGGGTCCCTCACCTGTCCATATCCCTCACTTCCCCCCAATGTTGCAACTCTCTTGTAGGTTTATCCTTCCTTTGCAATATTGCAAATGGTTCTATCATGTATGCCTAAACAATATACAGTATAATTTCATTTTGCTTGTTTGTGAGTTATATAGAAATGGTACCATACTGCATATTGTCCTTTGGAACTTTCTATTTTCATTCAACTTACTATTTTTTTTTTTTTTGAGACAGAGTCTCACTTTGTTGCCTAGGCTAGAGTGAGTGCCATGGCATCAGCCTAGCTCACAGCAACCTCAATCTCCTGGGCTCAAGCGATCCTCCTGCCTCAGCCTCCCAAGTAGCTGGGACTACAGGCATGCACCACCATGCCCGGCTAATTTTTTGTATATATATTTTTAGTTGGTCAATTAATTTCTTTCTATTTTTAGCAGAGATGGGGTCTCACTCAGGCTGGTTTTGGACTCCTGGCCTCGAGCAATCCGCCCGCCTTGGCCTCCCAGAGTGCTAGGATTACAGGCGTGAGCCACCACACCCAGCCTCAACTTACTATTTTTAAAGATTCATTGTTGCATTGTGTTACTATAGAGTACCCATTTTAATAACATTATTGCTATAGAATTTACATACCTTAAAGTCCACTCATTTAAAGTATATACTTCAATGGCATTCAGTATATTTACAGAGTTGATTATCACCATCTTCTAATTTTAGAGTATTTTCATCACTCCCTAAAGAAATCTTATACCCTTTAGCAGTCATTCTCAATCTCCTTCTCTCCTACTTCCCTGTCCCCTTAGCTTGACTTTCTGTCTCTGTATAGTTGCCTCTTCTAGGTATTTCATATGAATGGTAACATACAATATGTAGTTTTTCTGTGACTGGCTTTTTTCATTTATCATAACATTTTTGAGGTTTCGTCCAGGTTATAGCATGTATCAGTATAATCCTGTGCTGCTTAAAGACAAGGGTATGTTCTGAGAAATGTGTCATTAGGCAGTTTTATTGTGTGAACATCATAGAGTGAGTGCACTTACACAAATCTAGATGGTACAGCCAACTACACACCTAGGCTATATGGGCTAGCCCATTGCTCCTAGACTATGAACCTGTTCAGCATGTTACTGGACTGAATAATGTAGGTAACTGTAACACAATGGTAAATATTTGTGTACCTAAACATATACAAACATAAAGTACAGTAAAAGTATGGTTTTATAATCTTATGGGACCACTGTCATATATATATATATATATATATATATATATATATATATATAGTCCTTTGTTGACAGAAACATTGTTATATGGTACATGACTGTACTTCATTACTCATATTCAGAATAATATTCCATTGTATGGCTACACCACACTTGTTCATTCGTCAAGAGAATTCATTTTTATTACTGTATTGTATTCTACCAAGTAAATACAATTTATTTATTTGGTCTATCAAAGGATGAATATTTCAGTCATTTTTAGTTTTTTACTGTCGTGAATTGTGCTGCTCTGAACAAGCCTCTATGTACCCAAGAGTAATAGACTTTCTGGGATATATATATATATATATGAGTAAGATATGCTCAGACTCAAATTTATTGGATTTGAGTCAAATTGTTTCCTAAAGCAGTTATACAGGTTTACATTCCTAAGAGTATATAAAATATCTTGTTGATCCATATCCTTTCCAAAATTTGATACCGCCTGATTTCTTAATTTTTGCCAATTCAGAGTGTATAAAATTGTATTTCACTTCAGTTTTAAACTGTATTTCCTTTATTATTAATGAGAATGGTCATCTTTTCATATACTGTCCATTCACTTTTCTCCTGGGATGTACCTGTTACTATCTTTTGCTCATCTTCTATTGGTTTGTCATACAAAGCAGTTTTTTGTATACTCTGGAATCTAATGCTTTGTCAGTTATGCATATTGCAAATATTCCAGTTTATGGCTTGTCTCCTCACCTTTGCAAGTGATATCTTTCATTGATCAGACATTTTTAGTTTTATGTTGTCACAATTAGCATTCTTTTCTTTGGTATTTTTTGTTTCTTATTTAAGACATCCTTCCCTTTTTTGAAATCATAAGGATATTCTTTATTTCATTTTACAAGTTTTTCTAATTATGCCTTCACATTTATGTTTGTAATACAGCTAAAATTGAAAATTGGTTTTGTTCCTCCCCACCCCCACCAATATGATAACTAATTGTCTTACCACCACTGATCTGCAATCCCACCCCTATTGTATATCAAGTTTTCATATATGTTTGGGTCTATCCTCTGTTCCATTCTGTTGAAAAATTTTTCAATTTTTCTAACTCTGCCAAAATTACAGTCTTAATTATTTAGCTTTATAGAAATTCTTAATACATGGTATAAATTGTCATACTCAATTCTTTAGGAGTCTTAGTTTTTCTTAGCCCTTTGTTTTTCCAAACAAATTTTGAATTAGCTTGCCCATTCCATGAAAAACCCAGCTGTGATTTTAAATTTAAATGTTAATTTGAGAGAAATGACATCCTTAGTACACAAAGTGTTACTATCCATAAACATGGTACATCTTTTCATTTATTAAATCTCTAATAACTTTCAAGTTTTATTATTTTCTCAATATAGATCTTGCATACCATTTATAAATTTATTCCCAGATACCTTGTTTCTGTTATAACTATAAATTGTAACTTTTTAGTATTATGTTTCAAAATTGTTTATAACCATTGTTTAGAAAGGCAATTGATTTCCGTATATTGGTTTTAGAGCCAGCCACCTTACTAAACTCTCATTATTATGATATTTGTAGATTCTTTGTGATTTTCTATGTATATAATCATATTATCTGCAAATATTTGTGGGTTTACCTGTTTCTAATCTTTATTGTTTGGCTAGAAACTCTAGTTTTAATAATGATTAAAAACATAATAGTGAGAAAACTCATCCCATTCGTAATTTTTAAATGGGATACTTTTAACTTTTCATCATTAAGAATGACATTTACTGAGGTTTTGGTAGACACCTTCAAGTAAAGAGAATTCTTTTCTATTCATAGTTTGCTAAGACTTTTTATGCTGAATCAATACTTAATTTTATCCGAAGCTTTTCTGCATTTATTAAGAATATATATGGGTTTTCCCTTTTAATCTATAATGGATCACAATTCTAGATTTTTTAATGTTAAACTACCTTGCATTCCTTGGTCATGATAAATGAACCTAAAAAACAAAACAAAACAAAACAAAAACAAAACTCTACTGGATTCCATTTGGTAATAGTTTGTTTAGGTTCTTGAGTGAGATTGGTCTAGAATTTTTCTCAGATTGTACTTGTCTATTTTTGGTGCCCAGGTTATACAGAATGATTTAGGGAGTATTTCCATTTGCTGTGTAAGTCTGTAAAAGACAGAAAGGAACTGTTGAATGCTTAGTAATTTCACCCATAAAATTAAATGGGCCTCCTGTGGGAAGATTTTAAATTAATGATTCAATGGCTTTAACCATTCAGTTTTCTAATTCCTAATTGTTTTGGTAAGTTATATTTTTCTAAGCATTATTTCATCTAAGTATTCAAATATATTGGCATTTGAATTTGAAAAATTGCTCATAGCATTCTCTTTCTAATGTGTGCTATATCTATATTTATATTTCATTTTAACCTTATATTAGTTGTACTCTTTTTGTCAGTCTTTCCACAGGACCATTAGTCTTTTTAAAAAGCTAACTTAAAAAAAATTTTTCATTGTAGTTTTGTTTTCAACTTATGAATTTTTGCTATTTTCATTGTTTCTCTCATTTTCTTTATTCTCTTATTCTTTTCTAAACACTTAAGATGGGTGCTTAGTTCCTTTACAGACTTCTTTATTTTCTAATGTGAGCATTTATGGCTGTAGGTTTCCTTCAAAAATATTAGTTCTGACATCTTAATTTTCATTACAATTTAGTTTTAAGCATTAAAAAATACCTCATTATGATTTCTTAATTGATCAATGAATGATTATTCTATTTCCAAAGACATGAGAATTTTAAAAATCTTTTTGCTTTTCTACCTTAATTGAATTATCATTAAAGAAAGCATCTTTCTAAGGAGTAAACTTTAGGTTCAGAGTTTAAGTATGAGTCTATTGATGATAAATTATCAGTTTTTGTTTAAATGGAAATGTCTTTCTTTTACTCCCATGCTTGATAGATATAATAGCTACTTGCTCTCAACACAAATATATTATTCCATTGTTTTCTGTTTTATCATTGTTGAGCAGTCTGCTGTCCATGAAGTGATCTTTCATTTCTTTACTCTCTGGCAGCTTTAAAAACTTTTGCCTTTGTTGTGCAAAAAGCCACTACCTATGCAAGGTATTAGTTTTCTTTTTATTTATCCTGCTTGAGGAATACTGTGCTTTCTGAAACTGTGGATTCATAATTTTCAGAATTTCTGAAAGTTTATCAGGTATTAACATTCCTTGATTAGCTTTATTTTCTCCTTCTGTGACTCTGACTTGACATATGTTAGACCTTCTCATTTTATCTTCAATTTAAAAAATTATGCTAACGTTTTCCAGCCCTTTTTTTCTTTTGGGATTATATTTATTAATTTATTCACTTCAATCCTCAAGTTCATTAAATCTCTTTCATATGTGGCCAATCTGCTTTTTAACATGTTTTGCCTTTTCTTTCAACATTTATATGCTTTTTATGTAGACACTCTATTTAATTATTTTTAAGAACCGCTTGATCATCCTGATAGGTTTATGTTACCCGTTATTTTGATTCTATACTTTAAGAACTTCATAAATAATAATTCAATATCTAACAGTTCTGATATATATGGCTTGCTTCTGCATGTGCTTAGTGGTCTTTGTGAACTAATATTTGCCTGATTATATATTGTGGGAATTGGATGAGATATATTATAAGATGCTTTCCTATGGAGATTTTCTTAGTTTCTGCTAGTAGGTGGGAGGACTACCAACTTGGGGCCACATTAACAACTCTTTGAAGGTCCTGGCTTAATGCAAAATCCCAGGTTCTGTTTCCTTGCCTTGCTGTTAATCCTAGATTCAGTATCCAAGCTTATTTGGCATTTTCCGCCAGTATAATGCAATTTCTCTCCTTTGCTTGTTGCTCAGTGTGTTTATCTGCTCAAGGTTCCAAGCTCCTACTTCATCTCAGCTTGTTCCTTTTTGTTTATTGGAGGCAGGAAGGGGTGGAATTTGGAGATTATTTTACCCTCTTCTAGGGAGTCCAGCAACAAACCAAAATGTTTTACTTAGAATCAAATTGATTTCCAGCAGAGAGTCTTATCTGCCATTGCTGCTGGAAGTGAAAATCCTATTCTTAATCTGTGAAATTCAAGTTTAAGAAATAAAATACACATATTCACTATTCTGTTTTCCCAGCACATGGTGTCCTATTATGATTTTTTTTTTCTTTTTTTTTTTTGAGACAGAGTCTCGCTTTGTTGCCCAGGCTAGAGTGAGTGCCGTGGCGTCAGCCTAGCTCACAGCAACCTCAAACTCCTGGGCTCGAGCGATCCTTCTGCCTCAGCCTCCCAAGTAGCTGGGACTACAGGCATGCGCCACCATGCCCGGCTAATTTTTTTTTATATATATATATCAGTTGGCCAATTAATTTCTTTCTATTTATAGTAGAGACGGGGTCTCGCTCTTGCTCAGGCTGGTTTTGAACTCCTGACCTTGAGCAATCCGCCCGCCTCAGCCTCCCAGAGTGCTAGGATTACAGGCGTGAGCCACCGCGCCCGGCCTTTTTTTTTTTTTTTTTTGAGACAGGGTCTTGCTTTGTTGCCTGGGCTAGAGTGCAGTTGTGTCATCATAGCTCACTATAGTCTCAAACTCTTCAGCTCCGGCAATCCTCCTGGCTCAGTTTCCCAAGTAGCTGGGACTACAGGTGTGCATCACCACGCTCAGCTATTTTTTTTTTTAAACTTTTTTGTAGAGACAGGGTCTTGCTATGTTGCTCAGGCTGGCTATTATGATTTAAAAGGTTAACGGTTAAGTAGCTATAATTATTTTTGTATTCTCAATTTAGAAATAAGTAAACTAAGGCCTAAAAGGCTAAATGACTCACCCAATTCGTGACAAAGGGAGACTAGAAACTGTTTTTTGTTGAATCTAGTAGTTTTTCAATAAATCCTTCTAATACTCTTTAGACCTAATTTTAATAGACATGTTGTATTAAATTCCATCTGTAATCGTTTATATTATGACAAGGTCTATAATTTTATGTCTATGTATACCCAAGTCTAGATGCATATATCCATGTACAATCACGTATGTACATAAATAAACCAAAGCCTATGTAGAAACTATTATAAATACAATTTGATATATCGATAAGTATGAGAGCATTATAGGGAAATACAGAATCCTAATCTTGTCTTCCTCTATAAGAATGGCTTTTAGGAACAAAAGAGCTGCACACCTAGAACATTTGTTTCTACTTATGCACAAGAACAAATAACTTCTGGTAAAGATTATAATCTGGATTATGTATATACTATGTCTCAAGCAGCCTTTTAAATAATATCTGCATTGAATTAACTAAATAGGTTAAAATTATAAATTCCATAAATGTACCAATTAAAAGAAAAAGTAAGATTCCTTGTGGGCAGTGTTCATCAACAGTCCTCTAGGAAAGCTGCCAACACGCACTGTCACTAACACAGCACAAAATTATAATAGCATAGTCCAGGGAGAGAAAGAGGGAAAACTAGAAGCAACCAGTAAAGCAGTCACTTCAATTTAGAGTTCCACTATCAAAGAAGCAGAAAGGGAAGGATCACAAGCACACTCGCTGGTACGCCAGAATTCCATGGAGTTACCAATAGCTGCTAGTAGTGAACTTGGGTTTTCTTAAATACTATCTGATAATTTCTATTTTATTGGTTTGGTTTAGGAGATGTATTTAATTATTTTAATTGACAAAAAATTGTACATATTCTGTATAATATAATGTTTTGAAGTATGTATACACTGTGGAATGGCTAAATTGAGCTAATTAACATGCAGTACCTCACATACTTATCATTTTTTTGTGATGAGAACACTTAAAATGTACACTTTAAATCTAGTGTAGATTTAAAAATATAGATAAATCTATATTTTTTAAGTAATTGGGTTAATGGCCTAAAATTCATTTTAGATAATTGGAAGGTTTGGGGTTGGAGAGAGGTGTTTCTTAAAGTTTTTTTTTTAGATAACTGGGTCATATATATGTATGTGTATATATATGTAAATATATATATATATATATCCTCTTTAAAAATTTTCATAGATTTTTGAGTTTTTTTCTCTCTAAGAGATTCTCCAAGAACATTTTGGCATCTTTGTTATTTCCATGTTAACATGCAAGGGAAGATAATATACTCACATGGGATTTTTTTATTTTTCCTCCTTTGATTTTCTCTCCTGTTCAGTTTTTGATTCTCCACTCCCTGCATCCCAATCTCTGTCACCAAAACACTTTTGGCACATAACTCTACTTCTCAGAAGCAGATATTGTTCTAGTCAAATGTAACACTAGTTTGAATACTGTTGTGCTTAGGCATTTTCTTTTTGGGGATCTGTGAACCTTTAAAAAAGTCTTTATTGCTAAGATTATTCACAGCGTGCTCCACATATACTACTACACTTGTGAGGCACTAACAGATAAAGATATTTATGAATTTTGTGGGTGAGGGCTTAGGTGCGGAGCTCAGAGTGCCAGAGCCTGTATCACCCTAGTTAGGGTGGATAACACTAAGATAAGTCAGCTTCAGTGGAAGGGGACATGGAATTAGAGTGGTTTCAACAAGCCAAGTCTGTAAAATGGCATTCCCAAATCAACTTTTAATTTTTCAGTAAATGATTATCACTTAAGAAATTGCTCAGAACCTTTGTTCTTTTCAACTTCTAGCTTTATATAATAATGTGGAACATTATAGAAGATGAATAATTTATATTACTTATATTACACATACTTTCAAATCTGCTGTAATGTTTCAGAGTGAAACTACTAATATATTTCATTGCCTCTGGGTGAGCCAACAAACCCATCCCCAAGGAGGGGACTGACCTCTGTATCTGTGTGTGAATGTGTAGTCCCTCATATTTCCTGCCCCTGGAGAGCTGTAAAATGTGCACCATCAACTTAAACATGCTCTGTGTTCCAGATTGCCTTGCATAGCTATTATTTTTTAATAGCAATGACAGCTTATTAGGGAATTTGGCCAATTCTGAGTGACTTAACAATGAGAGAAGCTGGTGTCTAATAACACAATAGATTATTTCTAATTGCTTGGAAAAAAAAATGTCGTCCTTAAAAGTCTCATGATACAGTGTCAGAAGTTAGGGCACGCAGAGAGGCTTGTTACACCTGGAACCCAATGGGAAGCAGTTGGCAACAGTTGGCATTTCTCAGGAGAGCCAGTTTACTCATTATTTTAGTGTTTGTGCTAGTGAACACCTTCAAAGTGAAAATTAATTTCCCTTTTGGATTACTTAGGATATTATTTTTAATGCTGAAGTTTTCCATATTATCCTTGGCCAGAATGTTTTTATTTTTTTCCCTAGAATAAGTAAAAAAAAAAAAAAATCTTGTGGTTGTTTCCCAACAGCACATAAAAATAGCACTTAGTGTTAAGTATTAAAATGAAGGTTAAGTGTTTTATTGGGGGAGGGGAGGGCAGTGGAGCTCTCCGTAAAACATCCAACAAATGAAATTCCATCTACTTTTGTCTAAAAATTCCAAACAATTAAAACATGAAGCTTGCTAACCAAGAATAAGCTTCAGGATTTTAAGATCATTCTGGACCTGCCCGAAGTCATGCCTGTCCATTTTGCATCTGTCACCCCAAATATGGTCTGTGAGAGAATGGCAGGGACAAAAGGCCTTTCTTAATCTATCCAGCTGCTTCCTAGCCCTGCCAGAGCATCCCTGGACTGTGCCTAGGGTACAAGAAACAAGCCAGAGGAGCATGAAATCAACCGCAGTTTCCGCTTCCTCTTCTCGCTGCTCTGCCCCTGCCCCCAATCCCATCAAGACCTCCAATTTTGAGTGGCTGGAGATGCTTCTAATGCCTGTGCAGGTCCCTCTCTGCCAGCTGTGCACTCTAGCGAGGAACACATTCCAAACTGAGAGACATTCAATGTCAACTTCCTCAGCACTGAGCTTTTAGGTAACTTTCCAAGCAGGCAATGTTTTGGGGAATTTTGCTCTCACTTCCTTTGGAAGGGATTACTGGGAAGGTTTTTAAATGTCCTTACAAGAAATTGTGTTTAAGAGAGTAATAAGTTATTTAACTATCCCAGTAGCTAAAAGGCATCATAAGCACAACAGTACACCATGGAAAAAAAATCTCATATTTCTACTTTAATATCATGTAATGTTGCATAAGAGTGAGTTTTTTGTTTCAGTAGTTCTGAGGAAGGTGACTCTTAATTTATAAGGCAGATTTGAATCTACAGCAGTTACAGGGAAGTCGTAGGGATTTGAGAAGTGGCAGTGAAATTCCTCTTAGATTTGGTTTAGTGGTGTGTGTATATATATATATATATATATTTACTTTAGTGGTATATATATATATATATTTACTTTTTCTGTATGTTTTAGGTTAGATGAGAGAATTACAACTTTGGGAAAGCAAATGTATCATTAGTCTTGCAATGGCAAATGGGCTTCTTCCCCCTTTTAAATTGAAAACCAGCAGATGAAGATCATGGTTATTAGAAGTGAAAGGCTCATTAGAAATATCCTCACAGAGCTTCACCTGGACAAGCTCTGGAACGTTCTGTATTCAACTTGGGATTGACTTAAGCCTAGGAAGGCCCATTGGGTTTTACAGTGACTGAGATTAGCTAAACATTAGTGAGGCACTTAATTGCACCTGGACATGTGAATTTCTCTAGCCCTAGCTCTATCTTGTATCTCCTAATTAAACAGAATGTTCCCTTATATTTTACTTATGTGTTTCGTTAAAGTTCTATTTTAAAGGAGAATCTAATAATTGCTCTTTGGCTCAGTTACTACTATGCCTATAAGGAAGATGTCCTAGACTCTGGCTATCACCATGCAGAACCCAAATTACATGGTCATGTCAAATAATGTAAGATGTGGGAATAAAATAAACACTTTAAGGAGCATTTATTAGTAGATCCACTCAAAAGACATTTATTGAACACTCTTACCATCTCTATTTATTCTATTGGATTTCAAAGGCCAGCACCAGAGATGTAAGAATTCCTTACCATATCCAAGAAGTGAAAAATCTGATATATGATAGAAATTAATACTACAAGGAGTTAGAGGAAGAGGTAAATTTAGTTGATTTTAAGATCTTTCAGAAGAGATGAAAATACATATTTGATTATGTTTTTGAGAGGATGGCTAAAAGGTAGTAAAATTTTCAAGTCAAATAGTTAGGACCAGCAACAATTTCAAGTCAAATGCTGGGAGGCTTTGTACTGGCTACCTCTAAGCAAGAAGGAATTTGCTATGGAATTTGGTACCGTGTCAGGGAAGACAACATCCAGTGCTTAGCTGTGAACATTTTATAAAATTATCCTGTGACTCTTCACATATTTCCAACCCATCTTCTTGCTGCCACCATTACAGAGGCTAGAAAAGCTGAGTGCTCATTTTGCTAGTCTCTCTTGCTTTGCAGCTTGGGATTGTCCTGATGCACAGTTCTGCCCAGTAAAATATAGGTGGAAATTTATTAGTAATTTGAGGAAAGTCTTTGTGATAAAAGATTTGACTGGTGTGATCCCTTTCTTCTCTTTCTACCTTGAACATGGGATGCGACAGGGAGAGCTGCAGCAGCCATCTTGTTGTCATTAGGGAAAGCCAAGGGGTTCATGGCGAGGATGACCCTGAACCAATGCCATGACACCCCCTGAGACATCTCATTATGTTTGTTAGTAAATACAACTCCTGTTTGTTTAAACATTCGGGTATACTCAAATTTAAAATTAGGTTAATAGTAGGGTTTTCTTCACTATTTTTTTATTGTGATAAAATATATAAACAAAATTTGCCATTTTAACCATTTTTAAGTATATAATTTAGTGACATTAATTACATTCAGGATGCTGTATAACCATTATCACTATCTATTTCCAAAATTTGTCAACACCTCAAATACAAACTCTGTACCTATTAAACAAAAACTGCCATCCCCTCCTCTACTCAAGTCCCTGGTAATTTATAATCTACTTGCCATCTATGAATTTGCCTATTCTAGATATTTTGTATTAAGTGGAATAATATAATTATCCTTTTATGTCTGGCTTATTTCACTTAGTATAATGCTTTTAAGATTCATCCATGTTGTAGCATGTATCAGAACTTTATTCCTTTTTGTGGCTGAATAATATTCCACTATACATATGTTTCACATTTTATCCATTCATTGGTTGATGGACAAAAGTTGTTTCCACCCTTTGGCAATAATAGAGTTTTAAAAGATAAATAATATACGCAACACACTTACTTGGTACCTAAGAACTCAGCAGATGTAAGCTAAAATTATACTGCTATAACTAAATACCAAACCACCACATACACTTTGTCAACTGTTTTTTGTTTCAAGGGCAAGTAGTGTGTAGGGCATAAAACCATCATCGGAACCTACCATACAATTCAAATCAAATTATATTCTTGTGGGTCTGTGGTCATCTTCAGGTATAGTAGATAAAACCCCACTTTCATTTACCTATCCATCCATTCAGAACTTATTAAGCACCTCCAATGGGAAAAATACCATGCTTCAAACCTAAGCTAAAGTGACAAATGATTAAATTGTTGAAATGACCAAGAAGAAAAGTGGGGGCACAAACGTGTCTAATGATGATGAAATAATTCTATAATCAGTCATGAGTTTCAAAACTTTCTGTAAGACTAGGGCTATGTTATTTCTACGGAGCTACCAGTGAACCAGCCACCTGCCTTATGAAACCCTCATGCCACTAAATACTTTTTAAATTCATTCATAAATATGACAGCTTTGTACCTAATGTTTCATTCACAAGAGTATAAAACAAAAGCTCCATGTACTGATTGGCATGACTGGTTCTAGGAAGAGGGCTATTTTTTAAGTGAGAAAAACAAACTTCTACTTCCAAGTAGAGAGAGGGTAGAGAGAAAATGTCCATAGCAGAGGAGCACAGCAGGCCAACTTTGTAGCTGGCAGGAGGCATATCTTTGGGAGAGGATCTGATGTGGGAGAGGGAGCCTATACTAAAGAACACATTTAAACAGGGAGTGGGAGAGATGTGGGGAGGAGGAAAGGTAATCACCCTCTGATGACAGTAGTGATGACATCTTACTTTGGCACTGAGGACCTTTGATACTAATGTGAACTGTCAATCATTTGAGATCCAACAATTGGATCTCAATAATGTTTGGAAGTCAGTATTCTTCGAGCACCTGTTGCAGGCAATGTGCTTTATAATATAAAGTAATTATCAGCTTGCCCTTATGTATCTTACAATTTATTTAGAGAGCTAAGCTTCATCACATGATACTGCGAGAAAACAAATGGAAGAAATAGAAAACCAGAATGCCACTGGTGTTCTTAGATGACATGTGAAGGCCATTCCTAAAGAACATTCATGAGAAAGCTGGAAGCCGGAGCTTCCAGCTATACTGGGCAGTGGGTAGGATGTGCACAGGCAGAACATAAGACCAAAAGAGGGAGAAATACCATCATCAACAGAGGAATAACATGGCACCAGAAAGGAGGGTGGGGGCTGAGTAGATAGTAGAGAGGTTGGCCTGACTGGGCCCTGAGGGAAATAGGTTCCATGGTGAGAGTGATGCCAAAAAGGAGACGCGTACTAAGTAGCTCATTATTTCCAGGCTAGTCACAAGAGACTGTGGCTGCATTTCTAGGTGCTGTAGCTTTGCATTCTCTCCCTCCACCCCTGCCCATTCTCTCCACATCTTGTTGCATTTCAAATCACATGCTCCAAGTAATATAATTTTTTTTCCCAAAAAAATAAACTAGCCCCATAAATTTGCTTGGGCACTGTAAATAACCACTGCTTGTTTTCTGAATCACCTCCTTCCATGATTTTCATTTAAATGTGCTCACTTACCTGGCATTTCATGATGATTAAACCTGTCTTTGGTGGTCAACCTGATACTGTTACTGCTACCTGCAATTTTATACTCTGGAATGAAAAGTGCTAAGGATAGAGGACTTGTCTTTTGTGTGTTATGTTTTGTCAAGCACAGGGTACGTTTCTGGCACTTTGTACTTAACAAGCATTAACAAAACACACCCAGGCCGAAGGATATCTTCATATCTGCTGTCCTTCAATACAACAAAAGCAGCAAGCCCAGTGGTCTCTGACCCCTACGGTGGTGAGAGATTACACTGAGAAATGAGGCCCTTATCACAATCCACACGAAAAAAGAAATAGTGCCTCAAGTGTATTTCCATAAACACTAGAAAAGCCTGAATGGAAATAACCTGCACTCAGAAGACAACTGCTTTGCTTACTGAGGATTTTATGCCTACAATCACTCTCTGATAGCTGTATATTGCCAAGTGTAGAAACTTAGAGTCATTCAAAATTACTAGGCTAGCAAACCTAAGGTAGGTAGAGAGAGTTTCAGCAGGTAGTCTTTCAATGAGAAAAAGAGAAACTATTGACCCCTGATACTCATTTAACATAATGTTTTAATCAAGAAAAGGAAAGTAATGAAGATTAAGCATTTGCTTTTTATTAATAGTTCAGGAGACTGTTTCTGCTGAAACTCTTGTTTAAGGAAAGATTTTATGACTTCTTGATGTTATAAAGTATTTGCAAATTGTTATTTAGATAAGAGAAATGAGAATTTTGTTAACCAAAGTAAGAGGGTTTTTTTTTCCTTTTTAATTTTATAGACTAAATGAAAGTTTTAAGAGATTGGCTACCATCGTTTTCTCCATTTGTTAAAAGCGACATACTGTATGTCTGCCTTCTTGCATCAGGGAAAAAGAGAATCCATGAAAATGGGAAACTTTACGGATTACAATAATTAATGTGGTAGCTACACTGGTTAGAAATTCAATTGACTAAATATTGTATAAAATCATTTTAATTGACCACAGAAATTAAAAAGTTAAATTCATTCATTAAAATGGCTACCAAATGAATGGACCAGTTAAAGAGTATTTTAGAACCTGTTTTGATTGCATGAGAAATCAAAATCATGGTGTTCTGTCCTCATATAATTTGTTTTTTTCTCAAAAGTATAAAATGAGCTTATCCTTCAAGAATGTGGGCCACCACCAAAAGGGTTAATATTTCCAAATCCTTCAGTAAGGTTAGATTACATAAAAACAAAATGCCACAGCCCATTAAGACATCAAGCATTCCATTTTATGGTATATATTTAAATCTGCACAAATCCATGATTTAAAAAGAGCCATATAATTTAATTAGCATTAATCAATGTTAGTTTAATAGAAGGGAGAAGAAAATTTTTTCCAGGTAAATATTAAAGAAAACCAAAATCTAAAACCCAAGTTAGAATACAAAGATTTGTAATAATTTATATCCCAAAAATTTAATCTAAAGACTTAACACTGTCTGGAAGATTAGAATAAATATAACATATTTTTATCATATTAAGGTTGACATAGCTAATCAAACAAAAGGTAAATTTCTACTTTCAAAAAATGTAAGAAGCTAAATTATTTAGGATACAAGATAAATTTGGGAGCATTAAGGAAATGCTTATTCTAGTGCTTATTCATAGCATATTCCAGTGTGGACACCTAAAAGGTTGCCTAAAGGCTTCCAACGCAGACTCAAGTGCAGCTTCTAATGTAGATGGGATATGAATCTCATACGTTTCCTTGAATCAATAGTGACTCAATCATTTGCCTATTCAACAAACTTTTACTGAGCACAGGCACCATGTTAAACATGGAAGTATATGTTAGGATCCATTTAGAGTTATGAAACAGACAAGTAAATAAACAGTTACAAGACTGTGGATCAAGAACTTTGAAAGAGGAGAGCGCAGGGTAGTACAGGAACGTGGAAGGCCATCCAATGCAGTTTAGGAAGAATAAGGGAAGACTTCCCAGAGCAGATGATACCTGAAAAAAATCTTGTAATAGGATTTAGCTGGGCGATGAAGGAAGGTCAGGGTATTCAAGGCAAACGGAATAGAATATAAGGATGGTAGGAGAAGGAAATGGCATGTTAAACAGCGCCCAGCATTGCTCCACACAGAGTATATGAGCTGCAATATCATGTGGCAAGACTGAAGAGGCAGGTGGGGGGCCCTTGTTTGCCTTAAAAATGCTTCAATTCTCCAGAGACACCACAGAGGCCTTGAGGGATTTAATCTGTATTTCTTAGAGCATTCCATCTGGCTTTAGTGTAGAGGACGGATGGGAGGGAAGGCTTAACTGGATATAGGGAGAAATGATAAAGGCCTGGACTGAAGTAGTGGTAGTGGGTCTGGAGTACACATTTGAGAGACACATTTTTAAGATGTATAATTAACAAACGTTTATCATCAATTGAGTATGGAGGTAAGAAGGAAGAATGGATAGATTCTTAGATTTCTTGCTTGGGTAGTCCAGGGCCTCAAATCATGTGGTCAGGACTTTGAAACGTAGAGAAGCACAGCTATCATCAGTAACCCAGCAAAAAAGGTACTTATTTCTCCTAAAACCTATGTATTCCTTGATGGATGCTAACTGGACCAGGTCAGCTTATGCGTCTGCCACCCTGGGGTACAGGAATGGTAACAAGTATCACAGTTCCCACCAGGACCACATAAAGTGTGGAAGGAAGTCCTCAAAGAAATGTGGGGCAGAGGAAAGGAGATGAGAAAGTGTGTGGAGCAACTAAAAATAGCAACTACCATGGTCTGCTATGGAAATTGAGAGTAGGAGTTGAGAGAGATAGTTGATAGTAAATTATGGATATGAACTTGAGAGAGTTCTCACCTGAGAATGATTTGGAAGACACTAGTGGCTGATAGGCATGGATATGATTCTGTAGAGAGGAGACAGAAAAGGTAGAGAAGAGAAAGATGGAATTCTGGGGAACACCAACATTTCAGGGGTAGAGTGAGGAAAAGAAGTCCCCAAAGGTCTAAGATGGATGGAATGGTTATAGAGATGGAAGGAAAACCAAGAAAAGTGGTGTCATAGAAATTGTCTTGAAGACAATTTCAAGAGAGTGGGATAATCGCCTCATAGAAAAAGGGAGAAATGCATTTGGCAGGTTTTAAAGTTGGCTCTAGTATGAACCAGTTTAGTGGAAGTTCTAACTGGAGATGGGAAATCAGATTGCAGAAGTTGGTAAGTGAATAGAAAGTAAGGAAGTGGAGACACAGATATAGACCAGTCTCTCAAGAAACTTGGCTCTAAAAAGAAGGAAAAAGACTTATAGTTGGAGTTCGATGGAAAAGATTTAAACATATTTATATGACAAAAGCATAGAACTGGTCGAGTAGGAAATATAAGACAGATACAGGAGAGTACTAAAAGAAAGATACACTACTCCTAGAAAAATAATTTTTTTCTAAAACAAGGTCATTTAAAAGACCTGAATGTGCTTGGAGGAAAGCATATGAAAAAGGAAAACATTTTTCAAGGACAGGTCAGATAGAATTAATAAATTCTGGGGCAGGAATATACACAAACATAACGAAGAACACACAAGGGAAACTTGGCAGCTAAATAAAACCTCAAATGAGTTAATCCACAGCACCAAAATACACTGTATTGTCTAGAATCAGCTCTTATTCATCATGAGGAAATACACAGTCATTATGGGCAGAGGAAAACACAATCTGAGAAACATGGAAAATACCCCAAACAGATAAAAGGCACAATTTGTAGAGGCTTGGTAAACTAAGCATTATTTTCAGCTACGCAAATACAGCTCTTGCTGAGGCTGGAGAAACTATAAAAGTTTTGAAATTCAATTCCTTTGCTTTTGGTAAATCTCATTTATAGATGATGTAATGATTTATATCACTGGTTCATTCATTCATTCAACAAATCCTGATTGAGGATTTATTATGTGCTAAGCACAAGTCCAGTAGAACAACTCAGTGAGACAGCATAGATTCTTAAGTGAAATGAGGGTGGAGTTAATCTTTGAAAAAGCATATTCAGTTTACCTATTATCTTTGTAATAGCAAATACAAAACAAAACCTATCAAAAATCTTGGCTGGTGGAATACATGGAGGAAACAGTGACAAAACATCGTAGGGCACATTGGTTTTAAAAGCAGGACAGACATTCACCTAAAGGCTCAAGCATTTCTCTTTAGAAGAGATTCAATATAAAGATAAAATGTGAAGATTCCTTCTTTACTCCATTAAATTCAAGTTGTACTTTCAGGCTATAGGGTAAGCAAAACAAGGATGAAATATACAATTATGGAGGTATAGACCCTGTATTTTTAAAAAATTCGATTGACTATTAAATCTTTATAGTTCTTACCAGGGTCATTCCATTCTGTTAATCACCTTTATTCCTTCTACTGCTGTCTACATCTTTAGGGTTAAGAAACTCAAATAGCTACCTGAGGTAGAAACTTCCAGATTTTTCTCACAAACAGGAGCTAAGTTTCCTGCAGGGGAAAGAGAAAAGTTTAGTGTTCCTGTTTTAAGCTGTGTTAATTGATTGCTACAGCTGATACAGTGTAAGATAGGAGACTACATATAGTCTGTTCCAGACTCAAAAATATATATATGGATAAACACACATTCTTCTGAACATTCAAAACGGGAGGAGGAAGAAACTAAAGGGAAAGATCGCGTATTTAGGCTTTATCTTAGACCAACTTCTGGTTTGCTTTTCAGCATCCACTTACTGCTTTTTTTTCTTTTTCCTGAGAAGGCCTGTTCAAATGACTATGTTAACAATATCATACACAGCGTGTTAGTGTACCGTATACCCTGTAGGTGTAAGAACTCATCTTTGTTTTGCTCTTGTTCTTGAACAAAAAGCTGCTGCTTCACTAGCCTCCCAAATGTTCCCAGCCATTGTGTAGAAATACATTAATTTTAAAACAAAATAAATTATGTACCTTTTGGAAAACAAAATTGAAAGGAAAGCCATACACATAAACACACATACGCACAATGAAATCGACATCACTCTGTTGCTGCTTCCATACCCCTCCGAGTCAGAGCCAACACCTGTGGCCACACAAGGGGCAGACTTGGCAACTGCAGAACCCAGATGTCAGACACTGGATTGTACATCCCTGGCAGCAGTTCTAAGTTGGAGCCTGTCTCCTTAAGTGACCTCTGAAATGGCTATCGCCTGACTCCCTTTCTGGCCTGGGTAGTCACTAATAAGCTGTCTGTCCGGGTTGGTTCAGAGTTAGCCTACTTGATGGGTTCTGGATGCAATTATCCTTTGCTTTACCTTTGTAAGGAATTTATTTCCTTTGCAAGGGTGAAAATTGGGTCTGGGCAAATTCTTGACAAAGAACCACATTTAGGTTTCTTCCAAAGACAAAATAAGATGCTTTTTGCTTTGATTGATTATCTCTTTCCCAATTGAAATTGGAGGACTTCAACTTTGTTTTAGCACACATTGAGTTTTTGTTAATCTGAAGTAAAATTAAGAGTTTCTTGGGCACCTTTCCCCTCCAAAAGGAGACTGGATTTCCTTTTACTTCTTCTTAAAACTACTACTTAAAGGTTGACAATGAAATCTATCTTAACGAAATACAACTTTATTTTTGTCATTACTAATAGGAGTCTTACCTATACAGAGAAGAGATCTTTGTCTCATGAGTTTTCTTGGTTTTTTAAAGAGGAAGATAATTACAGTATCACTTCATCTCCATACCACTTGCAGAAAAACAGCATTATGTGTAAGATGCAGCCATCGTAGGAATGAGGTAGGAAAAAGCCATGTATCTAAGTGGGGTGCACTTACAATGCAATACTTGTAGCCCTGCAAGGAAGGTCTCACAGTTACAGTCATGGCAAGCTAAGGAGAAACATGCCTGTTATTTACTAGAAGACAAAGTCTGAGGAAACCATAGAATATATTATCATATCCCAAATCAGTCGGTATTCATCTGCACCATGTAAAATGTTCTAAATTTTCTTGATCAACTTTTATAAAAATGTATATGTGTCTCTTGGCTATCACTGATTTAGACTTGGAAAAAGAATATTTATACATTCATACTAATAATAAATAAACTGGGGAGAAGAGACAGATTTCCCATGCAGAAGAATTCCAAATAATTTTATGTGATACTTGCCCCTCAAGGAGGTGGGGTTTAATTCCCCACCCCTTCCTTGAGTGTGGGCTGTGCTTTGTGATTTAATTTTGAAGAGCAGAGTATAAAAAGGTTGGGGAAAATAACTTTACAGTGGAGAAACCTGGGAAATACTACCTTGGCCTTAGCATCAGAAGGAATGTCACGTTTATAGCATATATTTTTGATATGATATGACCTCACGGAAGGGCATATCACCTTTAAAGTATTTCTTCAAAACCCTGAAACCCCAGTCTAACCATGCGAAAACAATAGATAAACCCCACTTGAGAAACATTCTATAAAATACCTGACCAGTTCTCCTTACAGCTGTCAAGGTCATCAAAAACAAGAAGTCTAAGAAACTGCTGAAGCCAAGAGGAGCTAAGGAGACAGGATGACTACATGTAATGTGCTATACTGGATAGGATGCTAGAAGAGAAAAAGGATATTAAAGGAAAACTATGCAATCTGAATGGAGTGTGGAGTTTAGTTAATAGCAATGTACCAATGTTTGCTCTTTAATGTACTCTAGTAATGTGAGATGTCAAGAGTGGAAACTGGGTGAGGGATATATGGAGACACACTGTACTATCTTCGTAACTTTTCTGTAAATCTAAAACTAATAAAATAAAAAGTTTACTTAAATTTTAAAAAAGATTAACAAATTGTTGACTGTAACAGATTTCCTATGCCTCAATCAATACATCTCTTTCTCTTTCTCACACACACCTATCCTCCAAACCATATGGCATAAAGTCATTTTCCAGAAACATAACAATACTTCCTCTTTCAAACCAATGTAGTATGAA
Organism: Microcebus murinus; assembly: GCF_040939455.1. NCBI lineage: Eukaryota > Metazoa > Chordata > Mammalia > Primates > Cheirogaleidae > Microcebus > Microcebus murinus. The sequence continues at coordinate 41,521,436 of NC_134112.1, forward strand.
TGGAGTTAGACTTATTCTGAGAGTTTTAGATTTTCCAATAATATTTAGGCCATGTTTTTCAGTAATGTGACACAAATGCTCAAAAAGATGATGTCCAAAAACCTGTATTTCTCAGTGGCTTGAGAATGGGTTTGACAGAACATCCTTCAACCACCTATCCAATAAACTTGTATGTCATGTGGATGTTATTAATGACATTAATAAGGCAATGCATTAATTTCTGAAAGTAACATATTCTTTGCTGGATTACTGAGGGCAGTGTTCCTGTATTGATCAGTTGTTACTGTGGGAGGTACAAGGGTAAAGTCTGATGTATCACTGTTTCAGAACATGGATGAGATCATTTCCTTGGTTCTCCTCACCTGTCCTTTAGAAGTATAGGAAATGAAGTCTCTGGGAAACTTAAGTGAGATTTTTTTCATGCTATTTTCTATTTACCATTTTACTCTAAGAAAAATAAGTGTTCATATCCATGAGTATTTACTTTGAAAATACTGTGGGGGTTTCTAGAAATGTTAACAAAAATTGTGGCTTTCTTAATATTTTAATGGTAAAAATTTAAAAGTTTAGTTAATCAAAATGTAATAAACCAGAATAACAATTTGGTTAGAATTGTCTAATTCTATTTTTAGAAAAGATTGTAAATGCCATTAATGTAAATGCCATTACATAAAGAATGTAAATGGGGAGAACATACATGCAACTTCCTGAATAGCTTTTAGGGCCAAAAAATAAGATTCAGTAAAATCACTTGTACGTTCTATATCTACAGTGCTGTACAATAATATATTAAGGAAAAGGACAATAATACTTGATAAGATAAAGACAAAAAGCATTTATTAAAGAATTCTTAGTTAAGGCAGAAGAGTCAACTAATATACTTTAGAAATATTTTTCATAGTGAGGTATTTGATACGGAAAAAAGTACTGGGGCAGAGGGGATCTATAATTAAGGTAGGTAGTTATTTTTTATTTTATGCTTTCAGTTCAATTAATATGTATTTTGTATTTCATTAGTCTATTGTGTATTGTGGTTATTAATGAGAATTGTAACAATCCTTTTCCTAGAACACTGATGATATTGCAAGGTTTGGACAATTAGTATTTAAAAGTTGGAGAACTGAGGACATCAAAAGTTAAGGAGCTTGTAAGTGAGAGACCATTACAAACTGGCTGCTTGGCTCAAATGCCTGAACTCTTTCCCATATCATACAGCTTTGTTATAACTTACATTATAATTACTAACACTCTTAAAGCAAACAGTTATTATTAACTAGGTGATTTAAGTAATTTAACCTTTCTAGGTTTCAATTTTCTCTTGAGTAAAATGGAGTTGGCTTATTGATTTCTAATGTTTCTTTCAGTTTTAAAGTAGTAACACTGATTTATACACAGGATAAGAAAATTTAATGGTCATTTTCACAATAGTTTTGTTTTAAAAAGGTCATTAACATTGGCCCCTACTAAATTTTGTGATGATGGGATATAGCTAGAGATGTTCGCATCATTTCTCTCAAATTCCTCCAGTCCCAAAAAACCAGGACTAGTTATCTTACCATTTTCAATAGTATTCCTTAAAACTTACATGAGGAAATTCTATATTTTTCTCTGAATTATATACTTAAATCTTTGCCTTCTAAAGAATCAATAACTTGAATTCAGATGTGAATAAAGCAAAGAAAAACCATTTTTCTGGACTGAAAATAATCAAAATATTTTATTTTAATTCACATTTAAATATAACAATTTTTAGAAACAAATGAAGGTACTTATAAGCACATTTATAATATGGTAGGCATAAATATTAATGAAATGTACAAGTGTTTTAGACAAAATGTAACATATAAATTAGACAAATTGACTACACTTACATTTAGTTTTAAGGGTACAGTAAGGTGGATATTTAAAAAGAATGTACTTTTACAAAACTGCTACAAAATGTTCACAGTTGTCTTGATAAGTCATATTTCCAAGACTGATGTTTTATGGAAAAACTATGTAAAGATCTAATTTAATCATTAACCTCATATAACATTATTTGTAAATGAAGTATATTTTTGTCAATAGAAATGTTCCTTTAACTTTTAAATAATATAGCATTTTTATCAAGACCATGCCACATTTATTAAACATGCATAACACATTAAAACTTGAATAATTCATGTACCTTTATGCACAGTGTTTAGTTTTACTATGGCACTCTATCTTTGTGAAAAAATATACTTAAAATTTGGCACAGAATTAATAAATCATGTTGCTGGTAATTGAAAGAAATGTGATTTAAATTTTCAGTGGCATAGGACAGTCTCTATCACAATTTACCTCATCCCTTTACAGTTTATTGACCAATGGCAGTTCTGTTTTAGTTGGAATAAATACTCAAGAACTAAAAGTCATATGTAGGTGTTTTTGCCTACATTCTAATTGGAAATGAGTCCACTTCAGTTTTTCTAGCAGTACAACATTTCCATCTGTATTGTGGCCAACAAATTTCTAAATAAGGGTGTTATCAACAATAATATGTATGATCATGAGATGTTTTTCTTTAGAAGGCGGAGAGGTTGAAAAGGAAACATGGATTTCTTCATAAACTGAGAACATATGTGGTAAGGAGAGCAAATGCCAACCGAGGCAAAAGCGGGGAAAGTTGTTTGGGAAGCTGGTCTCAGAGCACACTCTGAAGTAGCAAAAAGGTAGAGAACAAAGGCAGCAAAACAGGAGTCACCCAAGGTGAAAACGGGTTGCCATGGGTTTGAAAAAAAGAAAAGATGCCACTCATGAAACAGCATCCAGAGCAGTTATAGCATTCGTGTACCAGCAAATTACCACTGCTGTTTAGGAAAAGTTTTAAATTTCCACATCAATATGTCTAAAGTGAGACTGAAGAAATTTTACTGGCAATTATTTTCCCCTGAATTCATTCATAAACACTCTGGAAGGAAAAAGGGAATAACATTAATTCAAGCTTCCTTCAAGCTGGAGAAGAGACTTCACACTCACTTAAAGCTTAGACTTCAGAGCTGTGGTAACTAAAAAAATGCCACAGTTCTTTTTCACAGTTCTTCTAAGATAAATCTGAGGTGTTTTATTTTGAGAGACCGGTTGAAGGAATCTACTCTTTTCAGAAAACCTTCATAGCCTAATTTTTATATTATGTGGGAGGAAGGAAGTAGAACTAAAGTTCAATTATTATACAAATGTACCTTATTCTAAAAAAATACAGCAAAGAGCATAATGACATTTTCTTTGCATTATGATCCTTGCTTTGCTGAGGGCCTTTAAAAACAGTGAAATGGTAAAGAGCATCAAACAGGTTAAATAAAGGAGGCAAACTTTTCTTTTAAAGCTGTTAAGGTGCACACAGACATAAAGATTATGAATCACAGAGCACTGAATTTTCAAGAGTGAAATCATACCAAAACCGTGATAAGTTTTTGCTGACGTCGTAGGAGAGTAAGTGGTCAGGAAGGTCGGTGATGGTGCCCTGCACGGCCAGCACGTGTGGGGCCAAGGTGAAGGGCACGTCGCTCAGGAGCTCGGCCATTAGCGAGGTGTTCTCCGGAGTCTGGCCCGTCTTATTTTCCGTCTCACAGCCTGATACTGTCACACTGGGAGGATTTTCTTTGCCAGTCTAAAAAATACATATATATTTAAAACATTTGGATCTTATGACCTTTGAGGTTTAGTAAAGGTAAGTGTGACATTGACACAATGAATGAGAAATGTGCAATATATAAATACATCAGTATTCCCAGATTTGAACGCAACTATTGACTTGAGAAACATGTCCATCTGAACGCTAGGCTTTCATATGAATCCTAAATTCTTCTCTTACTCAGACTAACCACCCATAGCCCCCTTAAATATAAACTGACCCAGTCTTGCCATTTCCCTAGCCCAGATAATGTCTACAAAGTCTGTCTCTGCTTTTCCAAATCCTAGGTATGCTTTCAGGCTCTGCTGAATTCTCAGCTTCCCTGTGAAATCTTATATCACTGGAGTCCAAAGGGATCTTGCCCACTTCAGAATGCTTACGAGGCAAACTGCCTAGGATATTACTTGGCATTTCCTGTATGTGTCCTTGCTAGTTGCTATTCCATCCCATAGGCTTATATCTTATCTTCAACTAGACCCTAGGGCCCATGAGGGCAAGAAATCTATTTGGAATATTTTTGTATTCCCCATCTTGCATACTTTATTGCTTTACTCAAATATATACTTGAGAATTTACTTCAAATATATACCATGAGTATTGACTGATCGCCTGATTTTCATGGGAACTAACATATCACAAGTTATAAGAAAATTTGATATATCTTGTTTAATTTCTTAAATTAATCTCTTGCAAATGGTGGTTTACCAAAAGACATGCACTAGGATGGTCATAGCAGCCCTCCTCCCTTGCAAGCCCCAAACTGGACACTACTTAAATATCTATCAATAATAGAATGGATAATAAACTGAAGTCTATTTGCAGCAATGAAAATAAATGACCTGCTACTCTAACCAGCTGAAACCTATCTCATAACAGCTTCAGCCCAAAGAAAAAAAAAAACAAAAAAACTTCCCTCCCTAATCCCCAATCTCATACAGAATAAAACTCCCAAGTCTTTACCAAGGCCTACCAGCCTCTTCCCAATCTGCCACCAGGCTTATCCCCAACTAGTTTGCCTTCTCTTGTCCCCAGTTCCACTGCCTCCTTGGGAGTGCACACCCAGCCTGCTCCTGCCGCAGGCCCTTTGCTTCCCATTCCCTCTGCCCAGGAGCTGCGTCTCCTCCCAGACATACACGGGACTCCCTCCCTTACCTCCTTCCAACTGCTGGCCCAGATGCCACCTTTACAGCAAGGCCTTTTCTTATTTAAAACTGCTGCTAGAAATGCTGTCCCCTGCTTGCCTCCATTCTGCACTCCCTCCCTATCCCCCTTCTCTTGCTTTTCTGCATCTCTATAGCCTTTGTTATGTGCTATGCAATTTATTCTGATTATCATCCCTCAGAAACTCAAGGAGCTTTTGTCTCTCATGTTCACAGCTGTATCCTAAATGCCCAGATCAATGCCTAGTGCTCAGTAAATATTTGTTGAGTGAATGAAAGCAGATATAAGATTTTTGCCCACATGGAGCCTTTATTCTAATGGTTACAAATGGCTGATAAATTCTTTGTATGATTTTCTATGGGGAATGGGGAACGATTTTCTACGTGAGAAATAACAATTTTGGAAAACTTTTCATTGAAGCATAAAATATACCAAGAAAAGGCTACATCATAGTGTATAGCTTGTTAAATTTTCACAAACTGAACACATATCACCAAGTTAAGAAACAAAAAAGACCAGCCCTCCTGGTGTTCTTTTCCAGTCACAATCAATTCCCTGCCCCCTCAATCACCATCCTGACTTCTAAGCATAGATTTACTTTTATCTGGCTTTTTTTTTTTTTTTTTGTATCTGAAATGAATGCAATCATACAGTATGTACTCTTCTGCTTCTGGCTTTTGTCACTCAACATTATGTGTATGAGATTCATCCATATTGCACGATGGATGAAAAAAATCTTGAACAAATTGTTAGGTAGGAGATATATTCTGATGCCCTAAAAGAATCACTCTAATTGCTGTGTTGATAGCAGACAGTGAGGGTGGGTGGCCGGTGAAGGAAGCAGGAAGATGGCTGGCAACAAGAAGACTGTGATGTAGATTAGGGTTGGGATAGTCAAGGTGAGATGAAATGGTTGGAGTGTGGATAGACTTTGAGGGTAAAACCAATAGGGTTTGTTGATGGAGCAGATGGTGGTGTTTGAGAACAAGAGTGCACTCAAGGATGAAGGCAGAGTTCTTGGCCTGAGCAGGGAGAAGGACGGGATCCCCACTTACAGGGATGGGGCAAGTGCGGGGGAGCAGGTTTGGGAAAGAAGATCAGGAGTTCAGTTTTAGAAGTCTGAGGTGCCTCTCAGAATTAAGTGGAGCCATTAGTAGGCAGGGGCATATAATTTGGGTCTGGAGCTGGGTGAGATCTGGTGGAGAAAGTGGAGAAAAACATGAGAAGAGACTTTTTTTTCCTAGGCGTTATGATATATATATATAAAGAAGGAGATATGGGTCAGTAGTTGAAAAGGGATATGTTGTTAAAAGAAGTTTCTTTTGATTTTCTTTTTTCTTAAGTTGGGAGACATAATGGCAGTTCATAACAAAAAGCTCATAAGAAAAATCCGTGGAGAATCTGTAGAGAAGGAACTACTCTCTTCACAAAGCATCTGTAACCCCTAGAATAGGGGCCCTTAAGAAATTTTTTATTTTTTTATTGATTTTTTTTTTAGTGAATGACCTCAGATTAATAAAGTTACCAGGCACATGCCTATCAAGAATGGTTTTATAATTTCATGTGACAATAATACCAGAGTACTGTGTTAAGACTGCAACTAACAAATATATCCACATTCTGTTATGACAAAGCTTATTATAAAAATCCATGTCTGCAGTACACAGATCCTGTCTTCTGAAACTTAACTGGGACTTATACAATGCTAGGTATCAGCCTCTTTAAGGGGCTTTCCTATACACTGTATAGAAAAGTGAAAAGGTATACCATAAAACCCCCAAATTGCACATACATCAGGGCTTTGACTACTTGTGAGCAGCAAAAGAAGGTGGTTAAGAGCATAGATTATAGAACCACATTGCTTGGGTACAAATCCCATGTCTCCTGTTTATTAAGCAAATGGCCTTGAGCAAGTTATTTAACTTCTCTGTGCCTCAGTTTCCTTAGGTGTATTATGAAATTAATAGCTATGTATTTCATAGGATTATGAGAATTCAATGAAATAATGTTTGTAAGTAAGCAGAACAGTGCTTAATAAGACTTTAGGAATGTCAGATCCCACTTGGCTTTAGATAAAGTCTAGAGTCCATTCATCTCTTTTGGTTTTGATGTTTACTGGTAGTTCAGATAATCTCTTGCCTTCCCAGTTAATCTCATTTGCAAATGTTCCCTAGATCTGTTAGTCTCATCCCATACTCAAACTTTCTTCTCTTTTTTGCTGTGTACGGAATGTTCTCTAGTTGCATTAGCAAAATCTCACCTTCTCCACTAAAGAGGAGATACAGGCATGCCTTATTTTATTGCACTTTGCTTTACTGTGATTCACAGATATTGTGTGGTGGTAGTGTTTTTTTGTGTGTGTTTTTTTTTTTTTTAACAAATGGAAGGTTTGTGGCAATCCTGTGTCCAGAAATTTTATTGGTACCATTTGTCCAATAGCATGTGCTCATTTCATGTCTCTGTGTCATATTTTCATAATTCTTCCAATATTTTTCATTATTTTAACTGCTCCTGTGATCTGCGATCGGTGATCTTTGATGTTATGACAAAGTTAGCTGGTAAATGTGTGTGTTCTGACTGCTCCACTGATTGGCCTTTCCCCTGTCTCTCTGCCTCTTTTTGAGCCTCTGTGAGAGACAACAATATCGAAATTAGGCCAATTAATAACCCTACAATGGCCTTCAGGTATTCAAGTAAAAAGAAGAGTTGCATGTCTCTCACTTTAAATCAAAAGCTAGAAATGATTAAGCTTAGTGAGAAAGGCATGTTGAAAGACAAGACAGGCCAAAAGCTAGGTCTCTTGCAGTCAAACAGCCAGGTTGTGAATGCAAAGGAAAAGTTCTTGAAGGAAAGTAAAAGTGTTACTCCAGGGAACACAGGAATGATAAAAAAGTGAAACAGCCTTATTGCTGATATGGAAAAAGTTCGAGAGGTCTGGATAGAAGATCAAACCAGCCACAAGATTCCCTTAAGCCAAAACCTAATCCAGAGCAAGGCCCTAATTCTTTTCAATTTTATGAAGACAGAGAGAGGTGATGAAACTGCAGAAGAAAAGTTTGAAGCTAGTAGAGGTTTAAGGAAAGAAGCTGCCTCCATAACATAAAAGTGCCAGGTGAAGCAGCAAGTGCTGTTGTAGGAGTTGTTGTAAGTTATCCAGGAGATCTAGCTAAGAACTAGTGAAAGTGACTACACTAAACAACATATTTGCAATGTAGATGAGACAGCCTTATATTGTAAGAAGATGCCATCTAGGACTTTCCTTGCTAAAGAGAAATCAATGCCTGGCTTTAAAGCTTCAAAGGACAGGCTGACTCTCTTGTAATGGATTAATGCACCTGGTGATTTTAAGTTGAAGCCAATGCTCATTTACCTTTCTGAAAATCCTAGGACCCTTAAGAATTATGCTAAACTCTACTCTGCCTGTGCTCTATAAATGGAATAATAAAGCCTGGATGACAACGCTTTTGTTTACAGCATGGTTTGCTAAATATTGTAAGCCCACTGTTGAGACCTACTACTCAGGAAAAAAAGAAAAGATTCCTTTCAAAATATGACTGTTCATTGACAATGCACCTAGTCACACAAGAGTTCTGATGGAGATGAACAAGGAGATTAATGTTATTTTCATGCTGCTAACACACCATCCATTCTGTAGCCTGTGGATACAGGAGTAATTTCATCATCCAAGTCTTATTATTTAAGAAATACATTTCCCAAGGCTATAGCTGGCATAGGCAGTGATTCCTATGATGGATCTGGGCAAAGTAAACTGAAAACCCTCTAGAAGGGATTCACCGTTGTAAATGCCATTAAGAATATTCGTGATTCATGAGAGGTCAAAATATCAACATTAATAGGAGTTTGGAAAAACTTAATTCCAATCCTCGTAGATGACTTTGAGGGGTTCAAGACCTCAGTGGGGGCCGGGCGCGGTGGCTCACGCCTGTAATCCTAGCTCTCTGGGAGGCCGAGGCGGGCGGATTGCTCGAGCTCAGGAGTTCGAAACCAGCCTGAGCGAGACCCCGTCTCTACTATAAATAGAAAGAAATTAATTGGCCAACTAATATATATATAAAATTAGCCGGGCATGGTGACGCATGCCTGTAGTCCCAGCTACTCGGGAGGCTGAGGCAGAAGGATTGCTTGAGGCCAGGAGTTTGAGGTTGCTGTGAGCTAGGCTGATGCCACGGCACTCACTCTAGCCTGGGCAACAAAGCGAGACTCTGTCTCAAAAAAAAAAAAAAAAAAAAAAAAAAAGACCTCAGTGGGAGAAGAAATTTATATATGTTGTAGAAATACCAGAGAACCAGAATTAGAGCCTAATGATTTGATATGTTGCAATCTCATGATCAAACTTGAATAGATAAGGAGTTGCTTCTGATGGATGAGCAAAGAAAGTAGTTTCTTGAGATTGAATCTACTCCTAGTGAAGATGCTGTGAACGTTGTTTAAATGGCAACAAAGGATTTAGAATATTCCATAAGCTTAATTGTGTTAAAGCAGTCATATGGTTTGAGAGGACTGACTCCAATTTTGAAAGAAGTTCTATTGTGGGCAACATGCTATCAAACAGTATCATATGCTGCAGAGAAATCTTTTGTGGAAGGAAGAATGAATTGATGTGGTAAACTTCATTGCTGTTTTATTTAAGAAATTGCCACAGCTGTCCTGGCTTTCAGCAATCACCACCTTTATTAGTTAGCAGCCATCAACATCAAGGTAAGACCAGCCACTAGCAAAAAAAATATGACTTGCTGAAGGCTCAGATGATCATTAACATTTTTTAGCAGTAAAGTATTCAGATGGTCCAAATTTTATCAGACCTACAAAGAAGAATTGAAACCCATACTGCAGAAATTATTTCATCAGATCGAGAAGGAAAGAACCTCCCCAACTCATTCTAAGAAACCAGTATCACACTGATACCAAAGCCAGGAAGGGACACAATAAAAAAAGAAAACTATAGACCAATATCCTTTATGAATATACATGCAAAATTCCTTAATAAAATTCTAGCAAACTGAAATCAGCACATCCAAAAAATAATACACCATGACCAAGTGGGCTTCATCCCTGTGATGCAAGGACAGTTCAACATACATAAATCCATAAATGTGATTCACCACATAAACAGAAGCAAAAACAAAGATCATATGATCGTCCCAATAGATGCAGAAAAAGCATTTGACAAAATTCAGTACCCATGTATGATACAAACTCATAACAAAGTAGGCATAGATGGAATATACCTCAAAATGATAAAAGCCATATATGACAAACCTACAGCCAAAATCATACTGAATGGGGAAAAGTTGAAAGTATTCCCACTTATAACTGGAATAAGACAAAGAAGCCCACTGGCACTACTTCTATGCAACATGGTGCTGGAAGTCCTAGCCAGATCAATCAGGCAAGAGAAGGAAATTAAGGGTATCCAAATAGGGAAAGAGGAGGTCAAACTCTTGCTCTTTGCTGATGATACACTCTTATATTTAGAAAACTCCAAAGATTCTGCCAAGAGATTCCTAGAATTGATACATAAATTCAGCAAAATCTCAGGTTACAAAATCAAAGTACACAATTCAGTAGCATTCCCATACACCAACAACAGTCAACCTGAGGATCCAATCAAAAACTCAATACCTTTCACAACAGCTACAAAGAAAACAAATACCTAGGAATATATTTAACCAAGGAGATGAAAGATCTCTACATAGGGAACTACAAATCACTGAGGAAGGAAATTGTAGATGATGTAAACAAATGGAAAAACATACTATGCTCATGGATCAGCAGAATCAACACTGCTAAAATGTCGATACTACCCAAAGTGATTTATAGATTCAATGCAATCCCCATAAAAATACCAATGTCATTTTTTGCAGATCTAGAAAAATAATTCTACACTTTGTTTGGAACCAGAAAAGAGCCCAAATAGCCAAAGCAACCTTAAGCAAAAGGAACAAATCTGGACGCATCACTTTACAGAGTTTAAGCTATACTACAAGGCCATAGTAACCAAAACAGCATGTTACTGGCAAAAAAAGAGACATAGACCAATGGAACAGAACAGACAACTCAGATACAAACCATCCACATATTGCTATTTGATTTTTGACAAAGTAGACAGCAATATACACTGGGGAAAAGAATCACTATTCAATAAATAGTGCTGGAAATATTATATAGCCACATGTAGAAGATTGAAACAGGAGCCATATCTCTCACCCCTCACAAAACTTAAGATAACAGACTTAAATCTGAGATATGAAATCAGAAGAATTCTAGAGGAAAGTGTTAAAAAACCCTTCTAGATATCAGCCTAGGCAAAGAACTTAGGAAGAAGGCCCCCCCAAGGGCAATCACTGCAAGAACAAATGTAAATAAATGAGACTTAATTAAATTAAAAAGCTTCTGCATAGCCAAGGAAACAGAGTAAATAGACAACCTACAAAATGAGAGAAAACATTCACATGCTCCACATCTGATAAAGGCCTAATAACCAGAATCTACAAAGTACTCAAGAAAATCAGCAAGAAAAAACCAACAACCCTGTTAAAAAGTGGACAAAAAACATGAACAGAAGCTTTTCAAGAAAGATGACAAATCGCCAATAAATATATGGAAAAAATGCTCAATGTCACTAACCATCGGAGAAATGCAAATCAAAACCACAATGAGATATCACCTAAGCCCAGTGAGAATGGCTTTTATTAAAAAGTCCCAAAACAACCGATGCTCGTGTTGATGTGGAGAGAAAGGAACACTTAAACACTATTGGTGAGACTGCCAACTAGTGCAACCTCTGTAGAAAATAATTGCAGATTCCTCAAAGAACTAAAAGTAGACCTATTTGATCCAGCAATCCCATTACTGGGAATTTATCCAAAGGAAAAAAGTCATTTTTTCAAAAAGACACTTGCACTGGAATGTTTGTTACAGCACAATTCACAATTGGAAAGATGTGGAATTAACCCAAGGGCCCATCAATATCAATTCATGAGTGGTATAAGAAAATGTGGTATATATACACCATGGAGTCAAGCCATAAAAAAATGAATTAATATCTTTTACAACAATCTGGATGGAACTGGAGACCATCCTCCAAAGTGAAGTATCACAAAAGTGGAAAAACAAACACCACATGTACTCACTATTAAATTGGAACTAACTGATCAGCACTCATGTGCACAGATAGAAGTACAACTCAATGGAAATCATGAAGGTGGGAGGCGGAAAGAGGGTAAGGGTGGAATCATACCTAACAGGTACAATGTACACTATCTGGGTGATGGGCCACTTTTTAAAAGTGAAAACAGAAAATGTTAACTAATATATATTGTATATATATATATATATTTTTAGACATAATGCTAATATATACTATAGACTACAGTAGAGTGTAAACATAATTTTTATATGCACTAAGAAAACAATCTATGTGACTTGCTTTATTGCAATATTCACTTCATTGTGCTAGTCTAGAACTGAACCTGTGATATTTGCAAGGTATGCTTGTGTGTTACCCATAGCACTTTGCTTTCTAAACACACAACTTCTAAAGCTTAATTAGTCAGCAGCAATGTTTATTCCCTTGTTCATGCTTTTATTAATCCTCTTTCCTTTCTTCTACAAATCATTATTATCTGTCAGAATATAATTCTTTGAGGACAAGACTATATCAAGCAATAGTCTTGTACAATAAAAGAATTGAGACATGGGGTTTCTTTATCAACATCTCCTGATAAAACTGCCATCTGACCTAAAGGGGATTGCTTCATCCATCTGAGCCTTAGCCCCACTATTATGTGAAACGAGCAGGGAAAGACAAAAGATGAATATGATGATGAAGAAGATAGCAATTAGCATATATTGAACACTGTGTTCCATTCTCTAAGCTGTTTAAATGTATTCACTCATTTAAGTCTTACAACAGCCTTGTAAGGGGCATATGACTAATTGTTCCATGTTAAAGACAACAGGACACTGAGATACAGAAAGGTTAAGCAAGTTGTCCTAGGATAAGCTATAGTGTCAGTGGTAAAAGTGAGAAGCAAATCCAAGGATGTTTAATGCTCTATATTCTAAGATCCTGCACATTTCAGACTTGCTTTGGATAGACAGACTAAATGAACAAAGCCTCAAAAATTTAGAGTACAGTATTAGAAAATATGACAGTTAATAGAGTAGCATATCTTGGCTAAATTTGGAAGGAAAAAAAGACTCTAATATCTTTTACCTTTAGGAAGAAAAGACTGATAAAATCATTAAGGTGACAGATCTTACAAACAGACTGGAGAAGGATGGAAAAGCCACTGTAATTTAAGATATATTTATCCCTAGAAATGAATCTACCAGCAGTCTGGATAAAACCATGGGAAAAACACCGTGGACAGTGAAACAAGATTGTCTGTGAGTTGATAATTATTGAAACAGATAGGAAAGTATGTGGGAATGCCCTACAGTATTCTTTCTACCTAAGTTTGAAAATTATTCATAATTAAAAGATTTAAGAAATTAATTTGGTTTAAAAAACACCATGGACAAAGTGTTCCACCAAACGCCTCCTTGTATGATGTGCATTTCAGCTGTGCTGTATGTACGACTCCAGCATCTCTCTCTTAACAGTTGGCTAGAGTGCAACATTACAGTCTCCAAGGAGGCTGGCTGCCCTCTTGGCAGCAGGGTGAGTGCCATGATGCAGCTGCTGTTGGCATGCTGAGAGCTGGAAAGGGAGAAATTAGAAGGCAAAACAAGAGTAAGTCACAAAGAAAATGTGAGTCAAAATTCAAGGACCCCACACCCACTAAACCTGATCACCAAGTCTCCATTCTGGCAGCCAATGGAAGCGGAGGGTGGGGGCTGAGAGTTGAAACAGGTGCATGAGTTCCCCTGCAAAAAGCAGCCCTCTCTCTTAGACACAAAGTCTTACAATTTTTTTTCATTTGCATAATAAAATGGGTCTTTAATGGGAAGAATTAGTATGTTAACCACAATGGGGCAAGAAGAAAAGATTCAATTAACCTTTTGGTTAATAGCCAAATTTTAGAAAATTACTTCAAATATTATGTTCATAAAGCATATTCGTTATTTTTGTCATTAAGCCTGTTCACAGAAATGCTGCTATAATGTTTCTGGGTATAGTTCCTTCATATAATCTAGCTTTAATACTTCTTTTTCAAATTGGTGTTTGCCCTTACTTGGTTTAAATATGAGAATACCATGCCAGAATTTTTTTTTAATCTTAAAGAGAAAATAAACTTCCTTAGGTATATCATTACAACAGATAACGTTTACAGTGAGCTGTTTTCATATGTTTGTGTAAAAATTATTTCTTGTTCATCAGTTAATCTGTTAAAAAATGGACTGGCCAAATTTATTTTTTCCTTATATTCCATTATCTTCCTTTCAAATAATTCAAAGAGGTTTATAGGTACTATTACTCTCTTTCTTGCAGAGGGGCTGTAAAGATTCATGAAGTTCAAGCTTTAAAATCTAAGAGCTTAGGGAAAAACACACTCCAAGAATACAACACATATAACACTTTTCAGTAAAGGCTTCGAAAAATGAAGTCACTTTTCCAGAGCAACAGAAGGTTAGTGGCATCCTTGTGAACCTCACTCTTGGGTGTTTGAAAGCAAGAAAATTCAGGTTTAAGAACAGGCAACTACATTCTTCCTGGCACAAAAGCCCAGTAACCACCATGAAATCTATTAGGAGGTGCCAACTTTGCAAACACTAACAACTGGAGACCTCATGTACTTAGCCATACCCAACTAAATAATGAATATTTTATTAATATGAAAATCATCTACATCTGGCATCTTTTAAAACCTCCTGCTTTTCTTCTGCAACCCATCCCCCAGATAGAGATAAAATAGTGTCCTATAAAAGCAAAATATTGATGCATTAAAATGTAGAAACCAGCCTTAACCAAAACAGCAATAGAACCTATTAAAAGAACATGAAACCAGGTATAAAACACCCTTCTAACACATTCAACTTGCATGCAAAGAAGATAGCTATATTAAGCATATTTCTAGGAAACGAATTATAGAAGAGGTGATATCAAGCTCTGGCTGTCTATGCCTTTAAGTTCTAATGTCTATAAATAAAAGACATGCTTCTTTGAATAATAGCCTGAACAGGCAACCCTGTCACTTTATCTCCCCAGATAACTATCCATTCTATTCTGGCTTCAGCTGGTATCTGCTTGCATTACATCAGCTTCTTGATGGTGGGGTGAGGTGGAGGGGCAAATCTGAGTTAGACGCATCAGGGGACAGAGGTTACGAGAAGGTGATATAAGCTATGGCGCAGTTAAGGCAGTACTCAAGCTTTTTATTTTTTCTAAGAAGCTGCTTGCTAATAAATGTCTGGCTCGCTATTTAAAAACCAGGAGATTGGTCTGTTAGACCTACATAAGTCCTAAGCAATAGTCTCCTTTTCACTTGGGAGAAATTATCTTGCAAAGGCAGAGACTGTTTCCTATTGTCTCAAAGTTCACAGTCCCAGAATGGCACCTGCACATGGTAAGTGCTCATTAAATATTTTTGAATGGCACTGAATCTGGTTCCCTTGTTTCTCAGATGCACTAGGCACCCATACTTGATTTTAAAATTGAGGGGTTAGGCCAAAGAAACAAACAAAAGCCCAGAACACTTTGTCACGGATATGCAATTAGGTGGGAGAAGCTGAATTCACAGAATATCTCTGTTTTCCATGTGGCCCCATGTTAGTTTACCCCAGAAGCGAGGGCTCCCAGTTCAAGGGTGCTATATTTGAGTAGCAAACTAAGAGGCTAGGTTAGAAAGTAGGTATTTTCTCTACTCCCTTTCCTTTTCCAGTCTCTGACATCATGTCAGTTTACATTCTGGCTCATGATTTTTTTTTTTTCTTTCAGTATTTGTTCCCTTTTCTGTTCTTTTTCCTTCAGTATTTCTACTTGTGCTTCCTGCTTCTCCCATCTTTCTTTAGAAAAAGAGAAAAAATGTTCTCCTGACTTCCTCTTTCCAGAACTCCAGCTGAATGTATACAAGTGAAGAAGGGGAAGTAAGCAGGCTGTCACTTGCTTCTGTATCTGTTCCATGTATTCTTGGAAAAGTGGCTCGTCTGGAGCCGGAAAATCTTCTGTACTAGCCAACTAGAGTGGGGGTGCAATGGAAAGAGGAAAGAGAAGCATTTCAGGAAGGAACCAGGCAAGAAACAGTGCAGCCAACGTGGGATCTTGTTTAATACTGGTTTTGAAAATACAAAAGGCTGTTTCAGTGACTTTTTAAAAAGCAGTTTAAAAGTTGGTTTATAGAAATTCCTGATCTCTACCCTAGGCTGCCCAGACAGCTCACATTTTCTCCATTGCCCCCCCCCCTTTTGATTTGCAGCATATATTTCACCTCCTTCTCTCCTCTAGCCCTACATGGCCACTCTCCTCCTCAATGCAGCAGGTGGGCCAGCTTCCTACTTCAGAGAAAGCAGGAACCACCAGCTGAGAGTCTCCTCAGTCTGCCCCACCCAAAACACCTGCCTACCCATCCCCCGACCCAAAGCCCACCAGAGCTGCAGACCTGTACCAACCCCACTCTTCAAGGACGTGGCTTCATCAATTAGGATGTTTCTCCTAATTGCTAATCTTTCCTATAAGGCATTAAACAATTCTATTCAAGTCTGTATTGTCTGCTGGCATATGCCCTGCTTAATTGCCACACTGCCTTTCTACATTTTGTTCAGAGCCAGGCGGAGACCACTGTTGACATTCGCTGTCTGCCGTTCACCCCTCACCTACCGCGGTCTACCTTCTGTCTCTGCCTCTCTACTGACTGTGCTTTCACCAGGGTTACTAGTAATCACTCTCTTGCTAAATTCAGAAGTCTGAAAGTGCTAATCTTTGTCTGACCTCTTTGTAGCACTTAAGGCCAGTGACTTCCTCTCTGAGTTTTAGTTTATTGGCTCTTGTGCTGCTGTTTAAATTTGCTTTCTACCTGTTGAGCTGGTTATTCTTTTGCCATTTCTGAAATGATGGTGTTCTCTGAGGTTTCATTTCTGTTCTTTTAGTCTTTTTAATCTCAACATACTTCTTTGGATGTGCTTATTCATATCCATGGTGCCTACTGCCCTACTCCTCCAATCCTCCAAAAGTAGGTATGTTCAGAGATTTTTGCATGTGTGTTTGTGCATGTACACACCCACCCCACCCCCAAACTCAAACCCAGATTTCTCTCTAGTGCTTCTGACCCATATGTTCATTTCCTATTATATACTTCCTTTTGGATATTCTACAGGCCGTCTTAAACTCAACATGTTCTAAACCTGGCTCTTACCTCCTTTGCTTCCTTATTCTCACCCCAAACTTAATGTTCTTCCTGTATTTTTTGTATCAGTGAAGGGTAACTACATAGTTACCCAACATAGAAACCCACATTATCTTTGACTTTTCCCTCCCTCTCACTTCTTTCATACTGTAAATCATATGGATTCTGATGTTTAATATCTCCTCTAACTCAGGTCTCTTAATTCAGGCCACTATAGTCCTCTGCCTTAAATGCTGCAAGAGTTTCCCATTATAGCCTCACTCCCCTGCACTACACTCTCCCCATCATTTGTGGCATTGAAAACACATTCTATTCCTAGCTTAAAACTCCTCAGTGTCTGTGGGGAAAAGACCAAACTCCTTATCACAACACACAAGGCATGATCTAGTTTTGATTACCCCTCCAATTTCTTTTACTGTCATTCCCTAAAGTCTTTGCTGCATCCATGCCGAGCTATCTGCTGTTATCCACACGTGCCAGGCTCTCTCTTTAGCACTGAGCATTGGCTCAATTACTTTAGCCTAAATTAGGACATCCTTCTCTCCTCCTTCCTTCATCTCTCATCTTGCCTATTTCAACGTGTCCTTTCAGATGCATACACACCTATTTTAGAAAGACTTCACGAGCTAACTTTCCAAACCTGGGCCAAGTGCCCATCCCTGTGTTCCTGTAAGAGTCTGTGCAGACCTCTCTCACACAGACATATCACATTGGGTTAGATTCCCTGTCGGCCCCACAAAACTTATAGGCTCTTCAAAGCCAGGAGCCATAGCTTTCATCTCCATTTCCCTACCAATTAGCACATTGCATGGCTCATAATAATCAATACATGTTCATTGAATGAATCTCAATTTCTTCATAAACTTTATGGACAGATTTATTCAGAATAAGCTAGGGATTATGTTGGTCCTCAATTGCTGCATGTTTGTTTTGCTAACAAGATTTTTACCAAATCTGTTTTTCACATTATCTACCAATCTACCAGCATGGTGAACTATGGATGGTATTAAATACAGATATGACTCAAGCTGGTTTGCAACCCCAGCTACATGTATTTCCTAAAGAATGAGATGGGCTGTTTATGGACTTGCCAAATGAACAACTTTGCAATTATGTCTCCCCAGGAAGCTGAATGAGGTCCTGATACAATGTAGATGAAACTATTTTTACAAACAGACCCACCTTCTCACTGAGGGGGTTAGAAGCTAGCCTCATCTGTTCCAAATTCTCCATAATCAACCTGTTTTACACAGCTCTTCTCTCTCTAGAACCAGTGTTTCTCCCCAGCTATGAGGGGCTACAGTGCAGCCTGTGCTTGGGGACAGGGGTATAGGGGACAGAACCAGCATCAGGATGGCAGGGCTAAGTAAGCACTGTCAAGGAAGGAAAGCCTCAGATGTGTGCTGCACAGGAGGGCAGAAAAGGGGACAGGGAGGTAAATTCCATTTATTCTATTCCTGTTCACCTCTGTTAGAGGGAAAAGCCTCTTATCTACTTCTCTGGTTTCCATAAAGAGGGATTTTTCTATGAGCAGCTCTGGCCTCCTGTTTCATCCCTTATTCCTCTCTAAGGGGGCAGATGGAGTTACCTGGTTGATGGGTCTGCACTGTTTTTACTCACAATACTTCTAACACCAAATGTGTGGGTTTTCCCCTCATGCTAATTCTCTGGACATCAACTGTGTCTTACAATTCAGTTCCAAAACTACCTGAAATTAGCACAGATCCCAGAAATTCAGTGCTCAGTTTCACAAGACCACTTCCATTTCAGGTGCCAATCACAAGTCCTAGACACCCTACTTTTGACCAACTGGCTAGAAAATTGGGGATTCCCATCACTCCCTCCTTGGGTTTGATAATTTGCTAGAACAGCTCACAAAACTCAAGAAAGCAGTTTATTTAATATTACCAGTTTATTAAAAAGTACACATCCATGAACAGTCAAATAGAAGAGATGCATAGGGCAAGATCAGGGAAAGGGTGTGGACCACCCATGCCCTTTCTGGGAGCCTCACCTTCCTAAATGCCTGGATGCGCATCAACCCAGAAACTCTCTGGACCCCATTGTTTAGGGATGAGGTTTCAATATGTAGGCATTAGAATCATTGGCCATTGATGAATCTCCAGCCCATCTCCCTTCCCCAGAGACTGTTTCCTATTTTCTCAAAGTTCACAGCACCCAGAACGGCACCTGCACATGGTAAGTGCTCATTAAATATTTTTGAATGGCACTGAATCTGGTTCGGGAATGGGGCCAAATGTTCCAGACCTTGCATCACATGGCTCCTCTGGCAAATGGTCCCCTACCTTGACACCCACCAAGAATCACCTCACTAGTATAGTAGGTCCTAGAATAATGTTTCATTCGATGTCATTTTGTTATAATGTTGACTGTCTATGTGGAGTTGGCATGTTCTCCCCATGTCCACGTGGCTTTTCTCCAGGTACATCCCAAAGATGTGCATGTTAGATGAACTTGTGTGTCCACATGGTCCCAGTATGAGTGTGTGTGTGATGGGATGGCATCCTGTCCAGGGCTGGCTCACCCTGCACTTTGAGCTGCCAGAAGAGGCTCTGGCTACCTCTGACCCTAAACTGGAATAACTGGGTAAATAATGATTTTACTTCCTTTTATTAATCTTTCTTATATGTATGTATAGCTCAAATTTATTTCAATGTTTCAATATTAGAAGTTGGGTGATTTTTTGTGACTAGAAATTTGCTGTAGGAAAGTAACTCATTTCTATTGATTAGCCTGTGGTAAAATTGGTTTCATTATCCCATTTCATTTAAAGTCACAATTTCTGAGAACCTACTGAGGATGTCCAGTGAGGACTTACTGTATAAATTTGGGAATGGTTGAAAGGGACTTGTTATGAATAACAGAAAATGTGCCTCTCGCCTGTCACTCATGAAATTCCAAGGGTTTTAGAAGTTCTACATCAGGAACCAGGGACAAAGACAAAATATATCTTTCTTATTATCACAGTGGGTGACAGTCACAGGTCCATGTCCTAGATGAGGAAGCTAAACCATCCAAGGTCCTATGGCCCAGAGATAGTCTCTTTCTCCTTCCCTACTTGGACTAGGGAAGAAAAGTGACCAGAGTGAGTGTCTGCCATGCTGATTTAACTTTCCCTATGGGTCTGGACGTGGGGCAGTTGGAGTGTGAAAGTCTATTTTAGCTATTACACTAAACTTCCTCCTCCAACCAAGGCTGTATCTGTCAAAAAGGGGCTATGTTGTTTTTCTGTCTGCTGGCTCTTTGGTCTTGTTTCTCTTATTTGCTTAGGATGCAGGTGAGGAAGACAGGTGCCTTTTATTAGGAGCTAAGACCTCCACCAATTTCTACTCACCAAAGCAACTCCATTTACATGAAAAAGGCATAGCAACCATACCAAAACAAAACACAAAAATACAAAACAAAGCAAAAACCAAAGTCATATATATGTTAAATGATCTGGAAATTAAAAATATAACCAACTAAAGGTTTAAAAAACTTACAGGCCCTTTAATACTCTATAAGACAACTTATTGGTATGATTTTTAACAAAGTTTCATGATAATTTAGTTAGCTCTGGGGAATATCAGATAGTTCTAATCAGAAACTTGAAAAAATGACAACATTTGTATAGTGCTTTACAGTTTTCAAATTAGTTTCACATGTTATCTAACTTGAGCCTCAACAATTTGGAAGGGAAGCTATTTTATTTTCATCTTTCAAGACTCAGAGGTTAGTGACTGTCTGAGGTCTCACCACTACTAACTGGCAGAGACTTAACCTTTGGCTCTCCTGACTACAATCCAATGCTTTCTCTATGGACTATAAAACAAGCATGCATCCCCTGTGTCTAGATCATAACAATGTCAATGCAACCTACATGAGCAACCTCTAACAATATAGTCCAACTTGACCAGGGTGACGGTGTTATTCATTGGATCAGCCATATTTCAATTTTATGCACTATAGCATAATCTCACCAAAAAAAAAAAAAAGTTTTACCTATGTTTACCTAGAAATTATGACAATTTTCTTTTAGAGTTGAACTGGCTAAAGGTTTTTTATTTTTTTTTAAGACTTATGTTTAGCAATTTCTCTATAGACAAGTGCTATCTGAGGTGGAGAATGAAGGTCCAAAAATACAGACTGTACCACTACAGAAACAGAGTTTAAAGTAACAGTTCAAGTAAGCATCTTATTACTAGGTTAAATCGACCAAGCTGGCTATACCATGTAATAGCTTAGAAAATGACAGCATCTGATCACAACCAAGGTTACAAAACAGGTTAGGCTTTTGTGCACACATTCTTCAAGCTTATTATGTGCCCCACAGGTCTGAAGAATTTGATATCCCTTATTAGTCACACTGGATTCTACTTAACTTCCCATTTATATAGCCTTATTTATTGTAAGTATCTATTCAACTTCTTCAGACTGTAATGCAACAGGATCATATTTTTGCCATATAATTTAAAAGGAAAACAATGAAAGATGATCTTATCCATCTCCTCTGCATGCTGAATATTAATTTTGTAAAACAATAAAGTGCTTCAATTGCATACATATACAATACAAAAGAAAATGGAATACTTTCTATTCTTAAAGATGGTAAGAAAATAATTTATATTACACTAATTTGTTTTTATATAATTAAATAGATATAACTTCTATTGACTGAATGGAGATAAATAGCATAGGATATAGTCAGAAATACAAAAAAATCAATCTAAAAATATTACTAGCTACATGTTGAGTTTGTTGGAGTGTGCTTTGATAGAATGAACGTTTGATGTTCTCATAACCTAAGCATAATATATTTATTTTTAAGGATAATTAAATGTTATGATAAACAATAGTGAATGTAATTATTTCATGCTAAGGCTGTTATCTGAGCACAAAAAGCTAATCTGTTTTAATGCTCTTAATTGAAAAGTTTACGCTTTGTCATTTTTCAACCGTTACTATGCAAGAACATAAATATATAACTCTCAGTATGTACTTAGAATTGTCATGTCCATAGCCAGAACTCAAAGAAATTATCAGTAGGAACTTATATTCACCCTCCATATAAGCAGCTCTCTAATCTCAGGAAACAAATCATTCTTTAAGAAACGGAAAAATATTGGAGAAGTCTTATTTTCTTTGTAATTTGAATTTGATGTATAGTCCACATACTTGAAAGTACTATAGTTAGTGAATACACAACTGTGTATTTTCATAAACAGATGAAAGGAAAAGGAAATGTGTCATACCAAATTGAGTACAGAAATTATGAAGGTAGGCTAATTAAATTCCACTCAGAGAGCATATAAGTGATAGTATTACCCACACTTGCTACACCTAACCCAGAGCTCCACTAGAAAAACAATGTTTGGCAAACTGAAGAGGTGAGCAGAAAGCTGTGTCCCTTGACCTTGGCTCTCATTTGCAAAAGGTTATATTTCAAAATAGAAGATGGGGTTGGAAAAGTAAATACAGCTGTGTTTTCTCCACCCTTGTGTGAGAATGAAGGGCCCATTCAGAATGGCAGGAGGTTGAGTCCCTTTTTGGTCCCTTCCCTCAGAGCCCAAAAAAGTGTGCTATTATTACATTTCATGACTAACTCAGGACAATATTTTTGTTATTATGGTAAAATATACAAAACATAAAATTTACCATCTTCACCATTAATACAACTCCAGAAGTTTTCATCATCCCAAATAGAAACTTCATATTCATTAAACAACTTCCCAGCCCTGGCTTCCCCAAGCCCCTGGTAACTTTTATTATACTTTTGCCTATTATAAACATCTTATATAAACTGAATCGTACAATGTATATCTTTTTGTGTCTGGTTATTTCACTTAATATAATGTTTTCACTGTCCATATATGTTGCAGCATGTATCAGACTTTTATTCCTTTTTAAGGCTAATATTCCATTGCATGTATAGGCCACAGTGTGTTTATACATTCATCTGTTGATGGATGTTTGGGGTTGCTTCCAGATTTTGGCTATTGTAGGACAATATTTTTAAGCCACATTAAAATCAGCTAGGTGGAAAAGCTGGCAACAATTCTAAGGGAATTGTTAGGATTTAATGAATATAGGAATACAAAGTATTTTAGTAGAAGAAGGGAAATACAAATTATAGTTCCTGCTTATTTTTTTTCCTGCTTATTTTTAATTATAAATTTGTTTAGGTATAATAAAATTGCTGATATACTTTTATAATACACTTTTTGCTTGTCTTTTTTTTAGAGATGGGGTCTTGCTTTGTTGTCTAAGCTGGAGTACAGTGGCATGATCACAGCTCATGTAGCCTCTGACTCCTGGGTTCAGGCAACGCTCCTGAGTAGCTGAGAATACAGATATGCACCTGCTACCAGGCCTAGCTAAATTTTTTGGAAACGGGGTTTCACTAAGTAGCTCAGGCTGCTCTTGAACTTGGTTTCAAGCAATCCTTCCACCTCAGCCTCCTGAGTTGCTGGGATTATAGGTGTGAGCCATAATCACACCTGTGCCTGCCTTTGCCTATCTTTAAAAATCACAAAAAAGGAAGTCTTGTGAACTTAATATTTTATAAATTGAAATATGAATATATTTGATACTATTTCCATCTGTTTGAAACAGTTGCATAATCCCTTAAGACCTTCCAGGCACACTGGAACTGTGTGCTAGAATTCTTTGTGTGTTATTATAAGGAGACAAAATGTCATTACCTGCTCTTGGGGAAGGTCTATCCAATAAACAGAGAATGAATATTGCTAAGAAGTGATTAAAAATGAGAAGCCACAATGGTGTCCAAAAAATCATTGGAGTACAATTGAAAGTTCACATACCTTAATAAATTTTAAAAATCATAATGCTTCAGCGAAGTAACAAACTTTATTAAGTGACCTGGAATTTCTCAAAGGAAAATACAGTGTTGTGAAAAAATGCTTTCAGATCAACAACAGAAAAGTTGATTAATGTATAATCAATCCTTAGGGTCATCCTTTTTCAGGATCCCTTAAATATTTAGGGAGAAGGGTAATTATCAGAATGTATACTGTTACTTGTACATCAAGTTGAAAATTAATCTGCAAGACTTAGAAAGAGCATTAGACCCAAGTCTCAATGACCCCTGCCTCAGTCTAAATTGTGTGACCTTAAGCAAACCCTTTGACCTAGCTGGGTTTCAAATTACTCCTCTGAAACATGAGGTAATTGGAACAGATGATCCAGATTTAAAGTGCCATGATTCTAAGTAGACTTAGAGCCCAAATCTTCTGCACTAGTAAAAATTCTTAAGGAAATGGTACTTAAATTAATAGAAATGATACCATAGAAAAAAAGTAATGACTGAGGGGTCTTGAGAAGATACTCATACCTTGGAAAGATACTCCAAAGATTATGAAAAGGATTCCTATAACAGAAGAATACCTAATTTCACAACACTCTTGAGTATAAGAAACATAAACACTTAGGAGTCAAATAAGAAAAATACAGGTAGGTGCCAATCTTCTCACAAATTTTGGCCTAAAAATATCACCTTTATAATTATTAAGAACTCCAAATATTTTCTCAGGCTAATGAGTCCATAATAGAGACAAAATCCTATATATTTACAACAAATAAATGTAGGAAAATTATTATATTACCATCACAATCGGAAAAACTATAAATTAGATTAAATACATTAAAATTATCTTGAATGCCAATACTTGAGAAAAGCAATTTGGTCTGGGGGAGCTTAGCTTTGGTAGAGTATCTGAAAGGAAGTTTATTGGGAGGTATTTGCATTAGAAATATCTCTAGGAAATATGGAGAGTTGTGTTCTTTAAGATTGTTTGCTCTATTCCCATAAATAGCATGATAAAGTAAAACTTTCCTGAGGTTAGTGGCAACATCTAGAGAGAGAGAGAAGGGGATTAAGAAAGGTATGCATACGAACAATTTGCTGAAGGTTGAAATGACTGCTTATAAGAAGTGAAAGTGTGATTTGTTCACAATGTAGGGTCCATAAGGAAAAAAAAAAGAAAAAAGGGAAAATAGAAAATTTATTTTAAAAATATTTTAAAAAATGAAAAAATAAATAAAAGAAAAAAGAAGTGAAAGTGTGAGCATAATCTATCTGCCAACTGACAGAAACGGAAGATGGTATGCAATACAAAAGAGCCTCATAATTCCTTTCCGGACCAGGTGACTTCTTCATAGGTCAGCTTGGTTTTCATGATGGCGGAACCAGGGAACAGAGAGGCCTCAAGATGGGTGGGAGGATGAAGCAACATCACACAACTCTTTAGGACCCAGATGTTTACGTGGTAGTTCTTGGTAACCTGAATGCTAACTTTCAAAGGTAAGGTAGTCAATTTTCAGAACCTTGTACAGATTTTCCTTTAGTCTTCTAGAAATAATTGCTATGGTTTCAACTGCTAAAGTGACCGAAAAGTGAACACCTGTAATTTCCAAAGGTGTTTTAAAATGTATTGAAACTAGGAGCTCAATGGAGTTGCTGTTTTTCCCTCCTCTGCCCTCTTCACAGGTGAGTTGATAATGGGAATTCTCTGAAGAAACTAAATAATTTACAGTCCCATGAGGGTAGAAATAAAGTGGTTTAGAACATGAGCTCTGATACATACTAATAAATAAATTACATTAGCTGTTACTGATTCTAGTTTCATTAACTTTACTTTGAGTCAGTCTAAGGCTCTAATAGTGTGCCTATTTCTACTACCACAGATAGCAGTTCACATTGAACTGGCAACTTCTTTGCCAGTCACTGTTCTAAGCTCTTTACCTGTGTCTCATATCATTTTTTCCTTATGAGGCAGGTACTATTTTAATCTCCATTTAACAGATAGGGAATACTGAAGTACAGAGAAGTTACATAGTCTTAACTATGGAATTAAAAGCTTAACCATTATTTTATGCTGCTTTCCAAATCTGACACAGTCTAAGGAAACTTCACTTCATGCCTTTTAAAAGGCAATGCAGTGGTTTCTAAAGATCAAAAAGTATCTTCTTTTTCAGAAAGGGTTATAGAATCCTTTTCTAATAATCACACTTTCTTTTCCTCCCAAAACAAAACAAGCAAAGCATAAGGAATGTGGAGGATACCAATTTTGGGGGGAAAAATACTGGGTGTTTGGGTGTTGTATTATGTGTCATTTTTATATCCAACTGGATATGCTAATTCTATGCAGATTTTAGAAACCTTGAAATTACAGACTGTTTGGACTATTTTAATCCCTAAAAGCATTGTTGTGATCCCTGAATAATATATTTTAAAAATAACTGTCTTACCTTAACCAAATATATTCCAGTTAAATTTAAGAACTTAAAGTAATAACACACTGTCCTTTGTTCATGAGAATGACTCCTCCTGAAACAAGCTCTCTGTGGCCAGTTGTCCAGTAACAGGAACTGACTGCCTTCAACTGCCCACATTTCCCATAGCACTTGGTGAGCAATGGCAAGAAGGTGCCAGATGGCTGAGACCTGGGCTGCAATCTGTTCTTAGGAAACAAAAATATACCTTGCCTTTAATGAGCTCAAACACATGATCTGGGCCTATTTAATATGATTCCTGAACCAACTATGTTAAGAGATTATATCAGAGGCTAGAAAAGAGAATGAGAACATTTCCGGGACTCAATATAGTTGCAAACTGCTGGGTGGACCTTTAAATGTGGAAAAAAAAGGGGAAGTACATCATCACTATTTATGCCCAAAGTAGCACAAATAAAAGTGTTGCTTTCATGCTCAAAGAGTACAGTTGATTTTTAAAAGACTTATGAGTATATTTTACTTCCTATTTAATTGCTTTGAACTAAAACCTAAACAATAACTGATTAAAGTGATATAATTCGAAATAGAATTTTCATTGGTGATTCCTTGAAAAAATATTAAAAATATCTGGGATCATCAACTAGAAAAACTAAAGCAAATCACAAGTTTAAAAACCATTTAAAAATTCTAGAGTAGACAATTACCAAAAGGAAACACAAAAAATTTCTTACTTGCACAAAAAGGTACCCAATTGATGCTGTTCCTTCAGTTTTCCTCTTCATACCCACAAGCTAATTTGTTTCTGAAGAAAGACTTGTATGAACAATATATGTAAAGTATGTCCTTTTTTGTAGTATGAGCTTTGTACTGTCTCCTAGTATGATTTACATGAGTTTAAGGAAAATCAATTAATATACCACATCAATAGAATAAAAAACTAAAACCACATGATCATCTCAACTTTTAGGCTCAGAAAAAAAAAAATCTGAAAAAATTCCAATACCGTTTCATGATTAAAAAAAACAAAAACACTCAACAAAGTAGGAAGAGAACAGAACTTCTGCAACCTGATAATCTGCATCTATGGAAAACCTGAGCTAACACCATAGTTAATGGTGAAAGATTAGATGCTTTTCCTCTAAAACCAGGAATAAGGATACCCATTCTTGCTACTTCAATTCAATATTATACTAGAGATTCTATCCAGGGAAATTAGGCAATAATAATAATAATAAAAGACATCCAAACTATCTCTATGCATAAATGGCATAGGAAATCCTAAGGAAACCATGATAATACTATTAGAACTAATAAGTTATTCAGCAAGGTTGCAGGATGTAAGGTCAATATTCAAAAATCAGTTGTATTTCTATATGCTTGCAATGAACAATGCAAAAATGAAATTTAGATAATTTCATTTGCAATGACATCAAAAAGGATAAAAATTTAGGAATAAATTTACTGAAAGAAATATAAAGTCATACTTTGAGAACTATAAAGGATTATTCAAAGAAATTAAAGACCTAAATGAGAAAAAATTCCATGTTCATAGATCAGAAGACTGTGATAGATCGGAATATTGTTAAGATGGCAAAACTGATCAAATTGAGCTATAGAATCAATATAATCCCTAATAGAATCTCAACTAGTTTCTTTATAAAAATTGACAAGCTGATCCTAAAATTCATATGGAATTGCCAGGGACCCAGAAATATTGCCAAAACTATCTTGAAAAAGAAGAACAAAGTTATAAGACTTACTTTCTGACTTCAAAACTTACTACAAAGCAATAGTAATCATGAGACTGTGGTGTTGACATATGGGTAGATACATAGATCGATGAAATAGAATTGAAAGTCCAGAAATAACCACATATGTCTATGGTCAACTGATTTTTGACCAGGGTGCCAAGATTATTCAATGGGGAAAGAACAGTCTTTTTAACAAATAGTGCTGGGATAACTGGATAGTCACATGCATAAGAGTTAAATTGGACCCTTATGTCATATCATATATAAAAATTAAATGTATTAAATACCTATAAAAACTAAACTATAAAACTCTTAGAAGAATACAAAGGGGTCAATTTTCATAGCTTTACATTTGGCAATGGATGTTTAGATATGACAGCACAAGCAAGAGCAACAAAAGAAAAAAATAGATAAAACCTCATCAAAATTATAAACTTTCATGCTTCAAAGGGAACTATCAAGAAAGTGAAAAGGTAACCCACAGAATGGTAGAAAATGTTTACAAATCGTCTATTTGATAAAGGACTGGCATCTTGTATTTATAAAAACCTCTTCCCAGACTTCATCACTGTACAATATATACATGTAATGGAATTCAACATGTACCCCCAAATCTATTAAAATAAAAATGAGAAAAATAAAACACTCTTACAACTCAAAAGACAACTCATTTAAAGCATAGGCAAAGGACCTGAGTAGGCATTTCTCCAAAGCAGAGATGTACTTAACATCTCCTTCATGTGTCAATAAGCACATGAAAAGATGTCTGACATCACTAGTCATCAAGGAAACATAAATCACAACCACAATAAGATATCACTTCACACCCAGTGGGATGGCTATAATCAAAAAGTCAGATAACAGCAACTGCTGGCCAGGATGTGGAGAAATTGGAACCCTTCCACACTATTGCTGGTGGGAATGTATATGGAGCAGCCACTTTGGAAAATAATCTGGCAATTTTTCAAATGGTTAAGCAGAGTTACATAAAACCTAGCAATTCCTCTCTTAAGTATGCACTTAAAACAATTGAAAACAAGTATTCAAACAAATACTTATATACAAATGTACAAAACGATAGTATTTACAATAGTCAAAAGGTAGAGACAACCCAAATATCCATCAACTGATGAATGCATAAACAAAATATGGTATGTCCATCCACACAATAGAGTATTATACAGCAATAAAAGGAATAAAAAGGAATGAAGTACTGCTTCAACATGAATGACCCTTGAAAACATCATGCTGAAGTAAAAGAAGCCAGTCACAAAAGACCACATGTTATATGATTCCATTTACATGAAATATTAAGAATAGGTAAATCAATAGAGACAAAAAGATTAGATGTGAAAATTTCACTATTACTTCCAACAGATCAAAGCTACATGTTCAAGTAAAAAGAATATACACTGGTCATAAGTTAGTGTTTTCTATTCCTTCAACACTTAATCAGACTCATAAAGAAACATCTCATTCTTTTGCCAAAATATTTTTGAATATCAACAATTCACATTCATTTTAAAATGTAATTTAAAATTCAATTTAAAAGGGATGCTGTAGAGTCCACTATATATATATAATCATGCTTAAAAATCACTAATACAGAACATCTAGGTGAGACAGGAGACAAGATGGCAAAACAGACATCAGCTGCCAGTTCGTCTCAAAAAGGAGGAAAAGTTTTAGATGAAAAACAAGCAAATAAACATAGATTGGGTGTAATTCTGAGGAAAATAGTTCCAGAAGGTACCAGAGATCCCATGTGAAGAAGTTGTGGAGCAAATCAAGAAGGAGAAAGATGTTGGCAGAGATCAACCCCTGAGAAGCTTGGAGTCCAGCAAAAAGGATAGGTGGGGTAGTTTCTTTCTCCCTCCCTCACATCTCTGGCAGTCAGAAGGCTCCCAAGCTGCTGGAGAGCCTTTCTACCCTCATAAGCACAAAAGCTGTTGCTGCCAGTGAACTGGGAGCTTCTTGAAGACAAAGCACCAGATTGCCAGCCCCCTTGGCATTGCTTCCTGTCAACACGGACCCAAGCCAAGATGGCAGGCATATTGCTTCTCTACCCACTGTGTGCCTTTGTCCTTCCCAGGGGGCATTAGCCCTCAGTTTCCATCTTATTCCCACACAAATATTTCCTAACTCTAGCCCAGAGTGTAGGACCCACAGGAGGTGGTGGGTTCCAGGGAATCTGTATGACCCCAGAGCCAGGACATTCTGAGAGGACTGCCTTCCAGAGAGAGGGACAGAGATGACCAGAGTGCTAGCTTTCATCCATTCAGACTCTCTTTCTCCCCTTCTCCTCTTCTGTCTGTAATTGCTGAGAGAGATGACTGAGCCAGAACTCTCAGGAGTGGCTGCTTCCCCTCTGTTGGTATATCCACCATACCGAGGCTTCCAGGGAGAGTGGGGCCCAAGCCTTTCCTCTTAAAGACCTGCAGAGGAGTAAGAGCTGCTTGGACTGTGAGCTCCCTGCTCACTAGTCCTCCCCAGTGCAGCTTGTCTGGCTGCTCTCTCAGAGCAGGGCACACCCTGAAGCAGAGGACCACCAAACCTGCTTGAGCACCCACCCAACAGGCAACTTGAGACCAGCACACTTCTGCCTGGCATGGTCAGGGGTTCATCTTCAGGGATCCAGGGACAGATCCA
Organism: Microcebus murinus; assembly: GCF_040939455.1. Taxonomy (NCBI): domain Eukaryota; kingdom Metazoa; phylum Chordata; class Mammalia; order Primates; family Cheirogaleidae; genus Microcebus; species Microcebus murinus. The sequence continues at coordinate 41,552,212 of NC_134112.1, forward strand.
TAGGCCAGAACCTGAACCTTCAGGACTTGATTGTGTTGTTTAGGGGCACAGAGGGGAGATTTGTGAACTAATCTTGAAAGAGGCGAGGGATCCCTTGTAGGCAAAAATGAGAAGAGAGTGCAGTGTGGGTCCCAGCTGCAGTACGCTCATAGAGCACCCCTCCCCACACAGGAAGGCTGCACTCTCAGCCCAGGATGGGACCCTGGAGAGGGAATCTCCTAGTCCACAGAGCCTTTAGGGGGAAACCTAAGTCAGTGTGAGCTCCTGCCTTCTGTCAGATACTGGAGAGAGATCATGGAATGGAGGGTGGGGGAGAACAGTAAAACCTGTTCTTGACAGCAAGATTGTGCACCTCAGATGGCGCCTTCCCCACAAACAGACTTTCTGGCTGTGTTGAGTCACTTCAGCCCCTGTGTGGCGGCTTTCCCCAGAAGCTTGGGAGTGGACCTTTGACCCCTGCTGAAACACCTGCCTTACCAGCTTTTGCGGAGCCTGAGGGAAGGCTCACCCAACTTAGCTCTGCCCAGCCTCACTCCCCCACCCACCTCTGCCCTGGTGGAGATTAAGGAATCACCTGGAAGTTCCAGGGCCCCACTTACCACCTAGGGCATTTGAATGCTTATCCTAAGGGGTTAGAGCCAGACACAGAACCTCAAAACAACACTGTGGCCTGTTCTTTAGGGCAAGTTCCACCCACTGACAGGGAGGTCAATTTACACAGTTCTTTACATTTACTGACTCAATCATACAGGGTATGGTTGATTCTTACCCACACGCACTACCTGCTATCTCAGAGATTAAACTGGGCATGCCAATACAATTCATGCTGTTAAGAAGACTACAGGGCTTAGGAAAGAAAAAGGATTCCAAAGACCTCCCTCCTTCCTCATCAACGAAAGACAAGGAATATGCCCACACACATAGCTCACCACTGCTACAGCCTACAAACAACCAGCAATGGAGAAATCCACCAAACTAAGGATATCTATAACCAAGGCATCCATCCAGAACTTAGACTGCCATCAAAGTATGCACAAGCAAAGCCAAAGTTTTTTACCCAACATATGCTACAGACACACACTGACGAGTGGAGGGAGGAAGCCCAAATCTAAACAAAAGAAAATCCAAAAATAAGAAGTGACAGCTGTTCCAGATGAGAAGGAATCAGCTCAAGAACTCTAGAAGTATGAAAAATCAGAGGGAAAGAACACCCCAACGGAAACACCAGATCTCTAGCAATAGAAACCAACCAAAATGAAAATATTAAAATGACAGATAATTCCAAATATGGATTGTAAGGGAGCTCCATGAAATCCAAGAGAAAATGGAAAACCATCTCAAAGAAATCAGAAAAAAATTCAGGAAATGAATGAAAAATTCACTACAGAAATTGACATTTAAAACAAAAATAGAACATCTGGAAATGAAAAATTCATTTAAGGAAATATAAAACACAGTGGAAAGTTTTAAGAAGAGGCAGAGGAAAGAATTCAGAGCTTGAAAACTCCTTTGAATTAACTCATCAAAAATAACACAGAATTAAGAGTAATGAACAAAGCCTACAAGAAATATGTGATTATGTAAAATGGCCATGTTTTAAGCATCCCTGAGGGTGAAGAAGAAAAGGAACAAGAGCTGGAAAAACCATCTGAAGGAATAACTGAGGAAAACATCCCTGGTTTTGCTAGAGATTTAGACATCCAGGTATAAGAAACACAACGAACACCTGAGAGATTTATTGCAAAGAGGCAATGACCAAGATACATAGACATCAGACTGGCCAAAATCAACACAAAGGAGGAACTCCTGCGAGTCATGAGATGAAACCATCAAGTAACATACAAAAGAAAACCCATCCGGCTAACTGCAGACTTCTCAACTGAGACCTTACAATCCACAAGGTCTTCAGTCTTTAGTCTTCTTAAACAGAACAACTGCCAGCCTAGAATTTTGTATCCTGCAAAACTAAGTTTCATATATGAAGGGAAAATAAAGACTTTTCCAGACAAACACTGAGGACATTTTTTAAGACCAGACTTGCCCTGTAGGAAATGCTCAGATCTACATTGTACATGGATTAGCAAAATAGTCACCTACCAGAGTAAAACCACCAAAAAGCTAAAGATCAGAGCTCATAAAAAACCATAGCACAATAGGTAAAACAAAGCAATAAGGTACTATACCCAACAGGATAAACAGAACAGCATCCCACATATCAATTCTATCAATCAATGTGAATGTTCTGAATGCCCCACTCACAAGACACAGGCTTGCTAAATGATGTAAAAATACAATCCACATATCTGCTGTTTCCAGGAAACACATCTAGCCCACAAGGACTCATACAGACTCAAGGTGAAGGGAGAGAAGAAACATTCCATGCAAATGGAAACCAAAAGAAAGCACGTGCAGCCATTCTCATATTAAATAAAATTGACTTTAAATCAACAATGGTAAACAAAGATAAAGACAGTCATTATATAATGGTAAAGGGAGAAATTCAACAAGATATAAAAATCCTAAATATTTATGCACTTAACACAGGAGCACCCAGGTACATAAAGCAAATTATACTAAGCAAAGAGATAAATAGCAGCAGCATAATTGCTGGGAACTTCAACACCACCCTGAGAGAACTGGACAGATCATCTAAGCAAAAAATAGACATGGGACTTAAACAGGACTCTAGAAGAAATAAGCCTAAAAGATATTTATGCAGTACTTTACCCAAAAACTACTGAATATACATTCTTCTCATTAGTACATAAAACATTCTCCAAGATTGATGATATCTGAAGCTACAAAACATGTCTCAACAAATTGAAAAAAATCAAAATCATATTATGTATCTCCTCAGACATCAGTGGAATAAAACTAGAAATCAACTACAAGAGAAACACACAATTCTACAAAAAGTCATGGAAACTGGCCGGGCACGGTGGCTCACGCCTGTAATCCTAGCACTCTGGGAGTCTGAGGTGGGCGGATTGCTCAAGGTCAGGAGTTCGAAACCAGCCTGAGCAAGAGTGAGACCCTATTTCTACTATAAATAGAAAGAAATTAATTGGCCAACTAATATATATACAAAAAGTTAGCCGAGCATGGTGGCGCATGCCTGTAGTCCCAGCTACTTGGGAGGCTGAGGCAGCAGGATTGCTTGAGCCCAGGAGTTTGAGGTTGCTGTGAGCTAGGTTGATGCCACGGCACTCACTCTAGCCTGGGCAACAAAGTGAGACTCTGTCTCAAAAAAAAAAAAAAAAAAAAAAAAAAAAAAGAAAAGAAAGAAAGAAAAAGTCATGGAAATTAAACAACCTGCTGCTAAACGATTATTGGGTTAATAATTAAATTAAGATGGAAATCAAAAGATTCCTCAAACTAAACAACAAAGGGGACACAAGTTATCAAAATCTATGGGAGTCATGAAAAGCAGTCCTAAGGGGAAAATTCATAGCCTTAAAAGCCTACATTAAAAAGACAGAGGCCAGGCACGGTGGCTCATGCCTGTAATCCTAGCTCTCTGGGAGGCCGAGGCGGGCGGATTGCTCGAGGTCAGGAGTTCGAAACCAGCCTGAGCAAGAGAGAGACCCCGTCTCTATTATAAATAGAAAGAAAGTAATTGGCCAACTAATATATATAAAAAAAATTTAGCCGGGCATGGTGGTGCATGCCTGTAGTCCCAGCTACTTGGGCAGCTGAGGCAGAAGGATTGCTTGAGCCCAGGAGTTTGAGATTGCTGTGAGCTAGGCTGATGCCGCGGCACTCACTCTAGCCTAGGCAACAAAGCGAGACTCTGTCTCAAAAAAAAAAAAAAAAAAAAAAAAAAAAGACAGAAAGGTCACAAATTAACAATACAATGACACATCTCAAGGAACTAGAAAAGGAAGAGCAAATCAAACTCAAAGCCAGCAGAAGAAAAGAAATAAGGTCAGAGAAGAATTAAATGAAAACAAAAAACCAATACACAGGAGCAATGAAATAAAAGTTTTTTCTATGAAAAGATAAAATCAATAGACCTCTTTCTAGGTTAACCAGGAATAGAAGAGAAAGACCCAAAAAATCTCAATCAGAAACGAAAAAGGAGATACTATAATTGATGCCACTGAAATACAAAATGTCATCTGTAAATATTATGAAAATCTCTATGTACATAAATTTAAAAATGCAGAGAAAATGGACAACTTCCTGGAAACATGTAGCCTCCCAAGACTCAATCAGGAAGAAAAAGAACTCCTGAACAGATCAATAATGAGCAGTGATGTTAAAGCAGTAATAAAAAATCTTCCAACAAATGGATTCACAGCCAAATTTTATCAGACCTACAAAGAAGAATTGGTACCCATACTGCAGAAATTGTTCCATAACATCAAGAAGAGGGGAATCCTCAACTCATTCTATAAAGCCAGTATCTCTTTGATACCAAAGCCAGGAAAGGACACACACAAAAAAGAAATCTACAGACCAATATCCATCATGAACATAAATGCAAAAATACTCAATAAAATATTAATAAACAGAATTCAACAGCACAATAAAAAAACAATCCACCAGGACTAAGTGGGGTTCATCTCAGGGATGCAAGTATGGTTCAACATATGTAAATCAATAAATGTGATTCACCACATAAACACAAGCAAAACCAAAGATCATATGATCATCTCAATAGAAGCAGAAAAAGCATTCCATAAAATACAGTATCCTTTCATGAAAAAAACCCTAAACAAACTAGGCATAGAAGGAACATATCTCAAGATTATAAGCCATATATGACAAACCTACAACCCACATCATACTGAATGGGGAAAAGTTGAAAGCAGTCCCAATCAGAACTAGAATGAGACAAGTATGCCCACTGTCATCACTTCTATTCACACAGTGCTGGAAGTCTTAGCCAGAGCAATCAGGCAAGAGAAAGAAATAAAGTGTATCCAAATCAGAAAAAAGGAGGTCAAACTATTGCTTTTTGATGATGATATGATCTTATATCTAGAAAACCCCAAAGACTCCCTGAATTGATAAATAAATTCAGCAAAGTCTCAGGTTATAAAATCAATGTACACAAATGAGTAGCATCTACATACCATTAGCAGTCAAGCTGAAAGTCAAATCAAGACTCAATGCCATTTACAATAGCCACTTAAAGAAAATAAAATACCTAGGAATATACTTAATCAAGGAGGTGAAAGATCTCTACAAAGAAAACTATGAAACACTGAGGAAAGAAATTGCAGATGACACAAACAAATGGAAAAACATATTGTGCTCATGGATCAGTAGAATTAACATTATGAAAATGTCCATACTACCCAAAGTTATTTACAATGCAATCCCCATCAAAATATCAACATCATATTTCACAGAACTAGAAAAATAATTTTATGCTTTGTTTGGAACCAGAAAAGAGCCAGAATAGCCAAAGTAATCTTAAGCAAAAAGAACAAATCTGGAGGCATCACATTACCAGACTTCAAACTATACTAAAAGGTTACAGGAACCAAAACGGCATGGTATTGGTACAAAAATCGCAACACAGACCAACAGAACAGTACAGATTAACCAGATATAAAACCATCTACATATAGCCAACTGATCTTTGACAAAGCAGACAACAATATACACTGGGGAAAAGAAACCCTATTTAATAAATGGTGCTGGGCAAATTGGATAATCACATGTAGAAGAACGAAACAGGATTCATATCATGTTTCTCAACACTGACAAAAATTAATTCAAAATGGATAAAAGAGTTAAATGTAAGGCATAAAACCTTAAGAATTCTAGAAGAAAATATTGGAAAAACTCTTCTAGATATTAGCCTAGGCAAAAAATTTATGACTAAGACCCCAATGGCAATTACAGCAACAAAAAATAAATAAATAAATGGGACTTGATTAAAAGGTTTCTACACAGCTAAGGAAATAATCAACAGAGCAAATAGACACCATACAGAATGAGAGAAAATATTCGCAAGCTATACATCCGATAAAAGGCTAATAAACAGAATCTACAAAGAACTGAAGCAAATCAAGAAAAAAATAAATGACTCCATTAAAAAGTGGGCAAAAGACATGAACAAAAGCTTTTCAAGGAAGATAGACAAATGGCCAATAAACATATGAAAAATGCTCAATGTGACTAATTAACAGGCAAATGCAAATTAAAACCACAATGAGATATCACCTTATCCCAGTTAGAATGGCTTTTATCAAAAAGTCCAAAAACAATAGATGCTGGCATGGATGCAGAAAGGAACATTTATACATTGTTGGTGGGACTGCAAATTAGTACAACCTCTATGGAAAATAGTATGGAGATTCCTCAAAGAACTGCAAGTAGACGTACCATTTGATCCAGCAATCCCACTACTGGGTATCTACCCAAAGGAAAATAAGTCATTTTACCAAAAAGACACCTGTACTCGAATGTTTATAGCAGCACAATTCACAATTGCAAAGATGTGGAACCAATCCAAGTGCCCATCAAATCATAAGAATATGTGGTATATTCATACCATAGAATACTACTCAGCCATATAAAAAGATGAATTAATGCCTTTTGTGACAATTTGGATAGAACTGGAGACCTTTCCTAAGTGAAGTACCTAAAGAATTGAAAAACATACCGCATGTACTTGCTATTACTTTGGAACTAACTGATGAGCACACATGCACAGAGGGAAGTAAAACTCAATAGAAATCAAGCAGGGGGAGAAAGGAGGAGAGGGGGTAAACACCTACCTAATAGGTATGATAAACATTATCTGGGTCATGGGCACACTTATAACCCTGACTCAAGCATTACGAAAGCTCCATGTAACCAAAAACATTTATACCTCCATAATATTTTGAAATTAAAAAAAAAATTAGGGGGGGCGGAGCAAGATGGCAGACGAATAACACCGCCAGACAGAGGGTCTCTGCAAAAAAAACAGATTCTAGCAGAAACTAGAGGAAAGAAGCAAGAAGACGAGCATACAGCGGACAAGGGCCGGAAGGAGGGGTACCTGAGACCCCGGGAGACTCCACGGGAGGAGGCTGCGGAAGAGAACTGGAGGCTGAGACCACCGGAGCAGCCCGGAGACCAGCGGCAAGGGTAGGTGGATTCGCTGTTTCCCCTCCCCTGCATTCGGGACTGCTGGTGGGCTCCCCAGCGGGTGGAGAGACCTGCGGACACCAGCCCAGAGACTGCCGCCGCCTGCCAACGGTGAGCCTGTAGCAGACGTGGCACCAGGCTCCCAACTTCCTCCGGGCACCTCCGTGTGCACAGACCCGAGCCGCGCGGCAGGCGCCATATTGCCTCCTCCCCCCCTCCGCCGACCCTACCCGCGGCTGCCCAGAGAGACAATACAGCCACCAGCCAGAGGCACCTCCAGGGAACGGGACCTTCCCGTTTGGGACCCCGCCCGCCCTCCCAGGTGCTGCTGGCACCGTGTTCCCAGGAAAACGGTGCCGACTCAGAGGCTGAGAGACATAGACCCAGCTTGGGCTCCCTGTGGGTGAATTAGGACCGGAAATCCTCTCCCTGGTGGGAATACAGTTTGAACTCTGGGACCCAGAGGTCGGACCTGCAGACCAGATCCCCTGCACCGAGGGCTAGCATTGCCCGGGGCACAGAAGGGTTATACATGAACAGCCTACTGAGGTCTGTGTGCCTCCAGGGGCGGATCGGCGTCCTAGAGGGCAACCCTCCTCCCAGGAGGAGGCCGTGCGCCCAACCCAGGTGGCGTTCCTGTGCAGGGAACCTCCCCGCCGGCATCACAGTCCAGGGAGGGCTGGTAGCTTGTGGTCTGGCCTGCTGGCAGAGGCCCAGGAGTAGCTGCGGAGTTGGGGAGGGTGGAAAGAAGCGAGGCCTGCTGCAGACTGCGGGTCTCAGACAGCCCCAACCCCCACTCCCAGACTTTCTGGCTGAGCGGGACCATTCCAGCCCCGCCCTGACAGCAGAGAACAGAACTTTGACCCCTGCTAACGGCCTGAGGGCAGGCTTACCCAACCCAGCTCCGCCCAGAACGAGAGCTGATAACAGGACTCAAAATCAACACCATAGCCTGTTCCTCCAAGCAAACGCCACCTACTGACAGGGACGGCATCTTGCACAGCCTTTCCACGGCATCCACTGACTCAATATACAGGGAGTGGTCCAATTTCACCCACAGGCACCACCTAACGCCTCAGAAACTAAACAAGGTGTGTGAATACCCAAACAATAACCTAAGGAAAGAAACAACAACTGATCGACATGGGAAGAAATCAGCGAAAGAACTCAGGAAATATGAAGAACCAAACGGAAAACACACCCCCAAAGAGGAGCACCAGCCCCCTAGAAACGGACACCGACCAAAATCAGGCAACCAATATGACAGAAGAGGAATATCGTATGTGGAACATAAGAACACTCACCCAGCTGCAACAACAACTCAACAACCAACACCAAGAAACCACAAAAAGTCTCCAGGATATGAGAAAAGAAATAGACACAATGAAGAAAAGTGTAACCGAACTCCTGGAAATGAAGAATCAATTCAAGGAACTACAAAATACAGTGGAAAGTCTCAAGAACAGGGTAGATGAAGCAGAAGAAAGAATCTCAGAGCTTGAAGATAACACCCTCCAATTAAATAAATCAGTCACAGAAATAGAGCAGAGAAACAAGAGAAAAGAGCAAAGCCTACAAGAGCTGTGGGATTATGTGAAGAAACCTAATGTGAGGGTCATAGGGTTACAGGAAGGGGAAGAAGACAACACTCAAGGGTTGGACAAGCTGTTTGAAGATATAATAGAGGAAAATTTCCCAGGCCTTGCTCAAAATCTTGATATACAAGTTCAAGAAGCTCAGAGGACCCCTGGGAGATTCAACGCAAACAGGAAGACGTCACGACATGCAGTCATCAGACTAACCAAAGTATCAACTAAAGAGGCCCTTCTAAGAGCTGTAAGACAAAAGAAGCAAGTAACATACAAGGGAAAGCCAATTCGAATAACATCAGACTTCTCTAATGAGACTTTACAAGTAAGGAGAGACTGGGGCCCCATTCTCACTCTTTTGAAACAAAACAATGCCCAGCCTAGGATATTATTCCCTGCAAAACTAAGCTTCGTATATGAAGGAGAAATAAAAACATTCTCAGACAAGCAAAGGCTCAGAGAATTCACCAAGACAAGACCAGCCCTACAAGAAGTACTTAAAACAGCGTTATGCACGGAACATCATAAAAATAACCCATGAATATAAAAACAACCAAAACCCAAAGATATTAAAGGCCAGATATTACAATGGCTCAAGACAGAAATCATAGCAACAACATCCAACCCAACAGAATGATCAGTAATCTACCTTACCTATCAGTTCTCTCAATAAATGTGAATGGCTTAAACTCTCCACTCAAGAGACATAGGCTGGCTGAATGGATAGGAAAATACAGGCCAAGTATATGCTGTCTTCAGGAAACACATCTAACCTGCAAGGATGCATATAGACTAAAAATAAAAGGGTGGAGATCAATATTCCAAGCAAATAGAAGCCAAAAGAAGGCTGGTGTGGCAGTTCTAATTTCAGACGATTTAGTTTTTAAACCAACAAAAGTAGTAAAAGACAAAGAGGGTCATTATATAATGGTGAAGGGCACAGTCCAACAAGAAGAGATAACAATTTTAAATATATATGCACCCAACTTAGGTGCACCCAGATTCATAAAGCAAACCTTACTGGAGCTAAGCAAATGGATTAATAGCAACTCCATAATCGCCGGAGATTTCAACACCCCACTGACGGCACGAGACAGATCCTCCAAACAGAAAATTAATAAAGAAATAATGGACTTAAACAAAACTCTAGAACAATTGGGTCTGACAGACATCTACGGAACATTCTACCCAAAATCCACTGAATATACGTTCTTCTCATCAGCTCACGGGACATTCTCTAAGATTGACCATATCCTAGGACACAAAGAAAATCTCAAGAAATTTAAAAAAATAGAAATCATACCATGTACCTTCTCAGATCACAGTGGAATAAAACTAGAAATCAACCCTAACAGAAACTCACATTTCTACACAAAAACGTGGAAATTAAACAACCTACTACTAAATGATTACTTCGTAAATGAAGAAATCAAGACGGAAATAAAAAACTTCTATGAAGAAAATGACAATGGAGAGACAAGTTATCAACTCCTCTGGGACACAGCTAAAGCAGTTCTGAGAGGAAAGTTTATCTCCATAAATGCCTATAACCAAAAGACAAGAAGATCACAAATAGATAATTTAATGAAAAGACTCAAAGAGCTGGAAAAAGAAGAACAGACCAACCCCAAACCCAGCAGAAGAAGTGAAATCAACAAGATCAAATCAGAACTAAACGAAATTGAAAACAGGAAAGCTATTCAGGAGATTAATAAAACAAAAAGTTGGTTCTTTGAAAAAATAAACAAAATTGACACCCCATTGGCTAAGCTAACGAAAAGCAGAAAAGAGAAATCTCTAATAAGCTCCATCAGGAATAAAAAAGGAGATATCACAACTGATCCCAAAGAGATACAAGATACAATTTATGAATACTACAAAAATCTTTATGCACACAAACTGGAAAATGTGGAGGAAATGGACAAATTTCTAGAAACACACAGCCTCCCTAGGCTCAACCAGGAAGAAATAGATTCCCTGAACAGACCAATCTCAACAGCTGAAATAGAAACAGCAATTAAAAATCTCCCTAAAAAGAAAAGTCCCAGTCCAGATGGCTTCACACCTGAATTTTACCATACTTACAAAGAAGAACTAGTACCTATCTTGCAGAAACTATTCCACAACATCGAGAAGAACGGAAACCTCCCCGACACCTTTTATGAAGCGAATATTACTCTGATACCAAAACCAGGAAAGGATGCAACAAAAAAAGAAAACTACAGACCAATATCCCTAATGAATATAGATGCAAAAATTCTCAACAAAATCTTAGCTAACCGAATCCAGACACTTATCAAAAAAATAATCCACCACGACCAAGTGGGCTTCATCCCAGGGATGCAGGGATGGTTCAACATACGTAAATCTATAAATGCAATTCACCACATCAACAGAAGCAAAAACAAAGACCACATGATTCTTTCAATAGATGCAGAAAAAGCTTTTGACAAAATTCAACACCCTTTCATGATACGAACACTTAAGAAAATAGGCATAGAAGGGACATACCTAAAAATGATACAAGCCATATATGACAGACCCATAGCCAACATCATACTGAATGGGGAAAGATTGAAATCATTCCCACTTAGAACTGGAACCAGACAAGGCTGCCCACTATCTCCACTTCTGTTCAACATAGTGCTGGAAGTCTTGGCTACAGCAATCAGACAGGAAAATGGAATCAAAGGTATCCAAATAGGGGCAGAAGAGATCAAACTTTCACTCTTTGCTGATGATATGATATTGTATCTAGAAAACCCCAAGGATTCAACCAAGAAACTCCTGGAACTGATCAATGAATTTAGTAAAGTCTCAGGATACAAAATCAATACACAGAAATCAGAGGCATTCATATACGCCAACAACAATCTAATTGAGAACCAAATCAAAGACTCAATTCCCTTCACAATAGCAACAAAGAAATTAAAGTACCTAGGAATATATTTAACCAAAGAGGTAAAAGACCTCTACAGGGAGAACTATGAAACACTGAGGAAGGAAATAGCAGAGGATGTAAACAGATGGAAATCCATACCATGCTCGTGGATCGGCAGACTCAATATCATCAAAATGTCTATACTACCCAAACTGATCTACAGATTCAATGCAATACCTATTAAAATCCCATCAGCATTCTTCACAGATATAGAAAAAATAATTTTACGCTTCGTATGGAACCAAAGAAGACCCCGAATATCAAGAGCAATTCTAGGCAACAAAAACAAAATGGGAGGCATTAATATGCCAGATATCAAACTATACTACAAAGCTGTAGTAATTAAAACAATATGGTATTGGCACAAAAACAGGAATATTGACCAGTGGAACAGATGTGAGAATCCTGATATAAAACCATCCTCATATAGCCATCTCATCTTTGACAAAGCAGACAAAAACATACGCTGGGGAAAAGAATCTCTCTTCAATAAATGGTGCTGGGAAAACTGGATAGCCACCTGTAGAAGGCTAAAACAGGACCCACACCTTTCACCTCTCACAAAAACCAACTCACGCTGGATAACAGACTTAAACCTAAGATATGAAACTATTAGAACTCTAGAGGAAAAAGTTGGAAACACTCTCCTAGACATTGGCCTGGGCAAAGAGTTTATGAAGAAGTCCCCAAAGGCAATCACAGCAGCAACAAAAATAAATAAATGGGACATGATCAAACTACAAAGCTTCTGCACAGCCAAAGAAATAGTCATGAAAGTAAACAGACAACCTACAGAATGGGAGAAAATTTTTGCATCCTATGCATCCGATAAGGGACTGATAACTAGAATATACTTAGAACTCACGAAAATTAGGAAGAAAAAATCAAATAACCCCATTAAAAAGTGGGCAAAAGACTTGAAGAGAAATTTTTCTAAAGAAGACATGGCCAACAAACATATGAAGAAATGCTCAACATCTCTAATCATCAGGGAAATGCAAATCAAAACCACAATGAGATATCACTTAACCCCAGTGAGAATGGCCTTTATCAAAAAATCTCCAAACAATAAATGCTGGCGTGGTTGCGGAGAGAGAGGAACACTCCTACACTGCTGGTGGGACTGCAAACTAGTTCAACCTCTGTGGAAAGCAATATGGAGATACCTTAAAGCGATACAAGTGAATCTACCATTTGATCCAGCAATCCCATTGCTGGGCATCTACCCAAATGATCCAGTGACACTCTACAAAAAAGACACCTGCACTCGAATGTTTATAGCAGCACAATTCATAATTGCAAGGCTGTGGAAACAGCCCAAGTGCCCATCAATCCAAGAATGGATTAATAAAATGTGGTATATGTATACCATGGAGTACTATTCAGCTCTAAGAAACAATGGTGATATAGCACATCTTATATTTTCCTGGTTAGAGCTGGAACCCATACTACTAAGTGAAGTATCCCAAGAATGGAAAAACAAGCACCAGATATATTCTCCAGCAAACTGGTATTAACTGAGTAGCACCTAAGTAGACACATAGGTACTACAGTAATAGGGTATTGGGCAGGTGGGAGGGGGGAGGGGGGAGGGGGGTGGGTATATACATACATAATGAGTGAGATGTGCACCATCTGGGGGATGGTCATGATGGAGACTCAGACTTTTGGGGGGAGGGGGGGAAATGGGCATTTATTGAAACCTTAAAATCTGTACCCCCATAATATGCCAAAATAAAAAAAAATTAAAAAAAAAAATTAAAAAAAAATAAAACTTTGGCTTCTTTCCAGATCAGTCTATATTACTCTTCCTAATAGCCATGTACCATTGCATAGTATTCATGTAACTCAGTTTATTATTGATAGTCATTCTTTATTTTTTCCAGGTATTAACGACACTGCAACTGATAAACACAGTTTCTCACATGTCTTTTATTTATATATGGGAAGAATTTTAAAAAGAGTGCTAGGTCAAAAAAGTTGTTAATTTTTGACTTTTCTAGCTCCTGTGATAATATGTACATTTTCTGTATGAAATAAATGATGTATAACCTTTTCCATTAAAAATAAAAAGCATGCTGGTGGCATCAAAAAATTAATTTTCCACATTAAAGATATATAAAATTTTAAAAAATCAATCATATAACCATAGCAGAAACATTGGAAGGTTCTTATTTTTTTATTTTTACACTTGAGTTGCATTCATGAGAACACTCTTTCTGAAGCAATGTTTACAGGCTCTTTTACTTTTCATATTTATAAAGTCCATATTGTGCATTTGGCTTGATGTTTCTGTGTATATATATGTGTGTGTTTAGGTGGAATAAAACTCCTAAATTCCTACAATGTGATTTTGAAAGTGAGGATAAAATTTTTTGTATATACTGCTTTTAAATAACTATAGTCCTCCAAAAAAAAAAAAAAATCACCAATATACCTTTGTAAGACCCCCTCCTATCCTGTAATCTTTAGTGGACCGATTCCTTCTCTTCATTTTACCATCAGTGTTGTTCTAGTAACAATCATCCTCAGATATGTTAACGAATTGAAAAAAATCAAACTCTTCCATCACATTAAGAGAAGCCCTTTTCACTTTCATGTTTAATAATTATCAAAATTTGCGATTATATATATTTTTTGATTATATACTAATGATTAAAATGATAACTCAGAAGAAATTTTTTAACACTTGACCTTATAGTCATGGTAAATGTACTTTAAAAATTAATTTATACCAATATTTTTTGTTGCCAAGAAACATGGTATAGTGATCAATAAAAAACTTTCAAGACAAAAGATAAAATGATTTGCGGAGAAGTAGATGGAAATCTGAGTTCAAACAGAAAAAGGAATGATGTAAAATTTCTGACTGATAAAGAGCTTGTTCATGTATTTTTTAAATGGATGATGTCATGTATCAAATTGCAAGGGGATTTCAATTCCATTGGATATATTTAAAAGAATGATATAAGGGTTCCGAGTTTAAATGTCAATATTTACAAATTTAAAAAATTTCATTCTTTACAGCCATTAAATTTATGATGAAAAAGGTTTATGATACCTTAAAACTGTCTAAAGGTATATACAGTTTTTAAGACTTCTTTTAAGAATAAATTGCTCTATGATTTATATATAAAATTGTATCTTCACATTTACTTGATATTGCCAAATTGCTCTCTAGATTAGCTATAAAGTCTTACTCTGAGCATGAAGGTTTTCCTTTCCCTACAACACCATCAAAACTTATTGTTTTCAGGCTTTCTAAGCTTTTCCAATCTGAGTGGGAAAAGGCATTTTAATTTGCCTTTGCTCCCTAGTTCCACCTAAAACTCCTTGCTTCACTCTGAGCATATCCTTCTAACTCTAAGTCTCAGATTAAACACCACTCAGTGAGGCATACTCTGTCCACTCCATCTTAAAGCAGATCTCCCCTATTCCGTACCCTGTTCTCTATCTTACTCCATAGGTTATTTCATTTGCTCTACTGATGTAATTTTATCTGTTTGTCTGTTTTTATTTCAGTTTAGTTTTTGGTCTGTTTCTCCTACTCAAAGGCAAACTCCATGAGGCAGGGTCCCTGTCCAGTCCATTATACGTGCAGAATAAAGCAGAATACCTGGCACACAGTAGACACTTAATAAATATTGTTGAATGAATGACTATTGTAGGTTTGGGTCATGGAATGATGTAATGTTTTTCCTTCCTTCAGAAGACCTGGCTCGTGGTCTTCCTCTGGGCCAAACTCCTTAGCTTTATTCTGGGTCAACAACTATGTGAATACCCCCACAAATAAATATGCAGTGAACTGTGTTGAACTGTAGAAAAGACAATATAAATATACTAGTTAAAGGCTCCCCCCCCAACTGTGTGACTTTAGAAGAGCTACCTTACGTTTCTGTACCTCAGTTACTTAATCCTCATATGCCTGAGTTTCCTCATTTGTAAAATGGGAATAAGTGAACCTATTTTGTAAGGTGTTAAGAGGACTGAATGAGATAATGTTTGTAAGCTCCTTAATACAGTTTCTGCACTACATGAAGTACTCAATAATTGTTAATTAGGATTTCCTCACCCTCTATAATGAACTTTGAAAATGTCCATCAAGTCCACCATACTCAGCATTAAGCCAAATTTCAACATAAGGAAAATCTTTCATTCTAAGAAGTCCAAATAATATAAAATCTAGTCATAACTTAAATAACAGGTAGACCAATATCACTGTAAGACTTTGGCATAAAGAATTTTTCAAAGAACAAGAGAAATTATTATCCTCCAAATTGAGAAAGTAGTTTAAATAAAGCTGGCAGTAAAATAGGACAGAATTGCCAGAGTAAATATAGCTTTTTAAAAAAATCCTTTCCTTCAGAAATACTGATAATTGATCTAATAATTATAAAAGCAGACTTGACTTTCTAGTTGTCTTTTAAGTTTCATGACTGAATAATAAAAGAGCCAATTACAATTTTTATAGTGATTTCCTGGCTTCCAAACCCACGTGGTATGGATCAGGGCAGTCTTCCAGCCAAGATTTCACAAATCTCTCCCTATCCCTTTCTTAAGCTCAGAAAAATAACTTTTTCTAGCAAACATTTCAGTAATAGTAAGCTTTATTCAGCATATCCTCTATTGTCATTTTTGAGAGCACCAGAAGTGTCATTTGACTCTATGCTCTTTAGTGGAAGTACTATATTTGAGATTGAGCATAATTTTAACCAAACTATGAACACATTAGGCACCAGACCAACTATTGATAAACGAACTAGAGCCTTCCCTTTCATGAAACCCACATGTATAACTTCAACCCAATTTCCAATTTCACTGCAGTGTGTTAAAAATGGCTAAAATCTGTTCTTTTTGAAAATATTAATCATTTGTCATTTTATTTTGAATGGCAAACTGAAATACAGATTAGCTATAATGTCTGTCTTGATATATTAAAGTAGCATTATAGATTGTTAAACTTAGTTATTGTGAAAAATGATACAAATTGATGGTTATTGTGAAAAATGATATCAAGTTGAAAAAAGATACAATTTAATCAAGTAATTAATTAACAAATGTCAAAAAATATTTTTTTAAATGCTATGTCAGATAATACATCATTCGAAAGAGCTTCTAGAGGTATATGAAATGTTCAATTCCTTTATTTAGTATAATAAGTTTACAAATTCCTCACTGGCTTAATTTAGCTCAAACCCATCAAAAGATGATTGCCAACTGAAAACATCTTAAACATTTTGTAACTACATGTAAAAAAACCATATGGCCTTAATGGCATAAATAATGACCTTAATTTTTGCAGTTAAAAAATGTGCACCATAATTATAAAATGGGGAAGGCAGTATAATGCAGAGGAAAGAAATGAATTAGGAATCAGAAGATCAACTGCATTTATCCATTCAAAAAATATTTGAGTCTCTAAAATGTGCCTGGCACAATCCCTGGTAATCAGAGTGGGAAATAAACAGTCATGGTGCTGCTTTGGTGAGGATTATATAATCCAGTGGGGAAGTTGGGCAAAACACAAGGAAACCAAGCGTGGGAAGTGTTATAAGGAAGGAGCAACATGCAATGAATGACAAGAAGTGTAATGGGCAGCAGGGATGAAGGAGGAGCAAGATGACCAATTTTGATTGCACATTCAGAGAAAGGCCCACAGGGGAGGTGACTTTTCAACTGATATCTGGAGGAAAGGAGACAATGTCATAAAGAATGGGATCAGAAGCTAACTGTGTGACCTGGGTAACTGGGCATGTGCCCTTACCAAACCAATGAAATGATGATGACAGTACTGTCATTCCTATCTCACAAAGATCCAGTAAGAGTAAATTAAAAACAACAAAAACAAAAGTTGTGTAAACTGTGAAGCATCAGCTAGAGTGAAAACCATCTTGGTTTGTTCAGAACTAAATTGTTTCCTGGAATGCAGAACTTTCAGTGCTAACACTGGACAATCCCAGACAAATCAGGATCACTGGTCATGCTAAGCTGTATCACTTTAAACCAATTATTATGATCAAATATATTTTTAAAATAAAATGAAAAACCTTTTAAGCAAACTTATTTCATTTTCACACTTAAGTATTAAAATATTTGAAATCTTAGAATAATTATTATTGAAATTATTATTGTTCTAATAATTTCTCAATACATATCAAGTTTTAAAATCCAGTTCAATGTTATTATAACAACAGTATTTGAAATAGCTATCAAAACATATCAAAATTTCACCATGATTTTCAAAAGCCATCTAAAGAAATACTGCTATTCTGCTAAGCTTTTTAACATAGTCTCATCTGTTTACATTTTATTTTATAGATGTGATATTTTATGAATACTACATTTGTAATGAGAGTATCTCTATTATTGTTGTATGTATTGTGATATCTCTCTCAGGTAGTAATTAAGAATTTTTCTATATCTATGGAAAATAAGATGCCATTATAACCAGATTTGACAAAGAACTTAGTTCAATGGTGGGAAGAAAAGGAGAAGGCTAAAAATATTTTAAAGAACAAACTCTTGCTCTTTTACCTTTTCTTTATACTAAAATAAAATGGGTACTATGTGATATTATAGAATACCATGCCATACTTATGTGCTTTACATATGTGTCATTTAAATGTGTACAACTACCCTACGGATAAGTAGTAGTAATATTATCCCAAGTTTACAGATAAGGAAAGTGAGGCACAGATATAGTAAATAACTGGCCTAGAGTCACAGTTTGTATATTATAGAGCACTACTCTATACTGTTCTTCAAAACTGAACTCTGGATTACTTTTCTATGCATGAGTAATTCTTTAGCTTAAATATAGGCTGTCCTTACAATACTAACAGAGTGTTAAAGCTTAGCAAGAGAAAATAACTAGTTGCCTAGTAATTTACCAAGGAAATATACAGCCTGGGGACCTCACTCTTACTGGCATCATTTCCCAGTTATATGCTCACATGATAGCTGTAACTGGAACATACCCAATAAAAATTTGTAACTTATGACATATCTGTATTACAAGAGTGTAAGGAGATTTGAAAACTCTACGATGGTATTCACTAGTTCTATTTTAAAAACATTTATGCTACCATAAGGGTTCTGTATGTAAGGTTTTCATAGGGAAAAACATTTCCATTTTCAGAAAAGCTAAAAACTAAAATTCCAAATTTATAAAACAAAAAGGAACATTTACTTATCGTATAGAGGGATTCTTTGCTTTAAAGGATCCAGTGAAGAATTCTGAAGTATATACATTTCCTCTTATAAAAAAATAAAAAGTGTTAGGGTCACAAAAAGTATCATTGAGAAGGGCACTTATCTTAAAATTTAAGAGAAATTTCTAGTCTCAAGCTTTACTACTGTACTAAAATGCTGTGTGACCTAAAGAAAGTCACTTAATTTCTCTGAATTCTATTTAGTTTCCTTAACTCTAAAATAAAGGAGTTTGATTAGAGGATCTTTAACTTTATAGAGCAGCCCTGTTCAAGAGAAATTTTAATGAGAGCCAGCCATATATGTAATTTAAGATTCTCCAGTAGCCACAATAAAAAAGGAAACAGATGACATTGGTTTTTAATAATATTTTACTTAAACCAATATATCTAAAATGTCAGTTCAACAAATAAAATAATTAACAGAATATTTTAAACTCCTTTTTTTCATACAAGTCTTTGAAATCCAGTGTGTATTTTACACTTACATCAAGTTTCAATTCAGACTACCCACACTCCAAGTGCTTAATAGACACATGTGTAGTGGCTACCATGTTGGAGAGTGCAGCTCTAGAGTCTATTCTCCAAAAATTTATGTAAATTATTTCAGGGGTATTCCATTCATTAAAAGGTATACCAACAAAAATTAGGTTTAATAAAAACAACTGTCCACACAGTGTGAGTAAACAGAAGCACTGTAAAGGTTCCTAAGTATGGAAGCCTGAAATTCGATGGGGATTCTTTTGTATTAAACAGAAATTGTCCATGTTTTAAATGATAAACTAAGATAGAAAGTTTAATGATAAACTAAGATAGAAAGATAAACTAAGTTCTTGATGCAAACTAAAAAACATTTTAGCAGCATATGGGCTATTTAAATAGTAAATTATGGGGTCCCTAATAGTTGATGTGAATGAGTTTGAGTTTATCATATTAGTGGAATCATTAGCATCTTACATGGTGTTGGAGGGTAGGATCAGAAATCTGTAGAGGGTCAATAACTAAGAAAAATTTTTCATGATGCAGCCCTGCATTCTTATAATCTAACTTTGAATTAAAATAAGAAAAAAATCCAGATAATAATATGCTAGTTGAAGTCACACCAAAAGAAAGGCTGTCATTTTGACTTAAACATCAATTAATGCCAGCTGTGACAGAGTGATGTTAGGGAAGACATGACCAACACCCATCATTGTTATAAAACACACCTAGGCTCCTTTAAGAGGAGATGTGAAATTCTAGCCTTCAGCTGAATCTTGAAAGGCAAAATGGTAAGACCACAGCATGGAGCTTGTTAAAAACAAAAACAAAAATTCTGAATTATGTGTAATTTGTGCTCTCTTGTCAATCATTTTCCACTTTCAGATTCAGAGGAAAGTTCTGCAATAATCACATCTACAGATGACTGCAAAATGGATATGTGGAAAGGGCTATGGCATCCTCTTACAATGAGGAAGGAGAATAGGGGACCATAGTGGTCCCCAAAGCAACCTCAGCCATAAATTATTTTTAGTCAGATGGAAGGAGACCCCATTTACCCATATTTAGGGTAAATATTCATGCACAACATAAAAGCATTCATTCCTTCCCATTGGCAAGCCAGAAAGAAACATGGTCATTAAACCAAGAATTAGTATCTTACTCAGTTTACTATAGCGAGCAAACCTTAATTTTAAACTTATAACACTTTGTAGGGGAAGTAGTAGGTGGGAGAGGGGTGGTCCCTGTTAGTTTCTTGGGTTGTGGGAAGGAATGGTTTG
The DNA here is from genome assembly GCF_040939455.1 of Microcebus murinus. NCBI lineage: Eukaryota > Metazoa > Chordata > Mammalia > Primates > Cheirogaleidae > Microcebus > Microcebus murinus. The sequence goes on from NC_134112.1 coordinate 41,572,799, forward strand.
AGGGGAATATAGAATTGATATTACTGGGCCTGGGGCATGTCAGCTTGGTAAATGTCAATTTGGTAAATTCTGGAAATAAAATCCTTTCCATCCAGGAAAAGTCTTATGTGAGAATCAGGAAGTGATAAGGAATCCTCACTGCAGAAAACATAGCAACTCCTTCATTAACTCTCCTTTTCTACAGGAAAAGTTGTAAGTTTATCTGCAGCCTGGTAGGCCCATATTCATGAACAAGTTTGAACTTTGTCCAAATAAACAGCACAATAAAATGTTAGATAATACTAAATACAACTATAGGTAGTTTACTTCATCTTCTTTCATTTATTTTCTATGTGTAATAACAGGAATATTATCCTTTATTGGCAATCCACACAGAGACCAGTTCAAATAAATAGTCAGGGATGCACATAAGGCTCTAGAAGCAAAGAGAAGAACCATACTCTAAGTTCTGAGGATCTTTCACTTTAAAATAGGCTTACTATTCTTAACAGGAGAATATACCAGTCTTAAGCAATCATCTTAGTTCTAGAACCACCTCATGAGCAATTGATAACACCAACAAAGAGTTTCACCTTGGCAGTGACTCTCAGACTAGACGAGTGTGGGTCCTGATAGGAACATCTGCAAGCCAAAGCCACTGACCTTTCTCACTAACTTGCAGTCAAGAGCTCAACTTTAAAAGGCAGTGGGCTTAAAATGGCATCTTCTGCTTTTCTTTCTTAAAGTGGCAGGGAGACTTTATTTACTAATAGTTTCTGTAAAAATCTATTAACTAAATAGGCTTTAAAATTTGTATGTGTAGAAAAATCCATGAGAAGGGCTGGGAATACTGGATGGGCCATATGAAGCAGCAGCATATTTAAGAAATTCTCCACTTGGTCCATAGCATGCCCTTCACTGTCACAGGACAGACCCCACTGGCATTTTGTAACCACCTTTATCCCCTACACGCTGAGAGCTCGGGAAGGGTATGGACAGTGTCTGTCTTGTTCATAACTACATTTTGTCTTCATCCCTGAGCTCAGACCTAGCATATTACAGGTGCTTAGTAAGTATCTGTTGAAAGAGGAGCAAAAGAGTTTTCTCAGGAGAGGCTATTCATAAAAGAGACAATGATGGACCAACCACCAGCAACCAAGATTCTGAAGAATATGTATTGAGTAAGAGATGTACTCCCCTCTCCCCCCAGGGTAATAACTTTCTTCACATAATGAACTTTCCTCTCAGTGAAATATCCATACAACAGCAGTCTAAAACCAAAAAGGAACTTAATTTCCCTTGCCATATTTTACTCAACACCATCAGGGAACTGTCTACCAGTTATCAGAAAAGAAGTGCTATTTTTCTTTTAGTCCTTCATAAATCATTCTAAATTTTTGATGGATTACAGTAACAAGTTGTCAATGTTCGAAGTCCTTATGCTCATATTGGTAATGCCTAATCAGGTTTTAAAACTATCTAGGTCTTGGTTGTGCTTATCAAAATAAGTTAAGATCCCCTTTTAGATCAGAAGTATAGACAATAACAAATGACAACAAAAACCATTAAGTGTAGCAATTTCTAATTTACAAAACATTTCCTTTGCTTTTGATATTACTCCTGTGCAGAAGGCAAAGAGTTATCCTCATTTTACAGAGGCAGAACTGGCGCTCATAGAGCTAAGCCACTCAGCGTCACACAATTACTAAATGAAGAGTTGGGAATCTCAGGCATGAAATGAGTACAAAGACACAGCCGAAGGTATTTCAAAAGTGGTTTATAAAACATAAACCTTTATTTTGTTTACTGTTTTTCCTTACCTAACATACCCAACAGAGACATTGTACAGAAATTACATTCTTCACTATAAAGTATCATTATCCAACCTTGTCGTTATTATTTTTGTTTTAGACTGGGCCATGGAGAAAACTGTATGCCATCTTGTATCAGATGCTAGATTTTAAAATTGGCTCTTTTATTCATTTATAATACAAGCCGACAAGAAGTCACATACTCTAGAAGCGACACTCTGGCAATCCTGTGATCCCACAGACATGGCCGATCCACTCTGGCATTGTCCAGGACACCACCCTATCTATTCTTTATCTAGCTTGAATTCTGTGTTTCATCACTATAATAATTTCATTGCATACACCTCCAATTCCACTGCCTTATTTGTTCCTACCTTGTTTTCAGTTAGCGAAACCTCAACTTTGGTTAAACCCAATTTTCTGCCAACTCCAAACCTGCATGTGCTTGAGCAGCTGGATATCAGCTGGAGGAAAGCACAGAATCATGATGACTAATTTCATTTTAAATTGATGGTCATTAATCTTTAGAGATAAACTTCATCTTCTCACAAATGAATCTACCTACCCACTTGCAACTGTGCTGTATATTCTTCTCCAATCCATTAAACTGGGCAAACTGTCCATAAGACCAAACCATTCATTTGTAAATTGCATTGCTTCCCAAGAACTTTAGTTTTGAAATTACCCCTTCATTCTCCTCATTATGACACCATCCCCCCAACTGGATCGCTCCTATTAGCATTCAAACATGCTATAATGTCCTATTTAAAAAGAAACCTTTTTATTCATATCTTCCTCCTCCTACTCCTCTATTGCTGTTCTCTTGTACAGTAAAAAGCCTCAAAAAAAAAAAAAAGTATGAAAACATCCTTGCTGTTTCCCTACTCCCTCACTCCATCCCATTGTGTATTTTATTTCATTTATTAAACAATGAGGAGGCCGGGCGCGGTGGCTCACGCCTGTAATCCTAGCTCTTGGGAGGCCGAGGCGGGCGGATTGCTCAAGGTCAGGAGTTCAAAACCAGCCTGAGCAAGAGCGAGACCCCGTCTCTACTATAAATAGAAAGAAATTAATTGGCCAACTGATATATATATAAAAAATTAGCTGGGCATGGTGGCTCATGCCTGTAGTCCCAGCTACTCGGGAGGCTGAGGCAGAAGGATCGCTTGAGCCCAGGAGTCTGAGGTTGCTGTGAGCTAGGCTGATGCCACGGCACTCACTCTAGCCTGGACAACAAAGCGAGACTCTGTCTCAAAAAAAAAAAAAAAACAATGAGGAGATAAAATATTTGTAAGGCATAAAGAATAAGAAACAATAAACATCTGCTTCAACACCCAATTTAAGGACTAGAACACTACTAAGAAATCTGAAGTCTACTCTCTGTCACTCCCATCTATTCCCTTCCTTCCCCTACTAGGAAGTAAATGCTATTTTGAATTTTGTGTCTATCTTTATTTTGCTTTTCTTTATAGTTTCATCACAAATATATAGCTTTGCATGTTTTGAATTTCATAATGATATTTGTTCTTCTGGGGCTTGTTTTGTTCTCTTAGCACTATGTTAAGATTCATCTATACTGCCTTGTGAAGCAGTTTGCAATCCATTTTCACGTCCTTAGAGCATTACATTCTTGAATGAGCACAATTTATTCATTCTGTGGATGGATACCTGTGTTGTTTCCAGTTGCTATTGTCAAATAGTGTGACTGTAATCATTCTTGTACATGTCTATTGGTACACAAACTTCTTCTAGGGTATATACCCAGGATTGGAATTGCTAGGTCATAAAGGAATTGCATATTCAATGAAAAAATGCCAAGTTACTATTAAAAGTGGTTTTACTAATTTTATTAGTTGATTGAATAATGTTGATTGGTAGTAAGATAATAATCTTTTCAAGTTTATTGATATTTACTCTATTGTCCTGTATGTTTTTTTGAAAAAATGTGACTTATGTCCTTGAGTAGAATGCCTCTTCTATATAGGTGTGTGGTCAATATCAACCTTATTAATTCTGTTGCTCAAATCATTTGAGCCCTTCTTGATTTTTATTAGCTATTTCAGGGATCAACAAACTATAGCCCATGGGCTAACCCCGGTTGACAGCTTGTTGCTGTATGACCCAGGGAGCTAAACATGGTACAAAGAGGAATATGGGACAGAGACCATATCTGCCCTGCAAAGCCTAAAATATTTGCGGTTTTTAGAACATGTTTGCCAATCCCTCCTGTACATCACTTTATATATTTATATTTTTAGGCTGTACCTCATGTCATTGGAAAATGCCTTAGTCTGCTCAAGTAGACTCCAACTCTAATGATAGATTTTTCTTTTTATCCTAGTATTTCTGTCAAATTTTTTACTTTATGTAATTTTAATCTATGTTACTAGGGGTGCACAACATTAGAATTGTCATATTTTCCTGGTGAAGTGAACTTTTTACCATTTTCCAGTGACCTTCTATCTCTAGTAACACCTTTTTCCTTAAAGTCCATCTTGACTGTATCTGTAGTTGCATCACTGTTTTTCTGAAAACCTTTATGTACCCTTATGTTGGGGTTTTATGTAAGATACAACACTGTGTTTAGATTTTTAAAGCTAGTCTATATTTGCAATCTAATAAATTGCTTTTAAACAGGAGAATTTAGTTACATATATCAGTCACAATAATATATGTAAAGTATTTATTCTACCATATTCTACCATTCTACTATATATTATGCTTTCCCATATTTGTCTTTTTTCACCATTGTTGATTTAAAGACTATTTTATCTCATATAAGAATGGCTACACCTGCTTGCTTTTGGTTTCCATTCACTTCAAATATTTTTTTCCATCCCTTTACCCTGAGTCTGTGAGAGTCCTTGCAAGTTAGATATGTTTCTTGAAGACAGTATATACTTAGGTTGTCTTTTTTCATCCAATCAGCCTATGTCTTTTGAGTGGTGCATTAAAACCGTTCACTTTCAGTATTAGTATTGATACGTGGGCTCCTGTTCTGTTCATCGTGTTAGGTGATATCTTGTTTTTCCTCCTGTGCTATTGTTTTATAAGAGCTGTGTGCTTTAACTTTTGGATGTTTTTACACTGGTGGGTAACTATTATGCTGTTCCATAATGATGGAACTTTTGAGTATTTCCTGTAGGGCGGGTCTAGTAGTGACAAATTCCCTTAGTGTTTGCTTGTCTAGAAAATTCTTTATGTCTCCATCATTTATGAAACAGTTTTTCAGGACACAAAATTCTTGTCTGGTAGTTGTTCTGTTTAAATAGAGTGAAAAATGGGCCCCCAAATCTCTCCTGGCTTGTAAGATCTCTGCTGAGAAGTCTGCTGTTAGCCTGATGGGTTTTCCTTTGTAGGTTAGTTGCTTTTATCTTGCAGCTTGTACAATTTTCTCCTTCATTTTGACTTTGGTCAGGTTGATGACTACATGTCTTGAAGTCTTTTTTGCCATGAATCTTCCTAGTCTTCAATGATCATCTTGTATTTGGATATCTGAATCTCTGGCGACACCAGGGGAGTTTTCCTCAATAATTCCCTTGAATAGGTTCACCCAGCTTTCTGCTTTTTCTTCTTCCTCCTGAATACCTATAATTTGTATATTAGCTCATTTCACATAGTCCCATATTTCTCTGAGTGATTGTTCATTCTTCTTTATTCTTTTTTCTGCATCACCTGTCTTTAAGCTCTGAGAAATTTTTTCTTCTGTTTGGTCTAGACTATTATTGAAGTTTTCTGCTGTGTTTTGTAATTCTCTGAATGACTCTTTCATTTCTCTGGTATATCATACTTTCTTATGTTATCTAGCTCTTTAGCAAACTTTTCATATTTTCCATTCATGTCCTGAAATAGTTTTTTTGTTTCTTTGTGTTGGTTTTCAACTTTCTCTACAATCCCATTTATCTCGTTTGCAATCCATATTCTGAATTCCATTTCTGACATTTGGACAATTTCATGTTAGTTGAGGCCCATTGCTGGGGATCTGTTGTGATTCTTTGGAGGTTTCAAATTAGTTTGTTTCTTCCTGATGCCACAGTTCTTTTGCTGGTTTCTTCTCTTAGCTCAGGGCAGACAGGTTTGTGATACACCTTTTCTCTTTTTCTGAGAACTCTCCTACTTAGGAGAGATCCCTAGATAGCACTTTTTTTTGGCTCACTCCAGAAGACCAACCCAGCAGGAAATGGGCAGATGCATCAAGAGCCTGCAATACAGCTGTTCTGTGTTGTCCCATTCCCCTGTGATTGTCACAGTAAAAGCCATTGCTGGATGATCTTCATGTGGAGTGGTAGGTTGTTCCCCAGATCACTGTTATAAGCGCTAGTGTGGGGCTAGGTGAGTCCCTTTCCATGGAGGTTGGCATTGCAGGATATTGGTTTGCCTGGGTCTCCCTGTGGTGGTGGCAGTGGCAGCTGGGTGAGGATATCTAGGCAGTGGTTATGGGTGTCCGGGTTCCACCTGGGTCCAGGTAAAATGGCAGCTTGTGGGTAATCGGTTCCTGGCAGATTGTTGTACTATAGGGGCAGTTCCAGACAGGTTGCAGGGAGCCATGGGGGTGGGGAGCGTGGGGTAAAGCCCCAGAAAAGGGACTGTGGGATGGGGCGTTGGAGTCTCAGAGTTGGGGCAGAGCAGCAGCACAGGAGTTACAGTAGTAGGGCCATGGGGCTGGGCTGTCAGGCCACTGGGGCTCTCCTCCTGCCCAGGTCCTACTGAGGCAGGAACTGCAGGGCTACCCAGTCAGCTCAAATCTCCCATGAGGGAGAGGGGTACTTGGCTCCCAGGCACAGGGTCTTCAAGAGCATCCAGTCTCTCTGTTCCCTTCCCAGGCTGTCCAGGGCTCTGCAGAGGTAGCTACAGTAAAGCCAAGCCCTGTGTAGCCCAGGTGCTCTGGGCCTGAGAGCTCAGAATGGCATTAGCAGCAGTGACTTGGAAACAGAAGCCACCCTAGTGTGCACACTGTCTGGTGCAATGCCATTGCACAGACTCTAAGCAGCTCCCTGATCGGCCTGGAGGTCTGTGGTGGTGATGAGGGCCCCTCACAGCTCAGGTTGCAGTGTCCACAGGGGCAGTATGGAGTGTCAGGGTCCTCTCCTCCCGTCCTTCCCCAGGATTGGATGTCTCCTCCAGGTACCTTCTGACTTTGTTGAGTAGATTGTCCCATCCTCTTCTCCTTCACTCTGAATGTCACCCTGCACCTCTCTGGTGATTCACAGTGCTCTCTCCAAGAAGGCCCATTTGTAGGTGGGCATCCACTTGCAGCTTTTGGTCCTCTCCTTGAGAGTAGCATGTGCGGGCTGCTTCTAGTCCGCCATCTTGCCCCTTCTCCCCCCATATTTCCATTAAAGGTTCGTACCTCTTTCCTCCTAGTCATATTGACCCAGCTCCATCCTGTCCTTGATTTCTATGTCAGAAGAGTTGCCAATATTAAGAAATACTAACTCCACAGGCAGTCACCACAGGCCTGCTCAGGTGGCATTAGAGGTATCCAGTGCCTCATGTGCATAAAAACTGCTTTTCACTCTCAATGCTAACAGTCCAGAATTGACTCTGGTCTTAATTTCCATTTCTGAGTGTGCCTCCTGTCCTGTAGTCTGTCCCACTTCAGTTCACTTGGCATTCTGGGGCCTGCTTAATTTCAAAGCATAGCTCTGGTCTGTCACTTTCTATCAAAACCATACAGTGGCTTTATATTGACAGCAAAATTAAGCACTCATTTCTCAACCTAACTTTCAGGGCCTCCACAATGTGGCCCCTAAAGCTGCATTTCCAGTCTCATCTCCTATGGCTTCCTTTACAAGGTAACTGCCACTGTAGCAAAACAAATCCCTCTTCTCTGAGCCTGCCTCTGTTTTAGCAGCTCTGTGCCCTTGCTCACTCTCTGTCTTTCCCTCTTATCTGTAAAACACTGACCTATCCTTTAGGTCCTATCTCAAATGCTAATTCTTCCAAGAAGCTTCTCCTGATGTCCCCAGTCAATGTGGTCACTATCTGTACTGAATCCCTCCAGCACTTTGTAGAGTGCTTACTTCTGCAGACAGAAGCACCTTTCTTATCAATACTTTATTCTAAACTCCTACAAGGTAACAACTGTCATTTGTTCATCTCTGACTCTCCCTTGGTGGTAGCCCTTGTGTAAGGTAGCAACGTACCTTGCCAGGTAGCAAGATACCTTACATAAGGCAGAGTTCAATGATTATCACTGGAGAGAACTCTGAATAGATGCCTTAAAAGAGGCTGTCATTAAACTTACCATTAAAAGCCACAAACTTTCTCCTTTTACTTAGGTTATTAGTGGAGACAAATGGCTGTAACAGTATCATCATAGTCTCTTCATTTTTCCCCCTGCTCTTCTGTGTAAATTAAGTTACATTATAGTCATTAAAAGTCCCCTTTAAAATAGTGTCACCAGGCCACATTTGGAAAGAGAGAATCAGGACTAATCTGTTCCTTACATACTCTTTAGTGAGCAAGGGAATATGAGATGACATGTTTGAATTGGAGATAGAAAGGAAATGGAGTTTTCAAGGGGGAAAAAATTACAAAAGAAAAACCTGTTTCACAAAATGTAGCCTGTAGAAAATCTTTCAGCTGAATATCAAGATTAAGAAAAATCAATACAACCTTTGAAACTAGAACCATGTGAGAGGCCTTTTAGGCTTGATAGCAAAACACAAAGCCATGGCTTCAAGAACATAAAATCTTTCTCGAGTAACCGCAAAAGCAATTTGTCAATATTCAGGAGCCTCCATGGCCCCAAAATATGCTTAGCACAAATTGCTTATTACACAGAGAGGGACAGTCAAGATTCAAAGGGCCAGCATTTCCAAAAGGACTTTTACCAAGGCTGTAATTAGTTGTTCAGGCAAGAACTGCATACACGTCTAATTGCACACGCAATTGGCTAATTGTATCTTCAAAATAAAGGGTAAAGGGTTAATTGTATCCACATCTGGCCACAAAGAAAGAGGTTGTCCTTTGAAAATATGACACTACACTTAGAAGAAAATTTGCATTAAACAACGATCCCTATTACTACTAATAATTATAATAATACCACATACTTACAAATTAATACCTTTCATCGTGATCCTGAAAACACTTTACAAACATTAATTAATCTCACAATACTCCTATGAGGTATGAAAGGCGATTATCCCAACAGCATCAATGGGGAAACACAGCAAAGTTAGGTAACTGTCAAAAAGCCACAAAGGGAATCTGAGCTCCCAGTCCTGGGCTCTCAACATTGTCTTAGGTCACAAGGGAGGTTCAATGGGGAGTGTGGTTCACATAATCAGCAAAAATGAGCCTAAAACAAAACAAAACTAATCCAATTTCAGAATAGTGAAAACTGGCCTGTGATTTAAAGACCACTTTGAATTCTTTTATTCAAAGGTACACAAAAGTACTCAAGAATGGAGCCATCAAGTAGGACTTGTTTGTTCCTTAGTTCAATTTCGTGATCAAATATCTCAGATAATTTAAAAAGTAAAGAGAATTTATATGATACGTTGCCAACGAATGCTACTTTCAAAAATATGGAAGAAGACTAGATTCCTGCAAGAAATGGATATTTAGAATGTCCTGGCTACAACAGCTGTGAGGTGAGGACATGCTGGACATAAAGATATGAGGTGAGGGACTAAATCTCAGTAAAATAATGTCACCTTAATTCTAACCATTGTGGATTTTCATTACATTACTACTCAGAAGCATCCAATTTATACTAGCCAAGAATATCCAACTTCATACAAATAGTTTTCCTTACAAATGTACAAGTATATCATTAGTATTTGGTATAACTTTAGCATCTTCTTTAAGAATCAGAGACATATGAGGGTTCATATTTAACAATAAAATACACGTTTTAAGGACTGATTTATTTTTTACAATTAAAAAAACACTCTTGTAGCCACATCAGGAAATATTTGGGTGACTTTCTTGCTCATCAGAACTAATGATAAACTCTCTATGCAGATGCTTATAAAGATGTGGTGACATAAACATGCTCTGATTCAATTCATTTCACTTATGTGGTGAAGACACAGTACTGGAAGATACAAGACGGGCAAGATAAAGTTCCTGCTGTCATGAAACTTATGGTCAACGTATTTATTTATATTCACTCAAGCCCTATTATGTCTCTTCCTGCAAAGGTTTTGGGGTAATATCTGATAGAAAAATAAAGAAAACATTGAAATAGAAAGTAAAGGACAAGGAAAACAGAACCAAAATGTGCTGAAGATAAATACCAGTATGACTGTGGTTTCTACGTGTTAAAGTTGGTTCACAGTTTCTGGGCACCCAGAGTGAAAAAGAAAGAAAAGAAAATGGAAAAGAAAAGGAAAGACAAAGGAAACAAAAGAAAAATATTATTAATAGTACATATAATAGAATTTAAAAAAAATGCCTAATAGAGGTAAAAAATCAATATATGGGACTGCTTAAAACAGAGGACTTCTGATGGGAGAACCTGGAAAGGTTCTAGGGCAAGCAGTCACCTTTTGGCCTGGCTTGAAAGGCAGGGCTGACCCCCATAGTTGCTGCTACCAAAAGGCTATTCCACAACCAACTTGCAGCAAGTGAAGGACATATTCCACAACCAACTTGCAGCAAGTGAAGGACAAGAGCTGTGCAAGGACAAGGCACGGTCAGGAAGTGACAAGTCAATTCCAGGACAGTGTACAGGGTAGAAGGCAGTCATTGGCAAATGTGTGTTAAGTAATGGATAACACTGTTCATTTCTGAGGGGCAGGAAGAGAAGGTAATACAACTTTTTTTTTTAAGTAGAAAATTCTACCAATGTCTAAAGAAAAGACCAAAAAAGTACAAGTCAGGAGGAAGAAGATCAGTCAAAAGGCTTTGTAATAAATCAGATGAGAGGCGATAAGGGCCTGATCTCTGGTCCTGGCATAGGAGAGGTAAAGAAGAGGACAAATAAGAGACTCCCTGACAGGACCTAGTGAATAATTAAATGTGAAGAAAAGGATGAGTTGCACATGACTTGAGGGTGCCTTGCCTCTAAATTCTGTGACCAAGGAGATCTAAAAGGCTGACACTGCATGTTTTCCCTAATGCTTTACTGGTCTAGTGTCAACAAAATTAATATATACATACCTTTGTATCATAAATATTTTCCATCAATGAAAAGTATACAAAGTTATTTTTTAAAATGGTCATGCATTGTATTTAAAATTATATCAGACTATGAAACTACTTTTCCTTAAAATAAAAAAATCAAATGTGCTACTTCAGCCAGATTAATATGAGACCTAAAGCATTGTGGTTATAGTTCTAGCTCAGGTTTCAGCACTTTCCTTTTTCTGTTTATTTACATTTACAAAAAGGAAAATGAGCTCTAATTTTTTAGCCAGAGATTTAAATCATTTGCACTCACTACATGTCTTATATCTCCCTCCCACATTGCCTGGGATATCACAAAACTATGATCAAGGTAGATGCTTAAAAACTATTTTGCTGAATGAATAAAATCAAAAATTAAAGTCAAATAGAAATCACCTGTCCCCCAAACCTGCAGGTGTGCAAGTGATTATTGCTGTTCATTCAACAAGAATTTAAGATGCTCATCAAGAAAAATCTATTTCCAAAATAATCTGCTCTTATCACCAAATTTGTTGTTATGAAAAATTGCTAGATGCTTTATCCAAGGTCAAGTCCTTATTAATGCCAGTGCTAAGAACAGCCAGAGAAAGAACATTTACAAGAAAATGTTTGGGAGGTAGCGCAATGCACTTATTTCCTTAGTGACTTAACTATACGGTCAATATTATATAATTAAACATTTTGCCCCTTGTAGTAGTGTTCCATCTTTGTGTTTTGAAGTAATACCACTGATTTTTTTCCCCCAAAATTTACAGTAGTACAAATGGCTTTTGGTTACGTGGATTGCTTTATGTAATGCTTGAGCAAGGGCTGTAAGTGTGCCCATCACCCAAATAGTGTTCATTGTACCCATTAGATTTTCATCTCCCTCCAACCCTGTTTGATTTCCACTGAGTTTTGCTTCCCTCTGTGCACATGTATGCTCATTGGTTAGTTCTGATTTAATAGTGAGTACATGTGGTGTTTGTTTCTCTATTCTTTAGATACTTTACTTAGGAGAATGGTCTCCAGTTCCATCCAAACTATTGCAAAAGGCATTAATTTATCCTTTTTTATGACTGAGTAATACTCCATGGTATACATATACCACATTTTGTTAATTCACTCATGAATTGATGGGCACGTGCATTGATTCCACATCTTTCCAATTGTGAATTGTGCTGCAATAAACATTTGGGTGTAGGTCTCTTTGGTAAAATGACTTATTTTAGTAAATACCCAGTAGTGGGATTGCTGGATCTAATAGTAGGTCTACCTTTAGTTCTTTGAGGAATTTCCATACTGTTTTCCACAGAAGTTGTACTAATTTGTAGTCCCACCAACACTGTATAAGAATTCCTTTCTGCATCCACACCGGCATCTATTGTTTTTGGACTTTTTAATAAAACTCATTCTAACTAGAGTAAAGTGATATCTCACTATGGTTTTAATTTATATTTCCCTGATCATTAGTGACATTGAACATGTTTTTCATATGTCTATTGGCCATTTGTCTATCTTTTTTTGAAAAGCTTCTGTTCATGTCTTTTGCCTACCTTTTAATGGAGTTGTTTTTTTTTCTTGCTGATTTTTTTGACTTCTTTGTAGGTTCTGGTTGTTAGCTCTTTATCAGGTGTATATACATGTAAATCAGAGTTTTTGCTGCTAGTTAACATTAATATTAAAAGCCAGAATTGTCTTGTCACATGTAGAACCTCATCTTTGTCTTAAACAACATACCATTGAATCAAATATCCATTTACTACTGACTGATCACAAAATGTTTCATTTTTTTCCACTAAAGAACTTCATTTGATTTACTATTATTTCTGGTTCATTATGCATTTAAAATTTTTAATATCCTTGTATTTTCTTAAAAGTTACCTTTCAGTTGGCAAGTAAAATCAGCTTTATAAGTATGATATTGGCATGACATTTTCTCTTCAATATATATATTAAGTTAAAACATGAAATCTATTGAAAAACTAAGTATTTTAAAATACTAAAAATATTTAAATAATATATTATAAATATAATAACATAAATATCCTAAAATAACAGGTGGTACAAGCTGAATGTAGGGGGACTGCCCTCTGCTATTCTTGTTTGCCTGACACATTCATTAATCTCCTATTTTTTGCTGAGATCTTCCTTGGCCACTGCAGCCACAGAAATCACTCTCTGTATTTGTAAGTTCTCCTATAGAATTTAGTTTATACATTTAGTTTTTGTTCCACGATTAACACATAATCATATGCTATAATGTATTATTATAATGCATCATTTGGATTTTCATGTGCACACATACTGGATGATTAGACTGATAAACACTCAAGGACAAAAAGAACTAATCTATCTCCTTTGGCACTGAGCATGGCACTATGCAAATGGTGGGCACACACTATACTTTCTGAATAGTCTTATAATTTCTTATAATGCATTAAAATAAATGCATCTTAAGGAATATTCTGTTAAAATATTGATTAAAATAACCTAAATTTTAGTTCTAAGTATTTTTTAATGGAATGATCCCATAAAGACAAAGACAACAAATTATTTACATAGTCCCATATTTCTCGTGAGTGATTGAGATGAAAGATCTCTACAAGGAGAACTACAAAATACTGATGAAAGAAATCATAGATGCACAAACAAATGGAAAAACATACCCTGCTTATGGACTAGTAGAATCAACATGGTTAATATGTCTGCCTAAAATGATATACTGTGTTTAAAGCGATTTACAGATTCAAGGAAATCCTCATCAAAATACCAATATCATATTTCACAGATATCGAAAAAATAATCCTAAGCTTCATTTGGAACCATAAAAGAGCCAGAATAACCGAAGCTATATTAAGCAAACAGAACAATTCTGGAGACATCACATTAACTGACTTTAAATACTACAAGGCTACAGTAATCAAAACAGCATGTACTGGTATAAAAGTAGACACATAGACCAGTAAACAAAATAGAAAACCCAGATATAAAACCATCTACCTACAACCAACTGGTCTTCAACAAGAGAAACAAAAACATATACTGGGGAAAGGACACCTACTCAATACATTCGATAGTCATATGCAAAAGAATGAAACAGGACCCCTATCTCTTGCCATATACAAAAATTAATTCAAGATGGATAAAAGACTTAAATGACAAGACATTAAACTCTAACATTTCTAGAAGAAAATGTAGGAAAAACTCTTCTAGACATAGGCCTAGATCAGGCGTCCTCAAACTACAGCCCATGGGCCACATGTGGGTGTTTTTGCATTTGCTTTTTTACTTCAAAATAAGATATGTGCAGTGTACATAGGAATTTGTTCATAGTTTTGTTTAAACTATAGTCCGGCTTTCCAATGGTCTGAGGGACAGTGAACTGGCCTCCTGTTTAAAAAGTTTGAGGACCCCTGGCCTAGATAAAGAATTTATGACTAAGACCCCAAAAGTAAATACAACAGCACAGCAAAGGAAATAATCAAACAGAGTAAGCAGGCAACCTACAGACTGGGAGGAAATATTTGCAAACTATACATCTGACAAGGGACTAATATCCAGAATCTACAAAGAACTCAAACAAATCAGCAAGAAAAAACCAAAAAATACCATCAAAAAGTGGGCAAAAGACATGAACAGAACTTTTTCAAAAGAAGATAGGCAAATGGATTACAAACATAAGAAAAAAAATGCTCAACATCACTAATCGTTATGTAAATGCAAATTAAAACCACAATAAGAATACCACCTCACCCCTGTCAGAATGGTCATTATTAAAAAGTCAAAAAACAATAAATGCTGACATGGATATAGAGACAAAGGAATGCTTATACACTATTGGTGTGACTATAAATTAGTACAATCCCTATGGATTATAGCATGGAGATTCCTGAAAGAACTAAAAGTAGACCTGCCATTCAATCCAGTAATCCCACTACTGGGTATCTACCCAAAAGAAAAGAAGTCATTTTTTAAAAAAGACACTTGTACTAGAATGTATATCACAGCACAACTCACAATTGCAAAGATATGGAATCAACCTAAGCGCTCATCGATTCATGAGTGGATAAAGAAAATGTGATATACATACATACACATACACCATGGAGTACTACTCAGCCATAAAAAGGAATGAAATAATGTCATTAGCAGCTACTTGGATGGACCTGGAGACCATTATCCTAAGTAAAGTATCTCAGGAATGGAAAAACAAATGCCACATGTTCTCACTAATAAGTGGAAGCTAATCAATGGGTACACACAGGCACAAAGAGATGTAAAGGTCACTGGAAACCATGAAGGGGGAAGAGTGGGAGGGGAGTGAGGGATAAAAGCTTACCTATTAGGTACAATGAACACTATCCGGTGACAGGCAAGCTAAACACGCTGAATTCAGCATTATATAGTATACTCACGTAACAAACACATTTGCAAGAATGTGCAAATTTCCTCCCTTAATATTTTGAAATTTAAAAAAAAAAAATCTTTCACTTCGAGGGTACTGTTCGTTTTTGGATAAGCCACTTTTTACCCAATTGCCTTCAACAGTGTTTTTAAGCCACACAGGAAATGCATGTTCTCTGTAAATTCACTCTTTTAAAGTTCTTTATTTTAGATCTGTGGTTATACTGCTAGGGATTTAATACTAATTGAACCAAAAATAAAGGCAAGGGAGGAAAAATAGAAGCTATTCATCATAGGTGTCTTCTTATCTTTAAGGATCAGTATTATCACTTTATAAGGAAGCACTTCTTCCTTTTTTAAAAATGAAAAGTAGGCAAGGTGAGAATAGAGCCTGCCCTTTCCTATTTTTATTTGGTAAATCTGGCAACCTTAGTTATGGTGGTATCTTAAGGGGGAAAAGTTAGCTGAATTAATGACCCATTTATCTTTTTTTCTTGTGGCATTTTGGTTCCTTTATTCAATATGGAATGTTATTAGCTTCATATGAGGGAATTTTGAAACACAACAATCTAAAAATGTGAGCTTAAATGGCTAGGAAGTAATAAAAACTTTCCCAGCAATACTGGGATCCCATCTTTAAAATACTCTGTCCTGTTTAAAACACTGAGGAGGGGGCACTTCTAATAAATAAAACAGAATATTAACACTTTAAAGAAAGAATAAATAATATTCATTGAAATAAGTACGATAACAAAGATGAGTATTTTCTAAAAAGCAAACAGCCCATAAGAATACAGAGGCATAAAAACTTTTCTAAAGACGTGTCATTTAAAAAAATTATTTTAATAAGGCATACTTTCATTTTAAATGACAGAAGAGACAACCAAAAAAAGTTTCTCATGTTCACAGAGGTCCTACTAATATGTCTTCACTTGATTGTCAGAAAAAGAGGGTGACAGCAGCATCTTTGGAATCCAGGGCAAAGTGGAAAGCCCAACAGTCCAAATCTGAGTGTTTTGCTGCATTTACACTAAAGCATTGAGGCTAGTTTTTATGCATTTTAAACTTACCTTTATTACTTCCAGAATCCTTCATTAAAGTACAGATATTAACTTGGAGCTACTTACAGGGTGGATACCAAGTCTGGTGGGATATAGACCTCTACCTTGGATACATATCAGAAGAAAAAGCCATTATTCATCAAATTTAAAAAGCGCTCTCTCACTTCATGCTGATTATACGGTCCTTTGCATGATATACAAAAGATTGCCTAAGATGAAAGGCATGAAAAGGAAAACTACCAGTCTCAGGGTTTTTTTATTTTGTTTTGAACAAGATTGACTTATTACTTTTTCATAGAAACTAGATGACTAATTCAAGTATTATATTTATCTTCATAGACTGACCTTTACAAATTTCATTATTATCAACATTTACCCAATTGCCTTTCTCTGTCACATGATGTGACTTCAGTCTACTACTCTCAGTGTTCGAAAATGTTTTAAGTTGGTGTCAAACAACTCATAAATTCAAGAATTTAAAAATAAAGTACATACCGATTTTATCAGATTTTTTTTTCACAAAGGAAATAGCTAAACCCCACTGGAAAGGCAAGACTGATTAAAATAAATGCTTGCTTCCCAGTGCCTACAACATGTAGATTCTACTTTGGCTGAATGTTATAAAAAGTACAACATCAAAAACTCATTTTTGGTTACTGTACTGATATTATTATTGGTAATAATATGGAAGAACATAATAAGTGACAGAATATTATTTAAGGGTCATAAATAAGATAATAAACCATGATAATTTGTGACATATCATAGTTTATGATATACGGTAATATGTGAATAGGATCACTTGAAAACCTGTGTTAATTTAGATTTATGTTACCATAAACATCAACTGAATATTAACCACCACATAAAAGCCATCAGGGGAAGAGGTGGAAAGCAGAGAAACAGTAGGTACAGTTCACTCATTTGGCTGCACAATAACAAAGCAGCACTTATGCCTTCCATAACAATCAATCGATTGCTATCAGTCAGCTGAATCAGGGCCGGCAATTCCAAAGAACAGCTGTTTCAACCCAGAGCCCTTCAAGACAGCAAAAGAATAATTGGGCTTCTCAGACTTCCAAAAGCATTCACTGTTCAAGAGATTAAAAACTGAATAAAATACTCTTTTAATAACCTAATATTTACTATACATATGAAGAATTTTTAATCTATTAGACTACCATTGTCTTATCAATAAAACTGTAAGGCAAAAACACATAAAACATTAAAAATTTTTTTGGTAGCCATTAAAAAAAAAAACAGGTGAAATTTTTTAATACTTTTTTTAACCTAAATCAAAAATATTAATCAAAAATATTAACATAAAATACCAAACTATTTTGTAATCTTTTTTTCATACCGAGACTTTGAAACTCAGTATGTATTTTACATCTGAATTCAGAGTAGCCACATTTCAAGTGCTCAAAAGCCACACGTGGAAAGTGGTGACTGTATTAGGTAGTGTATTTCACACACACACACACACACAAAAGCCTTATTTTAATTACTACCTAATGTTTTCCTGAGTCAGATCTAGATCTCAAGCCACTAGTGAGTTTACTTGTTCTTTTGTGTTAATGAACACAGTAGGCTACAAAATACAAAAAAGCTATACCACTGCAAACAGGGATTGAATCCTAAAAAGGTCATGCTTCATTTTCATTAATAACAAGTATTTATATATTGAACTGCTGTTTTCCTTGGTTTCTTTTCTGGTTCTGCCACAAATTTCAGGAGTTCCAGTTTTTCTCTGAGGATCTAATTATCAGCCACATCACTCAACATTCAGTGAACTAGTCACATCTTTACTGTTGACAATTTGAATAAAATAAGGTTTCAATGTAGTAAATTATGTAATTACTCAATCCAAACTGGTTTATGACTAATAAACAGTAAGAACTGTAGATTTTCCTCATGAAAAGAGTTTGAAAAAAATCAAGAAAAGAATCACTGAACGCAAATGATCACCAACATACACTAAATTCCAGGCTAACAAGCTCTTTGGCCTTTATGAAACTACAAAAGACAGCTTAAAGGCTTGCATGCTAAACTGAGAATGGATAGGCCATTTTGAGGAGCTGAGGCAGAGATGATCATTAGTACAAAAATAAGTGACGTAGAGATGCCAGTATTTAATCCACAAATCTGAATATTCAAAAATGTTTAAACATAATATATTTTTTATATGAATACTAGTTCATTTTTTGCTTCTTATGTAGCTAGGAAATTTTAACTTCAGGCTTGTGTTTTGAATTTACTGACAACTTCCAGGCAATATGTTAAAAACCATAAATGTTAGCGGAATTATAGGTTCTATAATCAACACTTAAGAAGATCTTGATATATAAATAAAATATTCATCTTAATCACTTATAATGATATTAAGTAATATAGTTTTGAATATGTCAGAAAACTAAACATTCCCATATTATGCTTTGGTCTACATTTATCTATAATTTAATCTGTAATTCTCATAATATATTGTCCTTGGATCTCATTCCCTCCTGCATCACCATCTTTCTGCCTTAGTAACTCCTTAACAGTTAACTTGATTGAGGAAAGTAGTGGTTAACTGATTCATTTGGTTAATTAATGGTTAGCGCAGTGATGCCCTAAAATTTGCCTGAGTGACAATTACTTTTAAAGGACACAGTTAAACACTTTAATCCTGAAGTTCAGTTATGATCACTTGTTTCGCTTGATCTTGATATGATGAGTTTTAAAAGGGATAACACTATTTTTTTTAACCACAAATCTTTGGCAGAGTAATAATTCAGACATTTTCAGACACGGAGAATAATGTTTAATAGAGCCTTGTCCAAAACAGGTGTTTGAGAATATTTGGTGAAATAAATGGAATTTATTTCAAAATTGTACTTGGATGATATTTCAAAAATGCACTTGGATGAAAATCTCGATAATTGTAATTTATTAACCAAGCTAAAAACAGGTTTTAGTTAGACAACATAAAAATGCAAATGTGAAGTTACCCATCAGATATTTTTGTGACAATATAACTTTTTATCAGAATCTGAACCCACTTTTCTTTCACAGCAAAACTAGAGCTATTTAAGTTGAAAATACAGAACACTGGTTTTGGTTCTCAATTTTAATAGGCATGGAAAAAACTAACAAGTAACATTCACAGAGATTTATCCAACTAAAAACGGCCCTCCTCTTTCTGATCTGATTCAGTGGCCCTTCTGCATAAGTGGGGTTTCTGCACGCTCCCAGCACTCATGCATCATACTCATGAAGACCCTGCAGAAATCACACTTATGCAGCTCTCAGTAATCTCACATTCTTCTGGGAATGACCTGTAACTTATCAGATATAGCATAACAGAAACAACCATTGAATGTAAACATTATTTGATACACTAAAAACTGGAGATTAAAATTTTGAGAATAATATATATTCACAGATGCTTATCTTTCCAATTTTTGTGCAAAAAAAGTCCTGCACTACGAGAGCAAAACATATACAAAAAGATCCTTAGGAATCACTGCTTTAAAAAAAGAGAGAAAACATTTTGAATCATTTAAAAAATACCCTTAAAAATATGTCTTTAGTCAGAAATGGATGCCAAAACAGTTGAGATATAGAAAAAAACAATTAAAAACACAACTGAGTTTTGAGAAAAGTTATAATACATAATCAATACAAATCAGTGTGGCAGGTTAAATTGGAAAAGAGAGGTGAGAGTCACTTTAGGATTTGGGAATTAGAATCACCATTCAGCTGGCATAATGGGAATGATTAAAACTAACAGAAACTGTGAAGAACCTGGTGAGAAAAATTCAATGCAGAGAGTTGGAGTAATTTTACAAATATATTCCCATTAGTTTTGCACTGAAAAGTAAGGAACTTGTCTAAAAGTTACAGTTTTTCAGGGCTTGAAGTAATGAACCAGACAGGTTATTCTGTCTTTGGTCTAACCTAAGTGTTCCTGCACACATCAAACATTAACATTGATGGGTGGCCGATACATGCCATGCACAGTGCTAGGCACAGGGAACACAATAATGAGTCAACTTGGATCCCCACTTCATGACACTCCTGTTCATGATATGAGAAGCTAGAACACAGGGACGTGCAAGGTGCTTAGGGAGCAGAAGAGAGGACTTCACTCTGCCTAGGGGAGACAAAGATGGCATTGAAGATGAAAGATATTTGAAGAGAGATTTGAAGGATGAATAGGAATTTACCAAGTGAACAAAAGGGGTATGGGATAATGAAAGCTCTCCAGGAAAGGGAGAGAAATTACACATGCAAACTTCCAGGAGAAAGGAGTATTCTCAAGATATGGAGAGAAACTCTGAATGGGGACATAGGACAGACCTGGATGTTTATACAGAGGGGTGGGACCAAATCATGAAGGACCATGTGCATCAGACCAAAGTTACTGGATTTTATCCTACAGGCAGCTGAGAAGCTTCTGACGCCATCAAGCAAGGAAACCACATGGTCACATGTGTGGGCAAATGAGTGGACTGAATGAAGGTAAGACTGGAGATCAGGGGCCATTACAGAAACTCTTTGCAACAGTCCACGTGAATGATAACGAAGCCGGTATCACTGTAGTTTGCAGGGGGGGTGGGGCAGGCAGAGGAAAGGACAGATAAGTGAGGTAGGCAAAGGACGTAGAAACAAAGTGACTTGGTGATCACTGGGTTGACTTAGGAAGAGGAAGAAGTCAAGGATAATTCCCTGGCTTCTGACTTGAGAAGATAAGTCTCTATGCCAAGTCATTCTATCTGCTTTCAATTTTGGTCTTTGGCTGTCTGACATTGGTCACTGCTGCCTTGCTATACTTCCTTTGTCCTAAAGAATGTCCCTGAGTGCTATTGAGTCTGGAGGCAGAAATCCTTAGGCAGCCGTCACCGCCTCTGAGTGGTGGTGGTGAGAGAAAGCACCGCCTCTGCCTCTCCCAGCCTCTGTCTACAGCCTTCCTCACCAACGGCAGCAACCTTTCACATGACACTTTTAGTTCTGTACTCGAATCATTTAAGTCAATATATAGTTATTGTGGACCTCAGTAGTACAGGCACTACAGAAAACAGAAGCAAAGTGCAACAGCAGGTTTCTGCAGGGTTATTTATGTAGTGGAGACAGGAAAGCAGTATAGTGCAAAGCAAAGGTTTTGTGGTCAGTCAGGCGCAAGGCTGAATTCCAGCTCCATTAATGTTACTGGTTTTGTGACTTTTGTGACCTTGATATTCCTGAACCTTGGTTTCCTCCTCTATAAAATATATAGATAAAATCACCTACCTCGTCTGTGAAAAGTAATGAGATAATATATGTATCTCCCACCAGCACCATGACTAGCTTACCAGAGATTAAAAAATAAATAAATAAATAAATAAATGCCCTTCTTTACTTCCTGTCTTCTTTTGACTACTCAGAGACTTCCTGCTTCCAAATAGAATCCAGTCATCACCAATGGGTGCTTCTACCTACTTGTCCTCCACCCCCCACTGATGTTTACTGTTGGAAAGATTAAGCTTCTAAGAGCAAGATGGGTTATCTATATCAAAGACTGCTTGTAGTCTACCTAATATTCATCCTCCCTTTTACTCTTATTAATAGGACCCTGATTTTGCTAGAGGTAGCAAAATACCAAGCTAAAAAACATTTCCCAGGCTCCCTTGCCACTAGAGATGTCATAATATAGACAGTAAGACTCTGTTAGAGTGCTTTGGAAAGTTTATAGACACAGGCACTTTTATTTTCCCCTTGCTGTTTTCCTCCTTCCAGCTTCCTGGAAAGTAAACGTGATGGCTGGAGCTGCAATAGCTATCTTGCAACTATAAGGAAAAGAGACTCATAGGACCTTGGCCTTAACAAACCTGAGCTCTTGAATCAATACTTCAGCCACCTTCCATCAGACTTCTCATCACATGGGAAAAATAAAGCCTTAAATTAAGCCATTGCCTTTCAGGTCTCTGTAACTCTCAGCTGGGCATAGTTTCTAACCAATTTAATCCCTCTCACCCTACTTCAGCATGATTTTCAAGGCATCAATTATAATTTCCTTCTAATTTAAAAAGAAACTAACACTTACCAAGTGTCCAATATATATCACACACTATGTATATACACATATAAATAAATATTATATATTGACCCACTAAATTCTTATAGTAACCCTGTAAGATAAGTGGTGAAGCCAAGATCCAAGCTCCAAATCTGTTTGATGATGAAGTTCATGATCTTGCAGCTATCCACACTACTTCAGGGGTTCTATGAATTTGCTACTATGAGAAACCATTACTCCCAAGACAATCTCTTTCTCTAAGTTGGGTAGTCACTCTTCCTACATCCCCTATATTGATATCCAAAATCAACCTGGTAAGCCATCTAAAAAGTATATGGAAAAAAGTATATGGAAAAAAAGTATATGTAGAAAGACACCATAAAGTGGCTGATTTGGCAAGTAATGAGAGCTTCAGACGCCTGGGTTACACCCTGTCTGCAAGCAGCTGGACAAAGTTGATGACCTAGAGAGGAGGCTCCTTTCACTTGCATCCTCCAATCAACAAGGACCGGGAAGAGATCACATTACACTGGAGATTAGTGTGTAGCCACCTGCCAGACTCCACCTGCAGCATGGGGCGAGGTTAATTAAGGTGCCCAATGTAACACGCATTTTCATGAGAAGAAACCTAAGCATAATTTCATATTATTTCTTGAAAGTATAATAATCATATTATTTCTTGAAAGTATATTTCTCTAAGTATAATCTCATATTATTTCTTGAAAGAAAGAGGAGCAAAAGAAGATTAAAATTGGGGATTACATATATCACTAATAAAAAGCATCCTCCAAGTATAATTTTTTTTGTATATTACATAAATATACTTACATATATGTACATATTTTAAACCTTTCCTCTACAAAATGAATCTAAAGCAGCCAACAAGATTCCTATATATATGAATAAGTAAACATATATACGAATAAATTTAAGAATCATGTCCAAGGAAAATAGAGCATCAGTTAAGATGAAAATAAAGAATGCAGATGCATATCTCATAAGGTTCTAATATTAATACTAAAACTGAGCTGTAAATCTAGGGCTGAGCTTCCTTCTAGCCAAAGAAAAATGGAAAAAAAAATGACTAGGCACAAAATTCACAATGACCACAAGAAAAAGAGACTATTGCCACCTTAGGAGAAACAAAATATTTTCTGTTAATATAAAAGCAATAAGAAATCAGAAGACCTAAGTGAGACTTCACAGAGGGAAACCATGCAATGTGGTAGACAATGTCTTAGCAATACCTCTGTAATAAATATCAGAGTGTATCCCATACCAACAGTTTCTGAGAGTTATTCAATCAAGCTGAAAAACTGTTCAGGGAAGGCAATCTGTGCATAACTAAGGCAATGAGGTAGAAATATACAGCTCTCCAATGGGATGGCTTGAGCTAGTCATAAATCCCAGAATATCTTGATGAAAAAATAAACAGCATGTTCTTCAAACTATTCTCCAACAGAAACCAACCTAATAAGTAGGGCTATGCAATGGGTTACTGACTCTTTTCAGTTAAAAAGTTCTGAGAAAGTTTTAATATGCTTTTTATTATGTAAATGGTACTTCAGTCCACCATCGCTGTGCTCTTAGGCATAATATACGCCAGTCTTTTCTCCCTCTGCAAGTGGCACAAAAAAGCAGAGAAAATGTGGGTTGCTATTACCATCCACCAAAAAAAAAAAAAAAAAAAATTATGGCTTTAACTTTTATATTAGGAGGTTCTAGTATATATATCTTTCTATTACATATCTGGTATTAGAAAAAAATTTATGAACTCACACCCATACTGACTTTGTAACTAATTTAAAAGGTGACATGTGAAAGGTATTTTCCTAAGAATAAGACATCCCAAAAGTAGATATTAAACAGTCCTTGTCTGCATGAAAATTAATCTCAATTATTGAACAGAGTAAAAAGAACACAGAAGTTCATTAATGAACAAACAAAAAGTCTGACACACAGTAAGGAATGGGTCTGCTAGGTCTGAAGAAATGTAAAATCTATGTAAATTTAGCTGAGCTTAACTAAATCATGATTTTTTTCCTATATATTCATGCTGGTGCACTCTTGTAGGCAGAGTCACAAGAAGAATAGTAGGTACAAAGAAGAATATTCAGACAATGTCAATTAGACTACGTACATACCTGCATGCTACTTTTCCATTGCCTGAAGACACAGATGAAATTTATCCTTCAACAAGGAATTCTCTAGTGTGTGACGACACCATAAATGTGGTTGTACTTTAATTTGAACTCTTTATATAGTCTCGAGAAGTTACGACTGTAATATGAACCAAAGGAGGACAAAATAAGGACCATTTGCTACTAATTAAAAAACAGGGAATTAGAAAAAAAAGATGGCTGTGGGAAATCGGGAACAGTTGTTCTCCCAACATGGACCTCTCACCCTGCTGATATGTGGTTTTTAAACCTACTAACGTGAAAACTGGGAACAATGGCAACAAAGTGACTACCAAAGTATACACAGAATATTCTATTCGGTTTTTAAAATAATAATTCTAAATTAGAGACAGAAAACTAGATTAGGTAAGCAAAAAGCTAGTATTTCCACATTTTGGTTTTCCTTCTAAATATGTATAATTAACATATTGGATCTAATGTAGCTTCATGCGATGCAGTAGGAAGCTTCTAGTCCTTTGATTCTAATTGCAATCAATTGTGATCAATCAGCAAATGAGGTAGGCAGTTAATGTTCTACAACTTTAACAAACTAAGATTGCTAGAATTAAATATCATTGTGATCATTTTAAGCTACCTAGCTTCATCAAGCAGAGCTACAAAAGCAGCAGGTTAGCGGGTTTCTGGCAGGGAATGATTGGTGCTGAGCAACAGACTGTGTACATGAGCAGAAACATTGCATAAAACTCACATTACTGGCTTACCCACACCATATGTGCAGTTTGGATGGAAACAGGGGCAGTTCTCATACCTCACATGGTTTGGCCTCACTGGCTGGATGAATGAACATTATGTTTCAATGTGCTAGTTAACCCTAATGGAAGCCAGAGGAAAGCACCAGAATTATGACCTTTTAATTATAATTTTTTTTCCAGGAAAACAGAAATTGTGACACAGATGTAATGGAAACAAAAATGTACAAATTTGAAGTTAAGAAAAAGACCTTTACAAACTTTGATAAGCAGGCCTTAGGTAAGTTTATCTTGGCAGTGTTTTGGGCAAACAACCTATGCTAATCTGATTGTCAAACATAAAAATCAGGAGTCTATAGACTGGAAAAAAATAATAAAAAGTATCTTTTATTGTCCTTTACCAGTGGCTGAATTTATCATTTCCCAAAACATACTTTGTTAGTGAGAGCAAGGATCTTTGAAGTGATTTTTGCAGTCTGACAATTTACCTGCAAGGACTATTGAACTATTCCTTCTTAACAGGCGTAAAGCTTGATTAATCAATGCCTAAAATCTCTTCATTATGCAGCAGACCCTCATTCCTCCCTCCCCCATCAAAGCAGTACTATAGAGGTTAGCATTTGGTGGCAAAACCTCAATTTGTTTTCCAAAGAGGTCAAGAGCCATGACTTCTGGGGAAGAAGCGATCTCAGACATTGTATCTAATCCACCTACTTCACGAATTGAAGTTGAAGAGAAGCTTAGCAATGTGACCTAAATCATATACTTAGCGAGCAAAGGAGTCCAGCAAAAGTGTACTTTCTATTCTATTATATCACCCAGCAATTCAGAGAAAATGAAGGTTGGAGAAATGCATTCTACAAAATCTTCTTACCAAAAGGTATCCTGCATAAGAGGATAAACACATCAAAGAATTAAATCTACTGTTCAAGTGAAACCGTGCAATAATCTAACTGTGCTTCACTTCCCAAAGAAATCAGAAATGACAAAGGGTTTTTATATTAGGAGAGACAAAGAAGGAATACAAATCCTGGCATTGCTCTGATAAACTTTTATTTTCATAAACTAATTTTTATAAAGGTAGAAATTAGTATTTTCAAATTAAGAGTCCCAGCATCATAGATATAACAGAAGAAGTGAGATCTTTAGACAATACATTTTCAAATGAATAGGCCCACAAACTTTTTTGAGGAAAAAATATGCCTTTATAAGTGGCACAATGACACTGACAGGTTGATTAATGAGAAAAAGTTTGGGCTGTGCAATATCCAATGAGAAATGAAGAATAACCTCCAAGTTACCTCACTCTTCTCCCTGTTGGAAAGGTCCCTGGGTGTCAGGGGACAGATGTTTTGACAAATATTGATCAGATGTGGTGCTCTGTGATCAACTAATTAAGAGCTCTTACACCTAAATGAGCCCAGGCAGGAAAGTGCAAACATATCTCCTTAAAGATCATCCTCAATAGATTGTTCTACTGTTTTATTATTATACAAATAGTTCTTCTATTAAGCAAAAACTGTCCTTGAGTGCATATATTATTTCCTCATCACCAACATTACTGTCATTTAAAATATAAGATACACTCATTGTAGATAAATTGGAAGATCAGAACATTGGAAAGAATGAATTAACCTATATATCTGTCATCCCAAATGCAACTACTCAGTTTTTTTTAATGTATTACATCATATTTTTCTGCAGTTTTTACATAGCAGCAATCATACTATGCATATAATTTTGTAGATATTTTAACTAAAATTATCAAACCAAGTACTCTATCTTTTATTGAAAACTCATCATCAATGTCATTTATGAAAACTGAAAAATATTCTACTGAGTAAATATGCCATCTTTTTTGCACCTAAAACTTGTGGATTTAAAAGATTATTTTCTTAGAACAGAATCCTAAAAGTGGGATTACTGTCAAAGTACATTAACATCTTTATGGCTCTTAATACTAATTGCCAAAATGCTTTCCAAAAATAATTGTACCAATTTAATCTGCCTTCCATATCAATATCCATTATATTTGTATTTGGGCTATGAATATCTTATGAGGATAAACAGTTTTATAATCTTTATATACCTAACACTTTAAATATATATATTTATATACCATGTCATACTAAAATATTCTTAAAACCAAAATCGTGGGATCCAACAGAACTTTTCCTAAATTGTTGAAATTGTTCTTGAGAACCACCCCCTCCAGTCTCCTTTTTCCTACACCCCCAATTCTTCTCCACACAAAACCCAGTTTGTAATGCACTAATCTTATTCTCTTCTTTTAAGGAATGGTAACCAAAGTTTGCATCATGTGGAATTCACAAAGTTCCAAGATATTTTCCTTCATTTTTATAACTATCTGAAATAAAAACAACAAGGAAATTGGTCCCTACAGAGTCTAAAACCTCCTACAGCTCTGTGAAAGACATAAGTATGAAAACACATCAGAAGAAAAATTAACATGTTTCATTAAGACATGCATTCTATATCTTTTTCAAAAAGTCAACTTTTACGCTGGGGAAACAGGATGGATAGGGAAGAGGAAAATGTTTGATTAAAGGGTACAAAGTTTCAGTGAGACAGGAGGAATAAGCTAGTGATCTATTATACAGAATGGTAAATAACAAATAATAATGCATTGTATATTTCAAAATCACTGAAAGAGTAGATTTTAAGTGTTTCACCATAAAAAAATGGTATGTGAGGTGATGAATTTGTTAATTAGCCTGATTTAATCATTCCACATTATAAAATTATATCAAAACATTGCATTATACCCCATTAATATATATAATTTTTGTCAATTAAAAATAAAAAAGAATGGAATAAAAAAACGTTGTTCCCTAAATTACTGAATTATGAATTCCACATGTAACTCAACTATTTATACATACACAGTGCAGCTTCCATACCTAGCACAAAAGTACTCACACTTTTGTTTACAATTGTACAGTATTTGAAAGTTACCACTGAGGACTAGAGTTAGAGTGCACTTGAAATTACCTGAATAAACAAAGTCCCCTAAATCCCTACATTACCTTCCAGAAATTCTAATATCATGCACCTAACAAGTTTAGCAAAACAGTTTTTATTGTTATTGCTACTATCTTATTTACTGTTTTTGTAACTGCTGTCTATTAAATTTCCTAATACAAATTGGCCATAGGATTATTGTTTAAGTCTTCATTAACAAATTTATATTAAATAAGCAATAAGCTACTTTGGTTAACACAAGTTGTGGGGAGATATTAGTGTCACAGTTTATTATTATAAATAATTTTTTTGTGTCTTCTGTCATTATAACCACAGGAGTGTCTCAATACCACCAGCTGATAATAATCTTTATAAATCTTACTTTGCAGCTATACCATCTGTTAGTTATTATTTTATATGTGTCTCAATATGCAAATGTGAGTTAGTTATCATCCAATACAAATACACTAATGGAATTATGGTTTTGTGGGGAGTTTTTTATCGGCTTGTTTTTGTATTTTATTATCTTTAGCCCAGTAAGTAAATAAAAATAAGTAGATAAATAAAAATATTTCTTAGTCTTAGAGATCAAAAATAAGGGCAAATTTTAAAAATATTTTTGCAGTTACAAATATAAGAAATTTAAGTTCATAAACACTTAATCTAAAAATATCTGCTAAAACTAGGTTAAAATTCACAGTCACCAAAATTAGATATAGTTATATTAAAAACTGAAACTTACATATTCACAACTCCCAAAACACATCTACAAAACCAAAAAAAAAAAAAAACCAGGTAACTGTTAAATCAGTAGCTAATAAGGTTCTAGTTTTCACAATATAAAATACTTTGCGAGACCAAAAATTAGAAAAGAATGATTACTTGCTTGCTTGTAATGTTTATTCTCCTTAAGAGATGAGTCATAATGGTAAAAGCTCAAAACCAGGCCCCCTACAAATCTGTAGGTTTATCTCTCTGAGCTGTGACAGGCTCCTAGACTGCAGAAGACAGTAAGTAGCTGCAAAGTCATTACAACTATCAAGTTTACCCAGAAGGGCTATACAGAAAAAAAGAAGAAACAAAAGGATATGGATAGGTGGTTCACGCCTGTAATCCTAGCACTCTGGGAGGCTGAGGCGGGCGGATCGCTAGAGGTCAGGAGTTTGAAACCAGCCTGAGCAAGAGCGAGACCCCCGTCTCTACCATAAATAGAAAGAAATTAATTGGCCAACTAATATATATAGAAAAAATTAGCCGGGTATGGTGGCACATGCCTGTAGTCCCAGCTACTCGGGAGGCTGAGGCAGCAGGACTGCTTGAGCCCAGGAGTTTGAGGTTGCTGGGAGCTAGGCTGACGCCACGGCACTCTCTCTAGCCTGGGCAACAAAGTGAGACTCTGTCTCAAAAAAAAAAAAAAAAAAAGATGCGGATAATCCTGTAAATGAATAATTAGTTAAAATTGTAACTTTCCCCCCCAAGTCCTAGAGGCTAATATGACTTTAAATATTTTTTTTTTTTAAATAGAGACAAGGTCTTATACCATCACCCAAGCTAAAGCACAATCATAGCTCACTGCAACCTCAAACACCTGGGCTCAAGTGATCCTCCTGCCTCAGCTTCCCGAGTAGCTGGGAATTACAGGCATGTGCTACCAAGTCCAGCTAATTTTTTTTTTTTTTTTTAATTTTTGTAGAGACAGGGTCTCCCTGTGTTGCCTAGGCTGGTGAGCCACCATGCCTGGCCATGACTTTCATTTTATAATAATAAGCCCAAAAGTGAGTTTATAGGAGCTCACTCTATACACACCAAAAATATGGTGAATTTTATTAAAAGTTACAAATTACTCTTAAAACATGAACTAAAGCACAACTTCAGAAAAATCACATTTTGATGACTAGATAGTTCAATGATAATTAGTTATCCTAATTTAGGTGATGATATCTTAGGATCATATACAGGAAACTATAAAGTAGAAACAAGATTAACTATTAATAAGTTATTATTGAGAGAACCCCTAAACTACTTTAGGAGGGGAACAAAAAGAGATAAATGAACCCTCCAGGAAATACTGAAAAATTATGATTTTTCTGGATGCTATACTATACTATTGTCAGTTTTACAAACTACAAAATCCCCCCAATTATTTAATGTAAATCAATTTGCTACTTTTTATAGACATCTTTTGTGTAAATTATTAAAATTTCTCATAAGCCACTTTATAAAAATTAACCTATCTGATGTTCAAACCAGACCCCTTTTTCAAAATCTATTCTATCTAGATGTTAGAATTTCCATGATGCTGAGAGAGGTACTTGGATAGGGAACATGGCTTTGAAACATAGTTGGGCTATAAAATGTGTGGAAAAATATCACAGACTACTTAACAAAATATTTTAACTGCCATTAAAACTACACCGGATCATAGGCCAAGTTATATTCATTTCATTTTTTAACCCTTTATTGTCTGTCGTTGAGATTCATGTGTGTAAAACGGTTTTGTCTAGGATTTGCCTCTGTATTTCTAAAATGTTCTTAACGAAGAATTTCATTTCTTAGGAACTTTTTAATCATATAAAATTCATCAGGTAATTAGACAAAATTATTCATGGTTCAAAGCTCATTTAATGCCTGATGCCTTTCTGAAGATATTCCTTCCCCCACAGAAATAAATGTCAGTTATCTTTGTAGTTATGGAGCTCAAGAACTTATTTTATTCTATGTTACAATATCGTGACTTGGTGAATTTTCTAATTTTCCATGAATAGATGGAGAATTCTTGCATCTGTGAGAGTCACTGACTCTTACATATCTTTATATTCTCCCTACCAGTCATATCTAACACAATTCCTTAAAAATAGTTAGGCAATCTGATATTTATCTGAATTCACAAAAAAACCTATTTTGGTATACTAAAACCTACCTTTTCCAAAGATTCCTTAGAAAAGCAAGTATATTTTGGCAACTATACAGGGTATTTTTAAGCTTTATGGAACCAATACTAATTTACCAACTCTGTTATCATTATAAATAATATTTAAACATTTCTTGTATAGTCATTAAAAATTAAAATGAGAATCTTTCCTGTTAGTACAATAGTTACAATTTCTTAATGAGATGTATTTTTAAAAATGAAGCAAAAAAAAAAATGAACTGAAGTTACTAAACTTTTCCTTGCTAATATGGTAAGAGTGCCAAAAGTAATGCAAATTAACAGATTTTTTTCAATGTAAGAAAATCCTTTTTTTACAGTGAGAAGAGATAGACCTATGTGTTTATAATGTAAAGTAAAAAACAGAATTTAATGAATATAAGTGGATCCCTTATTTATTCATTGATCTATCCAGAAATCATTGACAGGGCATTTACGCCACATCACGTGTCCAACAGAGTGATAGTTGCTGAGGCCATAAAGCTAATTAAGGTGCAGTCCTGCCTTCCAGGAACTCGAACTGTAGTGAAGTCAAATAAGACAGCATAAGTATTAAGAGGACATTGAGGTTATCTGTGGCTGGGAAAGCAGAGAAAAAGATTCACATAGGAAGGGTTTAACAGGGAGTTTAAGCTTTATTATGCAGGTTTCAAGGAATTTTTTGAGTGTGGAAGTAACAAAACCTGCTGTCCTTTTTTAGAAAGAGATTTGGGGAAGAAACTGCTCATCTCTAATAATAGTCTAGTGAACAGATGAAGACCTAGTTGGGGTAGGAGAAACCAGATTTGGAAGGTATTTGGTAGGCAGAATCAATAGGACTTGATGATAGATTTGATAAGGAGGTGAGAAGAATGCGTCAAGATGACATTTAGGTCTTTAACCTGGCAGATGGATGATGACATTAAATGAAATCTAGATTATCAGTTAACAAGTATTTATTGAGCACCTCCTATGTACCAGACACTATTCTAGGAATACAAAGTCTGTTTTCATTCTAGTTAGTCAAGGGAGGCAGATGGTAAACAAATGAATAATCTGAGATAGTGATAAATGTGATGGACAAAATAAAACAAGGTTATATGACAGTGAAGGGGGGCACTTTAGCTGAGGTAGTCATGACAAGTGGCACTTGCATGATAAGGAAGGAACCAAGTGAAACTCTGAATTTTTTAAAAAAGGGCTACCAAATACAAAGGCTGAGACGGGAAAGAGCTTTACATCATCAAGGGACAGAAAGGCAGCTGGCACGTGGGAATGGGGATGGAGGCGTGGAGAGAGCGTGGGGCTCCAGTAGCCCACCGTAAGGAACTTAGTGTTTGCTTTAGTTACAGTGGACGGCCAGCAGATTATAAGCCAAGGAGTGACGTGATGTGACATATTTCTGTCTGCTATGTAGAGAATGGGCTTAAGGGGGAAGAATGGAGGCCTGCTAAAAGTAGTGGTCTATACTGTCCTAATAGTGGCTATGTAGAGACACAGATTCCAGATACAGAGGCCAAGATGACTGCACTTGCTGACGGACTGGAAATGGAGCGTGAGGGAAAGAGAGGTGCCAAGGGTCCCGCAGGGGTTGGTTCTAAACCAGAGATAGAGGATGATGATATTAAAAAGAGATGATAAAGACTTGGGCAGAGAGAAGATTCAGAGTGGTGGGGCCAGGAATCAGTAGTTCCTTCTTTGGTCAAGTGAAGGCTGAACTACCTAGAAAATTGTACGTGAAATGTTACGCAGGCAGTTGGATATAATCTAGAACTTAGGGGAGAGGTCTGAGTAGAGATATAATTTGGGAGTCATCAGCCTCTACATAGAACTTGTACTTATTTTTATTTTTTTATTTTATTTTTAATTATTATGGGTACATAATAGTTGTATACATTTACAGGGTACATGTGATGTTTTGATGCAGGCATCCAATGTGTAATAATGAAATCATGGTAATCGGGGTAGCCATTACTTCAGGCATTTATCATTTCTTTGTGGTAGGAACATCATGATTCTACCCTTTTAGTTATTTTAAAGTATTCCCTAACTTGTTGACTGTAGTCACTTTGTTGTGTTGCCTGAGTCTTTTTTGCTCATCAGTGAGCTCTCTGATAGCAAACACTGTCGTTCCATTGCCCAGGAGCTATGCAGATAGAAGGCATTTTTGAAATATCTGTTACAGCATAAGTATATGCATCCAGCCTTAATAATTAACAATTGATTATATCAACGGAGAAACTAGAAAGTAGCACAATATTGAGCTAGTTTCAAATC
This sequence comes from Microcebus murinus, assembly GCF_040939455.1. Classification (NCBI taxonomy): domain Eukaryota; kingdom Metazoa; phylum Chordata; class Mammalia; order Primates; family Cheirogaleidae; genus Microcebus; species Microcebus murinus. The sequence continues at coordinate 41,606,250 of NC_134112.1, forward strand.
TCTAGGGATCATAATCTTAAAAGTTTTCTTTCCTTAAGAATTAATCTTGGAATTCTTTCTACCAATGAATCAACTTTGAAAAATAATCAAGTTCTGCAGACATTTCTAATAAGTCACATAACTGCTATGGTCTGAGTGTTTGTATCCCCCCCCTCCCCAAAATTCCTATGTTGAAACCTAATCGCCCAGCTGATTGTATTAGGAGGTGGGGGCCTTTAGGGGTGATTAGGTCATGAGGGTGGAGCCCTCATTAATGGGATTAGTGGCCTTATAAGAGGCTGAAGAAACCAGAATTCTCCCTTTACCATGTGAAGACACAGTGAGAAGGCATCATCCATGAACCAAAATGCGAGCCCTCACCAGACACCAAATCTGCCAGTGCCTTCGTGTTGGGCTTTCCAGCCGCCAGAACTAAATAAAAATATTTCCGCTGCTTACAAACCACCCAGTTTATGGCATTTAGTTACAGTAGTCAAACAGACCAAGACACTGACTAAGCATCCTGGCAGATGGATGATGACACCAAATGAAATCTAGATTATCAGTTAACAAGTATTTACTGAGCACCTCCTATGTACCAGACACTATTCTAGGCATACAAAGTCTGTTTTCATTCTAGTTAGTCAAGGGAGGCAGATGGTAAACAAATGAATAATCTGAGATAGTGATAAATGTGATGGACAAAATAAAACAGGGTTATGTGATAGTGAAGGGGGGCACTTTAGCTGAGGTAGTCATGACAAGTGGCATTTGCATGATAAGTAGTCATGGATGATTTCTGAACCATTCTTGTAGTCATTTACCAAATCCCCAAATACATAAACCTTTATGTCCTGTCAGAGATTCTACACATGGTCAGCATTATTAGTTGAATGATTTATTCAACTAAATGTCTGAATAAATGAAAGAGATCAAGCTACTTCAATGCATAAGCTGAACGTTTTTCTTTGTCCCTGTATATGTTAGTTTCACCACTATGTATCTGGCATCTTGCACAGTGCCTTTCATATAGTCAGTGTTTAATAAATATTTGTTGCATACTTGAAAGAATGAACACAAAATTTTATGAGAAAGATGATTCTTTTCTTCCTCCTCCTGAATTTACTTCCGATGTCACATTTTTAAATAAATTGTTTCCTTGATTGTAAAATATTTGCTCACTGTGAAAAATATGAATATAAAAAATAAAAATCTCTCTTTTTAAAATAAATGTAACTCTCCATTTATAACTCATGATTGTATTAAGTTATTCATTTAACAAATTTTTTTTGATTGTCTACTCTGTTGCTAAGTGTTGGGGATATTATGGTGAATCAAACTGGCCAGAGCCCTGTCCTGGTTGTATGTAGCAATACTCTCATGTGCTATAGACAGAGGTGTAACACCACGGGGAAAGTTTCAAAATTCATGAATACTCTCTCCACCCTAAAAGTCAACATTCCTCTTATGTCTTAAAGATGATTATGTCAGTGATTAAATATATTTCAGACACTAACAGACACTAACATTAGTATATGCATTATTTATATTAAATTAAATAATAATTATTAACAGTATTCTAACTACATTTTAAGTACCCTCAAAGAGCAAATAGTTTCCTCATATGAAAAAGAACAAGCACCACAAATAGCCTACTTTTTCTTCAGAACATTTTCAAAGACTATACTTTAATGCTAGAGAAAAGGTAATATAGCTCTGAATGGGTTATTGTCAAACCTTTCGCTATAGGTTTATATACTATTTACTCAAATGTATTAGAAAATAATCACTTAACTAAAATAGTTTAAATATTTTAACTTAAGGGCTCAATTCCTCTTTTATTAACAGAAAGCTTCCATTTCCAGCACTAGGGAAAGCTTGGTCACTCCCTGTACCAAGAGAAGTCACTCCCTGTACCATGATCCACTAACTTTCAGAAGATCATCTGTGTCTTCATACCTAGGCACCTGTCTGCATAGCAAGAGCAGAAGTTATTATTCATCATCAGAGAATATGTAATCATAGTAACTAGTTCAGTTTTATCCCAAAGGACTCTCAACGGTATTTCACTTACCTCCAGTGGTGGGTTGCCTTCAACTTCTGGAGTTTTACCTCTTGCTGACAGTCTTTGCTCATTTGCTGTATCTCCTATGGGGCAAAAAAATGAAAAAATAAAAAACCAGAAAAAACTTTACCATACTATTAAGGCCAAACTGTCTTCTATTTGTTTGAAATATTTTTTGTTATTATGTGTTTCACATAATGAAAGCAACCACTATTTTCTTTGTTGCAAAGTAAACAAGTTAATTTTTAAGAACAGTAATTTATACAGGTCTCATAAATCATCCATAAATACATATATATACAACCTAAACCAGAAACATATCCTGTTTTATATAGATTTATTCTGGAAAAATCAAATAAATTCATATTTTGTAAATCAATCATATTCCAAATAAACTAAGAAAGCTTATGACTTAATATAAGGCAAATTATTTGATATAAAAACACTTTATGATATGAATATCTTCCAAATTCGTTTTTCTTATGGTTTACTCTTTGTAAGTTTGTGTCTCTGTGGATTTGTGTTGGAGTAGATATAGATGTTCCTATGTAATAATTAACCCAATGCAAGACAAGCATTACAACAGGAAGGAACAATGAACAAATGAGTAAGTGAGCCTTCAGTTAACACTTTGATTCCTAAGACTAGGCCTGGGTGGGCTATATTGCTAAATGAGTTGGTGACTAGGCTAGCTCAAAGGATATAGGGCAGACACATAGTTGGGTAAGTATAAGCGTAGTTTAATTTACTAATGGCCTATTTTATTAATTATCACTAATGGACCATGATTAACACATGATAGGTAGAGACTCCACTGGCCTACTTCTTTGAAGTATAATCAGAGGTGAATTTAGCAATTTGTAAATTGCTCTTTCTATAAAATTAAGCCATTTTAGGAATGTCCACAACAGGGAAGATTACCAAATTCACGGATGATGGCTTGGCTGACTCCAAAGGTTAGGAATTTGTTAATATAAAAAAGGTCATGAGTCTTGATTAGAAATAAAGTATGAAGATCTTGGCTAAGCTTAACTTTTCCATATGAAACACAAAAGTTAGTTTTACCAAAGGCTACAATCAAGAAAGAGCCTCATGAGAATTTTGAAGGATTAAATACAATCCTATTTAATTCTAAAATCAAGAAGCAAGAACTAAATTGGTACTTTATTTACTTAAAGTAAATTAACTGCCCCAAATGTTTAAAACCCAAGAACTTCAATGAGCATTCCAGCCTATCAGCTTTGTCCTCAGTTTTGTGCAACACTGTAATTGTTGGCCATATAAAAGGTGTTTGGTAAACATTGGTTGAATAAATCAGTGGACTTTGCAGTTTCCTATTTAGTAATATAAAACTGTCACAAGATAAGACAATGGTATATAATAAAAACTATATTGGAGCATACAGCAGTGCCTTCCATCTAAAACATATTTGGCACATGTCTATAGTCTCAGCTACTTGGAAGGCTAAAGTGGGATCATATTTGAAGCTCAGGAGTTCAAGGCTGCAGTGAGCTATGCTGGTGCCTCTGCACTCTAGCCTGCGTGACAGATCAAGACCCCATCTCAACCAATCAATCAAATTATTTTATAAAGGTAAATTTATTAAATACCACTTTGATTTTTTAAAAATTATATTGAAACAAAAGTGCCAGGAACTTTTGAGTTATATCCGTAGAAATAAAGTTAATCACTGTTAAGTAAAAAACTAAATCCACCTAGTCTTGTGACCTAGGATGTCCAACAATTTTGATTGATTTTTAAAGAGATCATTTACACTTGCCATTTATTGGCACATCATGAAGAGCATTATTATCAGAAATCCCCCTTCTTTCTGAAATTTAGGGATAAGAGAAGCCCAAAATTATAGGTGGAGAAAACAATGCACATGTTTAGTTCAAAAGGAGTGTAGTTATAGTTATGAGACCACAACAACATGAGCAGCCAAAGCAATACAAATCTCTATACAGTGCAGTCAAGACTGTGTTTAACAATGCACATGCATGATGTTTACAAGAAAATATGTATAACCCACTATAAAAGGTAATATACTCTAAGAAAGATTATTTATCTTTTAAAAAAATTACTGTTTCATCCCCAGCCACACAAACATTATATTTGGCTAAAATCACCCAGCAAAATCTGTGCTTCCTTTGCCATTTTCAGATTTCTTAGTGTGTATCTATACAAAACTTTCTCCATTTCTCACTACTGCTTACAAAACTAGGTTATCAGCTTGTATTCTTGACTTCACACAACATATCTGCCTGGAAGCAATTGTGGAATCACTATTTACTGAAATATCATGTCTGGTGATGACTCAGATAGGACAATAACTGATTACAAGGAAAATTGCCATCTGCAAGATTATTTCTCTATAAACAAAGGCACAAAATGAAAGTTAAGCAAACAACAAATAGAAAAGAACAGGTCACAATGAAACAACTTTTGAAGTTTTCTTTTCTCCCATTGAAGAATTATTTTATCATGGTAAAAATTCAGTTATTTTCTATATTTTCTATAATCCACATAAAAGATACATTAACAATAAATAAAAACAGATGTGAGAAATGTGAAATAAGGTACTTTGGTTTTTCAAATAATCAGTTAACTCTAACTTATAGATTTGATAGATTTAAAAATTCCATTTGCCAGCCAATCATTCAAAAAGAACAAAAAAACTCCAACATTTTCATAATACTGTACCTTTAATAAAGACTTTTTTAAAACATCACATCTGATTATTGTTGGACAAGCACAGTAAGATAACCCCCCTGCCCTGCACCCCTAGTTTACAGGTGAGTGAACCCTGAAGGGTAGAGGCACTCAGTGACCTGCTCAGGGTCTCCCAGGTAGAAGCAGTCACATGGGAGCAGAACCTGGTCTCCTGACATCTCTGTGGTCTGGTGGAAGGTTCCAGTGGATGAGGGCTGAGGTGGGAGCAATTAAGAGTTAGGGAACAAGGACAATGTACATAACCTTAACAATTGTACTCCCATAATATTCTGAAATAAAATAAATATATAAATAAATAGAGAGTTAGGGAACAGGGTGTGAAAAGAAGAGCCAAGGGCTTGGAAAGGAAGCTCTGATGGCAGGATCTTGTACTGGTCCAGGCCCTGCCCACCCCCCCACCCCCCAACCCTTCTTTCTCCTCCTTTTTGCTTTCATAGGCCCCACAGATTATCTGTTTTCTTCCCTTTCCAATGGTGACACCAAATACTTCTGACTACAGCAAGCCTCTGTCCTTCCTTCTAACCCTTTAAAGCAGACACACAGTTCCTTTGATATTTTTCCAGAAGTTTGTAAGGCTAGCAACAATTTATAAAAGACAAAAACTCCTCTTATACCACCACAACCATTCATTTAGACTGAGCAAAAGATAAAGGTACTAATGTATGTATGATATACATACTAATGAAACTCTTTCAGAACTTAAAAGCCTGAAGTGAAACTCATCTATATTTTAGATAAGGGATTGGCAAATTTTCTGTAAAGGGCCAGATAGTAAACATTTTAGCCTTTGCAGGCTATATGGTCTCTGTCAGAGCTTCACAACTCTACCATTGTGTTCACAAGCAGCCACAGAAAATATGTAAACTAATGAAAGTGGCTGTGTTCCAATAAAATTTTATTTACAAAAACAGGTGGCAGGCTGTAGTTTCCCAATCCCTGTTTTAGAAGAATGCACGCATCCCACCTTTTCTAGGATAAATAGTTGAATGTTGTTTGAGCAACATAAGGAGATGAGAAAGGGATGGTCATTAGAGTATCATCATGACCCCATTCTACTGGGTGAAGATGGGTTGAGGGACAGGAGAAATAAGTACCAGACATAGGGGAAGGTGGAAAGGAGGGAAACTCCCAGGGATGGGAGAGGAACCAAATGCCTACTTGGCTCACCCAGACAGGGCTTGTCTGGAGGGGTTGGTGATAGGTGGGTAAGGGAATAGACACTTGCTTCCCACTCCTTATGCCTTCTGCATGTGGAGAGGGTTCTATTACCATTCACCCCAGGCCTCTCTCTCAACGTTCACATCCATTGGTCAGTGAGTTTGGGAAGACTCGGTGGCACATGGTTCTGCCCCTTCTCATTGCCCTTCTCTTGAGAATGGAAGGCCCACAGATGACATGTTGCTGCCTGGTCAGATGCTCTGCAGAGACCTCCTCCCATCTGGGGGAGCATGGCCAGTCCAGCATATCCTATAACCGAATGAACTCAATCTAATTCTGGGATTCAGATTAGGAAACCTGTTTGCTCCCTGTTACAAGCCACATTCTTCAACACCAGCTTTATAAGCAATAAAGATGAGAATTTGGTCTCCATCTGTTCCTTTCCCCTTCCCCCCCCCCTCAATTGGCCAGATCTCATCTCGGGAAGAGAGTTGTTATTATTGGCACACCCTTGAACCCAAAAGGACTGGAAGTGGGCTGTTGTGGACTGGGTTGGAGCCTGCCTGCACACAAAAAGCTGTGAATACAGAAAATAGTTTTCTTTTTCTCTTCTTTAATTAGAGCATATTTATCTAGGGCTCCATACCTGAGAATGCAATTTACAAAACACTGGTTCCAAGGAGTTCACATGGAAAATATATTTCTATGGTCAAAAGTAAGAGAGAAATCTGCAGAGTGTGAGTTCTCTTCCAGCTGTTTTTTAATGCACTTTAGCTTCTGAGAAATTCTGCCGTAAACAACCTTTCAAATTTTTTTCACTATGTATTTGACTATGGAGCCATTGTATTCACCTGACACTTATTAAACATCCTGCAGAGGTCCATTAACACACCATGGGAAGTGCTGATATAACATTTCTGAAGTTAAAATTGACTATAAAGTATGTTATTTTTACCCGACTCCTTCAGAAGACCCTCAATATGGCCAAATTTATTCGCTTTTGAACATCCATTTTACACAATGCTAATCCACACTATTTTCCTTTCCATGATTTTCTTCATGACTCACTGTTAATGCATGTAGGGCAGACTAGCAGTATGTGACTGCATTCTACTACATAATTCTGATTCCAGAATAGTTGATAATCGACCAGGGAGAAAAGGATAGCTGGGCACCTTGAAGACACAGGAGAAAGCCCCAGTACTTAAAAATATCTTCCCCACAAATTCCACCAATTAGAGATTCATTAAGGTTAATGAGCTCCTCTTTTAAAATGCAAATACCCTCTGGGAGTGTTTCCCTATTAGTCATTCACCAAGTGAAGTAGTGGAAAGAACAGTGGAATGGCCACACCATTAACTCCTTTTCATTCTTTAGTCACACTCATTATTCTAGGCAGACTGGCACTGGGGAAAGAACCTGGCTTTGAAATCTGACAGAACTTGACTCAAACCCTTTACCAAATCTATGACCTTGTACAAGTTACTTAACCTCTCAGAGCCTCAATTTGCTCATCTGAAAAATGGAAATAATGACACATAATAAGGCTGTTTTAAAAATTAAAGGAGAAAACATTAAATACTAATTGCAGAGAAGAAGGGAGGGGAGTTGGGGCAAAATAATAGTTTTGTTGTCAGTGTTGGTGTCAATTGCTTCTCTGCCTTTGCTTGTAGCTATTAGCATATCAATAGCACAGGAGAATCTTAGGACTGAATGTTTGCCTCCTCTCCCCACCAAAAAACCCCTCTTATGTTGAAACCTAATCCCTAATGTGTTGATATTAGGAAGTGGGGCCTTGGGAGGTGATTAGCTTATAAGGGCGGAACCCTCATGGATGGGATTAGTGCCCTTATTATGGGATGAAGAGACCTAGGTTTTCCCCTTCTGCAAGGTGAGAATGCAGCAAGAAGATGCCTTCTAAGAACCAAAAAAATGGGCCCTCACCAGACTTCAAATCTGTCAGTACCTTGATCTTGGACCTCTCAGCCTCCAGAATGGTGAGAAATAAATTTGTTGTTTTTAAGCCACCAGGTTATTGTATTTTATTATAGCAGCCCAAACAGACTAAGACAGAGAGAGTGTTAAGAGAGGCCCTACATGTAGCCTCACTTTATGCTTTGGCAGTGTTGTGAGCTAGGCTTTATTATGTCCATTAAACAAAGGCAGATCTGGTATTGGAACCCAAGTCTGTTGACAATGTCAAATTCTTCCACAATATCATGTTGCTTCCCAGTATTTACCAAAACTTGAATTATTCAATTCAGCATAATACACATTACATGTAAATATCCTCCAGCCCATTTTAGTTTTCCCTCTGCTTTTCCTAATTCTGTCTACTTAATCCCCATTTTCCACAATAATAAAGTAAAGAGGAATAGAGAAAATGCAAAAGTACTAATTGCATAAGACATGGCCTGCCCAGGAGCCTGGTTAGGATTCTGTTAACAACTGTTACAACCTCAAGGGAAAAAAAGCCATGAATAGGAAGAGCTAAGCCATAGAGGAAGGAGTGCAGATAGCAAACAACTGTAGGAAAAGGTTCAAGCTGACTAGAATTAAAGAGAAGTTATTTATTTTTCATATATATATTTATTTTTAATTATTATGGGTACATAATAGTCATAGTTTTAAAGGGTACATGTAATGTTTTGATACAGGCATACAATGTAAGTTAATTAAATCAGGGCTATTGGAGTAACCATCATCTCAGACACTTATTTTTTTATGTTAGGAACATTCCAATTTTACTCTTTTAGTTCTTTTAAAGTATACCATAACTTATTGTTTATAGCCACTTTGTTGTGCTATCAAATATTGTTCATGTTTCTAATTATCTAACTATATTTTTGCACCCATTAACTATCCCCACTTTATCTTCTCCTCCCCACTACCATTCTCAGTCTCTGGTATCCATAATTCTATTCTCTATCTCCATGAGAGCAACTGTTTTAATTTAATTAAATTTAATTGTTTTAATTTGTTTTAATTAATCTCCCACATATGAATGAGAACACACAAGATTTGTCTTCCTGTGCTTGGCTCATTTAACACAACGTTCCATCCATGTTGTTGCAAATGGCAGGATTTCATTCTTTTTTGTGGCCATATAATATTCCATTGTGTAGATGCACCACAGTTCCATTCATACAGTGATAGACACTTAGATTGATTCCATATCTTGGCTATTGTGAATAGCAATAAACTTGGGAGTGCAGATAACTTTTTAATGTACTGAATTCACCTCCTTTGGAAATAGACCCAGCAGTGGGATCACTGAATCATATAGTAGTTCTATTCTTAGGTTTTTTTTAGGAACCTCCATACTGTTTTCCATAATGGTTTCACTAATTTGCATTCCCACCAACAGCAGACGAGGGTTCCTCTTTATGAGAAGCAAATAAAGATGGCACTGAGCACTATTAAATTAGCATACCAAAATTATTAACAGCCCAGATTCACAAAGGATAGACAGAATACAACTGGCACACAGGCATCATTCTGACAATACACATCTGTTGATTCAACTGTAGGTAAAAGAAGGACAGTAACAAAGATGATTCTTTATACATACAAAGAGCTTATGAAAAGAATTATAAATGGTTGCTAAAGTGTGAAAAAACCTTTTAAACTAAGAGTTCAACAGAGCAGGCAATCTACTTTAAAAGATATTAGTGTGAATTTTTTAACACATGATTTCTATACAACTTTTATGCATGTCAGATTTTAACCTTTAACCTTGTGACTACTATTAAAATCATATGGCTCAAACCTTGCTTACTGCTTTAAAAGCTTAGGGTCACACTGAGTACTGAAGAGCACTTACTCTGGAAGGTAAGAATACCAACAAATCTAACTGAGGTCAGGTCCATTGATCAGTCCCACCAGTCTGCTCTTACTGAACTTGTCCTGCAATTCACTGGTATCTTTAGGTCTGAGTCCTGTTACTTTGTAACTATGGGGTAATACTTTTTCTGGAAGCTCTTGAAGCAAACCAAAGACATCAATTAAGCCATTTAACACTGTGTCAAAAAAAGTTAAGCTTAGGCATTCCTACTTCCAGGCTGGAAGAATTAGAAACTGAAAAGGCCAAATTAATTTTATACATGTACATTTGTACAATATTGTATCATGTTGTACAAATCTTCCTTGAAAAGATTTTTCTTTGTTGTTGCTGTTAATATCTGTGATAAATCAGAGTAAATTTACTTATAGAATAAGTTGGGCTGACCATTCCTCAGCATGGATCCCAAAACACTACTAATAGAAAGTGCCGCAAAGGGTTACTCTGAGCAGCCCACTGACAGCAGGCTCCATAGACCCTGCTGAGAACAAACAGGACTGCCACAAGAAAAGAATATAGCTTAAAGCCTAAATTTGTAAAGAGAAAAAAAAAATAGGCTCTCATCTCTACCAGGGTATCTGATATCCTGACAAACACATGTACTGCCTATAGTGGATGCAAGTGACAGGTGGCATTTCTCATAATACAAACTCAGGTTAGAGATACATCAGCATCAAGTCACTCACAGAGTATTCAGTCTGTTTCCAACCAACAGAATAAACCTGTGAAATTATGGGTTGGTGTCAGGAGTTCTGCTCAGAGTGTTCTACACAGAAAAATAAGTGACCCCATCAGATCAAGTGCGTATCAATCTTTTTTTCTCAAGTAATCGGGTTCATAGAGACAGAGAGTAGAACGGTGGTTGCCAGGGTCTTGTGGGAGGGGAGATTGGGGAGTTTTTGTTTAATGAGTACAGACTTTCATTTTTGGTTCTAGAGATCTACTTTACAACAATGTGAATGTACTTAACACTACTAAACTACATACTTCAAAATGGCATAAAATGGTAAATCTTCTATTATTTGTATTTTACTATAAGTAAATATAAAAATTTAAGAAATAAGGAAAGTGTTTTCCTTTATTCAAAACAATAAAATGGTGGAAGTTAAGTCTACTACTGGTCAATACTTGTATTTTTAAAATTTGTTTTTGTTTTGTTCTAATTGGTTATGGCTCAACAAAGGGTCTTACCACCTGGCTATAAGAAAGAGTTTGACCACCTGTCCCGCTACTATGCATTGTAGTAAAAAATAATAACCAATATCAGAGGAGCACACTCTGACAACTCTACAGCAGTATAATAATGTTTTCTCTGTTGATGTATATCTGCAAGCTTATTTATACTACCAGTATAGCACAGTGTTAGTGATACTAAATATCAATATGCTATAACCTAGAAAAATTTCAAATGACAAAATGGAAATTTTAAAATAAATCAAGAAATCTAAAATATAAAGTATTAGGTAAACAGATGAAGCACAATTATAGATTATGTAAAACTTCAGAGCTAATATACATATTCTTTAATGATCTAATGCAAAATACCTAAATTTCCTCTAAAGAGGGAGCATTTTTAATCCTCTTACGTCTTAATGCCACTAGGATAGGGAGGGGAGTTGCTGACAATGAAATTCAGGTGTTTGAGGAAGCAGCTCAATACCAACAAATATTCTAAGATCCCCCACTGCTGGTTTATGCTCCTTCCTATAGAAATCACAGAAAATCTGAGGAGTTGTGGGAAGAAAAAAGAGAAGAGGGTCATAGTAGGAGGCAATGGACAGAGTAGACTTTGAGAACCTGCCACTGGTAGATCCTAATCTAACAACTTAAAACTTTGACCTCAGAATCTCCAAAAGAGGTTGATGCCACAAAATCAGAATTATGGAAAGGCGTAAAGGCAAGAGCTCATTAAGAAGGAAGAAGCACCTGGTGAAAGTGACCAGGTGGCATGGCTAAATAGCATGAGAATTTGCTTGATTACAGAGTGAAAGTGATGATGGAAAGAGCAGGGTCCACCTTTAGCCTAAAATGTTCAAGCCAGATTTCAATCAGCTAATCAGCTATCAGTCTTCACACCTCAACTTCACCACCACCACATCAAGACTCCCCCAGTGAAACCCAGGCCCCTTTTTTAAGTCATATGTTCTCCTCCTTCTCCAAAGCACTTCACGCATTTGCACTCAGTTAATTATACGCACTCACTTGTTCAATAGCTGTTGTTCCCACTAGACTAGCAGTTCCAAAAGGACAATGGCATGTTTATTTGCCACAATATTCTCAGCATCTGGTACAGTGGCTGGCACCAAGTAGGCACATGGTAGGCCCTTCCTAAATGGCTGTTTCTTGACCGGTGTATTGTGGCAAACCTGGCATGGTCAAGAGGAGGGTGGCAGATAGTCTTGGAAAAATTAAAGTTTCTGATGAAACTATTGGTTAAATGAAGAAAGCTGAAGAGGACACACTATTATTGGTAAAAGGAAATAAGTTTATTAACAGCACTTTGGATGAAAGGCAGAAGCTGAACAAAAGGCTTAAAGAGAGATCAGCAATCACAGCTCTAATGTAAAGTTTGGACAAGATTTCTGCAATAAGGAAGGACAGGGTAGCCCAGCTATAAGATACTTGGAAACACTTCCTGGAAGTTTGGAAGGGAAGAAGAAAAAGGGAAATTGCAAGGAGTCAATAGTGACTTTGATGCTGCATTAGGAAAACTGATATGTGTCTAAATACACTGGAGAAAGAAAGAGAAGAAATTTCACTGGGTTCTATATAGTTACAATGAGATTGAGATAATTACATTAAATATAAAGATGGCTGATATTTGGAGACTGAGGCTGGAGGATTGCTTGAGCTCAGGAGTTCAAGATCAACACAGGCAATGTGGCAAGACGTTTTCTCAAAAAAAAAAAAAAAAAAAAAAAGGCTGAGATTCCAAAACAATTCTGATATAGTATTTTATCTCTCTTATTGTATTCAACGCTATATTTTTAAGTTGACAGATATGTGTTTGGCTACTTTAAAAATACCTACTTTTAAAAAACCTATTACTACATTAGAAATACATGCCAACAAATTTATGATTTTTAAATTCCTCTAAAAATAACTGTACTGTTTCAAAAAATCTGCAGTGATTTCAGTTTGTAAAGAAGGAACTGCTAACTTCAAGACAGGTTAAACAGTAAAGACATTTACCATTTTAAAGTTACGAAAATCGTACATGGTTTATGTGCTTCAAACCTGCATTTCTAATTTATTACCACCAAATTCCACAGTATTACACTTAGTTTCATAAATTAGATATTCTTGAAATGAGACTTATTTTATTAAATCCCCATTATGTATTTATATCTTCATGACTCAGTGATTTCAAATAAATTCAGCTTTCTGGAGGGTAGGTTTAATGGGAATAGAATTCAACTGGACATGTGCCTAATTGCAAAACACATTAAAAAAAATTCCAGCCTCCAGTAACTTTTTTTTAAGGCTTGGAGGACTAGCATGGTAAAAGAGAAACATATTAGCTGACAAGCTGTGTTATGCAAAGTTGTCTTAAGAGTAGCTGCTTCGGTCAAATCAACTTGTCTCAGCCAAATCTTTTCTCTTTTCCCACTTAGACACTTTACCCACAACCAAAGTTAAAATGAGGCAAAACTCCTCCCTCCTATGGATGTCATGTTTTCTCTCTTCACCTTCTGAGAAAGCACACCAACACCCGTGAGAGTGAGGCTCCTGGAAACCAGAGCACTGTGGCAACAGAGAGAGCCTCTCAAGCTAAGGGAAGAGCAAGAAGTATTTCTCCCAACAAGGCTTCCTGAGAGGAGAAATATTGATTGTTTACTTCTCTGGATAGCCATCTACTGATCTGTAGAGCATGCATCTGCCTACACATCTCATAGCAAAAAGAAGTTGGAAAGAAAAGGATAAAGAATATGTTTATCTTTAAGCCTTTAATTCCAAGATTGTAGCAAATAGTGTGATTCATAAAAAGTTTCTCACACTGGGAGACAGTAGTAGTGGAATGAAGCGCTAGAGAGCTTAGGTGGGGTTGGGACCTGAGCTCTCAAAATAGTAAATGGACCTATATTCAAATGTCAACAGAACACAAAACCATTCCAAAAATTAAATACATTATTTTGGGCTTATTCATTATTTCTCATTATCCAAATATGTTTCCCTATAAGGCTGATGAGCTTATCATTTTTTTTCTCAATTTATGTGAGCAGAACATTTTTTAAAAGTCATCAAGTAGTTCTTTTGGAGTATAAAAAACAAAAACCAAAAAAACAAAAAGAAGATAGTTTGTAGGGGCTCCCACCGGCCAAAACTAGTATATTTGAAGCATTAAAATGAGTAACAATAACAGATTACAATCCCTTAAAAACACAGAAATCCATGCACCCATACTGATATAAATAAAAGAATGGATAAATAAGTCAGAAGATGAGGAGACTTTTCCTTGTAATGGAATGCCAACTGACTAACAGAGAAGGAATGAAGAAATAAAAAAAAAATCACTATTTGGCAACTATAACAGTAATAAATTAATTCAGCTGAGAAACATAAATAGATGCTAAAACTAGTGAGTGTGAAGTTGATGAGGAAGAGGATATTATATAATACTGAGGCACTGCCCCTAAATATTAGTCATAAAAATAGAATGGGTAATTTTAGAGTGAAGAAATCTGGTAGACAAAACCTTAAGTAAGTGATCATGGTTAACATCTTCATTAATGTAGTTGTGCACCACCTGATAGGATGAAATGAGAACACAACTTCTGTGATATTCCTAACAAAAATTCCTGATTTATAAACTGAATATAATTCAAGAACATGTCAGACAGACCTAAATTGGTGAATATTTTACAAAATAATTAGCCTGTGATCTTCAAAAATGCCCAGATATTGAAGGTCAAGGAAACACTGAGGAACTATTCAAGATGGAATGAGATTAAGGAGACACAACAACTAAATACAACATGTGATTCTGAACTGGATCCTTTTGCTACAGAGGACATCACTGGGGCAAAACATAATGGGGTGTATGGCTCTGATTGTTAATTTCATGATTTTGATGGTAGATGCCCTTGCTCTTAGGAAACACACACTCAAGTATTTTGAAGTAATGAACATTGCCAATTTACTCTCAGTTGATTCTGGAAAAACAAAAAGCTCTTTGTACTGTTGTCGCAACATTTCTTTAAGTTTAAAATTATTTAAAAGTAAAAAATAAATGAGAGGACCAGTTAGGATGCTTAGAATACATATATATGACACATATATAGGTATATAGATATTGATAGATGTATCTCATAGGCTCTTAAAAGCCACCACCAAAACCTTTACCCCCTTCACCTTGTCCTCCTAGGTATTTTTCATGTCAAGGAAGGAAAAGTACCACTAAGCATTTGGTTGCCTAGCTTCTTATTTCCTCATTTCCTACATCTGGTCAGTCAGCTAGCTGGTCATTTTGTGTCCTGGCCTCTGCTGTCAGCTTTCCATTGCCACTAACTCTACTCAAGTTCAGGCCACCATTTCTTGCTGTGATTTCCACAACCAGCCACAGTCAGTCTTCTTTCCTCTTGTCTCCTCTTCTTTCTTAGACACAGATCTGGGCCTTCTCTCTACCTGTTGGCTCCCCGACCTATTTTGTGGCCTTCATTGTCCTTGGGATAAAGGTCAAATTCCTTTACAAGACTTACAAGTCCATGATGATCTGGCCCCTGATTAACTCTCCCATCCCTTTTCACCTCTTCCACTCCAACTCTACAGTCCAGCCATAAAACAACATTTAGATCCACAAATGTGCTGCCTTTCAGGTGTTGCTATTCCATCTGCCTTGAACACTTTTCCCTGTTCTAACTCACCTCCTCCCATTGAACTCAAATATTCAATTTAATGAATGATTGAATAAATTCTTAAAAGTCTTTATCATACCCCACAAACCATTGTTCCATAAGTTTTCATTCTTTCTACCACAACTTTGTACCATACCCAGATTCAATTCTTTTGTCAAATCCTATGACTACGTCATTGGTATCTTTCTTTTTCACCTGCCAAAATCTGAAGTAATGACATAACATTCTTCATACACTCGTAAATGCCTGTACAGGAAATTAGTGGGCTCTTTTCCCCAGGGATGTTTCACATGCAAGAAAAACTCCAATGAAGTTGAGATAATTAGGGAACCTTTTGAAGAAGGGCAAAAATTAATTTAAAAATATGTTCAGATGATATAATGTGTAACCAGGTTGGTCTTATTTATTTTCTTACATAGCACTTTTCCTCAAAAGATTGTGAGCAAGTATTTTTCTACTTTTCAAGGAAATTGTAACAACCTCATGAAAGGGGACCAGCTCCTTACTGAAAACAAATTCTTTGCAACACCTTTATGAAGCAGGAATGATTTTTTTTGATTTAACAGGTGAAGAAAATAACAAAAGAGGGGATTTAAGAAGTTCCTGGCATTAAAAAACTTCTAAGTGGGAGAGCCACATTCAAACCAAGGTCTGTCTGGGTTCCAGACTTACATTCTTTCTAATATAATTACAAATAGTTCACTCAGAATTCTCTTTATGAACAATATCCACCTTCAAAATGGCATAATGTCAGTTTGCCATAGGCAAACTGGAACCATTTATTGGCTTACATTTCTTCTTTATTCCACCTCCTTTATGGGAATGTACTGAATTAGAGCAGTGTATAGCGTCTATTTCTGGTTTCCTTTCATTTAACCAGAAGTACCGTATACTGATTGGTTTATAACAATGTGCAAACCAAACTGAATTACCACATGTATAACAGGGTTCCTGAGGAAGAAGTTCTGTTGTTGTTTTTAAGCATGCCTTGGTGTAATTATTTCCAGCTTTGATGTTTTGTTTCTATTTTCTCTTAAGGACTTGGAATGAATTCTAATGAAAGCACATCACCTTACCTCTACAATTCCCAATAGTTCATTTTTAAGCTACAAATCTTGGTAGTTAAGACCTGGAAGCAACCTTTGGGCTTATTTTGGCTACTGTCCTTCATCCTCACTTCCAAACCCATTTTATAAAGTGAGACCTGGAATACAGTGTCCTGACTGTTCATTCTGATTCTCACCTCCCACCCCCAAAGCTCAACAAACACCCATAGAAACAAACCCTGCAGCATATGGCTTTTTTTTTTTTTTAAATATATCTTCCATTCTACAAAAGATAGGATTCTTGGGTTCTCAAATTCCAATTCCACTGTCAGTAGAGATAGTGAATTCTGTTTATTTTGACAAGCGAAAAATGTATTTTAATAACCACCAGCTTTGGCTTACAGACCACTTAGTTTTAACTTGCTCTATCTGTAATTGATCTGACCTAGTTTCATTTTACAAATTAGACAAGACGGGTACAACCAGCCTGTCTCTTACAAGGATTAAATGAGATCCTAGATAGTCTCTTCCTAAAAATCAGCAAAACTACCATCTCAAAAGAGGACAGTTAATCTCTGGATCAGACTTTGCCAGAGAATATGTGAGCCCGCACAAGAGATTATAGTTTAGACATTCTGCTATTGTTGCTGCTGAAGGCACAGAAGGTCAATAATGTAGATTAACTAGGATTAAAGTATTATTTTCTGACTATATTTGCAGTTCAAGTTTCTAGGTACCTAAAACTACCCTTAAGATTATACCAAAAAAACTACAATCTAAAATGAATTTAAAAAGTGAAACCACAAATGTATAAGTTAAAAAATTAAAAGTAAACTATTTAACTGAGAAAAAACTGAATTTATCTGTATTATATATATAATAGCATGTGTATACAAAACTTAGACATATTTTCTTATCTCTGAGAAAAAAGGTGAAGATAAGACAGTATATGACACAACATTGGTATCTCACATGCGCACATATATAAAAGTATTCAGATGGGTAAGTGGTGTAAGGAGGAAGAGAATCATCACAATGATCTAGATTAGAAGAACAAAGATATATAAGAATACAGGAGACAAATCTGGAAGCAAAACTGAAAGATTTTCATTTTTTCCCTATTTACTTTAAAGTTTATTTTCTGTTAGTATTAAAAAAATTTCTTCTACAACTACTATATTCCTTAAAAAAATAGAGAAGCAAAATAGAGAACAGATAAGAAAAGGGAAGTTTTAAAAAATGAGAGAATGGAAAAAAATACAGAGTAATCTAAATGGTAAATGATGTGGTTTTCATAACTGCTTTGCCTAAAGTAAGGATAGATTATTTTCACATCTTACAATTTCTTCTTCATTCAAAATATAAGGCCAGGTGTAGTGGCTCACACCTGTAATCCTAGCATTCTGGGAGGCCGAGGCAGGCAGAATGATCAAGGTCAAGAGTTCGAGACCAGCCTGAGCAAGAGGGAGACCTCGTCTCTACTAAAAATAAAAAGAAATTAGCTGGACAACTAATAATATATAGAAAAAATTAGCCGGGCATGGTGGCACATGCCTATAGTCCCGCCTACTCGGGAGGCTAAGGCAGGAAGATCGCTTGAGCCCAGGAGTTTGAGGTTGCTGTGAGCCAGGCTGACACTATGGCACTGTAGCCCGGGCAACAGAGTGAGATTCTGTCTCAAAATAAATAAATAAATAAATGAAAATAAAAACAAAATGTAAAGCTAGAGAAAATAGTTGAGATTTGATTAAAAAATGAGTACTTCAATGCATTAAAAAATGGAGTTTTGCAAATGATCAGAATTCTATATTTTTATTTTTAATATTTTTCTATATTACTGTTTTTCTATTTCTTTATTCAATATATCAACCCCTTTCTGAAATTAGAAATTAAATGTTCCCAAATACAAAAGCATTATGAGGGAAAAACTGCTAACAATCAATGCTCAGTAAGGAGGATGAATACAAAATTAATATATAAAACTCCATAGCTTTCATATAACTAGTCATAAAGTATAATGGAAAGAAATTATCCAATGCCCAATAGCCACAAATATAAAATATTCAGAAATAAATTTTTTAAAAATATAAGTCATATATGAACAAACCTATCAAACTTTACTGAATAGCATTTAATAAAAATACTTAAATGAAGAATCATTTCTGGATAGAATTATAAACATATATGTCAATTCTTTCTACATAAATGTATGGAAATGCAAGTAATGCAATTCTAATAAAATCCCTAGTGACTTTTCAGAATGCAACTGTGTATTTTAAAGTTCTACTAGAATAAAATAGAAAAAGCAAGATCAGATAATTTTTTAAAAAGAATAAGAGGGGGAGGGGAAACTATACCCTGTACACTATTAACTTTTTAAAAAATCTAAATTAAAACAATAATGAACTGGAAAAAGACACATCAGATCAATGACAAAACTCAAATAGATCCTAGGATATAAAAGAATTTAGTACATCCAATTCACATCAACAAAATTTATCAAATCCTTATGCATCAAGTACTGTGCCAATAGGAAAGTAAGTGGGTATAACGTTTTTGGAAAAGAATTTGGCAATATATATCAAGAACTTTTGAAACATTTATAACTTTTTAGTCAGTGAATCCACTTCTATAATTTATTCTAAGGAATGGTCAGAAGTTTAAGTATTTATACAAAGATGTTTATTATAGGGTTATTTATAATAGTGAAAACCTTATAAAAATAATAGAGGAATTGACAAATTATTAATTATAGTATATCCATACAATGGAATATTATATAGCCATTATTATTGTTTAAAAACATGTTTAAAAACTCATTAATGTGCATTCACATAATAGAATATTATATAACAAAGAGAATGAACTACAACTTCATGTAATATGTATGAATCTCTTAAACAGTTTTTAATGAAAGAAGCCAGATACAAAAACGTACACACTATATCATTCCATTTACATACATTTCATATACATAAAACATTCTATGCTGTAAAAAGTCAGGATAGCTTTGGAAGTTTGGTGGAGTGACTGAGTGCTGTAAGTTGGGAGGAGATTCTAGGATTCCATAATTTCTGTATCTTGATTTGGATGCTAATGACATTTTGTGAAAAGTCATTGAACTTATCATTTGTACACATTTCTGTATGTATGCTATTCAACAACAAAAAGTAAAGAATGACTTGAAAAAAAGTCCCTAATATTAAAGTAGAAAAAAATCAAGCTATAAAATCAAGCATAAAATACTGTCCCAGTGTCATAAATAAAAGATTATCATAGGAAATTGCTAGAAGGAAAACAGCCCATTGGGAGCACATGTTGGGGGTTGGTTGGGAGTCTTAGCCAGTAGGAGATGAGGAAACACCCCTAGAGCATCTCATAAGAATCACTTGTGAGGAGAGCTTGGTTGGAAGATGAAGAGAGATGGAGGTGGCCAGAGGGTGTGTACAGCAAGGGGTGATGGTTTTAAGACAGGAAAACATGAACCTGTTTAAGTTCTGCTGGAAAAGAGTCCACAGAGAGGGAAAGGTACAACAAGGCCGCCCCTTAGCAGGCTGATAAATATATAAAAAAAGAAGCCAACTCAGAAAAGGGACAGGCAAGCTCTAACTATTATATGTGCACAAAGCAGCCCTTGTTTGTAGAGCTTGGCAAATTAAAGTATCAAGAAGCTTGTCAATTTTCCTTTCCATTTACATCAATTTGTACTCCTTCATGAAGCCTTCAGATTATTATATTTTCTGGATTCAATTAATTAAGAATTTGAGCCAGAGGATAACCTACCTCTCACTTCAGAATACTTTAGGATAAAATAAAGATCAGGTCAAATGAATGAAGCACAGGTGAGGAAGTATAATGACTGCAGTTCTGGTGGCAAATAGCACTTCTACCATGAGCCAGCTGTGTGACTTTAGGCATATTATTTAGCCTCACTGTGCCTAAGTAGCCCCATCTGAAAAATGAGGAAGATAATAATAGATTGATAAGAGGCTTCAATAAGATCACCCTTACATAAAATGCCTAGTCTAACACGTGGTACACAGGAAACCTTTTAACAAGTATAAATTGCTATCATCACTTATTATTTTTATTTGGGGGCAGAGTTTCTAAGATGTCTTCAAACCTAGAAACACCAAAACAAAAAAAGAACACAATCGGTAATGAAGCAACTGCCCCTAATTAACAGTAAATAATCTCAGCAAAGAATATGCTCTCAATTTTTTAGTTTGAAATATTTTAAATCTATAGAACATTTGAAATAATAGCACAACGAAAACTATAGATTGTTTACCGTTACCCATATTCACCAATTGTTAAATTTTGCCATATTCACTTTCTCTCTCTCTCTCTCTCTCACACACACGCACACACACGTGCACGTGACCAGTGTTGGCTCACTGTGTAGAAAAGCACACTATTTGTCATGTGTACAAAGTCAGCCTTTTCCAGAGAATCGAACATTGCATAAAACACCTGATGTAATATTAAAGTTACAATAATCATGAGGACCAATGGAGGATAACACTGATAGCAGATAAGAAGATATTTTTTGCAATGCCCCTCTTGGGAAAGACAAAGAGTCTCAGAGCTCTATTTTTAGGTTTTTTAAAATGGAGAAAGCAGAGGCTTTTATTAATAGGCAAAGAAATCTGACAGAGCTGAATCAGGGTTAAAGTTAGACCTGCTACTGAGCCGTGTTTGTACATGGGTATTTCCTCCATTGCTATACTGAATAAAATATTTCATTAAAAGATTCCCCACTTCCTTTTATACATTTTAAGCATTACAGTTAGCATGCATATCTGGTAGCAGATCAGAACATTAAAAAAAAAAACACATTACTTTGTCTCAAATAATTACATATCTGAACATTTACAAGTATTAGTTGAACCACAAATAATTTTATAGGTTAAAAGTCAAATATTGGCAATTTTATATATTCACATATATTTGCTCATGTGGGAAATGACATAAGCATAAGAATATTCACTGCAGTGTTGTTTTTAAAAGTGGAAGTCTGAAAATGACTTAAATGTCAATAGACAAGGGACCAGTAAATATTATCATGGCCATACAATAAAATACTATGCAACTGTCAAGAGAAAAAGAATTAAGAAGCTCTCTATATACTTGGAAATTTCTTGATATGCTGTTAAGTGAAAAATATATGGTGCAAAATAGTTGATATAATAAGCTATCTTTTGTGTAAAAATAGAGCAAAGGAGGGAAAGATATATTTGCATTTGCTTGTGTGTCTGTGTGTGTATAAAAGAACTCTGGAGGTATCCACAAGAAATTAATAGTAGAGGTTTACTTTTGGGGGAGTATGAACTGTGTCGATGGAAGACAGATGTTAGAAGAAAACATTTCAGTGTATTCCTTTTCATTTATTTTTGGACCATTTGTATATATTATCTGGTAAAAAAAAATTGAAAATCTGAGAACAAAAATTAAAATATTGAATATTTACATGGCATATCAGAGATTGGAAAATGATTTTTGCTATGTCTTCTACCTGCAACAACACAATGTTAAATTATAATCATCTCCAAGAAATTGTAGTTTCTAGTGTTTGCATGGTAACCATTATTATAGATTAAAACTGATAATTTTTTGGCATGCTATCTTTGTTTCACATTAGAGAATACAATATCTAAAAGGCTTGTTGAAAGAAATTTTGTTTTGAGATAATTATAGATTCATTATAGTACTGTAAAATAGTACTAAAATAGTACTAATAGCAAAAATAGTACTGAAAATTCCTGTGTACCTTCACCTAGTTTTCCTTATAGTTACCATCCCTGATCCCTGGCAACCACTAATCTGTTCCCTAGCTCTATAACTTTGTCATTTGAGAATATTATATAATGGAATCATACAGTATAATCTTTTACTTTTATAATCTTTTAACATTATAATCTTTTGAGATTGCCTTTTAATAATTCTTTTTTGCAACCTCAATTCTCATATTTCATTTTCCCATTTTTTAGGTCAGATTTATTGAGGGATTATTTATATACTATAAAATTCACCCTTTTCAATGTGCAGTTTTCTTTTTTATAGTTTTACTGTGGTATAATTAATATATAACAAACTATACATTTTCAAGTACCAAATTTGATGAGTTTGTATACATTTGTGAAGGCATCACTACAACCAACATAATAAGCTGTCATCCACCAAAAGTTTCCTTATGCTGCTTTGTAATCCATTCCTCCTACCCCATATGTTCATCCCCAAGAAACCACTTTGTTTTCTGTCACTATGTGTTTGCATTTTCTAGATTTTTATATAAATGGAATCATACAGCACGTTCTTTCATTTCTCCTGGGTAAATACCTAAAAGTAGAAAGGTTGGGTCACTTGGTAGGTATAAGTTTATCTTTTCAAAAAACTGCCAAACTTCCAAACTGGCTATACTATTTTACATTTCCACCAGCATTATATGCACATTCCAATTCATTGATATCCTCACCAATATTTGGTATGGTCTTTGTAATTTTAGTCATTCTAGTGGTATAGTATTGTTTCATTGTGGTATTAACTTATATTTCCATAATAACTAATGATGTTGAGCATCTTTTCATAAGCTTACTGGGACAGAGCCAGATTGAAATGAATCAAAAGCAAGCATGGAAGGTGAAGAAGGAAAGAGCTCAAATCACTCCTCAGAGAATTTTGGTGATCGAATATACTGTATGGGGGAGGAACACGCTTGTAGCCCTGGCTTGAGTGGGGCAAACAGCATTACATGTAACCAAAATGTTTGTACCCCCATAATATCCTGAATAGAAAATAAAATTTTGGTGATGAAAATGAAAGAAACACATATGACAGTGAACTCAAAGAGGGTTGACTATGGAGAAGGAACAGGTAGAGGAGATTAAAAGAACAGGAGAAAGACATGAAATAACTGATGAAGCAAGGTTGGAAACTAGGTAGGATAAGAATGTGCCAAGAGGACAGTTTACCTTTTGTAAGAAGGAGGTAGAAAATGAGAAGGAAATTGGGTAAAGAAAGAGACATTCTGAGATGGTGGCCAGGGAAGCGCAAGAGCCTTGCTCAACCTTCCTGGCAAAGTCAGGGAGGAATTTATCTCCTAAGACTAAGAAAGAGGGGACTTGGGCCCCTGAGACTTGAGAACAGTGACAGGGTTCAGAACTGGTGTGAGAAAGTAGTGGGTTGAGAATCAAACAGAGATAAGTAATGAGATTATCAAGCAGCTTTGAGAGCAAAGAATCTATGTTTGTAAAATTTCTTATTTGCTGCATTCACTTTCTTTGGCTGCCAAGAGTTTAAAAAAAAAAAGGCACACATGAGTCAGTGGTTCCAGAACCATGCTGTGGGTTCCATAACTATACTGTACTACCTCACAAAATCTTTACAGTCTTGCGCTTGCTGTGTCTTTTTTAAGACTCACAACGTGTTTGGTATGTAGAACAGGTTCTACTCTATACATGAAGAAACAGAAGCTGAGAAATGGTTTTCCCAGAATGCACAGCTAGCTGGGACTTGAATCCACGCCTTTTGATTCTAATGGTAGTAATTAGTATGTCTAGTAATGCTCTCACTGCCTCAATCTGCTATCTTCAGTGTGCCTTCATTGTTGCTCTTACCTTAAAACCTGGCCTCAGGCCAGTTTTTAAATGCTACTTTAAGCTATTTTTGTCTATCTTTGGTGCCAGTTTCTTAAATACTGGTCTGTCTGTCCAATCCAGCCCACACTCTGTTCTACTCACCTTTCTAAACAACTTTGTTCGTGCTCTACAGATGCAGGAGGTTGCAGAGAAGTCTAGCGTCTAAGCTTGAGAAGCTCCTCAGAGAAAGAAAGGTTTGGTATACATGAGCACTCAGTTTGCAAACCGAAAAAGAGCCAACTATCAAGCCATGATTGCCGTTTAGAATTAACTGAGGCCTAATTCTCAGTGTTTTCTCAGGGTTCCTGGTGAGGAAAGACAAAAGGAATCTGAAGACAGCAGCCACCAGAGTACCAGAGGGTTCTTCTTTAAAACATCCAATCCAATGGATAGTCCTCCTCCTACAATATCTCCCAGGACAAAGGCTGCAAGATTGGAAATAGCCAATGCATTTGGGCTGTAACTTCCCATTCATCTCCTCCCTTCATCCAGCTTTCCAAATTCCACTATCTGAAATAAGCCTCAGAGTCTCCCCTAAAAAATCATCCACATATCAAAGTCTGAAAACAAACCTGAAACTGGTATCTTTATTTTGCCTAGTATGAAAACTTTATTTTTTAGTGTGTTGGGCAGTCAGTAGAAAAACTTATAATAGGTGAGTATCTAGTACAAATCTTGGTGAACCCAAGTTTGTTGTTTTATTTTTCCATAGAAATTCAGCTCCCTCTGGCCTTGAAGCAGTTATTTTGCTACTGTAAACTGTGATGCAAATGAAGGCATTTCTATTCTTATTTCAAAGTCTGCTGCATAAAATAAGTGTATGCTTTTCAAAGTCAATTGACAGCCTAATGTAGCACATTTAACTACAACAAATCAACACTTCGCCTGCTTATTTCATTATTATTTGACTAATTCATTTTAAAATTTATCAAGAAAAATGTAATTTTCACCTCTCATGGTCTAGTTTTAAAAAACAGATAATACCCTAACAGTTGTGAAAGTTCCCCAAATACTGCAACTTGCGTACAAAGTGGGTCTAAAAAGCAGCCTTGCAATTTTTTTTCTATAAAGGTAGACAATTAACTTTTTAATGCATTAAAATTAACATAAATATAACTTTGCAATTCTTTATTTTAAACTTTATTTTGAAGGCAGATCTCTCACAAGCTAAATCATCTTAAAACTCACACTTTTCAGTTTGCACTTGTTACAAAAACAAGCAAACACTCTGTGGTGGAGCATCTCATGTTTCCTAGAGTTAAATGATAGTGTGAAATAGCAAAAATCTTGCACACCACAATGATAGCAATATTTCTGCTTTTATGCATTAAAGAAAAAAATACATTTAAGGTGAAACCCCTCCCCTCCCCCGCTTTTTTTTTTTTTTTTTTTAAAAAGGATCCTTGTCTTATATTTAATCCACTTTCACACAGTTTTTCTTAATTACACTACAGCTGTCTGGTAAGGCACAACTGACCATTTCCATCATGAAAACAAACTGTACCCCACCATCTAAAGTTCTCGATTAAAAAGCAAATGTTTTTGTGAGCCCAGAGAAAACGGGTGCAGCTGCTCCATTTCACTGAGCAGGCACCTCTACTCCATTCAGCTGTGAAGAATGGCAATGACTGTAAATTGTTCTTCCTGATCGGTTCCACAATAAAAACAAACCACACTACTTTCAATTTTTCAAAGCCAATTTTTTTAAGCCTCCAGTACACTGGAAACAAGAGTTGTGTTCTTCTGATTCATGGCCTTTGATTTCTACATAAACGTCCCTGTATGCATGTAAAAACAGGTCCCTGCAGGATACTCACAGACTGTATATATTAACTTACCAGATGTACCAGAAGATAGAAACGCCATCAGCCTACCTTTTAAAGCAAGATACTATTTAACAGCTTAAACTGCCTGTGACTAAAGGATGGCTGCAAAGAACATACCGTATGTGGAGAGGCATTAGGTAGTTCATGAGAAAACTTCAGCATGTTCACAAAAAGTGCAACAAATGGTTTTGAACTTGTGTTTTAATGCTCTTCATTAAAATCCATAGTAAGGAATTAAGGTCAAGTCACACATCTGCATTTTGCAACTAAAACACTTGAAAGCTGAGAATAGCTAAAATGACTGACACAATTTTGTTAAGAAACTTCTAAATCTTCCCAGTTTACTTACAATGCCCAACTTGTAACTATGATTTAAACTGAAGGACTCCAAAGTATTTTTATAAATCAAGCACACACATCAATTTTAAAACGTTAGAGGCATGCTTTCCCCATATTTATATAAATTACATATAATTTATTTACCTACAAACACGGGGCACTGTACTAATATCTAATGCACATTCTAAAGTATACCCAAAAACAGTTGCTAAGGATATGATAAAAAAAATTTATAAATAGAAGTTTTAAGACTTTCGTTGCTCTCTTCCAAAGAGCACTCTTGCACAGCTCCTGGGGCCCTGCTCTCCCTCTAGGCCCACTCCCACCATGGGGACCCTAAGTGGTCCCTGGCTAATGTGAGGCCAAGCTATGTCCTGAGTAGCTTTGGATGAATTCTTTGAGTGCTGTAAATGTGTATCCCTGCCCTCAAGATGACTGTGGAAACACAAGAATATAATCTAGCTTAGAAAAGCTTTTAATTTTGACTCATGACTAAATTGTTGCTGTGGAATTTAAATGTGATCAAACGTTACAGAGATTAAAAAAAAAAAACAAACAAACAAGAAAATGTTCAGATGGGTGAACCCCGACTTCAGTGGCAAACCCACTGGCATGAAACCACTAATGATTATTCTCTCGCACATGACGGCAATCAAAATCGCCTAACTCAGCAAACAGGATTCTACTGAAACTAACACCCTACAGCCGCTGCAGTGATTGTACCCCCATGCCAGCATGGTTAGCGGGCACAATCACTCAGCCTGTCCATGGATCTTCTATATATTGATACTTTACCTTTCCAAACTGTCTCATTTACAAATCTTGTCTTTCCAGAAACCCTAGCTGTATGTGATTGCAGACAAAGGAAGTTCTCCCCAAGTGCTAACTCTTGATTTTAATTGGGCCCTGTCAATAATGCGATGCAATAGATATTTACCGAGTATATATAATTTTGCCAGGTATTGCTAGAAGCTGGCAATACAATTACCCTGTACTCAAGGAGCTAAAAACTAACAAACAAAACGCCATAAACCACACTCCCCACATACACTTATTTGCCTCTTTCTCTCTGCCATTTATTCTCAAGGTCCTACACAGGTTCCTCTTCTTCTACCTCCTGTGTTATCCCCCAGGGTTATTCTCTTCTTACTCTAGGGCAGGGGTCCTCAAACTTTTTAAAGAGGGGGCCAGTTCACTGTCCCTCAGACCGTTGGCGGGCTGGACTATAGTTTAAAAAAAAACTATGAACAAATTCCTATGCACACTGCACATATCTTATTTTGAAGTGAAAAAACAAACAGGCAAAAACATCTCCATGTGGCCCTCGGGCCGTAGTTTGAGGACGCCTGCTCTAGGGGATCTCTAGAGGATCTTATCCAAGACCATAACTCAAGTTAGACCAAGATATCTTTTACCACAAAAGCTATTTCCAAAGAACAAACATGTTTCTTGAGCTACAGACCATATGCTCCATACTTTCAACTGCTTACCTGATGTTTCCAACTTGATGTCCCAGAGCAGTTCACCCCAACACTTGCAAAAGCAAACTCATTATCTTCTCCGTAAAACTTGCTCCTCATTCTAGATTCACTCTCTTAATTCACAGGAATCACATAAGATTTCTCCCTCTCCCTCGACTCTCATATACATTCAATTTTAAAGTCTGATCAATCCTACCAAACTTGTCTCCTGCTCTCCGTCACCACCACCTTAATTCAGCATCCTCCTAACTGGTCTTCTCTTCCAAATTTCTGCCTTCCTTGACTTACCCCTCACCAGCACAGACAGAGTAATCTTCCTAAATAAATACTCAGACCACCTCCCTTGCTTAAATAAGAAGCAGGTGATACCTTGAGAAAAATGGGGCTTTTAGTCGGGGGGAAATTTGAAAATGTTTACAAGCTGACAGGAAAGACTCTGTGGTAAGAAAGAAATAAGAGAGTCAATGATTAATAGAGCAAGGTCCCAGTGCATAAGGCAGGCTCAAGAGCCCCCTGAAAAAGAAGGAGACACACTTGCCTTGGGGGCAGAAAGACCATAAGGATGGAAGTGATGAAGGTTAAGTGTGAATGTGGAGGCCAGGCACCATGGCTCACGCCTATAATCCTAACACTCTGGGAGGCTGAGGCAGGAGGATTGCTTGAGCTCAGGAGTTCAAGACCAGCTTGAGCAAGAGTGAGACCCTGTCTCTACTATAAATAGAAAGAAATTAGCCAAACAACTAAAAACAGAAAATATTAGCCAGGCACGGTGGTGCATGCCTGTAGTCCCAGCTACCCAGGAGGCTGAGGCAGGAGGATCACTTGAGCCCAGGAGTTTGAGGTGGCTGTGAGCTAGGCTGACCCCACAGCACTGTAGCCCAGGCAAGAGAGTGAGACTTTGTCCCCAAAAAAAAGAAGTTAAAAAAAAGTGTGAATGTGGAAGGAAGCAAGCAGAGGGAGTATGTGCCAGATTATTATTTATTTACTTGGAAAATTGAGAAAGGAGGTAGATCATTACTTTAAAATAAGGGGGTCAAGAGGGCTGAGTTCCTGAGAAAAGTGGTTCCAGTTTGGAACTGCCACTATGAATAATGAAAAAAGCAGCTGATTAGGAATAAGTTTGAAAAAAAAAAAAAAGGGAGAGAGGAAAGTCATCCTGAGCATTGAGCTAAAGGCTGGAAAGCATAAATCTGTACCAGAATCAATCAGCACAGTAAGAGGAAAGATGGTGGGCAGGAGAAGGGGAAGAGTGTGATTATGGTGCTGATGGGTTTTAAATCACCAACAGCTCTCAACACCCATTTTTATCCATTTAGTTCAGTTTTCCCCAGGCTGGTGCAATTTAGTCTCTCCTCTCCTGGAATCTAGGTTCCGGCTATAATGAACATGCTGTACCATTTCGACAACATGCTATGCTATCAGGATTCTGTCTTAAGACATGCTGCTTCCCTCTAACACCCTCGACTTCCTCTACCTTTTTCTGCTCTTTATAGAACACTCCAAAAACGAACACTCCAAAATAAATTTGATTGGCCTGGGTCAGCAAGCCACCAAGCCAATATGCTGGGTACACAGTACATACTCTCCGAGCACTTGACTGGGGAAGGGCTCATATGATATATAGCAAAAACCCATGCAGTAAGTGAGAGAGGTTCTCACTGTGGTCCTCAACTCCCGGGCTGTGGCCTGGTACCGGTCCATGGCCTGTTATGAAAACAGGGCTATGTGTCACCACCTGAGCTCTCCCCCTCACCCCCAATCCATGGAAAAATTGTCTTCCATGAAACCGGTCCCTGATGTCAAAAAGGTTGGGGACCGCTGCTAAGGCATATGAAGAGAAGGGAATAATGGGTATCTTCAAATATCCCCCCTACTGTGTGTAGAAAACTTGTATATTATTCCTGAGGTCCTTGTTTCCACAACTAATTCAATCTGAAACTTAAAATATACTCCTCTAAAGTCCTCTATGACTTCAAAACAAAATAAACATTGAAGGGCACTCATTTTTGAGATATTTGTGGAAGTTAAAGCCACTTAGTCTTCCTAATTGACAGAGGCAGATTTATTAAGTTTTCACTGAGGGTTTTTGTATCTCTAGAACTGTTTCCCTTACCATGTTACCCCAAAAGGCAAATGAGTATCTGCGACTCAGTTTGACTAGTATGCCCAATTGCACAAATTATACACACACAAAAGCTAAACTTCTGGACAGCTGAATGAAAGGGGACACTTGGTCTTGGTGTTTCTGCTCCTCCTTTCTTGATTCAGAGTTCAGAAATTCGTAATGCTCTGGTCCTTTTAGTCACTACTCATACTTGCCCTCTCCTTTTAAACATCTCTATCTAGCACCATAAAGATGTAAAGGCATTAATTAGTTGCTCATTCATTAATTCAATAAACATTTACTAATTTACCTAATATGTCATAGAATTGGAAAAAATACAAAATTTTTTTGTATTTTTTACAGTATGGAGAATGAGAAGTTTACAGTATGGGGAAGGAGAAAAACATAAAATTATTAAATATAATATAGTAAGTGCTACAGTATAGGTATGCATTCATTCATTCAACAAATCTGAAACACCTAATACATACCAGGTACTGTTTTAGGTGCTAAGGATTTAGCAGTAAAATAAATAGGGCGAAAAAACATTTGTCCCCAATGAGTTTAATTAATAAACAAATGAACAAATAAAATGAGGCAGGCACACTGAAGGCAGCAGCTCCCCTGGACCAGGAGACGTTCTCAAGCCTTGTCAGAGAAGCTGATAACAGTTTCATCTCAGAGGATGAGCAGAAATGAACAGGCAGAAGAGGGTGATCTAGGAACATAGTCCCAGTGAGCAAACAGCGTAGATGTGTGAGAGAAGAGGGTGTGGAGTTCAGAACAGCAGAAATACTTGGTCCAGTAAGAAGCCCAAAGCGAGAGAAACAAGCCCAAATACCCTTCTGTTAGGGTGCAGTGAGAAAAGAGGAAATCCCTCTCAAAACGTGAGGTTGGCAAAATTGTGCTTATTTTCTTTATGGGACAACAGAGGCTGCTCTACTGTTTCCATTGTTTTCCAGAGGTACAGAAAAATAAGTTTTAAGCAATGAATTTGACTAAATTTTCATTTTGAATTTGATACATCTGCCAGGGTACTAGGTATAAAAAATTGATAATATTAATTAACAAGTAAGCAAACACAATTAAGAACCAAAACAAATGAATTTCCAGGTTACTATGTGCTGGAATTACAATTTAAAAAAACCTTTCTAAGAGAGTATAGTTATGAAAAAGGAAAAAAAGTCATAATAAAAAAGCCAGTATGTACACTTTCACATTCAGAGTACAATATGTGTACTATGCAAGTTAATATTCACATATCTAAGAGAAGGTAAATTACTAGAATATGGCAAAGCAAGAAACATACACAGTATTTAACTAAGAGAGGGAGTACACAGAGGCAGAGAGCCACATTACTTGGGCCCTCAGCCTTGCCTCTTGCTAGTTCTACTACCTTGGGCAAGTTACTTAGTTTCAGCTTCTTTACATGTAATAGAGAAGTATAATGATAGTATCTGCCTCAAAGAATTATAATATTTTGAGGATTAAACCCACAAATACATACGAAGAAAGGTGTTAAAACTGGTACTTGGCCCCTAAGTATAAACCGTTACTGTTGTGAAGTGGTAATGGTTATTGTTGCTGTAATGATCTGGAGCTGAGTACTTTATTCTAGAATCCATACCAGCCACTGATGATCTCCTGGAAAAATGTTTATCCCTTTATTAAACTGTGAAAATGCTGTTTTCTAGCTACCACTACTATGGAGCTAAAATAAACATGCTTAGCAATGCAGATTGTTTAATCCTACTTTTAGTTAAGAGCTTAATTTCTTGTAATGCTCACTATTCACAATAAATAGTAATGAGCATATCGGAAACAATTCACTCATGCCATCTTTTTAGTGTGAAAGGATTTTAAAAGGCTGAACTTGAATGTGTTGCCTATATTTCACCAGTCTGGAGGTTCTATGAAAGCAGAATAGGTAAAAATGCCTATAGACTCTACCAGAATATAAATTCCCCTGGACAATAAGCTTCTGTGAAGGCAAGGACTTTTATTGTGTTCATCAATGTTTCACCAGCATCTAGACCTGTTCCTGGAACATGGAAGGATCTTAATATTTTAAAATAAGCGAATAATGTGGTTTAAAATGAACTGTTTAAATCTTAAACAATCAAGTTCATATTTATAAGAAATTACATATATCTTTAAATGATGAAAAAATTGAACACTAGGTAAGTTTTTTAAAACAATCACACCTTTGAGCTCCAAATGAAGTGCTGAGTTTATCGTCAACACTAACCAGCTCACAATATGTGAAGGGAAAAAATTAAGCACTTGGATAATCTGTAGATTGCCTAAAGAGAGCTGTATGTTTTAAACCAAAGCAGCACCTGCACCATTGAGAAGAATAAATTCAACAAGCAGCAGTTATGAATATATAAATTATAAGGCTTTGGGTGTTCTTTTATTATGTGAGCAACAGCAAGTGTTTTCTGGACTTGCAGCTGGTGCACTATTTCTAAACTACATGAGGACCTATTTTATTCACTACAAAGTTAGAAACCTGAGGCAATATCACTTTATTAAGCAGATGAACTTTAATGTTAAACAGTAAAAGTTTTACTTCCTAATATAAATTGATGGCCTACAGATATAAGTAACAAATAGCATGTCATCAGGCATGCCTGGGACATGTAATAACTTGTGGCATACTTTCTAAATATGTTTTTAAAAAATGAATTGAATTAACTACATATGTACCCTTGGAGAAAAATAGACAAGCAAATTTTGCCATTTATTGGTAAGTTTGCTCTAATCCTATGTCTTAGTACACTCATTGTCACAATTTTATTAAAATAAGAAGATTGGCTGGGCATGGTGGCTCATGCCTGTAACTCCAGTACTTTGGGAGGTCAAGACAGGAGGATTACTGGATGCCAGGAGTTCAAACCCTGGGTAACAAAGCAAGACACTGTGTCTAAAAAAAAAAAAAATTAGCTGTACATGATGTTGTATATGTAGTCCCAGTTACTCAGGAGGTCTGAAGCAGGAAGATTGCTTGTGCCCAGGAGTTCAAGGTTGCAGTGAGCTATAATCAGGTTACTGCACTCCAGTCTGGGTGACAGAGCAAGACTCTGCCTCTAAAAACAAAAACAAAAACAAAACAAAACTTGCTACATTTGGCCAGGTGCAGTGGGTCACGCCTGTAATCCTAGCACTCTGAGAGGCCGAGGTGGAGGATCGCTCAAGGTCAGGAGTTTGAGACCAGCCAGAGCAAGAGTGAGTCCCCGTTTCTACCAAAAATAGAAAAAATTAGCCGGGCATGGTGGCGCATGCCTGTAGTACCAGCTACTCAGAGGCTGACGCAGGAGAATTGCTTGAGTCCAAGAGTTTGAGGTTGCTGTGAGCTAGGCTGATGCCACGGCACTCTAGCCTGGGCAACAGAGCCTGACTCTGTCTCAAAAAAAAAAAAAAAAAAAAAGAGACTTGCTACATTTGGGTTCTAACTGCCATATCTGGATTCTAACATAAGATCTATCCCAAACAAATAACCAGAAGACTAATTCCGATTAAAATTTATATTCCATTATTAGAATGACATGTAACTCAGAACTGTTCTACCATTTATCATATATACTAATATGAGGACAACTTCCTTGGCTGAGTTTAATAATTATTCAGAAAAATACCCCAAAGATACTAAAAAAGGAGGAAAATAATAATTTCTAAAATTTCGAGTAGAACATTCATTGCTAAATCCAGATAGATATTGCTTACTAAATAAGCCTGTAAGAATCCCAGGTTCCCCTCTAGCTACCAGACCTCTTTTCTCTTAAACAGTCAAAATCACCATTGCTTCACCAAATCTACAATAAATTCACACTAATCTTTTTTTCCCTTCTAAAAGTACTCTGTGCTCTGTGGCTCTCTTCCCCAATGTCACTCCTGACTTCCACCTTCCCCCAGTTCCCCACTCACTCACCTGTTAGGTCAAGTGCCCCTGAGTCACTTCTACTTTATTACCTGTTTCACGTCTGTCTCCTGAAAATCTTATGGCCAGGACTCTCATCTGTCTTGTTTACTGTATCCCCAGGCCCTAGCCCAGTGCTGGCAGAGAGTCCAAGCTCATTAACTATTGATTAAACATAGAATGATTTCTCAATCCAACAAAAGTACTGCCCATAAGAAGAATGAGAGCTTCTTAAGGCCAAAGGCCAGGCCTCATTCATAGTCCTTAGTGCAGGCCTCTCTCAATCCCTGACACAGAGACAGGGCTCAAAAAATGATTGCTTGATAGGTCAATAAAAGTAAACAAATTCAATGACCTGAACAGTTTTCAATTTTAAAAGGCAAATTTTAGGGCTTTCATATTAAGCTATAAAAATTATATTTACTTAATATAATTAATTTTTTTCATAAGATTTTAAATAACAGAATTAGTAGCAGAAAATGGAAATTTAATCTAAATTAGAACTTTTTATAAGTCACCAATAGTTTTTGAGACAATGATTTTATTAAATATTACGATTCTTAAGCATTGAAGTATTATACTAGAAGCAAAAGGACTACTTTGACAGAAAGATCTCAAGACCAGATTAAAAATCTGAATACTGGAGAAAAAGGGACAGATACATAAAGAGTAAAGTGGTGAGAGGCAGGATATGAGTGAGGGTTAAAAGGAACTAGGCTTTTTGATCAGTGAGATATTGTCCTCATTGGCATAAGTGGAAAGCTATGTATTTGTCAGATTTGGGAAGGGAAGACTAGAAATAGGACTTCAATAATTAAAGTATGAGAACACTTAAAGACAACATCTGATTTGATCTGTCCTTACCAAAAAAAAAAAAAAAAAAAAAAAAGAATGGTATTAAGAATTAGAGCAAAGAACTGTCATCAGTAGTAGTCAGTGACAGCTGAAATTCAAATATGATCAGAGCTAAGACAGGATAGCAGTATATAAAGGGAAGGAAGTGCTTTCAAAAGAAACAGCAGGCCAGTTGTGGAGATAAGAGGTAAAGCAGTCAAAGAAATTCTAGAAGCCCAGATTAAAAAGGGTGCTAAGAGAAAGGGCAGGGTACCTGGCAAAGACATCAGAATGGTTCTTGAGTGTATACACTGAACACCTACTGTAAACAATGAGGCAGAGTAATCTGACCAGCATAGACAGCCGTAGCAATATGATCTCATTGTTAAAACATGCTGTTTCCAATCAATTCTGGCACTGCTACCTAATGGAGTTCTTCATGAAGTCCAAACTTACCTCAAGTGATCCAGCTCCCATCGCTGCCTAAAGATGCTATTTCACAATCTGCATAATAATTGGCCTAGATATTGAGAACCACCTATGAAAGAATTCACACTACTCCCACCTTTTATGGTCTCAGCTTAATCTAGATAAATTTGTCTTCCAACAAGGTGCTTATGTCTGCTGTATAACTCCACATTGATTTATTATTTAACTCAAGAGAATATATTTTATTTTTAAAATCTTTTTTATTACATTAAACTCTTCCCTATTCTAAGCACTGTATTTTCTATTTTCCAAATGACTCAAAATATTGATAGCTGCTGGTTTGCAAGTTCTTGAGTTGGTATAGGAAAACTTTGGTCTTAATACTGACAATTTGTAAGAGATTTCTGCTTCCCTACTTTACTGTAATGAGTTTGCAAGATGACTCCCCAAATGGCAATGGCTCTTTGTGACTACCATATCCCATTGCAACCTTGTATCTACTTTGCTGTCTGATATCACCTTCACTCCCTTTCAACATTACTAAGCATTTTCTCTCATTAATGATCTATTTTAGATTATTTGCTCTTAGATACACTAGCTTGCATTTTCTTAGACTGAATCTCACTATTTCCTGGGATACTTCTAAAGCTTTTTAGATATCTTTGTGACACTTCTCTTATTTTGCTACCTGAAATGCTCCTCGACTTTACTTTTATTTACTTTTACAATTTATTTGTAAAACTGGTTGACACACTTCATTTCTGATTTTAGATTTTGAATGAAAATGCGAAGGAAAACCTGGTACTATTCCTTCATGAAGAAGCTGTATTTCATCTTACAAAGAATTTCTTAAATAAAAGCTATAGATCATCACATTAAGTCAGTAAACTTAAATTGTTTACTTATTGCATAAATCATACACTCTACTAATTTTGTGACAAATTTAAACAAAAATCCACATGATTTTTCAGTAGCATTTATTTTATATAATGTCTATACTTGGTTGAATTTCACTCTTATTCATTTTTTGAGATTATGTTAATGTAGAGGTAATGATTATTTAAAAAGAAGCAGGAATAGCATTTTTGTTTCAATTTCAAAACTTAAATATATTTAAATTTTAAAAATACACACATCTTTGGTTCTCCAATGACTGTAAAAATGTTATTGATTTTAATTAAATAAAAGGTACCTTAATTAAATAGCAGTGACCCATATTCAATATTTTAAATACTACCTAATTATATTTATGAGAGTTCTACACATTTTTTCCTACTAGGCTGTTTATAACTTTTGTTTGTTGTGTTCAAAACATAGTTTAAACTATAATTTGGCTAGAAAATTTCAGGATATTTATTTCCTAAATACTGGGTTCACATAAACATAAAACTCCTCGTTTTATATCCTTGTTTATTTACGATCACTCTAGTTTTCTCTACTTCCTTTTGATAGAGCCAGCTTAAAAGCATTTTAAAAATCAAATTTGCTAAAATTAATGTTATTCAATGCATTTTAAATTAAATTCTGTTAAATCTTAATTATATATAATGTGCTTTTGACTCAAGAAGCCTTTGAAGAACATACATTCTAATCTAATGCAGGAAAGTTAAGAGTTAAACGTGCAATTTAGGAAAGAAATATGGTTAGTCCATGTATGTGGTTCAGTCTTACAGTGATGTTTACACAGGGAATCCTGTCTCTGTCTGCACTATATTATGACCCTTGTCATCGCCTGCCCTAGAGCCATTGCATACTTGTGTGTACTTCTACTAAGCAAGTCTCTCCTGAAGGGCAGAAACAAACTGAAACCTTTGTAATTTCCATGAAGGCCTCCCATAGCACTTTTCACAAAGCAACCACACAATAAATGTTTGTTAAATTATCAGAAGAGCAAAGTTCTTGAGTTTGCCTTGATACACCATACTCAAGAAAAATGAAAGGAAAAGTAACTGACATGAATGGGTGGTGGTGGTCGTGGTAAGAATGTTAGTAAGCACCTTCAAATATGAAAATGTGATGTGACATAACCAGTCACTAATGCACTTGAATAAGAGCCAAGTTTTAAAAACAAAACAGTAACTTTCATGCTTCCTAAATTAGAAGCTGGAGAAGCCTCATTATTTTGTTTCAAAGTATTTTCTGAATTAGACACACCTATATGACACAGCCAATGTAAATAATTTGTTCTCCTGGTGTTGCCATTGCTGAACAATGATGAACAGATCAACAGTACATGAATTCCCCATTAAAGAGTGACCCATTGTGTAGAAAATATATCCAAAAACAAGGAACTGTATTTAGGATAGGTTCCTATTTTCTGAATCCTGGCACACCCTTGGTGCCTAATTGACTATGAGTCAGTCTCCCAGAAAACCTGAAACTGATCTTTCAAAGGTAATGCAATCCAATTCAACTAACATTTATTGAGCATCTACAGCATGTAAAAGCACAAGAATGGAAACCAAAGGGGGAAAAAAGGAGGCTACAAAGTAGGTTAAAAAGAAGCCATGTTGAGAGAAGAAGAAAAAGATACAGGAGAGAGGGTTGTATGGAACACAAAAGAGGATTGGTAGATATTCTCAGATGTCACAAAGGGTAGAAAGCTAGGATTCTAGAAAGAAAGATGACAAAATTCTCATTGAGTAAATGCAGCCCACTGAGATCAACACATAATATGATGAGCTTCTCGAATTTTCCATATTAGATTGATTCTGTTCTATAAACTATTACCTAAGAATAGGTTCCAATTCTATTAATGTTACTACCAACTTCCCTACCATACAGACTTGAAATTTTTTCCTCTTCCCTCTGATAACAAATGTGATCAGTTACCAAGTCCTGTCACTCACACCCACATAATTAGGGTCACAGGCATGGTAGAACAGGTTGTGTACTGCACAAAGGTGCCACAACTGAGGGGAGGGGCATTTGCACCTAAGATGTGTATATTTATTTTAATAATTCTCCAGCAGATGGCAGTCAAGTGTCAGTCTAATAAAATAAATATATTACAACAATTTTCTAAGAGATGGAAGTAAAATGTCTTAAAGAAGGGGCACCTTTTTAATTCACAAAATACGTTGAGTGGGTTGGTGGCAGCCCTGCCTGTAGTGTTTCCCATCTATTTTCTAGTCTTCGTTCTGGCTGCAGCTACCACAAATCAGATTCACATAATTTCTGCAATAGCTTCCAAACCGATTCCCTAATTTCTCCACACTTTAGTCCATCCCATAAACATTGAAAAAATTTCCACAAGATGAGTTCCACTAGTATTTCTCTTTTCAAAAAGGCTTCATATAGTCCACATACACACTATGTTCTATAATTTCTTCAACTTCATATTCAAGGCCCTTTATACCATGTCCTTAACCTTCTCTTTTAGTCTAGTCTTTCACTATTCCCTAAGAGGTGTCCTACCTTCCTGTCAAACCTAATTACTCTCTGTCTTGCCTATGCCCTATCCTTTCCTATCTTTGTTCATATTATTTCCTCTGACTGGAACTCTCTCCAAATCTAGTTTTCCTGCTAGAAGTTCTAAATTATATTCAGTAGTATATTTTGGGGAGAGGTTTTGGATGATTTAATATTGTCTTCAGTAGGCATAAAAAAAAAAATTCCCCTCTTTGGTTCTGGTTGGTATTCTAGTTATCTATTGGTACATAACAAACTACTCCAAACTTACAACTTAAAACAATGACTATTTTTATTATACCCCAGAAATGTGTGGGTCAGAAATTGGGACACCGCTGAGAGCATCTTCTGTTCTATGCAGTGACGTTAGGAGGTTGCTCTAGGGTACTGGTAGTCAGCTGACCAACAGGCTAGGCTGGTCTGGAGAGTCTAAGACAACTTCAGTCACACTGGTGGAATGGCTAGAAGGCTGGGCTCAGCTGGGACTGTCAACTGGATCGTCTACACACAAGGCCACTACATCATGATGACCTTGAGCTGGTTGTACTTCTTTAATAGTGGCTCTGGGCTCCAGGAACAAGTATTCCAGCCAACAGGGCAAAAGCTGCATGGCCTTTATGACTGACCCTTGTAAGCCACCATGTCTCTTCTGTCATACTCTATTGGCTGAAGCAGTCATGAGCCTGTCCAGATTCAGAGGGGACACAGACACCACTTTTCAATGGGGAAGTGTCAAAGAATGTGCAGCCATGTTGTAACACTGCCACCATTGGGGGACAGGAAGTGCAAGGGGGAGAGTAGGAGAGACTGTCACCAGGAAAAGTCTGAGCCACTTCCCTTACTCACTCACTGTTCCCTGAATATGTCACTGTCATACTTTTCCATCTCCTGTGTCTTTGCTTCATCTGTTCACTCTACCTGGAAAGCTTCCCCGTTCTTCCTTCCCCATAAGCACGTCTAATTGCCATAAACCTTTAAAGTTTTCAACTTTTAAGAACCAGCTTAAATTCCCCTTCCTCCAAAAATCCTTTCTAGGTCCTTCTAGTCAGGTTTAATCTCTCATTGCTTTAGATTCCCTAGTACTTTTTTCTTCATTGCAGCACCTTTTCTATTTATAATCTTACATTATGTTTTCATATATATAAGAAGCCAAAGTGAGAGAAACGCAAAGTGAGCAATAGAATCCTGTGAGTCTGTGACCTTGTAAATTCTCATTCAAGCTTAAAGAGGACACAAAATGCTCAGTATGACTGGAACTCTTATGGGATCAAGCACAGGGACTGCGTTCTGTGTTCAGGCTCATGCCGAATAAAGCTGGCCTACCACACATAGATAACACACTTTAAATATGTCTATAATTATGATTATTCTAAATTATTAGCATGTGTTGCCAGGTGTGGTAGCTTATACTTATAATCCCAGCACTTTGGGAGGCCGAGGTAGAGGATCTCTTGAGCCCAGGGGTTCCAGCCTGGGCCACAGAGTGAGACTCTAGAGTTCAAGACCGGCCTGGCAAGACCCCCTCTCTAGAAAAATAGAAAATAGGTGTGGTGATATGCACATGCTACTTGGGTGGCTGAGGCAGGAGGAGTTTGAGGTTGTAGTGAACTATGATGATATCACCGCACTCCAGCCCAGGCAAGAGAGCAAGACCCTGTCTCTAAAGAACATACATTCATTAAAAATAAATTATTAGTATTTATAATTACTATAGATTCTAGGAAAGATAAACAAAATTGGGGGAGGAGGACGGTTTAGTGTTCTGTGTCATGTTTAATGATCATTTCTAATATTACATATACTTTTGCCCTCAAAAATGTTCAAAATGGAATTTTCCCATGCAAGAGTAAAATCCATATCCTGCTAATGTACTGAAGAGATACAATAATGGAACTGTAAGTAACACTAACAACAAAAGCCAACCAAACTATCCAGTTTAAATAACCATTTTCAGAAGTGTAATTTTGAACTACAAAAGACCTAGCTCAATCTTATGATAAAAAAACTGAGGCCCACAGAATGTGACCAGCCCCAAAAGTATTCATTTCCTGTATGAAAACAAACAAAACCAAACCAAAGCTACAAAGATCTGTGAAGCAAAGATGTGTACAGAAAAGTCTATGGCAGTCTATAACAGAGAGAGAAAGAGAGGGAGAAAATGCCCACTACTAGAAGAGATAAACAAATAGTGATATCCTTGTGCAAAAAAATACAACACAGAAGTTAAGATTAGTGAACTAGGGATACAAATATCAACATGGATAAATCTGAAAAATGCAACATTGAATAGAGAAAGCAAATTGTAGCAGAATACAAAGAAAATGATAGCATGTATATAAAATTTTAAAACAAGCAATACTATATATAGCTTGGAATTATACACCATATATAGTAAAAGTGTAAGAAAATGGCCTGAGAATGAGTGGCTACCTCTCTGGAGGATGAAAGGGTTCATGGGCAGCTTCCATGGTATCCACCAATTATGTTTTATTTCTAAAGCTAGGTGGTAGGCATGCAGATGCTCATTGTATTATACTTTATAACTTTTGTAAAGCTTAATTATTGTATAATAAAATTTCAAGATAAAAAAGATCTGTAAAGATAGCTTTTACACTTTTGTTTCTTGGCATATTCACTATAAAAATTCAGCATAAACAGAGGGAGCTAACAATTAGGCAGTCTATATAAGAAATGGTTCTAGACCATTGGGATAGGCTCTATGAGAGAAAGGAAGCAAAGAAGCCTCTGGTTCTCAAAATAAAATAACAATAACAAATCAAAAACCCAACCAAGCAAACAGAGTTTTAAAAATCTTAAATAAATCATATCCCAGAACCTTCCCTCAACTTCTACGTTTCTATTTTGTGAATTCCCCCCTACCTCAAAGCTCCGACTCTGGGTGGCCCATTAGGAGATAGGACCAAATACAACACAGAACCCTGCTGCAGCCTCTGGAAGGGGGCAAATAGAACCAACAGCATAACCAAGACTTAGCACATACTATGTGCCAGGAACTGATAGCTTCAAGCTTTATCTGCATTCTCTACTTAATCCACACAACATCTCTACAAAATGGGAATTGCTACCATGTTCACTTTAGAGAAGGTAAAGGACATGCCAAGGCCACACAGCTAATAAGTGGTAGAACCAGAATTCTAGCCAGAGCCAGACATGTCATCAATGCTGTTCTCCCTTTCTGTCTATCCAAAATCAGAATTACTAAATACCTGTAAATTAACTCATCTTCAAAAAAGTCACCTCATGTATGTCTGGCTCCAAAACATGTTTAATTAGTTTAAAGCAGCTTTACTTTGGTAATTTAAGTACTTCCCCTACTGCAACACAGAACAAAGAACTTTACTTTATAGATCACTGTCTTAAGAAACCACCTGTACTATGTTCACATGGTTGTCAAGGTTTAAAAATGAATACAAATAATAACAGAAGCAATTCTAAGGGGAATTTTTCTTTTGAGGGAGAGGATTAGGTGGAAACATTCTAAAAAATGAGAAAAGGAACACCATCTGGAATAATTTTATTTTCTCACATCCTGGATACCTCATAGTGTGCAAAAATGTGAAAATAAAGGATCAGAGAGTCCTGAAGTTGAAGAATCTCAAGATCTCAGAATCCAAGATGACACTCTGAATATATAATTGATAGCTGCCTATGAATAGATATCCTCTCTAGATTTTTCTCCTTTTACTAACAACTAACACATTCACATCATTCATCTCTTAATAAAACTAGTAACTCATATCCCAAAAAAAGGCAAAATCTCATCCATTTAAACAAAGAAGGTGCTTATTAGTTTACCACAAAACTTACAGATATTCTATCAATCTGGTAATTTCATTTGGGGTGAGCTGGTACCATGCACTATGGCAGTACCCAAGAATCTCAGGGAAACTCAGCATCATTGAGGCCAGAGGTCCTCAACCCTGGCTGTATGGCAGAATCACCTAAACTTGAAGGAATTCCTAGTATGTTGTAACTTTAAATGAATGTGATTGATAAAACAGCAAAATGTCTAGAAAATTACATATGGGAATAATTTATTGATCTTGGAGTAGACAAATATTACTTGCACAGGACCCAGAAAGTACTAACCAAAAGGGGGAAAGATTGATAAATTCAGCATTAAAATTAATTATCAAAAGATACCTTAGTAGAGCAAGAAGGCAACCCACAATGTGGGAGATGACAGTGACCACATATGCATGAAAGAACAGGGTAATGGGCTTGGAGCTGCTGTAGCCATCTTGCCACCAGAAGGGAGCAGCTGACCTGAAGATGAAGCCTACAGACAAAAGGGGAAGGAAGTGAAAAAGAAAAAGATCCCAGGCCATCTTTGGAACCTTAGATCAGGGCATGGCCAAAGTTGGCCCAACCCATGGACTGTTTGGTTATATGAGCCAACAGATACCCTGGATAAGTTAGATTTTCTGTCACTTTCCTCATAAATAATCTTAAATGATAATAAATTCAGACCCACACTTTAATTCTCAACCTCTCTGATACACTGATAAACTCCTTTTTAGTCATTCTACCAGGTGTAAACCCACATGTCCTCATATCTGATTTCATAAAAACTTCAGTCTAAAAAGTCCTAGTGACTCCAAACTGGGGTTGTTACTTGCCTGGTCTCACATGTAAAAGGCTATCTTTTCATTTTCCAGTAATCATCTTGACCCTTTGGGATCCCACTTCACACTAGCCTCAGTTACAGCATTTACTGCTACTCTGACATCACTTGATGTTCGTTCCTTTCTGCCTAATCCTCAGTGATTCCTTTAGTCCCCTGCTCCCAGGGCCCAGAGCTCTGACAAACACTGCTTAATGAAAGCAACATGGCTTACTTGTTTATTCATTTGTTCAACCAAGACATTTTTTTTCAGTGATAAATGTGTGCCAGTCCACATATTTATAACTATCACCATATCTTGCATCATAATCCCTTTAGCTCTCAAATAATCACAAATCCTCTGAAATTCCATGTTCTCAAATTTTACATTTGAATAGCTCACAGGAGTCTGTCTGCCTTACACTAGTGGCACTGGAACACTAACATTACATACATACTTAGCCAACACACTTTCAGTAGTCATTGTTTAATTTTAAAAATAGTTTCTTACCTTGGACCACTCCAATTTTTTTTTTTTTTTAAATCTTAAATCTTTCTACAAAACTCTCCTTTACTTTAATGTACTTGGAAACCATTTTGGAGTATCTTTGCCAATGCAAAAGCCTTTTCCTTAAGCCTGGCATAGGCTGGACTGTAGAGAGGCACAAAGAGGAGGCAGACAGATTTTTCTCCTTTTTGCACACTGATTAAAAAAAAGTGCCACCAGATGTGAAAGGGAAAATTTAGACTCTGAATTCTGAAATTCAATCTAGCAATAAAGAAGCATCACATTCTTAAGACACAGTACGCTTCAGCTATCTGCCATAACACCATTTCCTCTTTTAAATGTGCTCTTGATTAGAGAGGGCCTGCATCATTTTTTACTTTGGTTAACAAGGTTTGTTTGTATTACTTCAGTGAGTGCTACTGGTGAGAAAAAATTGGATGCCTTTACTTTAAAGGGTGATCAGAAACTAAATAAGACTTTAAATTTTATAAATGGAAAAACTGCTTTACAAGTAATATTTCTGACAGATTTTTCTAAAAGAATGAAGTACTTGTGTCCAATCCCCTTATTGCAGAATAGATGCCCACCCTACCCTGAACTGAGCAGAACAGCACTGAGAAAACAGAACACGTCAGGCAGGCCTTAGATGTAGACTAAGACTTGGAATTTGATTTTGAGATAAATTTACAGCCACTAGAGGGGCTTGAACACAGGAGGGACATGATTTCACTTATGTTTAAAAAAAATAATAGCTCTAGCAGCAGTGTGGAAAAAAGACTATACAAATATAATAGAATATTATGCAGCTAATAACCAAATGAAATAAATCTGTAAGTTGCTGCAGAAAGATGTACAAAACATACAGCTACATTGAAAAGCTAAGATGTAGCACAGCAAATGCAGAGTATGATCCTGTTTATGGAAAAATGTGTATATACACACATACACACACACACACACACACACACACACAGTGCTGTCCTTTTGATTTCACAAAATTTACAGCTGAAAAA
The DNA here is from genome assembly GCF_040939455.1 of Microcebus murinus. Lineage (NCBI taxonomy): Eukaryota > Metazoa > Chordata > Mammalia > Primates > Cheirogaleidae > Microcebus > Microcebus murinus. Next base: position 41,651,052 of record NC_134112.1, read on the forward strand.
GTAAATTCACGTACCCAAGTTGTTTTAAGCACACAAAAAGTTTTCTAATAACAGGACTATTAGTTCTTAATTTAAATTGAGTTGAAATTAAACTTTCATGAAATGAAGTGAAATTCAAATGAAATTAAAAATTCAATACGTTAGTAACATTTCCAGTTCTCCATAGCTACATGTGGGTAGTGCCCACCTTACTGAATGGAGCAGATCTAAATAATTATAAAAAAATACATAAGAAAAGTTAATTGTTTTCTTTTGGGGTTACAAATGAGGGTGAAGGAAGGATTACTACTTCCACGTTATGCCTTCTGGAATATATGTTACAGAATAAATGGATTTTTTCACATTAAAAACTATTAACTACAGACAAGGATGGCTCCAGGTTGTAGGGGATCTGAAGCTTATATAACTTTTCAAGGCCTTTTAAAGAAAAATGCAAAATTAGATGAGAAAGTAAAAATGTATTTATAACAAGAAAAATTACCCCAAATTACAATTTTAACTATAAACATCATGTAATCCAGAAAAATACCATCATATTTTTATTAATCTGGCAAATCTCTAAAATACTTTTTTTTTTTTTTTTTTTTTGGAGACAAGGTCTTATTCTGTTGCCCAGGCTGGAATGCAGTGGCGTCATCAAAGCTCACTGCAGCCTCAAACTCCTACGCTCAAACAATCCTCCTGCCTCAGCCTCCCTAGTAGCTAGGACTATAGGTTCAGGCCACCACACCTGGCTAATTTTTAATTTTTTTATAGAAACAGGGTCACACTATTGCCTAGGCTGGTCTCAAACTCCTAGGCTCAAGAGATCTTGCCGCCTTGGCCTCCCAAAGTGCTGGGATTATAGGCGTGACCCACCATGCTCAACCACCTACCTCAGTCACTTCTATAATACTTTTTTCTTAAAATTTTTGATTATGCATATTTTGACAAATGACAATTTGGTAACATAATTCCATATATAAAATTGAAGAATAATTTGGTGTCTCTTCTAATTATGGTATAGAAACAATTTTTATAAGAATATGTCTAGGAAAGCTTCTTTTGACTTCACAACTCATGTCAAGTTAATTTTTAGAACCATTGTCAAATTTGGGAAAACTTCCATAAAATTTTTTTTATATGTGAGCTGCAAAATTTCAGGACACTTTGAAGTTTCTTATGAGGTAACTAATCCTAAATACTCTTTGAATTGAAGATATCATTAATTATAAAGCTCATTATAGATACATATTATGAAGTTTTATATTATCTTTCTCTCTGTTAGTATGTTGTAATCAAATCAACAAGAAACATCTTTCTCCAATGTATTAAGATTCATTCCTCTTCATTAACTAGGTTTGCCAACAGTTGAGCCTATTTATTACTTCTATTTGAAATTTATCTCTTCTCAATGAATTACTGCTTTTGTTATAATCTGATTTTTTTATAATATACTTTTTGATGTCAAATAACTTCTATTTATTTCATCATTCATCTTTATTGCTTTAGTTTTATGTTCCAATATCTGAGTTTTCTCACTTGTCTTACTGAAACGTTCCAAAATATCTTTCAAACTGTGGTTAAAGTTGTATATTCCTAACTCAATTTCCCTTTAGTCACATCTGAAAAATGCCTGTGGTCACTCCAAAGCAATCACATGTGAGGAAATGTGATAGAATAAGGGTCAGAGTAGAAAAGAGACAGAAGTCTTAACTAATTGTGCTTTAAATATCTTAATTCTCTTCAAATTTTGAAAAACCATAAGACTATGTGAACACACTGCTGGAGGTCCTCCCAGGGCCTTGGAGGGGGTGTGTTCAAGTCAGGGGCCCTGAAATCTAAGTCCCAGTAAATTACTTCTGGGTAAATTTCCCTCTGATTACAGGTAAACAGAGTAGTTAGAAGATCCAGCTTAAGCCAAAGGTCCTTAGCTCAAACCCCAGAAGAATTTGGTGTTTGTCCCCATCTGTGCCTCCACCCCCATGTAGAATATTCAATTTCAGGCTGATGTACACTTACAGGAAGTGTTATTGCAAGCTCCAATTTACTTTCCCTGACTTTCCCACATTGCAGAGCTAGAACTGCTTAAACTCAGTTTTTGCCAAAATTGAGATTCACACAAGGTGAAATCTTAATTAACCAAAAATTTCTGAAACTCTTTGGAAACTTTTTCAGTTTCAGTTTCACCAATTCATTGTTTTGATTGGTGCGCCTAGCCTCTCCCTCCCCAAGTTCTGGAAACTTTAGCCCTATTTTAACACACCAACTCTAAAAGTCTTACTTGCCTGACACATCCATAAAAAAATACCTCTCATTTATAACATGTGGGATAAAACCATGATACCCATCATTGGTAAGAGAAATATTCATAATAGAGCTCAATACCGTACTTCATAAGTTAAAGTAATATAACTAGTGGTACAACATAGGAAACAATAATGATATAATATTCACATTGCTCAGCTATATACACAAAGAGAAGCCTGCATAACATCAGACAGATCTATAAAGTAGGAGTCTCAACTGACTCTTTTTTTTTTTTTTTTTTTTTTTTTTAATTTTTTTTTTTATTTTGAGACAGAGTCTCGCTTTGTTGTCCAGGCTAGAGTGAGTGCCGTGGCGTCAGCCTAGCTCACAGCAACCTCAAACTCCTGGGCTCAAGCGATCCTCCTGCCTCAGCCTCCCGAGTAGCTGGGACTACAGGCATGCGCCACGATGCCCGGCTAATTTTTTTTTTTATATATATATCAGTTGGCCAATTAATTTCTTTCTATTTATAGTAGAGACGGGGTCTCGCTCTTGCTCAGGCTGGTTTTGAACTCCTGACCTTGAGCAATCCGCCCGCCTCGGCCTCCCAAGAGCTAGGATTACAGGCGTGAGCCACAGCGCCCGGCCTTCAACTGACTCTTAACATAAAGCTGGTTTTCAGTTTCTCTTTACAATTCATCTTATATTTTTGACATAGAGAATTTCAAGGTCTTTTTTTTTTTTTTGGTTACATATATTGCCCTTGCCATTCCCCCCCCTTCCCTCTCCCATTTGCCCACCACCCGATAAAACTTTGGTTTTTTTTTTTTCTTCTTTTGACCTTTGGGTTACACTGTATATCTTTGCCTTTCCCTAGGAAGGGTTAGAGGTATCCCCTCCCCCACCCCACAATGCTCGCCACAACCCTAAAATGTGTATCTCCCCTTCCCCCAAACCCTAGTGGGCACTATCACTGAATTTCAGGGTCTTATTAGGGATCATTACTTCTTATTAAATACTTTATTGATAATATTTATTACCTCTATTTACCCTCTCATGCTTGTATGTCCAGCAATACGATTAGAACAATTATTGCTTTAACTAAATTCTGCAAAATTGAAAAACAGAGATGGTTAAGAGCACAAACTCAGGAGCAAAACTAACTGGGTTCATAACTCAGCCACATTCGAGGTGTATGACATTGAGCAAGTCACTTGAACTCTCTGTGCCTCAGTTATCTTATTTGTAAAATGGGAATATAATAATACCTAACTTATAGGGATCTGTGAGGATTAAATGAATTCATGTTTGTAACTACCTACAGTAGTGGCTGACACACAGTAGCACTATATACATGTTTGAAAAATATGTACCCATGTGCAATATAAAATGGGAAGTAATCAGAGAAACTATAGTCAAGAAATTAGGTATTAATACTAATTTGAGTAGAATTTTACTATTTTCATCAAGTGTTGTAAATTCCAAACTGCCAAAGATAGTTAATTCAAATTTAAAAGCATTAACACATTTCTAAGCCAAATAAATACTTTGTACATTGATCAATACCAAATCTATATCTCTGATCATGAAGAAGTCAAACATTGATAAGCAGCTTGGTCTAGTGGAGTCTGATGTATGTGAAATGGACTCTAGCTGGGCAACTTTAGGTAAGTCATTTAATTTCTTGGAAACTCAGTTTCCAGATTTGGGCAAATGAGTATAGCACTGTTTGAACTTTTTAAGATATCTGCTAAAATTACATTATGTAAAACATATATAAAGAGCTAGTATGTGGCCTGGCTTCTAGCAGATTCTCAATAAATAGTAGCTATTATTATAATTTCAATTGACCATTATCATTCTATTCTGTTAAAATTCCTCTTTATATATTATACTATATATTATAGGCCACTGCCCCTTACCATTCAAGCAGTATAATTAAAAATATTTACCTTCCCTATTCACTTTTGTTAAGACTGTCAAACAAAATCAATGTCTGACCTTCTCCTGGACTAAGACTGAATAACATTGGTGAAAGAGATCCTTCATGGATATTTATGAATGCAAATATGACACATAAGGTCCTTTCATTAGTAGTTACTTACATTATTAAATTTTTACAGAATTTAGATAAACTATCATGGAAAAAAATAATTTTATCTTAGCTGTTTTCTATGTAATAAAGTGTTTCAATTTAAAGCACCTTTTATGAGAACTTCCAAAAATCTCAGTGTATATTATTTTATGAATCTTTTCATATCTACATATTAGATCACAGAAAATATCAATGCCCAGTTTTACTTTAGAAAAATATGAGACTAAAGATTTATGACTTGCACTCCTAAGCATGCCAAGAGGGGAATTCACATAATTTCTCACTTTTCTGCAGGAAGCCTTTGCCACCAGTACTGAGAACACTATAAAATTAAGTATTAGAAGCTAAAATTGCTAAATATTCTATAAGCCATAAAAAAATGCTTACCCACTCCCATTCCTGGAAAATGCATTAACTAATGTCCCTCAAATATTTTTCCTTGGATTAGGTGGAAACAGTTCAAACCCAGGGAAGACACATAGCTTTAACGTGGAATGTTGGCTATTAAAGTGTGCACTGCTGGAAAGTAATTAAACCACACTGTATCCACACTTAGGTGAGATTATACAAACCCAGAAAAGAGTCTTTCAAGGAAAAAGTGTCAAAACCATTTAAATTAATTCAGCACATTAAATTTCACTGTATTTATTGTAGAATTGTTGCAGTTATTTTAACATTAAAAATAAGTAATTGATAAATTGAATTTGTCTTGGAATCCCACACAAGTTTTTCCTAAGATCCATTGTAAAATGCCAACACCAAGTAAGGAAAGACTCAGGCTAGAACTCTTTAAAAGCACAATCAAGGGAAATCTTTGGGGAAAAAAAAGAAGAAAAAAAAAGCAAATACAGAAATCAATGCAATCACACTGATCTGGGGAAGAGGAGCCCAGGCTAGAAGACAATCACCTGTAATGGGATCCTCCAAAACAGCAATAAAAGGGAATAAGTGGGGATATGAGGAATGTGGGAAGTTTGGTAGTTCCCAGACTTATTGATGACTATACCTAGTTCCAAGGCTGGTAGAGCTAAATCTCAAAGTATCCTCCTGACAAAAATTACATTTTCACTCAAATTTTTGCTTCTAAAAATAACAGAAAAAAATATATACATAGTACTGCTATTCCCAAAAGAGCAACATGGTATACAGTATTTTAACAGGAATGAAATGGTAAGAGATATTTCATAAAATTTGCTGAATAGGTGAATCAGCATTATGACTGCATTATTAATGTACCACCACAGCAAAATGTTGATTATCTTGCTATAAATGTAAATTGAAGACAAAGACAGGTCCTATCTCACCTGTTCCCTCCCCAAAATTACAGCAGCTCTTACAATAAAATTGATTAGTTAATTTATATTCTAATCTGGGAATGGTTACCTAGTTCTGTAGCAGAAGCAATTTCAAAATATCATTTTTAATTTGTTATATTTCTATAAATATTTTATGAATGGGTACTGAATTTATAATATGTTGAGAACTTGGTTTAAGGAGTTATTGTAAGTTTCATATAACTATGAAATAAATATATATGAGATAAATAATAAATATATAATTTTATAAAATAAAACACAAAATGATTACATAAGACATAATGCTTTATTAGATGATTATGCATTATTTTCCTATTTTTTAGCCCAGAAATGACATGCTATCTAATAATATAATAGTTGATATTTAATTTCTACATTTTCTTCCTTTTAGAACACAAGGAAATCTTTCTTCTCCTTTAAGGAAAATTATTTGTTAAACTAAAAATAATGAAAGCTAAGTATTCCGTTTTATGGAGAAATAGGAAAACTTAGCAAGCAACAATGAAGATTTCCCATTTCCTGAAACCTTGACTTAGTGGGCTCAGCACTAGAGATGAAAGGACCACAAACCTCCATCTCTGTTCTGTTTTCAGTTACAACTCTGGCAGCCTTCCTGGCAGTCTCAATTGCCTAAAAGGCTTATTATTTCTTGGCAAAAATATACTTCATAATTGCTAAGTGTCACAATAAACTAAGATGTGAAGCCTTCTGTAGTAGAGACAACCATCCTCTACTTTACTACCCTGTGGCCTTGACCAAATCTCTACTTTGAGCCTCAGTTTTCCTCATCCATGAACCAGGATAAAAACATTTGCCCTGGCTTGTTCTAGGGATTTCTGACAGGATCCAATGAAGTGACATGTACGAAATGCTCTATTGTAACTGTTAAACAAATGGAGTGCCATTAATAGTAGCAAAAATAATAGTGATAATTAGTGTAATGAAAATATTTAACTTTAATTGGGCCTTCCAGGACTGTCTGACTTTAAGAATTCTAAGAATTACAATGGAAAAGGGGTGAATTTTTAGAAGGTAAGTTAACTTAAAAAAAAAACAGTGATTCTTCTGAGCAAAACAGAGTTAGAGTTTCCCCTGCCCTAGGAAGACAGATATCAAAACATCACTGCATAATATGGTCTGTTCTCCTGTGGCAACTCCAAAACAATACTAGGATTTATTAATCCCTTTCCTCTATTATTTAGGAAAAAGTCCTCATGGCCTAATGGCTAATTTAAGTATCTCATTACTATTTCTCACCATGCACTTGAAAGCCACTTTGCTACTTAACAATCAACATTATTTTTAATTAGATATATGAAGTACCTAAAATAAACATGGCAATAACTTGCAGTAACAATTAACACACGCATATACACACTCTCTTACCCATACACTCCACTTAAAAGGAATATAAACACTAAAAATATCTTTTAAATCTATAGGACCTTAGGACCTTAATACCTGAAGATAGCAACAAGAAAGTGGATTGTTTGTATAAACTGTACCAAATAATGAGAAATTTCCACCTTGTGTTTGAAGTTCTTTAAACAAGGTGGCCTTTTTCGGGAATTAAAATTAAGGTGTGAAACTTTTGAGGGACGGGGCATTTGGCTGGCATTCTGCCACTTTCTACACCAGATAATTTCAGTTGCTGCTGTTTGTCTCATATGTTTTTTATTCTTCCTCTAGGGAACTCAAAGCCTTTTCACTTGCAGGCAAATTTTACTATAGCTCTGGTAACTACTTTACAAGGTGATAAGCATTCACAAGAGGCTTTTATTAGGCCAGTAGCTAAAGCAAAACCTACGTGCACATATTTAGGCAACATGTGTGAAATGAAAAACTTTAAACCTATAAGAGTTCCAAGTTAGCACACTAAAACTGCATATCTCATGAAAAACCTGAGGGGCAAGAGAAAGAAACATTTTAAAGTGTCTAAAATGCAATTGTAAATGTATATATTGTCTTTGCCTTCAACTCAACATATCAGCTTGTTTAACTATATCAACTTCTGCATCGACTAAACCTTTGTTCTGATTTTGCCCAGAGAATGTTTCTATCACTTTCTCAATTTATTTTGCAAAGTTAGAAGAGAACACATTGCTTTTACTGTGTTTCTTCTGGTCAGTTCCACAAGTAGTATCTCAAAGAAGTAAATAGTCCAAACTTCATGTGGTACATGCAAACTGTGAGGGCAACTGAGCATTCAAACATGAGACTATTAGTTAAGACACAATTAAGGTTCAACAATTGGAGAGAAAAAGATCATCAGTTATCAGAAAGGCACCAGTCGTGAGATGCCTTAAGGTAGGTCTTGGTGCCAGACAGATTTGGGTAAGTAAAGAGAAAAGAAACAGCTCAGGAAATGACAAGAATAATGACCCAACATAAGCTTCCAGGGCCTAAGAGAGACTAAGCAAAGAGCTCCAATGAGGGGCAGTGGAAAACATGGGGAAATAGACCATTTGTCACTGTACTAAACTAGTTTTTACAGGCCATGAAATGAAATATACTCAGTGATATTCAACTTTCCTTAAACTACCTGCAAGTTTATATCATAAATAAAATAAACTCGCCGTGGTTTGTAAACATACTGTGCTTTTCCTAACAACTCAACGTTTTCTAACCTGTCCACTAGACTATAAGCTTACTGAGAATGCGTTCCATCTTATATAGCACATTAGCGAGTACCAAAATAAATGCTTCCTGAATTCTACCACACAGAGCAAAGGGACAGGAAATAGATTTTGCTAACACAGAGACTTTTCTCAGTTTGTCACTCATAGGTTCATCCCATAAGGAGTTCAGAGTTTCCCAAAATAAAGTCATGATGTAATTAGAATTCAGAAAGAAGAAGTAGTAGAATCTCAAAAAGAAAGTTCAGTTGACCCTTGAATAACACAAGTTTGAACTGCAAGGGTCCATTTACATGTGAATTTTCTTTCGTCTCTGCCACCCCTGAGATAGCAAGACCATCCCCTCTTCTTCTTCCTCCTCCTCAGCTTACACAACGTGAAGATGAGGACAAAGACCCTTTACAATGATCCACTTCCACTTAATAAACAGTAAATACAGTTTCTCTTCCTTATAATTTTCTTAAAAACATTCTTTTCTCTTCTCTAGCTTACTTTATTGTAAGAATACAGTATATAGCACATGTAACACATAAAATATATGTTGATTGTCATTATCAGTAAGGCTTTTGGTCATCAGCAGACTATTAGTAATTAAGTTTTGCAGGAGTTGAAAGTTATACATGGATTTTCAACCAGTCCCCTACCAGTGGCATTGTTCAGGGGTCAACTGTATTATGAAAAGATAACCTACAGAATGGGAAAAAACATTTTCGAATCATATATCATATAAATGGTTGCATCTAGAATATATAAAGAACACAACTCAATAATAAAAAGACAACTAACCCAATTAAAAAATAAACAATGCTTCAGAAGGAATAACCTTAAGAAAAAAAATAAATAAAAAATAAGCAAAAGATCTGAAGAGACATCTAATCAAAATACACAAATGACCAATAAACACATGAAAAGATGCTCAATATCATTAGCCATAAGGTAAATTCAAATCAAAACCACAATGAGATACCACTTTACACCCACTAGGGTGACTACCATCAAAAAGACAGTAATAGTTAATATTGGGCAAGATACGGAGATACCAGAACCCTCATATACTGCTGGTGGAACTGTAAAATGGGCTAGTCCCTTTGCAAAACAGCCTGACAATTCCTTAAAAAGTTAAACATATAATTACCGTATTACCCAGCAATTGCACTCCAATATACAGTCAAAAGAAATGAAAATATGTATATATAAAAACCTGTACATAAATGTTCATAGCAACATTATTCAAAATAGCCAAAATGTCCATCAACCAATAAAAATTGATAAAATGTGATGTAGCCATACAATGGAATATTATTCAGCAATAAAAATGAATGGAATAATGATAAATGCTCCAACATGGCTGAATCCTGAAAACATAAAAGAAGCCAGTCACACATAAAAAAACATATATTGTATAATTTCATTTATATAAAATGTCCAGAATAGGCATATCTGTAGAAACAGAAAGTAGAATAATGGGTGAGTAGGCCTAGGGGAAAGAGGATTTGAGGAAAATAGTGAGTAACTGCTAATGGGTACAAAGGTTTCTTTTTGGGTGAGGAAAATGTTCTAAAACTGACTATTGTAATGTTTGTATAATACTCTGAATATACTAAAAGCCATTGAATTGTACACTTTAAATAAGTTAATATTATAGCATGTGAATTAAATCTCAAAGATTTTATTTAAAAAATTGTTTCTGTGTGGAGTGATGAAAATTATTTAGAGGTAGTGGTGATGATTTCACAATGTAAATTGTACACTTAAAAAGGTTAAAATGTAAAATTTTGTGTTACATATATGTAACACAATTTTTAAGTGAAAAAAATACAGAATGGAAAAAATACATATTATGTTAGCTTACTTTCCCCAGCTTTAATTAGGAATAGATTCTATCTGCAATAGACACACTTTGTCCAAAGTAGAACAATCCCACATCTAATAGATTTTTTAAGCCCATACATACATTAGGGGAAAGTATCAATATAAATTTCAAAAGCTTATTGAAATAAATCAATCAGTATAACATTTTAAAAAACTGTAAAAGATCAAAATCAAACACTATTGAACATTGTTTTCAATATCTGTGGTTCTTTCACCTGCCTTAACAATGTTTTTGACAGATGATGTTTGTTAACTACTTTGCTATTTCCTGTTGTGAAGAAATTAATTGACTGTTACAATTCAGGTTTTAACAAATAGCACTTCTACTATTCTTTGCTAATTATGTTGTGCCTGGATTTTGCATAACACTTCACACTACATTTAATCTCCTAATTTAATTTTAAAGCAAATTATTTGTGAGAATATAAATTTATATACATTTCATCTTGACCCACCAGACTAACTCTGATTGTGTTTCTTCTAAACCAATTCAACACAGATACTTAAGTGGAAATGTACATTGATGTGAATAAACCAAAAATAAGATAATATTTAAATATATTCCACCTTTTCCATGTTGCCACAGTAAAGTGAACATATATATACACATATAGACCAAATAAAAACAAACTAATGCATGGAGTGTAAAACCCAAGTGCTTTACAATAAATATTTCTCTACACATCTATTCCAATACATTAAAAATACTACCTTAACAGATTATATTTTGAACTTACAGCACTTTGATGGCTTTAGTTAAAAGTAAGTCTTTTATGACAGAGGGAATAGTAAATATTCTACCATAGTGCCATTTCATACAAAATAAAGCATCAACATCAGAAATTGGCAAAATTAAAATGTCAAACAGTAGCTTTCTCATCAATTAAGCTGATTTTAGAGAAATGAATACAGAATTTCAAATCTGTGATTATTCTTAATTTCTTTTTAATTGACAATCATAAGAAATCATTTACCTGAAAATTTTGGTTCTAAGTGTTAGGCTCATTAATAAACAGAATTAATCCTTCTAAGAAGTTGTTTCTAGTCCAACTCACCCCCATCTCTCACCTGAATTAATCATTATTGCTTTAGGCCACTTCCGACCCATTCCTCTCTCCAAACTACCAGTGAGGTCTTTAGGGGGAAAAAAACCCAAAAAACACCATATCCTCTGCTTAAAAAAACCCTTCAATAATTCCCCATTGTACTTTAAAACAAAATTCAAACTACCAACCCTTGTATGATCTGGCCTGTCCATTTCTCTCCATCTTCATCCCATGTTGTTTGCTTCCCTCTCTACTTCAGTGGTACCAGTCTTCTTTCAGTTCTTTGAGTAAGCCAAAATCTTTACTGCCTCAGGGCTTTTGCACACACTGGTCCCTCCACCTGGGACACTTTTCTCCACCTTGCTTAGTGAACTCTGACTTCAAGTTTCAGCTCAAATATCACTTCCTCTGAGAGGCCTCCTTAACTCCCCAAGTTAAATTAGTTCTTTATTAATATTCTTTCTCATAGCATCCTTTCCTTTCCTTGCGATCATTTATTACTATATGAATGTAAGTTAATATGTATGCAGTGTATATGAATGTGCATGTATGTATTTATGTATGTATATAGCAAAGGCCTGGCTCTTCCGCTAGGTTGTAAGATGATTGAAGATAGGAATCGTGTGCGTTGGTTGCCACTGCACAACCAATACTTTGTACATTATCTGGCACAAAAATGGGCACTTTAAAAATATCTGCTGAATTAATTGTTGAACAGTTCCCTTCTCTACCAATACCCCATTCCTAGGCCCCAGAAGCCACCATTGTAAGTTTCTTTTTTATCTTTCCAGATATGGAAACATGTTTAAAAAGAAGAGTTCAAACATAAACACATTTTAGCATACTTTGCTAGTATAAATTTTCATATCTAAATGAAATCTAACAAAAAATAGTTTTAGAAAGGTGATGACATAAGTAGCAGAAGGGCCTTGATAATAATTACAATGTAGTAAAAACTGTTGAGAATTTGACTAGAGAAAGTAAATGTTACACAGAAGCCAAGCATTGACTACACATCTATTATGTACCAGGCCCTGTGCTATACAATGGAGGTGGCTTGCATCAGTATTCATTTAACAAGAACATTTATGATAATTTTTCAGGGGCAGTTGGTAAGAAAGATTTCTTCAACACTATGCCATAAATCAGGCATCCTCAAACTACGGCCTGCAGGCCACATGCGGGCCATCTAGCACATTTATCCAGCCCTCCAGGTGTTTGGGCCTCCGCTGCCTGTCCTGCTTAGCAGCCGACTCACCCCGGGCCCACAGTGCGCACTCTCCAACGGTCTGAGGGACAGTGAATTGGCCCCCTGTTTAAAAAGTTTGAGGACCCCTGCTATAAATAATTAATTTTATTAGATTAAAAATATTTTATTTAGGACTAAAATATAACTTTATTATGTCATTTTATAAAGGTGTTGAATTTTTAATAAGTTGATTTAAAGGCTTACATTTAATAGTCACATTTTAGGAGAAGAAATATAAATTTTTCTCTGCCTTTATACTAATCGTACTTAACTGAAAAGTCCGCAGGTGTTTTCAACAAGCCATGGGTTTAAGTTTGTTCGAGTTAATGTTGGTTCAATAAGCAGAGAGGACCTCAACTGTCATTTTAATCGTGCTTCAATTCATTGCATTAAACACTTGTTACTTTTTCCTTGCTCTTAAAAGAATCCAAAGTTCTCCTAGTAAGTGAAACACCTGCAGAAACTTCATGAAGAGCTATTCGCTGAATTACTGCTGCAGCATACAAAATAAATTCTTTATAATCTGAAGAAGTGAATGTAACTAACTACACAACTGGCTCAGGGACTCACAGTGGTACTGGGAAATGCTAACATATTAACTAATTAATGTTTTCATCAAAGGAATAGACTGCAAAAAAAAGTCTAAAAGTCAGGCTTTACTATGATTTAGAGAAAGAATGAATTCCTAATTTCAGTATTAAATGAAGACGACTTTAAACTTATTCCTACTCTCAAATTGTCTTTAATTTGATAGATACTTGTCAAGACATAAATGGACACTGGACAAGGTCCAAAGAAACTAAAATGAGTATGGAATCTGTTGATTGTATTATGTAGTAAACTATAACAGAGGGTTATGACTCCTCAGCATGGAAAGGGCAATGCAAAAGGCAGATTAAAAGAGTATATAGTGTTATGAACTGTTACAAAAGGTAAGTCCTACTTGAACATGCTCAACAAATTTCAAAATTCTAGAACAAAGGTAATACCAACTTAAACTTGTAATAATATAGGACAAATAAAATATTGTTTTAAGTGGTAGATAGAAAACCTATCAATCTTACTATAAAATTGCAATAGTTTGAAGAAGGATTTAGGTGATTTTTATGGATTAACAGACTTAAAGAAATCTTGCAAGTACGTCTGAGTGGGGAGAGAGAACCTAACCTTTTTTAAGGTTATTATAAAGGATAGTCATGAATTCTTACAATACATCCTTTGAGGTGGTTGCAAAAAATATATAGGTTTGAACTCTAACACTGGAATTCTTTTCTCCTATTAAAATTTGCTACTGATAAAATAGATTGTGGTTAAAAAGGAAAGGAAGGGAAGAAGGAAGAAACAAAGAAAGAAAAGGAAGTTTTCAAATGAAAGTGATAACCTGCTATTCAGAATTTCAAATCTGTCTCATTCCTTGAAAGTAGTAGCAATTCCAGGGTTTCAGGAACTTTTAACAGTTATGTCCCTATTTGAGAGGGGAAAAGGGTCCACTGTGTAATAATTAGATGACTGACAATCTTGATTTATTTAAGCTGCCCTCCTATTTTCCCCATTGACACAGGTAGCTACGAAGCTGACAGATTTCTCTCCAAGCCTGCCTGGTTAATCTTTCTGTGCTCTCCCATGTATAGGCAAGTAAGTAGAATCCGAATATCTTCACAAGTTTCTCTAACCATTCAATGGCATGCTGGGTCATGTCTTCTACTCTTCATAAATTTGTCGTCATTCCAAAGTGAAAATTCAAAACTCCTATAATTTTTCTGCAGACCATGAAATAACTTGATTAGTATAATATAAACTTACAGTTTCCATTTTTTACATATATATGTCAAGAAATACTAAGTGCTTTTGATTCTAATATAAATAGCCAGGTTTTCTAAAGGTTTTACTTGACTAACTTGCTACGTCACTAGGAATACCAATCAGCTTCTTTGATAAAAATAGATCTTGAACAATCAATTTTAAGTTTTGAAAATATTTCTGACCACTTTTAGACAGCAGAAGTGCTGAGGGTAAGCCATACTGCACAAGAGCAAATAATCAATTACTTCGAAGAGACATTTGTTGAGCTTGCTACAAAGAACTATTTTATTTTGTTGAGTGCTACATGAAAAGAGCAGGTGTTAGGAATAGGGGAAAATGCCAAATCTCACCTGAGGTTACAGCAACTTATTGAAAATATGATACACTGCACAGGGACCAGGCAAGGTAATGACAGTGAGATATAAAACTGACTGATTAAACTTCAACTGCCTGCTGATGCAGCAGTTCATTACTAAGTATTCATATGTCTTCAACTGTGGTCTGTCAAATTAAAAACTTGATTTAACAAACTATGCTAATTTTCTACTTAAAAATACATTAATCTAAGCTATTTAAGGTATACTTATATAAAATTTAGGCAACATCTGGAATACTTTACTTTAAAAGTTTATAACTTGTTCAGATATTGTACCTGAATAATGGTGCTGAGAAGTGAAAATAATTTTTCACCCTTTTTCTTGAAATTTTTGCCTGTTCTCTCAAGAATCCACACAACAGAACTTCATTCCCTATACCCAGCCTCTTTTATGTTTTCTCTTCCCACCCTTTGTCTCACCTGAAAACTTAAAAGCATCCACCCTACAGCCAATGGCTTCATCTTCTGCAGCTATCATCTAAATTCCAGATGCAGCCATGTCAAAACATCTGCACATGGCACCTGTAAAAGAAGCACTGGCTCTTTACCGACAAGGGTAAAGACAGTGCCAGTTTTTGAGTGTCTGCACCAACCCAGAGAGGAAGACAGCTGGGGTCTCTGTCCTGCAGAAAATAAGAAAGCAGGAGAAACACATAAAGAAATGCCTACATAGGACATCAATAGGTAGCCATAGCCTTAAGAGTTTCCCAGAAAAAAGAGAAAATTACCAGTAAAGCTAATGCAAGAAAATGTTTCTGATGCACAGCATTTAGTTATAAGGACAAATAAAATTCATTTATATTCATTGCTTAATGGAAGATTTCTTTTACAACCATATTATTTTGTAATACTTTAATACTGATGCAACAATCTAGTGCCAATTGACCTTGAACAATAGAACATTAAATATTACCAGGTCCTGCTTGAGCCAGTGGTTAGTGTCAAATACCACAGTGAGCTATCCAACTCAAATAGAGAAAATTTAAATTTTATGACTTGATGAATACAGCAATGATTTATTTTTTAGCACTAAGGGCATAGGGAGAACAAGCCTCCATTTTGTTTGTTTCATTTTCAGGTTCAGCGAGTCAGATCCCATGCTGGAAAAACTTTATAAGGTATGCTAAATTCTTCCAATGCTTACACTAGTCCTTCGTCATATTAAACATCTTTAAGAAACTGGATCAATTCTTTCAATAACTACTGCTTAATATTCTACAGATCCTTTTATCAATTCAAAATAATTATACCCTTATATGTATTAAAATAACATTTTTCTATTAGCCTGGCTTTAGAATCCATTTTCTCAATTGATAACAAGAAAAACTGGGTTTTATTGTTACTTTGTTTTAAGCTGACAAGTAAGACATGGTTTTACCTAACACCAAATTGTACAATACATAATAATGGCTGATATTTATTGACTTAGTGTATACAAGTGTTGGGCTATGCCTTTAACATGTATTATTTCATTTAATCTTTAAAACAATCTGATAAATTAGGCATTATTATTATTATTCCATTTTACAGATGGGGAAACTGAGGCATAAAGATAGTAAATGCCTTGCCCAAAGACCTACAGCTAATTAATGTCATGGGAACCAGATTTGAACTCTGGTCTAACAGGCTTCAGAAGCTAAGCCCCGGGCCACTAGAGCAGACTGCTCTTATTGGACTTTCACATTGTCATTCACCACAGATAACTTGCAGAAAATGATTTTGTTCAGTTAGCCAAAAGGATTGCTCAGACTAGCTCCCTATCAAGCAAGAAGCACCATTCAATGAGGAAAGTCTAGATTAAACTCCAAGATGACCTCTGTAAATCAAATGTACAGATACTTATTGGAAGCACACAAAAGGGATGACAGGCAAAGCCAAGGAAACTGGTTTCATACCGAGAAAAGAAAATATTCAGGGTTAGTTGAAAAGAAGCAAATGTACTGACCTTATATTATGACGTTTCTACATTTTATCTCAAAATTTAGCCACTATAAATTATGTTACATGCCCATATTCTATACTCTTTCTTAAGTTACTAAAGATAAAAAGGCAATATGCTCAGCATGCTTCAAGGAGACCAATTTAGCAAAAATTTATAGGTAAATAAAGCAAAAACAATCATTTTCTGATAGATAAAAATATAAGGGTAATTAAAATTTTATAAATCTCAAAGCACACATTAAAATACTGGCATAACCATGGCTGTATCATCAAAAAATTAAATAAAACAGTCATAGGTGAAATGAATCAAATAATACTGAGTTAACTGTGGTAGTAGTTTGTTTTCTCTAGGCTTTTGATCCCATAACATGTCTAAACATTATTTGTTCTAGAGATTAAATAATGCACAAAACAGAACAAAATCCAAATTTAAGAAATGGTGGGAGGCTTGGGCAGAAACCTCAGCTTTCTGCTAGAGAGAAGGAGAAACTGCTGTTGACAGAGCCTGGCCTAGGCTATGCATTTTACATAAGTTATTGGATCTAAGCATCACAACAGCCCTACTGAGACCATGTCATCATCCTCGTTTCACAGCTGAGAAAACTGATGCCCAGAGAGGTTAATTAACTCACCAAAGTCCCTGCAGGCAAGTGGCAGGGCTAAGATTCAGATCCAGGTGGTCTGACTTAGCAGACAATGGGTTTTTCCCTTAAATTAATATAGAAAAATTATATATTAATATTTCTTGTAAGCTTAACTCCTTTCTCTCCAAAAGACAACAGGGTTCTCAAAACATAGCTTTAGAGAACCTGGTGGGCAGGGGCACAGCCCAAGCCAAGGACAGGAAACCCCTGGTGGAGCAAGGTGGCCAGGGTAGCTGCAGGAGAAGCAGCAGGGTCCAGGGTAAACCAGAGGCCCAGTGAGTGGCCTCTGGCAACCAGGGCTGCTTTCAGATTGTTTCCCACCACTGGGGAATGGAAAGTGGCCAGCTCTGTGGGTGGCCCTAGTAAAGAATGGCATTTGCCTTCTGAACTGCAGAAGAGCTCAGAGGAGAGATACAGTGACTCCCATCTCAACACACTGAAGAACAAGTCTGCTCCTTCATATTTTCCCTGTATATGAGTCTTTTTCCTTAAAGAAAAGAATAAGATTTCTGGAAGAAACATTTATGGGAACTTGATTAAGATGAAGAAAAACATGTTCTGTGAAAGGCAAACCACTAAATAAAAGTTATCATGCACCGCAGGAGGCCTGTGTGGATAGAGATAATTTGAAGATCATTAGAATAAAATGAATAAAGACAACTGAAGGTACTGAGTGAACAGAAGCAATCTGAGTAGAACTGCTCCCTCTATGCACAGAGGTAGAAACTCAGCAGGTAAAGAGGTGTTTAAACTCACCTTCATCAAATTGAGTGGTAGAAAATTGAGCTGTGACCTGAAGATCCATGGTTTAGAACATGAGCTGGAACTTATGAGGAAAAAAATGTAGCAATTTCAAAATAGAGCTGCAAAAATCCAAACGGATCAGTCTTAGGAAGAGGATCTCACCAGAAAACATCTTCAATGACTGAGCTTTCCAAGTCATAATAGGCAACATTCATACCGGGAACTGAAGAGAAAAATGACTTAGGGGCAGCTTGAACTACTAAGAACACTGAAAATCTCAACTGCAACCAGGAAAGCCTTTGTCCCAAGAGAATTTGTTGAAGACACTGGGAAGGACTGAACAAAATGGCATTGGATGCATTTTACTACAACATTCAAAAGACATCCCTCTCTCTCACCAAATAGCAAAGCTCTTTGTAAGAAATACCACAGTTTCCCCCTTTATCAGGAGATGTAAAGATTTTTACTAGAACTGGGCACAGTGGTGTGTGCCTGTAGTCCCAGTTACTAGAGAGGCTCAGGTGACAAGATGGCTTGGGGCCAAGAGTTCAAGACCAACCTGCGTGATATAGCAAAACCCCATCTCAAATAAAGAAATGAAAATAAAAAAGATTTTGTTAGAAAAAGCAATTCTCCAGTCACAGGCAAATAATAACAGAACAACTCCTATGGCAAAAGTTCTATAGAAGATAATTTGTGGGTGTTCCCAAGTCCTCTCAAATTGAGTAAGGCAGCCTTTGGGGAAACAAGAATAAAACCATTGGATCAGCATAGCCTTTATGCCTTTATGGGAATTAATTCTGAAGAGATTCATATTTGGAATAAGGTTGTGTGATTTATCCCAGTAGTTCTCTAAGAAATGTATATAACAAACTAAAAGTGAACTTGGATTAAAAATTTGCAGAAGTCTTCAGTGTGTGTGTGTGTGTGTGTGTGTGTGTGTGTGTGTGTGTGTGTGTTTGCACATATTATACCTTTAAAAGTTACCTTCACATTATACTATCTTTCCTTCTAACTTGAACTCATGATGGGTTATTTCCAGTTAAAATATCTGTGTCCTGGCCGGGCGTGGTGGCTCACGCCTGTAATCCTAGCTCTCTGGGAGGCCGAGGCAGGCGGATTGCTCAAGGTCAGGAGTTCAAAACCAGCCTGAGCAAGAGCGAGACCCCGTCTCTACTATAAATAGAAAGAAATTAATTGGCCAACTGATATATATATAAAAAAAATTAGCCGGGCATGGTGGCACATGCCTGTAGTCCCAGCTACTCGGGAGGCTGAGGCAGAAGGATTGCTTGAGCCCAGGAGTTTGAGGTTGCTGTGAGCTAGGCTGATGCCATGGCACTCACTCTAGCCTGGAAAACAAAGCGAGACTCTGTCTCAAAAAAAAAAAAAATAAAAAATAAATAAAATAAAAAAAAAATATCTGTGTCCTCAAGAGTGGTATGCTATCAAACATCCAATCTCAACTTTTCTCTTTGACTGATCTTGCAACAATAGTCACTTAAGGCATAATCACTCTTCACAGATAAATCATTGTCTATTAAACAGTAATTTATTTGATGTGTTCCTGGAAATTTTTTTCTACCATTGGTTTTATAAGACCTAAGTGTTCCACAGCAGAAACTACTAAAATAACACCCTGTTCACAATATATTCATTAAGCACACTTTTAGGAATGTAAGATACTTCATATTCTCATATTTATTATATAAAAATATAATTCAAATTGAATGAAAATGCTTTTTGGTACAGTAGTCTTTGATCTTAGATATTTCCTGAACATTATGGGAAATTGCAAAGCATTTTTAGTGAATGCATTTGGGGTATTTTAACATTGCTTTATAAATGAAAAAAATAAGGTTAGCTAGCATATTATTTTGCTTTAAAGAACAAAAGATGTATCATAAGGTGGTTAATGCTAATTCACGAAAATAATAGGTAACTATTTCATTTTAAGAGAAGAATGAAAAACGAGAGATCAAAAAGTCTTTTAGGCTAGGCATTTGGCTTCAGCATGGTATGGTGAAGGGCTTTGTTTTAACAATATTCCTTGTGATCGCCCAAGTATCTGTGATGAAATTTCAAATGTATAGTAATGTTTATATAGTTTTCCATATAATGAGTAACAAATCTTTCAAATCTACTTGGATGAAAGCTGATTACAGAGAGAAATTTAGTTCTGAAAGTAAAAGCAGCAAAATGCAGCTTCATTAAACAGAAAAGATAATTTCAAAAGTATAAGCTTCTTACATTCATGAACTTCTTAAGGGTTCAAATCTAAAGGCCTTAATTAAAATTTAAAAATTTAACAATAATAAATAAAGGTTAGCCACAACCTCAAGGCACTGGAACCAGAGAATTTCTGGGAACTAAGAGAAGATTTATATCCACACAAGGGTAAACCTAACAGTTTAATTTGACCTAGCAAACCTGAAATCATGCTACAGGGGACTCAAAGCTCTGGGACTCCATGAGCTAAAGGAGGCTCTCCCTGCTTACAGAACTGGGAATAGTATCTTAACAGGAATTAAAGCCTATAGCTGTATAGTAACTTTATAATAATTTTGATAATATCATTGATCAAAGTTATCAAATGTTTAAAATAAGAGTGAGGGGGAGACTAACTGTATACATACTTTGGAATTAAAGCATATACTACTAATTCTTAACGATTTATAACAAAAAAATGAAAGAGGAGATGACACTCCTTTGAAAATCCAAGGAAATGAAAAATTCAGAATTATCTAAAAGAAACAAGTTACACTTACATTTTCTTCTCTAAAGAGAGATATTCACACTATGTATGATGCAAGTCTAAATTAATTTTATAAATATGTGGGACATCTGTCTTGGTGTACACTCTCTAGATTCAAGATAGCTCCAAGCTACTAACACAAATGGAATATGTTAGACACATAAAATACATAGGTACAAACAATTCATTTCTTATTAAAGAAAAGTTCAGTGACGGAGTTGAAAATCAGTAAGTTATTTTAGCAGAAAATCTAACTTAAACTGACATGACTGGCTTGTATTAAAAACTGCCTTGGGATTAATTCTGCACAATGTCTGGCTATATATAAGTCTGTATAGTCATAATTAACACATATTGCTAATGTTTTCTGTGTATCATTCATGTCATTATATTAATTTCAACACATGAGCAATATCTATTCTAACAAGGGAACCATAATTTTAATTTACGAATATGAAGTTTATATTGTTTGGCTTTATTTTCTAGGATAACAACTGTCATGTCTGGGTTGAAAGATGTTCTCACTAAACCAGTAAATAAGATCAGCAAAGGAAATGCATCAGTGAAGCACCCAGAAGTCAGCCTTCAGTGCAACTTACAGCCTAGTGGTATCTTCAGAACTATACACCAAGACCACTAATGTCTTTCTGAGGTTTAACTTGGCATTCGGCTGACTACCCAGAGATTCTGGAGTTTCCTGCCAAATAAAGGACAAACATACCAACTGGGTATGCTGCTGTTTTAAAAAACAATGCCAGATTACAACACTCTTTGTCCACAAAAATGCCTGACATTTCTGGCTTAAGACCTTTTGGGCCTAATAAATAACTCCATTTCTCACAACAGAGCTTTCTTTCATTGATGGGTTTATTAAATAAATAAGTAGTTCATCAGTTTACAGAATGTGTTATTTCACACAATTTAATATGAAAGAACTAGCAGGTGGTACTATTAAGAACCATCAGCAGTAGGAATTGTTTCATAGATGACCAACTTAATCTACCTTTGGAACACTGCCATCCTTTATAAGGTTTTTCCATATAACACATTCAAAGTTTTAGTGCCCATCTACTCAGGGTGTTTATGAAATCCTGGTGCAACTTTAAACTTGACCTATCCCACTGAACTATATTTTATGGGACTGTGTTAAAACTGCTGTGTATTCATCCAGACCACATTCTTTAAGAGAACTTCAAGCCAGAATCATGAATGCAATTTATGAAATCACTCGGCAGCAGCTGGAGAATGTTTTCAATGAGGTGGAAAATCAGACTGAATGTTGGATCACCAAAAAACGGTGGTTATGTTGAAGTCTATAAATTTAAACTGCAATGTTAAAGTCCTATGCACACTGATTTAAGTTGTTTTTAATTTTTTTCTGTCACAAATACAACAAAGATTAAGGCTTAAAGTTAACATGAAAATTTTAAAAACACCCAAAATGGCTATGATGGTATACATGTCTATTAGAAACTTTACTGTTTTTCTCATGCTGGAAGACTAATAGCAACTCATTAGAAAATGTTTCCTTTTTCACTTTACTGTTCTGCTTACTTCTTTTACTTCACAGAATTTATTGATTATAACAGTTAAGGACAATGAGTAAAATTCAGGAAAAAACACTCAACTGGAATTTCATGGGAGAATCAACTTTTTTATGCTTACTGACCCAAACATATCAGTTGACCAATAGTCAATAAATATTTTCTTAAAAGAGATATGAATTACTTATTGCATTTGCTTACTAAATAACATCAACAACAACAAAAAAAAAATAGTGAATCTCAATGGCTAGAGCAAGTAACCCAAACTGAAGCTGTAAGAATATTTATCTAAAATTGACTATATAAGACAAAATGCTAAACACTAATATTTATCTCAGATATTCCTCACAGTCCTATGAAGTGGACTCTCTTACAGTCTCCACTGTAAGATAAGGAAAATGTAGCCTTGCAATGTTAAGCAACATGCTCAAGGTCAGCAGGTCAGTTAAAACAGGAGATAAACTTCAAATCCAGTCTTTGTCAACATTTCAAGCCCTTAACTAGTACACTTCTTCTGATTATAGTATTTTTAGTTTAAGCCTTCTTTTATACCTTTTAATGGATCATTAGAAACATTTTAAATCACTAATCAAATAGTTTACTTCAAATTTGCTCTAACATTATATTCCAGAGAAGAAATTTATATTCTTTCAAAACTATTTTTCTTAAAACTCTTTTGTATTGGGGAAACTCATGAATAGGCAATGTAGCAGAGTCTTTTGAGTTAATTACTGTAAGTAAATAAACATAGATACCTACGAGTCTTTGACATAATTCTCCAGAATGTGAAATGATCCAATACTCTTGATTTTACTTCTAGAACCTGTTTTTACCTCTTTCACATCTATTGCCAGTACTCTGGTCCAGGACTTCATCATTTCATACTTAGACCACTGCATGTGGCCTCCAAATGTCTCTGACCTGCTTCCTTTACAGACCATGCCCTACACTGCTACCATAGTTCCGTCCTTAAAAAACATATTTGATCATTTTATTCCTTTTACCCATGAGAACTTTTAACATACTCAATGTTCAACAATTGTAGTATAACATGCAAAGCCCCCTAACCTCTACCACTACCATCTTGCTGCCTCTATCCAGCCCCAGCCATCTTTCAGGTATCACACTTAGTATATTTCATCATATATTATTTGCTTTGAAAATTCTCATTTTTCTGCTTAATATTGCTTAGATTTGGGTTTGATAGGCTTGGGATTTCCTTCAGGTTTTTCTTTTTTTTGAAGAGAAAATGCATGCTTATCAGTACATGCCTTTTTAAAAAAAAAACTAGCCACTTAGATCACCTGGCTTAGATCAGGAGTGGAGGAGATGACACAGTCTGACACCCTGTGGGCCTTTAAAGGGGTCAAATTTAAGAAAGGAGGCATTTTTTTTCTCTAAAAAAAAAAAAAAGAATGATGTAGGCAAGCATAAATGTAATTAAAGATAAGTCTAAAAGTAGAAAAGGAAGGAGAAGGATGAAACAAGATCATCTGCTTAAAATGAGGACTAGCAGAAAGCCCCAGAAGAAGCAAATATGTCCATCAGCCTCTGTGGGCACATTAGCACAGTGGTTCTCAACCCTGGCTGCACACCAGAATCACCTGGGAAGCGTCTAAAAGTCCCTGCCAGGTGCACTCTGGGCCAATTACATCAGAATCTCTAGGGGTAGAACCCAGGCATTGGTATTTTTTCCAGCACTCCCAGGTGATTCCAGCATACAGTCAAGGATGAAATCCACCCAGTTAAGACAAAACTGATGAGAAAGGACCACAGAAGAGAGCTGACAGCTCAGATTACTGGAAAGCAAGGATGCATTATAGTACCCAGAAGCATAGTTACAATTTTCCCCAAGAATGCTTAGTAGCTTGGGAGCAGGGTCCAGTAAAAAGAAAGACCAGGTTTATCAAGAGTTGAAAACTGGCAGAGTTCAAATTAATAGAGACCTGATCTCATACTACTGCAACTACTGACCACAGGCTCCAGACTGGATAAGAAAAGAAGTCAGGAAGTGATGAAAGATTGAGCAAACAGCTGTCAACGAATTAGGTGAACAAGTAGAAATAGTGTCATGAAAGAGGGATAATTTGACACCAGAGAGTAGGAATTCTAGGTTTAAAATTTAAGTTTTCTCAGGTGGCACTATTCTGAGTGATTATATGATCTAGAGCAGGGATCCTCAAACTTTTTAAACAGGGGGCCAGTTCACTGTCCCTCAGACCATTGGAGAGTGCGCACTGTGGGCCCAGGACAAGACGGCTGCTAAGCAGGACAGGCAGTGGTGGCAAAAACACCTGGATAAATGTGCTAGGCAGCCCGTATGTGGCCGGTGGGCCGTAGTTTGAGGACACCTGATCTAGAGCAAGGCCACAGGAGAGAATTGCTAAAGTAGAAAAGGTAAAAGTCATTGGCAATGAAAATCTTTTGAGAACAAGAGATTGAGGTTAGGGTGTTAGCTGAGGCATTACCAGGCATTTTTGAGTTGCCCAGGCTGCCTATAGGATCTAGGAAGAAGAAACCATGTCAAAGGGCCTGGTGAAGTCTGAGGCACAATGCAGAGTGAGTAGAGGACAGCAGTCAGCAAAGTCAGGTAGTACAAAACTCAGAAGCCAGTGGCCTTATTAATGAGGTGGAAGAGAAATGGACTGAAGTGGCTGAGTGGCTGCAAGAAACTGACAACCCTAATCACAGAAGCAAGTCCTAAATGAGTGAATGAGCAACATCTACCTGAGAGGACTGAGTTCTGTCAATTAAGGGGAGAAAATAAAACATCTTTTCAAACCCATATTCGCTCAGGTCTTTCCCACCCTCAGCTTAATGTTCATCATTGGCTTCCACTGCTCTTAAGATAAAGATGTTACCAGGGCCTACAAGGTCTAGCATGACCAGTGTCCAGCCTCATCATGTTCCACTCGCCCTCCTTGCTCTCTGCACATCAGCCTAAGGGCCTTTTTACAACTTACCAAACGTGCATATGTTTCCTCCTACCAAAGGGCCATTTCATACTTCTGTTCCCTTAGTCTTGAACTCTCTCACCTCCCTCCTATCTCCACCTACTTAACTCATTCATGTTTCTATTTTCAGCTTAAATATTACTTAGGGAAGCCTTCCCAAACCTCCCACATTTGGTCATCTGCTCCTGAGATACCACTTATCAATGTAGTTTTACACTTATTTGGTGACCATATAATTAATGTCTGTCTCTCCAACTCCACTGTCAGTGCCACAAGGGCAAAAACTGTATCTATGATATTCACCCTTTATTCCTAACGCCTAGCAAAGTGACTGAAACATGGTAGGCCCAATAGAAATACTGTGAATGAGTGAATAAATATATGAATGGATACATGAATGAATGAGAAGTAACATGGTGAAAAGGCTTGGAATCTTGATACTATTTGTGCAGCAGCTAGAGATACCACTCATTGAGTGCTTCCTGTGTGCCAGATATGGCTACTCATTTAATCCATGCATCAACCTCCGAGATAGGTTTTACCATCTCAATTTTATAAATGAGGAAATTGGCACTGAAAGAGATTAAATGACTTGCCTACTGTCTCCCAGGTGAGAAGTGCTAGAGCCAGGGTTTTTCCAGGTAGAGGTACCCTATCTTTATATAGAGCTGGCTGTAGGGATACCTACAGTTAAAGCCAACTTATCCTCAAAAAAGGAACTCCAGGTATACACACATATCTGAACACGTACCAGAAGCCGGTGCTCTTCACCAGGACATTTTACAACAGAATGGAGGTCCCAAAGGTTGGAAACTGGGTCAGTGGAGGAAAATAGGTTTGGATGGGGAGCTTGATAAAATTGCAGAGAGGACAGATAGCAAAATGGTCATAAAAAATCAGGGAGGAGAAGGAGGCAGCATAAAGATTGATTCATTGACCCTGTAGAGATCTTCCCAGGGAGGAAAGGAAGTTTTCATTCCAATGAGACATCATGAAGGTAACCAGTTCCTGCCAATGACAAAAGTCTCTTCCATATTCTATGAAACAAAATTCTAACATTTATTATTTGTCCCAATACATGAGCTTTTTTTTTAAAGGAAAAACTGGTTTCTAATGGCAGGAACCCCTAAGGCTCACAATTATGCAGAGGTAGAGTGTTTTTCACGTAGTAACAATACTATACGGGCTCCCTGACATTTAAAATACTAATAGAATTCAACCTTGACCACAACAGCAGGTCCAAAGCACATGAACCTCTATACACATATGGAATATGTGAGAAAATAAACATTACTGATTTTTTTTTTCTATCTACTTTTGGTCAAAAATCCAAATGACAGAAGAGACATTCACATGCTGTATTAGTTTCCTAAGGCTATCATAACAAATTGGCACAAACTTGGTGGCTTCAAACAGAAACTTATCCTGTCACCTTTCTGGAGGCTGCAAGTCTGAAATCTAGGTGTCAGCAGGGCCATGCTCTCTCTGAAATCTCTAGGAGAGGATCCTCCCTTGCCTTGTCCTAGCTTTTGGCAGTTGCCTGCAATCCTTGGTGTGCCTTGGCTTGTAGCAGCATCACTCCAATCTCTGCCTCTGTTGTCACATGGCCTCTTCCCCTGTTTATGTGTGTGTGTGTGTGTGTGTGTGTCCAAATTTCCCTCTTCTTATAGAGCACCAGTAATTGGATGAGGACCCACTGTAATGAGTATGGCCTCATCTTAGCTTGATTACATCTGCAAAGACTCTATTTCCAAAAAGGGTCACATTCACAGGTACCGGGTGGTGGTGGGGGGGTGAGGTCTTAAAACATCTTTTTGGGGGATCCAGTACAATCCATAACATATGGCGACCACCCATTCCTCTAGGTGATTTAAATGCTACTTTTCTATGAATTCAGATTACCAGAGGGCAGCGTGCCTACACTTAATTCACTTAGCATTCACTTAAAGGCTTTTAATTTTTCAGTCAAATGCCCCTTATTTTTACTAAAGGGTTAAATAAAAAGTATGAAAATCCAAATTGGCTTCTTCTACAAAATCACTACTGAAAACAATAATTATGTTTTTTTAGAAAGCATTTTTATAATTACCATGACAAAAGTTTATTTCTCCTAACGAAAATGAAAAATTTTCTTTTGTTTGACAATTAGGAAGCTTAGCAGTCTACACTATAGTACCATACTAATACTTAGTAGTCCATAGTATCATAATACTATAGTAGTCTAGCTCAGTGTTTCTTAAATTTGTGGGGGTAGGGGGTGGTGAGTTAGAGAGGGAAATGATTAAAAACACAGATGCCTGGGACCCACTCCAAACCTATAAAATTGGAAGTGATGGGGATGAGGCCCAGGCTTATTCACTGCTGACAAGCATCCAAGTCATTCTTCTACACACCAAGTTTGAGTACACCAGGCTAGGGTTTTTTAATACTCCATTTCCCCCTTTATTCTCAGGGGTATATAATTTACAAGTTCTATATTTTAATAGTCTGGTATCTTTTATTGCAAACTGTATCATATATTTTAGAATGTTTACAATTAAGATTAAGAAGCAATTTCTAAGTATGCTACTTCTGAACTACCCTTTTGAAATAATACTTGTGGCTTATTTTAGGTCCTATAGCACTTTTTTCCCCAAAGATGACATACGTTCTCAAACAGATGGCTTTATTCATCCTTACCAAGCCCCTCTGAGGTACACTTGAAGAAGAAACTATGATTCCCTTCAAAAAATAGAGGTTCAAGTCCAAGTCAAACTGAGTATTTATTAAACACCTTTAATGGTCAAGACTCTGTTAAATATCACCTCATCAGAACAGGTAATAAATAGGGAGGTACATCTCTGAATATGGAAAGGTTAGTGCACCACTTAAATACTTCACGGCACCATTTACCATCTCCTGTTTGTACAGAATTAAACAGTCTGGGCAGTTTAATTATTTTAATTGATCAGTGTAAGCAATTGTGAACAAGTCTGAATAAGAGCTTCAAGTACAAGTACTTTCTTCTTTCCACATTTTCTCATCTTCATTTCACTTGTAAACACCAACTAAAGCCTCCCAAACATAAGATTATAAGGTACTATAAAGTATTACAGTCCCTAAGGTGAAAAAAAAATACTCGTTTCCATAGCCTTCTATAGTTGATACTGCAAAAAGATATAGTCGGTTTGAAGTCTTTTGTGAACTCCCTTGTGAGACTCTACTGTTGACTGTGGTTAGAATACATTCAAAAGTATAATCAGATTGCATCATCACCATCACCTGCTCAGAGGCGAGTTGCAGAAACATGTGCTCATGAGGCTGAAGCTGGCTTATTGTACTACACTCTCATGTGGGCTTGCCAGAGAGATTAGTCACCATTTTGCAGCTGGTTTCAAATTCAGTTGCTGCGATAGAAGTGCAGATGCAATGGCTTACCCTAATTATATTGCTCCAGTTTAATCTTTCCATTTGTAGCATACTATATACTGGATCAAATTCAAGACTCTTGGTTGGTTTCAAATAGAAGAGACTTCAAAATCACACTTTGTGATCCTCCCCTACAGCTTGCTGATCATATTTCATCACTGTGTCTTTAGGATCTTCTGAATCCACCCCAAAGGTGATGTCAGCTCTCTAAGCCTTCACTGAATCTTATTAATTAACAAAAAGGCATGAAAAACTGTTCTTTAAAAAATTGGTTAAGTAAAAGAGAATTATGTCATTTCTAAAAACACTCTTTTATATTTAAAAAAATTTTCCATTTTCTCCCTGCTTGGAATTAAACATACTAGCAAACCCTAAGGAAATTAATTGTAATAAGTGGTTTCTAATCTTCTGATGATCAGAATCACTCAGGAAGTTTTAAACACACACACACACACACATTTCTCCAGCTTTGCCCTCGACCTACTAAGTCATAAGTGAAAGAGGCTTCTTTTAAAATCAATCTAGAAGTTAAATAAAGCTTATGCTGGCACTACTTCTGAGAGTCAGATAGAAAAAAGAAAGAGAAAAAGAAAAGAATAGATTTCTACCTTTTTCAGACAGGTCTTTTTACTCCTTATTATTGTTCATATTTTTAAAATGCCATGTGTCAAGAATGATGTCTAATACAAAGAGATGAAGTAATGAGGACTTTAAAACAAAAGAAGAAATAAAATCCTAGTATCATCAGATTCACAGAAGCAAATCAGACATGAGGCTCCAAGAGGAGATTTTCAGACATGAATAATAATGACAAGGAGTACAACACACATTTACAAATAGTCTGAAATTTCTAGGTATATGTTTCAATTTGTTGTATGCATATAGTGTTTTTCTTCAAAATTGAAGATATGATTTTGAAGGTATACATTTTAAAATTTAGATTATGCATTTCTACTCTCTTGTTTAATAATTCACTCATTCCACACTAGAGCTGGGAACACAGTGATAAACAAGAACAGACAACCCATGCCCCTACTATGAATACAATATCATAAATGGCATTATAAAAATATTAAAATAGTTCTATTATTAAAATAAAGTGTATTATAAAAAATTCACATCAACATATTTCAAAATACCTTTAGGGATAAAGATAACATATTCAAGTTTTAGTTGACAACTTATTTGGAAAAATCACTCATGTTCTGTAATATTTCTCCTTACCAAATGAATAAGGCCAGTTTGACTTTATTATATGATCTAAAATTTATAATTTATTCTACAAAAAGGTGAAGTTAATAAATGAACATTATACCATGGGTTATTAAACATACTGCTAAAATAATGAATCACTGGTCAATATTAAAAACTGTATTTCCCTAAAGTAAACTCTAAAAGCTACGCAACTATGACAAGCAGAATCTATAGTACTCTGTCATTATGCTTAATATTCTAAAATAACCATTAAACATCAAGTTTAATAGAGAAGTTTCTTGAACAGACTTTCACATGACAGAATATGTTAATCAAACAATTATTAATGGCCAACTGTAAACTTTAAGCATACATAGTAGAGGTGAGATCTAAGCAAAATCTTGAGGACAAAATTTCAAACTCACTCTCTTATCAAGGCCACAGTTCTTGAACCATTTATGATTACAAACTAATACTTTTGTTATTTAAACTGTATTTAAAAAAAATACAAATTTTACAGATATTCCATATTGTTGATGCCTTTCTAAAGTGGAAAAAATGGATGAAGTAAGTAAGTAGAGGCTATCTTAGACAATGTGATTAGAACTTTCTTCACATAAAAATTGAGTTAAAGTAGGAAATCATAAAAAATAATGTGTACCTTAAGCATTTTAATTCAAAACATATAAATTATGAATATTTAATAGAGTGAATAATTTGAAGTTATTTAGGCAAAATATATTTTTTCCTGGCATTGTCCCTTCCCATATTATATTACTGAATCCTGATTCAGGCTGTTATTCAATACAACATAAAATTATTTCTAGGGCATCTGTAACTACCTATGATAAGAATAACTTTTGCCTCTGGATTGCTCTTATCCTCTCTTTCTTTTTATATTTAGATCTACCCTTTTCTGTTGTTACAACTTGTATCATTTCTGCATCTATAATTTCATTGTCAAAAACAATCAAAAAACTGTTTTAGTTTACCATATATTATTTTCTTTCTAATTGGCAAAAAGTCTTCAATTTGTCTGAGATAATTTAAATAAAAACACACAATAGCAACTATGTTTTTCACTATTGCCTTATAATGAAGGATATTCTTCAGTCATAGTTGTCACAAAAGTTTAGCAAATGCTTCAATGTAAATTTTGCTCTATGCTATCACTATACTTTTTTTAAATGTTTAATAAATGTTACCTATTTTATATGGCTGCTACTTCAATCTTACACCTTTTTTTCCCCAAATTCAAACTGAAAATCTTTTTTTATATATTTCCTCTTTAAATATTCTAGAATCCCCTAATTCACAGGTTAGAGCAAGGATATTACATTCAACACCAAAACTAGGGCTGTTAAGTCACTTTCTTTTCTTTCTTTCTTTTTTTTTTTTCAGGAAACTTGTGGATCTTTACCTTCATTTTAAAAAATATTGCTATTGAAAAACTCTATCCTTAACTGAATGAAAGTAGAGATTTTATTTGTATTGTTCATCCCTGTATATCCAATGAGCACCTGGCACGTAGAAAGTATTCAGACATTGTCTGAATGCATGAATGATGATATAATCTCATGGAAGCAGTAATTATTGAAATAACAGTCTACTTTTTAAAGTTAACTTTTCAAGGAACTAGCTTTGGTTGTCAACAGCTATGAGTTGCAGAGTTAGGAGAAAATTCATTAAGTTAGCTAATCTAACATCTATAAGGTTTAAGGACAACTCTTCTGTTACCACAATTCACCAAGATCACTGATGAAACTTCATTCATAAATCTAGTGGAAACTTTTCAGTTCTTTTTTGTAGGTCACTTTGTGTAAGGTCCTAAGAAAAAGGATGTGAAGACACTTAATGTACAGTTGTTTCAGGTAAATTTAATTTTTTCAACTGTTTCTATGCTGAAGGTACATATTGATAGGGAAAGGTTCTATGATTCAGAGTCCAACTAGTAAAAAACTAAATAATATATGATATATTTTTTTAAAGTCCTAAGATTTACAAATCTGCCCATAACAAAAACTGCAGTTCATGAGTTCTAGTTGCACTGCTGCCTAAGGCTACTGTAATTCCTTCTGTAGATTTTTTTTTTACTCTATTGCCACATGCTCTGCTTTTCTAGGTCATCATTTGAAATAGTTGAAACAGTTCTTCAACTACATGATATAATGGATTTAAAAGTGTCTTTATCAAGAAAAAACATAAACCATTTGTAAATTTTTGAACAACAGGTTGATTACAAAACAATTACTCTCTACAAGTGCCCAATACCCTGATTCCTGACTTTTTCCCAATTTCCAACCCATCTATTATTTGCTTTAACCTTCCCATGTGGGAAAGATTTTAGCCTGAGGCCTTTATTTACAGTTAGGGACACCTGATTAGAGTTCTAAAGCCTTTCTTATGTAAACCCAACATATAATACATTGTACACGATCTCCAGTTATATTTAAGCAAATAAGAATTTAAAGAAATTTACAAATAGATCTACTGATGATTCCTAGATTCTAAGTCATCTCATCCACACCTAAATTGACAATTCCTTTTTTTTTTTTTTTTTTTTTTTTTGAGACAGAGTCTCGCTTTGTTGTCCAGGCTAGAGTGAGTGCCGTGGCGTCAGCCTAGCTCACAGCAACCTCAAACTCCTGGGCGTCAGCCTAGCTCACAGCAACCTCAAACTCCTGGGCTCGAGTGATCCTTCTGCCTCAGCCTCCCGAGTAGCTGGGACTACAGGCATGCGCCACCATGCCCGGCTAATTTTTTATATATATATATCAGTTGGCCAATTGATTTCTTTCTATTTATAGTAGAGACGGGGTCTCGCTCTTGCTCAGGCTGGTTTTGAACTCCTGACCTTGAGCAATCCGCCCGCCTCGGCCTCCCAAGAGCTAGGATTACAGGCGTGAGCCACAGCGCCCGGCCAGACAATTCCTTTTTTATTTTAGCAATTAAACTGTATAAAGTATTTCTAAAGCATTTAGCTTTTTGCAGAAATAAGTACTCCAACTTTATACTCATATTTTTAATTAAATTACGCAATTACAATAACAGGTACACACACTTAGGAACAAACAGTAACACCTGCAAAGGACACACACTGCTGGAGCAGCTGAAGCACGTCTGCTCACCAGAGAATAGACTAGATGCTGTCAACATTCAGGGCTTTACAGAAAACTTGGAGAATATGTTCAATCTGCAAAGTCACATAAGTAGAGGTCAGTTAAGACTTCTCTTATTACACTTTTCTTTGAGAAAGATGGGGACTCCTCTTTTCCAAAGAAATGGATTTAAAAAACCACTAAAAAAGGAAGCAAAGGTATTTTAAGGACATGAAAGATAAATTTTGACTTTTCAAATCTTTGTCAAGGAACAATTCTATACTTCTGACTCTTATTTTAAAGATATACTAATATCATTATATTTTTAAAATAAATGTTTCCAAAGAATTTTTTTTTTTTTTTTTGGAGACAGAGTCTCACTCTGTTGCCCGGGCTAGAGTGCTGTGACATCAGCCTAGCTCACAGCAACCTTAAACTTGTGGGCGCAAGTGATCCGTCTGCCTCAGCCTCCTGAGTAGCTGGGACTACAGGCATGTGCCACCATGCCCAGATAATTTTTTCTATATATTTTAGTTGGCCAATTAATTTTTTTTTATAGAATTTTTTTTCGGCATATTATGGGGGTACAGATTTTAAGGTTTCAATAGATGCCCATTTTCCCCCCTCCCCCCAAAAGTCTGAGTCTCCATCATGACCATCCCCTAGATGGTGCACATCTCACTCATTATGTATGTATATACCCGCCCCCCTCCCCCCTCCCACCTACCCAATACCCTATTACTGTAGTACCTATGTGTCCACTTAGGTGCTACTCAGTTAATACCAGTTTGCTGGAGAATATATCTGATGCTTGTTTTTCCATTCTTGGGATACTTCACTTAGTAGTATGGGTTCCAGCTCTAACCAGGAAAATATAAGATGTGCTATATCACCATTGTTTCTTAGAGCTGAATAGTACTCCATGGTATACATATACCACATTTTATTAAT
Organism: Microcebus murinus; assembly: GCF_040939455.1. Classification (NCBI taxonomy): domain Eukaryota; kingdom Metazoa; phylum Chordata; class Mammalia; order Primates; family Cheirogaleidae; genus Microcebus; species Microcebus murinus. Next base: position 41,684,907 of record NC_134112.1, read on the forward strand.
CCATTCTTGGATGGATGGGCACTTGGGCTGTTTCCACAGCCTTGCAATTATGAATTGTGCTGCTATAAACATTCGAGTGCAGGTGTCTTTTTTGTAGAGTGTCATTGGATCATTTGGGTAGATGCCCAGCAATGGGATTGCTGGATCAAATGGTAGATTCACTTGTATCGCTTTAAGGTATCTCCATATTGCTTTCCACAGAGGTTGAACTAGTTTGCAGTCCCACCAGCAGTGTAGGAGTGTTCCTCTCTCTCCGCAACCACGCCAGCATTTATTGTTTGGAGATTTTTTGATAAAGGCCATTCTCACTGGGGTTAAGTGATATCTCATTGTGGTTTTGATTTGCATTTCCCTGATGATTAGAGATGTTGAGCATTTCTTCATATGTTTGTTGGCCATTCTTCTGTCTTCTTTAGAAAAATTTCTGTTCAAGTCTTTTGCCCACTTTTTAATGGGGTTATTTGATTTTTTCTTCCTGATTTTCGTGAGTTCTAAGTATATTCTAGTTATCAATCCCTTATCGGATGCATAGGATGCAAAAATTTTCTCCCATTCTGTAGGTTGTCTGTTTACTTTCATGACTATTTCTTTGGCTGTGCAAAAGCTTTGTAGTTTGATCATGTCCCATTTATTTATTTTTGTTGCTGCTGTGATTGCCTTTGGGGACTTCTTCATAAACTCTTTGCCCAGGTCGATGTCTAGGAGAGTGTTTCCAACTTTTTCCTCTAGAGTTCTAATAGTTTCATACCTTAGGTTTAAGTCTGTTATCCAGCGTGAGTTGGTTTTTGTGAGAGGTGAAAGGTGTGGGTCCTGTTTTAGCCTTCTACAGGTGGCTATCCAGTTTTCCCAGCACCATTTATTGAAAAGGGATTCTTTTCCCCAGCGTATGTTTTTGTCTGCTTTGTCAAAGATGAGATGGCTATATGAGGATGGTTTTATATCAGGATTCTCACATCTGTTCCACTGGTCAATATTCCTATTTTTTTGCCAATACCATATTGTTTTAATTACTACAGCTTTGTAGTATAGTTTGATATCTGGCATATTAATGCCTCCCATTTTGTTTTTGTTGCCTAAAATTGCTCTTGATATTCGGGGTCTTCTTTGGTTCCATACGAAGCGTAAAATTATTTTTTCTATATCTGTGAAGAATGCTGATGGGATTTTAATAGGTATTGCATTGAATCTGTAGATCAGTTTGGGTAGTATAGACATTTTGATGATATTGAGTCTGCCGATCCACGAGCATGGTATGGATTTCCATCTGTTTACATCCTCTGCTATTTCCTTCCTCAGTGTTTCATAGTTCTCCCTGTAGAGGTCTTTTACGTCCTTGGTTAAGTATACTCCTAGGTACTTTAATTTCTTTGTTGCTATTGTGAAGGGAATTGAGTTTTTGATTCAGTTCTCAATTAGATTGTTGTTGGCGTATATGAATGCCTGTGATTTCTGTGTATTGATTTTGTATCCTGAGAATTTACTAAATTCATTGATCAGTTCCAGGAGTTTCTTGGTTGAATCCTTGGGGTTTTCTAGATACAATATCATATCATCAGCAAACAGTGAAAGTTTGATCTCTTCTGCCCCTATTTGGATACCTTTGATTCCATTTTCCTGTCTGATTGCTGTAGCCAAGACTTCCAGTACTATGTTGAACAGAAGTGGAGATAGTGGGCAGCCTTGTCTGGTTCCAGTTCTAAGTGGGAATGATTTCAATTTTTCCCCATTCAGTATGATGTTGGCTATGGGTCTGTCATATATGGCTTGTATCATTTTTAGGTATGTCCCTTCTATGCCTATTTTCTTAAGTGCTCGTATCATGAAAGGGTGTTGAATTTTGTTAAAAGCTTTTTCTGCATCTATTGAAAGAATCATGTGGTGTTTTTGCTTCTGTTTATGTGGTGAATTGCATTTATAGATTTACGTATGTTGAACCATCCCTGCATCCCTGGGATGAAGCCCACTTGGTCGTGGTGGATTATTTTTATGATAAGTGTCTGGATTCGGTTAGCTAAGATTTTGTTGAAAATTTTTGCATCTATATTCATTAGGGATATTGGTCTGTAGTTTTCTTTTTTTGTTGCATCCTTTCCTGGTTTTGGTATCAGAGTAATATTCGCTTCATAAAAGGTGTCGGGGAGGTTTCCGTTCTTCTCGATGTTGTGGAATAGTTTCTGCAAGATAGGTACTAGTTCTTCTTTGTAAGTATGGTAAAATTCAGGTGTGAAGTCATCTGGACCGGGACTTTTCTTTTTAGGGAGATTTTTAATTGCTGTTTCTATTTCAGCTGTTGAGATTGGTCTGTTCAGGGAATCTATTTCTTCCTGGTTGAACCTAGGGAGACTGTGTGTTTCTAGAAATTTGTCCATTTCCTCCACATTTTCTAGTTTGTGTGCATAAAGATTTTTGTAGTATTCATAAATTGTATCTTGTATCTCTTTGGGATCAGTTGTGATATCTCCTTTTTTATTCCTGATGGAGCTTATTAGAGATTTCTCTTTTCTGCTTTTTGTTAGCTTAGACAATGGTGTGTCAATTTTGTTTATTTTTTCAAAGAACCAACTTTTTCTTTTATTAATCTCCTGAATAGCTTCCCTGTTTTCAATTTCGTTTAGTTCTGATTTGATCTTGTTGATTTCACTTCTTCTGCTGGGTTTGGGGTTGGTCTGTTCTTCTTTTTCCAGCTCTTTGAGTCGTTTCATTAGATTGTCTATTTGTGATCTTCTTGTCTTTTGGTTATAGGCATTTATGGAGATAAACTTTCCTCTCAGAACTGCATTAGCTGTGTCCCAGAGGAGTTGATAACTTGTCTCTCCATTGTCGTTTTCTTCATAGAACTTTTTTATTTCTGTCTTGATTTCTTCATTTACGAAGTAATCATTTAGTAGGAGGTTGTTTAATTTCCACGTTTTTGTGTAGAAATGTGAGTTTCTGTTAGGGTTGATTTCTAGTTTTATTCCACTGTGATCTGAGAAGGTACATGGTATGATTTCTATTTTTTTAATTTCTTGAGATTGTCTTTGTGTCCTAGGATATGGTCAATCTTAGAGAATGTCCCGTGAGCTGATGAGAAGAACGTATATTCAGTGGATTTTGGGTAGAATGTTCTGTAGATGTCTGTCATTCCCAATTGTTCTAGAGTTTTGTTTAAGTCCATTATTTCTTTATTAATTTTCTGTTTGGAGGATCTGTCTCGTGCCGTCAGTGGGGTGTTGAAATCTCCGGCGATTATGGAATTGCTATTAATCCATTTGCTTAGCTCCAGTAAGGTTTGCTTTATGAATCTGGGTGCACCTAAGTTGGGTGCATATATATTTAAAATTGTTATCTCTTCTTGTTGGACTGTGCCCTTCACCATTATATAATGACCCTCTTTGTCTTTTACTACTTTTGTTGGTTTAAAAACTAAATCGTCTGAAATTAGAACTGCCACACCAGCCTTCTTTTGGCTTCTATTTGCTTGGAATATTGATCTCCACCCTTTTATTTTTAGTCTATATGCATCCTTGCAGGTTAGATGTGTTTCCTGAAGACAGCATATACTTGGCCTGTATTTTCTTATCCATTCAGCCAGCCTATGTCTCTTGAGTGGAGAGTTTAAGCCATTCACATTTATTGAGAGAACTGATAGGTAAGGTAGATTACTGATCATTCTGTTGGGTTGGATGTTGTTGCTATGATTTCTGTCTTGAGCCATTGTAATATCTGGCCTTTAATATCTTTGGGTTTTGGTTGTTTTTATATTCGTGGGTTATTATTATGATGTTCCGTGCATAACGCTGTTTTAAGTACTTCTTGTAGGGCTGGTCTTGTCTTGGTGAATTCTCTGAGCCTTTGCTTGTCTGAGAATGTTTTTATTTCTCCTTCATATATGAAGCTTAGTTTTGCAGGGAATAATATTCTAGGCTGGGCATTGTTTTGTTTCAAAAGAGTGAGAATGGGGCCCCAGTCTCTCCTTGCTTGTAAAGTCTCATTAGAAAAGTCTGATGTTATTCGAGTTGGCTTTCCCTTGTATGTCACTTGCTTCTTTTGTCTTACAGCTCTTAGAAGGGCCTCTTTAGTTGATACTTTGGTCAGTCTGATGACTGCATGTCGTGACGTCTTCCTGTTTGCGTTGAATCTCCCAGGGGTCCTCTGAGCTTCTTGAACTTGTATATCGAGATTTTGAGCAAGGCCTGGGAAATTTTCCTCTATTATATCTTCAAACAGCTTGTCCAACCCTTGAGTGTTGTCTTCTTCCCCTTCTTGTAACCCTATGACCCTCACATTAGGTTTCTTCACATAATCCCACAGCTCTTGTAGGCTTTGCTCTTTTCTCTTGTTTCTTTGCTCTATTTCTGTGACTGATTTATTTAATTGGAGGGTGTTATCTTCAAGCTCTGAGATTCTTTCTTCTGTATGATCTACCCTGTTCTTGAGACTTTCCACTATATTTTGTAGTTCCTTGAATTGATTCTTCATTTCCAGGAGTTCGGTTACACTTTTCTTCATTGTGTCTATTTCTTTTCCCATATCCTGGAGACTTTTTGTGGTTTCTTTGTGTTGGTTATTGAGTTGTTGTTGCAGCTGGGTGAGTGTTCTTATGATCCACATACGAAATTCCTCTTCTGTCATATTGGTTGCCTGATTTTGGTCGGTGTCCATTTCTAGGGGGCTGGTGCTCCTCTTTAGGGGTGTGTTTTCCGTTTGGTTCTTCATATTTCCTGAGTTCTTTCGTTGATTTCTTCCCATGTCTATCAGTTGTTGTTTCTTTCCTTAGGTTATTGTTTGGGTATGCACATACCTTGTTTAGTTTCTGAGGCGTTAGGTGGTGTCTGTGGGTGAAATTGGACCACTCCCTGTATATTGAGTCGGTGGGTGCCTTGGAAAGGCTGTGCAAGATGCCGTCCCTGTCAGTAGGTGGCGTTTGCTTGGAGGAACAGGCTATACTGTTGATTTTGTGTCCTGTTTACAGCTCTTGTTCTGGGCGGAGCTGGGTTGGGTAAGCCTGCCCTCAGGCCGTTAGCAGGGGTCAAAGTTCTGTTCTCTGCTTCCAGGGAAAGCTGTCAGGGCGGGGCTGGAATGGTCCGGCTCAGCCAGAAAGTCTGTGTGTGGGGGTGGGGCTGTCTGAGACCCGCAGTCTGGAGCGGGCCTCGCTTCTTTCCACCCTCCCCAACTCTGCAGCTACTCCTGGGCCTCTGCCAGCAGGCCAGACCACAAGCCACCAGGCCTCCCGGGACTGTGATGTCAGCGGGGAGGTTCCCTGCACAGGAACGTCACCTGGGTTGGGCGCACGGCCTCCTCCTGGGAGGAGGGTTGCCCTCTAGGATGCTGATCCGCCCCTGGAGACACACACACCTCAGTAGGCTGTTCACGTATAACCCTTCTGTGCCCCGGGCAATGCTAGCCCTAGGTGCAGGGGATCTGGTCTGCTGGTCTGACCTCTGGGTCCCAGAGTTCAAACTGTATCCCCACCAGGGAGAGGATTTCCAGTCCCAATTCACCCACAGGGAGCCCAAGCTGGGTCTATGTCTCTCAGCCTCTGAGTCGGCACCGTTCTCCTGGGAACACGGTGCCAGCAGCACCTAGGAGGGCAGGCGGGTAGGGAGCTCACAGTCTGAGTTCCCCTGAGTCAGGTGTAGGGTCCCAAATGGGAAGGTCCTGTTCCCTGGAGTTGCCTCTGGCTGGTGGCTGTATTGTCTCTCTGGGCAGCCGCAGATAGGGTCAGCGGAGGGGAGGAGGAGGCAATATGGCGCCTGCCGCGCGGCTCGGGTCTGTGCACACGGAGGTGCCCGGAGGAAGTTGGGAACCTGGTGCCACGTCTGCTACAGGCTCACCGTTGGCAGGCGGCGGCGGTCTCTGGGCTGGTGTCCGCAGGTCTCTCCACCCGCTGGGGAGCCCACCAGCAGTCCCGAATGCAGGGGAGGGGAAACAGCAAATCCACCTACCCTTGCCGCTGGTCTCCGGGCTGCTCCGGTGGTCTCAGCCTCCAGTTCTCCTCCGCAGCCTCCTCCCATGGAGTCTCCGGGGGTCTCAGGTACCCCTCCTTCTGGCCCTGGTCTGCTGTATGCTCGTCTTCTTGCTTCTTTCCTCTAATTTCTGCTAGAATCTGTCTTTTTTGCAGAGACACTCTGTCTAGTGGTGTTATTCGTCCGCCATCCTGCTCCTCCCCCCTATTTTCTTTCTATTTTTAGTAGAAACTGGGTCTCCCTCTTGCTCAGGCTGGTTTCGAACTCCTGACTTTGAGCAATCCTCCTGCCTCTGCCTCCCAGAGTGCTAGGATTACAGGCATGAGCCACTGCGCCTGGCCTCCAAAGAAATTTGATTGTGAATATATAATAAATAATAAATGTTAATCACAATATTTAAATATATTTAAATTTTTACTTAGTGCAATAAAACTCATTATTCAAATAAGATATTCAATAAATGTAAGTTTTTTCATTTTGAAATAGATAATGCTGTATTTTTATTAATAATGAAGTCTGATAATCAGAACTCTACCAGTTAAACTAAAATAGTCAATGTTGACTCTCCACAGGTTCTAAGCTATAAGTTGCTTAGAACCTGAAAATGCTAATACATACAGATAAAAAAAATCTCTTTTAATTTAATTGGATTACGATCCTTTCTTTAACAAAAAGCTAAGAGAATTTCATCTGATATATTACTTCAATGAATCAACAATGAACATGGAAAGAATTACAGCAACAGAAGTTTAAAATTCCTGAATGGAATTACTAGCAGCGTTTACAGAATAGACATGTTTAACTTAAGGCTTTAATGATTCCAAGAAGGACTCAATGATGTAAAACTTTTTAATTAAAAATCTCAAAACTTAGTATTTCTAGGATTTTCTGAAATTTTTAAAATTAATAACTTTTTGAAACTTATTCTAATAAATGTAGGTTCATTAGAAGATTCAGTTTTGCAAGATCATCCATGAAAAGGGGATTTGGGGCCAGTTTGGAAAATGCTCAATAGTATAAACTCAACTTAGATGTTTTCAAAACATAGTAATATATTAAATACTAAAAAGTTCTCACAGAACTTCTTTCAACCATTTTAAAACCAAACATTTCCCAAACTTAAGCATGATTTCTCCTTTTTTTTTTTTTACCAACTATTAACATCCCCCCCAAACTAGTGAACATTAATATTTTCAATTTAACTCACATACTACTAAATTCTCCCTTAATTTGTCTTACATAAAAGATTTTAGGTCAATTTTTACATTTTTATCCTACCTTTTGTCATCTATGTCATATAATAATACAACATGCTCTCACCACTAATTAATTGTAGTATAAGCTACATGGTGAACAAGCAGCAATGGAGTCATCTAAAAGCCAATTAAACAAATATAGGAAGATAACAGTCAAGTGCATGAAAGAAATGAAAATCAAACATTCTGTCACCATAGAACATTAAATTAAAAATCTTTACCAAAAAGATAACATAAAACAATCTCATATTTTTAGAAATCTTAAAATATTTTAAAATAACTTAGTGAAGAAGTATAGACATGGAAAAATATATACAACTGCAAATAATACAAACTAAAACTTGAAAGCCACTAAACAGAATTTAAAAGGAATCATAGGCCGGGCGCTGTGGCTCACGCCTGTAATCCTAGCTCTTGGGAGGCCGAGGCGGGCGGATTGCTCAAGGTCAGGAGTTCAAAACCAGCCTGAGCAAGAGCGAGACCCCGTCTCTACTATAAACAGAAAGAAATTAATTGGCCAACTGATATATATATAAAAAAAAAATTAGCCGGGCATAGTGGCACATGCCTGTAGTCCCAGCTACTTGGGAGGCTGAGGCAGAAGGATCACTCGAGCCCAGGAGTTTGAGGTTGCTGTGAGCTAGGCTGACGCCAGGGCACTCACTCTAGCCTGGACAACAAAGTGAGACTCTGTCTCAAAAAAAAAAAAAAAAAGGAATCATAGAGTAATTTTAATGAACAAACAGAATATAAAAAAACTAAAAAGTGATGAGCCCAGGGTAAGCAACCAACTGAAGAAGTTAAAATGGGACTAACAATATAAATCTCAAAGAAAATGAAAAAGAGAATAATCAAGGTAGGAGCAAGAAATAATGAGGTAGTCCAGACATGGAATATGTCCATCACCACCAGGATCCCTCCTGTTACCCTTTTAAGGCTACACTTACTTCCCTCTCACCCTCATCCCATCCTTAACCACCAACAACCACTAAATCCTTTCTCCATTTTCTCCATATAATTTTTATCATTTCAAGAATATTATATAAATTGAGTCATACTATATGTAACTTTTAGGGATTGGCTTTTTCACTCAGCATGATTCTCTGGAGATTCATCCAAACTGTTATATGTAACAACAGTCTATTAATTCTTATTGCTGAGTATTATCCATAGAATGGATGATCCCAAGATTTAACCATTCACCTGTTGAAGGATATTTGGTTTGTGTCCAGTTTGGGGATATTATAAAGAAATCTGCTATTAATATAAACACTTGGGTTTTATGTGAACACACATCTTCAATTTCTCTGGGATAAATGCCCAGAAGTATGATTGCTGAGTCATATGGTAACTACATGTTCAGGTTTTAAGAAACTACCAAACTGACCCAGCATGGTGGCTCATGCCTATAATCCTAACACTTTAGGAGGCAGGAGGATTGCTTGAGGCCAGGAGTTTGAGACCAGCTCGAACAAGAGTGAGACTACCCCATCTCTACAAAAAATAGAAAAATTAGCCAGTTGTGGTGGCATGTGCCCTGTAGCCCCAGCTACTCGGAAGGCTAAGGCAGGAGGATCCCTTGAACCCAGGAGTCACAGGTTGCCAGGAGCTATGATGACACCATTGCACTCCAGCCCAGGTGACAGAGTAAGACCCTGTTCAAAAAAAACAAAAAAACTCCCAAATAAACACAAAAAAACCACAAAACACCACCACCACCAAAAAGAAAGTGCCAAACTATTTACCAGAGTGGTTGTACCATTTTACATTTCCATCAACAATGAGTGATCCAATTTCTCTTCATCCTTGCCAGTTTTTGGTGTTATTATTATTTTTTATTTTAGCTGTTCTGATAGGTGTGTAGAGATACTTCATTATGATTTTAATTTGCATTATAGCTAATGACACTGAATAATTTTCATGTACTTTTTTGCCATTTGTATATCCTCCTTGGTGAAATGTCTCTTTATGCTTTTGCCCATTTTCTAATTTGGATTTTTGGGGTTATTTTTCCCTGTTGAGTTTTGAGAGTTCTTTGCATATTCTAGGTCCTAGTCTTTTCACAAACGTGGTTTGAAAATATTGTTTCCTACCCTATAGTCTGTCTTTTCATCCTCTTAGGGTTGTTCACAGAGCAAAAACTTCTAATTTGATGAAGTTCAATTTGTCAAGTGTTTCTTTTATGAATTGTATTTTTGATGTCAAGTCTAAAAACTTTTTGCCTGGTCTCAGATCCCTCAAATTTTCTATTTTTTTTAATAAAAGTTGTACAATTTTATACTATTTAAGTCTGTGGTCCAATTTGAGTAATTTTTATATAAGGTATGAGATATGGAACAAAGTCCATTTTTTTGCCTATGAACGTCCAATGAGCATTATTATTAACAGTGAAACAAAACAAAACAAAACCCTAATGTTTATCATCAGAACAGATATATAAATTGTGGCATTTTCATCAATGGAATGTCAAATAAAAATGAAGGAACTAAAAGTACATGCAGCAATATAGATGAAACCAGATATAAGATATTGAGTGAGACAGGTAAATTGCTGAAGAATATATTGTATATACATTGTTATTGTGATTCCATTTATACATGGTTCTAAAACATACAAAACTGAAACACAGATATAAACAAATATGCTGACACTATTTAAAAAGAAAATAAGAAGCACGGAATTTAGAGAGTAGAATTTCCTTTGAAGTGCAAGTAAGGGAGAATAAGACAGCAAAACTTCAAGGTTAGCAATAAATTGTATTTCTTAAACTGAGTAGTGGCTACACAAGTGTTCACAACATTGTCATTCTCAATACTTTCTCATTATCAAAAAAAAAAAAACTTTAAAAGGTTATTTTAAAATTTGGGGTGTATATAAGCAAGAGTTAAAAATAATACCTGGTAAGATCTGTCATTTGAAGGACCTCACCCCCAGCTGGTCACAAAACAACATTACAAAATGTAATACAGGAACACATCAAACAGACCCTTGTTTGAGAAAGATGATTTCTGAGCAAACCCCACTCATTCCACATGCTTCATTTTTTTCCTTGTAGGTTCAGTGCCTGATTTTTCTTTCAACTTCAAGTCTCACACTGGTTTATGGCCCTAGACAGTTCCTTCTCTTTTTTTTTTTTTTTTAGAGCATTTAGCCCTCTTCAGTTGGCACTGCTTAAAATGAACAACATCTGACCTTTCCAGCTTACCCGCAGAACTCACCTTCATAAGACACGGTGTGAGGACAAAGGGTATGACTTCCTGCCTCAAGCTGATAAGAATCCACCTTAAACAAGTTTCTGATATTCATATCTACAAAAATTATAATCTGGAATCTCACTTAACAAAATCCATACTAGAAGTAACTCTATGCGTTATATAATTATTCACACATACATATAGTTCAGATAAATTTCATAAAATGAACAAAAAAGCAGATAAATAAAATTCAATTTCAAATGACTAGTTAACAAAAATTCCTCACCCATGAAGAAATTTGAAAAATATATTTTAAAAATTATTAAATATAAAAATTGTTAAAGACTGAGTATTGAATAGTTAGTTAGTATTTTTAATAGTTAGGAATCTCCTTTCTAGTACCCTTTCTCCCCTTCTTTCCTCTTTTTTCCTTCCTATAACACACAACACACACACACACACATACACACACACACTTTGCTGGTTAAAAGCTTCTTTAAAATGATACATACAATATAACATCCTATATTTGGATATACATGTATGTACTTGGAATCTTGTAAAAACTTTCCTTTAAACCACATAAATGGCAAAAAAAAAAAAAAGTCCTAACATTGTATCTGTTGAAATCCTTTGTGTCCACTAACCACAGTTGCTCATTTCAGTCAAATAAGCTTACTATTTAATTATAAAATATAATTTTAAGATGGCCAAAACAAAGTAGTTAGAAAAGTATATTACTACTTTAGTAGTAGCATTTGCTTCTATATTTGAGGTCTGTCTTGCAAAGGGCAAATACATTGACTCGTTTTTAAAGGCATCCTTTAAATGTTTGAAGTTATAAAGTGCTGCTGCTTTTGTAAAAGATCCGATTAATTTCTTAATAGAGTTTAAACCTGATCCTATTATATTCAAAATGGTAAATGCTGTCTAATAAACATATGGGTGATTGAATCAAGGTCACTGTCACTTGGGTAACTGTTTAATACAGAAACAATTTATAATATATATACCTCTACAAAACTAAAGCTGAGCAATCAATAATTTTGTCTTCCTTCGTCTACAAGTAGCTTATTCAACATTAACTAGTAAATCAAGGGTGAAAGGGAGGGTGTAAATCACGAAGAAAAGATTCATTTTATTCTTAATTCCCACTTGAATCTATGTAAAACGTTAAGTTACAGACAGTTAAGGAGAAGCTGTTGTTTTTGAATATGTAATTGCTATTTAGATGATAATGGTATGGATGTCCCAGTAGAACCATGATCCAAATTTGAATAAGGTCTTAATGAAGGAGGCTAAGAGAAGAATGATGAATGAAATACAACAGTGTCAGCAACAGACCTTAATGAAGCAAATTACTTTCAGTACCTTTGTAATTCAGGAGGCACTGCACAAAAAAAGTGACAACTAAAGGATCAAAAGCAGGACCTTTGCAAACTAAACATGCTTAAAACATGACATCACTGTCTGGGCAACAAGGCATTGTGGAAAGCAGCCTCAATGTTTGGGTTTTACAGCTCACATAGCAAAATAACTACATTAAAAGATCTGGCTAGGCAAACCAGTTTCCTTAGAAAGCATCTTTATATTTCAATTTAATGACATTTCTGAACAGAAAAGAAATTTAAATGCCCAAAGATATCATGGGTGATTTTTTTAAAGCATTAGATAGGAACACTAATTGTGGTTTTAAGGCAAAATTAAGCTAGATTTTGGATCATAGAAAACTAAAGAGGTCTTTTTTTTAAGTTCCAAAATATCATCTTTGTGTTTATTATTTGTCAGATGAAGTATATAATGCATATTACTTAATAAGTGATGGAATCACTTTACACATTCATAATTTAAAATCAAGTTCACTTTTACAAAATCACATTGAAGCAATTTCAGGGGATATGGCATTCCCACTGCCAAATGGAACATACATTCAACATGTTTAAAAATGATTTACCCAAGGTAACATTGACGATGGTGCTAGAAACCAAACACAAGGCTCCTGGGTTCCAGGGAAGTCATTCAAGGCAAGTAAAATGAGCCATAGTTACAAATTTAATTTGATACTCATAAAGATATTTTCTCAAATCTTTTAAGTTACAACAACTTGGTGATAACATCCATTCCATATTAATATTGTAGGCAGACAAGGAGTTTACTACCACAGCGAATGTAATCTTTGCTGTACAGACCAGTATTCACACAGGGCTGCAGAAACTAATTTTGCCTGTCTTTCCCAACTGAGAATGCTAGTGCCATACTTATGTATTTATAATCAGAAAACGACTCTTCAATGCTAATTAATTAGTGCTCTGACACAGTCACATTACTGTTTTTAGGGACTAACTGAAAATGTTTTTTTGTTTTACTTTATTGATAGGGGACAAGAATATAAGTGTGGCATTAAGAATGATTTGCTATCAGCCCCCTGGGCCTCTGTTAGGATCTTAGCCACCACTGCAAATGTTTGTACTGCACTGGATTTTATTTTAAATCTAAGTAAGTCAAGATGGTCTATCCAAAAATAACAAAAAGAACAGAGAGGATGTAGGACACACTGGTTAAGAACACAGACTCAGGCAATCTAGTTTAAAACCAAGCTGTCACTTATTAACTATGCGCTGTTAGTCAAGTTATTCATTCAACTTCTTTGACACTTAGTTTCTCTATCTGTGAGTTGGGGATAATAGTACCAAGTTCTTAGAGCTTCTATGTAAATGGGCTAATATTAGCTGTTATCATTATCATTATTATCTACTAGTATGTGTTTTTGGATGGATTACTTAAGCTTTGAATACTTCATTTTCCTCAACTCTAACAAATAATGATACCTAACATTTTCAAGTACAATTTAAATGAGGCTTTGGAAACTGCCCAAAGAGACCAAAAAGATTACATATATCACTAGTATTGTTATATAGTTTTCATTTTTCTTTTTAGAATCACTAAACCTAGTATAGTTCCTATTCTCTGCTGGTATTTCCTGAACTTGTCCCTCTCTCCTTCAATCACACACACTCTAACCAGGAAAGCTAGACTAGGGCGATCACATGATCAGCCTCATGGCCTCCACCTCTTCTAGACTTTCCTAAACCCTGCACCAATAATTAATTTTTTTAGACTTTTTTGATAATTTTTCTTCTCAAAGATGGTTATCCATTTTGTCCTCACTCAATGTGGATTTCATATTTTCACTAATCTCTACTCTTTCTCTTCCCCAAATCAGCCAGCACACAAACACTATTGACTTGAGGGTCATCTACTTTCTCTGTGGCACCATGACTCCATGATAACTCTGAAAGGGAACACTCACAGTTTATTCTAGGGAATAGCAATTTCATCCAAGTTTTTCTCCCTGAAAAAATAGCAACAAGATTTCTAATAGATTGTAGACTACATACTCCTTTTTAAATATACTTCATTTATTTAGAGTAGTTTTAGGTTCACAGCCAAATTGAGATGGTACAGAGATCTCCCACATATTCCCTGCCCCGACATATGCATAACCTCTCCCATTATCAACTTTCCTCACCAGAGTGGGACATTTGTTACAACTGACACAACATCACCACCCCAAGCCCATACTTTACATTAGGGTTCACCCTTGGTGTTGTACATTGTACAGGTTTGGAGAAACTTACAATGACATGTATCCACCATTATAGTATCATAAGAATAGGATCACTGCCCTAAAAATCCTAAAAACATATAGTTTTCTGTTTATAAGTAAGGTCAACAGTTTTGTCTTGAACTGTAAGTCACTGCCCTTATAATAGAAATAATCATATTATTATCAAAATAATGGGTTAGAAAAGCATAGTACTTAGAGCCATAAATACATAAAATATGTATTAAGCATTTTGTGATAACACACTAAATACAAACACTGGGTGCAGGTTGTACAGAGCAGTGACCCAATCCAATTATATTTATTTAAATCTACAGTTATTTTATTATCTTATATGATTTAGAACATGTAAAATTACTTTTTGAACTCCAAAGCACTCTAATAACATAGGTGATTATTATAATTAAAAACTGTGAAGATTCTATTTTTGTATAACTCAGTTATTTTCCAAACACAATCTTAATAAAGGTAAGAACTAAATCACAGTTCATCAATTAAACAAACTTCATAACAATCATCTTGGAAGTTCATATGCCACTTCCTATCCTGTGCAATTCAACAATATCTAGTCTAAGTTGAGATCTCCTCTCACCATTGCATAAAAAGCTCAAAAAATAAAGACTGGTTTACACCATGTGAGTATAGGAGCTCCCTTCAATTCAGAATAACAGCGTCTGTTGTCCTGTGTTACGGATGCCAAGGAGCACCATGGTTCACAGTTAGCATCCTTCCTCTTCTGTATCTGTAGCTGCATGCTTAGTTAATCCAGAATCTTTTTTTCATTCAGACAATGAATACTGTTTAGGATCTGCCCATCTTCCCTATTTTACTTCTACCCATATAAAACACATCATCATTTTTTTCAATTGATGATCCTTTTATGATTAAAAACAATCTGTAAGTTAAACTGGCATTTTAGTACAGAAGCAAGTCTCCAACACAGCAGTTCTTAAATTCTGTGATCTGAAGACCTCTTTACACTCTCAGAAATTATCAAGGACCCAAAGGGCTTTTATGTCAATAATATCTATTGATATTTTTCATATTAGATATCAAAACTGAGAAATTTTAAATATAGTTATTAATTCATTTAAATTTTCTTTTTCTTTCTTAAGAAACAAGGTCTCACTCTGTTGCCTCGGCTGGAGTGCAGTGGCACAAACATAGCTCACTGCAGCCTTGAACTCCTGGGCAACTCCCCCTCAGTCTCCCGAGTAGCTAGCACTACAGGCACACACCACCATACCTGTTGTTTTTGTTGTTTCGTAGAGACAGGGTCTGCTACGCTGACTAAGCTAGTCTTAAACTCTTGAACTCAAGCAATTCTCCCACCTTGCCCTCCCAAAGTGCTGGGATTATAGGCATGAGCTGCTATGCCCAGCTCATTTAAACTGTTTTATAGGTTAACATAAATAACATGTTTTCATGAAAAAATAACTATACTTTCCAAAACAAAATAAAAAGTAGTAAAAAGAGTGGCATTATTTATTTGCAAATCTTCTTAATTTCTGGCTTAACAGAAGACAGCTGGCTTCTCTATTTCTGCATTGAAGCTATTATGATATATTATTTGGCTGAAATATATTAAGGAAAAATCCAGCCTCACACAGATACATAGTTGGAAAAGGGAAGACTTCTTGGACTCCATGAAGGCATCTCTTTGAGAACTACTGCTCTAAGGTCTGTGTTGCATAGTTAAAATACTTACTGGCCAAAGAAGGAACTGAACTCCCTGAACCTATTAGGACAAATTCTTGGCAGCTCCTTTGTTGTGCCTATATTTTGACCTTTTTTAAAACCTGAATCAGGACCTCTGGGATTCAATATAGGTTAGAAAATATGTTTTAAAAATGATTAGAATATTTCTTGCCATATGTGCTGTTGCATCCATACAATCAATAAAGTTACTTTTTTTAATTTAATAAACAAGAAATTAGAGCACTAACAAAGTGGTACTTCACATTAAAAAGTTAAAAATTCTATAGGTAGGCCAGGAGTGGGGGCTCATGCCTACAATCCCAGGGCTTTGGGAGGCTAAGGTAGGAAGATCACTTGAGGTCAGGAGTTTAAGTCTAGCCTGGTCAATGTAGTGAGACCCTGTCTCTACTAAAAAAAATGAAGTTAGCAGGGCGTTGTGGTGTGCACCTGTAGTCCCAGCTACTAAGGCTAAGGCAGGAGGATTGCTTGAGCGCAGGAGTTCAAGATTGCAGTAAGCTGAGATCATGCCACTGCACTCCAGCCTGGGCAACAGAGCAAGAGCCTGTCCCTCCCCCCCAAAAAAAAATCTTAAAAATAAATAAAAATTTTATAGGTAAATAATATGGATTGAATATTTCTTCTTTAGTCTAAATTTCAATAAAAGATCAGTTTAAAGAGCAACCTTAAACAAGAACACACAAATTCAATAATTTAAGTAACTACATGATTGTTACTGTAGAAGCCTCATTTTAAGTATAGTTTTAAAATCTTAGCAAAAAGAATTACAAACATCAAGTGGATTATAATCACCATTTTAGTGGACAACAGGAATTATTTTGAGCAAATAAAATAAACTACAGCTGTACCCAATTATAGGAAGAGTCATCCAGTGAAAGTTTGGCAAGGAAGAATTTTAAAACCAGGCAATAAATTCAGTGTAGTACTAACTAAAAGACTGGTGTATGGTATTCTGATATTCTGTTATTCTGCTGTGGCCGCTCTCATGGCTTCAGCAAACACATAATAAATTTATATTACAATAAGAGTGAAGAATGATAAAAGTAAAAATCAAGTGCTTTTTCCCTGTAGCTAGGACAATAAAGTTGTACAAGGGGGTAAAGAGATAACTGTTTGTCAACACACAAACTAGTTGGCCCTTTTGAAAGAGGCCTCAAAAGGCTGCCTTGCCCTTTCC
Organism: Microcebus murinus; assembly: GCF_040939455.1. Taxonomy (NCBI): domain Eukaryota; kingdom Metazoa; phylum Chordata; class Mammalia; order Primates; family Cheirogaleidae; genus Microcebus; species Microcebus murinus. The sequence continues at coordinate 41,701,823 of NC_134112.1, forward strand.
GCTATGTGAGGATGTAGGGAGAAGGCACCATCTATGAATCAGGAAGAATGCCCTCACCAGACTCCCAATTTGTCACTGCCTTGATTTTGGATTTCCCAGCCCCCAGAACTCAAAGAAATAAATTTCTGTCGTTTATAAGCCACCCGGTCTATGGTATTTTGTTAAAGGAGCCCAAACTGACTAAGACACCCTCCAATGAAGTAGTTACTTACTTGAGTGAGCATCTCTAAACATTAGAATGGCTTATAAGTGGGTAAAATATCACCACATTTACTTCATGAAAAAAAATGCTTCATTACTTTTTATTTTCACTTTACTTCAGGACTTTATTTTTAAATGTAGTTTTCTGGATATAATCTGATTATGAATAAACACAAAACTTATTTCCACTTATATAGTGTTTTTTTATAACCCAAATCCCAGTTCAGATTTCTTAATATGCAAATTCACCCCACTTACTTCCTCTCACTCAACAAATATATGCTGAACATTTAATATTCGTAAGGCATTATATGAGCACTAAGATCACAGAGCCTTATAAGTTATGGTTTCCCCAGCAATTGTGGAATTGAAAAATATATCTTCCCTCACTCAATATAGCTTTGGGGCTAAATGTGAAAAGCCTGGAGGAAGGAAGTAGTCTTTTCTGGTCCTAAACTTAGAATTAATCCATTTCCAAGATGACCTTACAGATCAGACCATTACATCCACAAACCACCCTAGGGATTCACTTCTCTAGCAGAGTTTCTAAAGCATAACTTTCCAGTGTTTCTGTTTATTTTTAAATAGTTTAATGATTTTTCTATTTGAATGTAAGTAAAACCTAAACAAACCTCCATTTCAAGTTCATAAATACTTAACAAATTCTAAGGAACTAAGAATATTAAAATTTTAACTCAAAGACCAAGTTTATGAATGATTAAAGCATATTTAACTTCTAAATCTAGTTAGACAAAGGATCTAAGATATGTAAAAACTAACTCTGTCACCTAATAAAAACTAGTCTGATATGAAGGAAAAACACAAATCTATTCTAAGAAAGATCTGGCATTCCCATAGTCAGTGAAGTCAGTGCCCCTTAAGAGCTGAGGGAACCCATAGCCACAGAACTCATTTCTTAATACATGCTGCAGGAAATGTCAGAGTCTGGTTTTGGCTCCAAATCACTTTGAGAGTGTTCACTTGAAGGCATGAGTCCCATTCACCTTACCATTAAATAATCACTAAGGAAGTGGAGTAGGTAATAATAAAGAGAGCCAGAGAAGCAGGGATAAAAGCTTGCTCCAAACAAAACTTGAGAAGCTGAGGCTTTAACACCCACAGCACAACTGGGCTACTTGATAGCCAAAAGCTTGGAATGAACAGGATCTCCAGTTATATGATATACTATAAAAAAAGAAAAAAATATTCGGACAGAATAAAGTCTGCAATGATTCAACCTCAAACACTTTTTGTTAAATCAGGTGAGTGTGGTTCAAGAAGTGATTTCTGTAGAAAAGGCTAAGTTCTAAAAACAATGAAAGTCAACTTACAGCCGTTTCTCACTTAATCAAAACTTCTACCAATTTGATTGAGTCTGATGGCAGAAATGAAAGGGGAAATGCACTAATTACATAAAACATAAAAAACACTGAAGAAATCATTTTCTACAGAACGAAAATTGTTACATTTTGCAATCTTCTCACAAAAATAAATTTGTCCCATCTATACCTTACTTAATTTCATCAAAAAACCTGATGAAGGCCGGGCGCTGTGGCTCACGCCTGTAATCCTAGCTCTTGGGAGGCCGAGGCGGGCGGATTGCTCAAGGTCAGGAGTTCAAAACCAGCCTGAGCAAGAGCGAGACCCCGTCTCTACTATAAATAGAAAGAAATTAATTGGCCAACTGATATATATATAAAAAATTAGCCGGGCATGGTGGCGCATGCCTGTAGTCCCAGCTACTCGGGAGGCTGAGGCAGGAGGATCGCTTGAGCCCAGGAGTTTGAGGTTGCTGTGAGCTAGGCTGACGCCACGGCACTCACTCTAGCCTGGACAACAAAGTGAGACTCTGTCTCAAAAAAAAAAAAAAAAAAAAAAAACCTGATGAAGCATATAGCAATTCCTAATAAATAAAATCACATCAGAATATAGAGGTATCTGTTTTTTTCTTAGTGCCTATCAGTGTCTAACTAATGGGCACTTAAAAAGTATTTGAGTAGGCACCCAATATTTATTGAATAAATGATTAACTTACTGGAAATCCACAAATGGTTTACAGGGATTCTATGACTCTCCTGAAATTGTAAGAAAAATATTAGACTCATGCATATATGGAAATATTTCATCAGATTCTTATAGAGTCCATATCCAAAAAAGATGAGACTTACTTTGAGTACTAGATTAATTATTTATCTTTCAGGTACTCCACTATTAATATTACGCTTGCTACTGTGATTTTGATAAGAATTTGATAATAAAAAGATTCAGATACATTGTTTAGCTAGAACCTGAAGTGTAGAAATTCTCTATTTCTAATTAAAAGCAGAATTGTACACTCTAACAAATGAGCAGAGGGTCAGCTTGATAAGAAATCCAATCCAGGCAACTCCCCAAAGAAAAAGCCTTTTAACAGCCCTCATGATGGTGGGCTGAAGGAATGCCAAATTTTTCCTCTGAAAACATTGCTAGTCTCATTAATATAGAGTCATTTAAGCAACTGAAGACTTCCAATTTCTACTTCTCAAATTAGAAGATAATAGCCCTAGTAATACATGACATGTGAGAAGACACATAACAACAAAAGAAAAATACAGCAAATCTCCTATCATCTAATTTACTGTTTGACGCTACATAATTTAAAGCATTTTATGTGAAAATGACAGCTATGTTATGCACTGAGTGCAAAAGTCACATGAATTTAGATACCTGCTTAAAAATATTTTCCTTGAAGTTAGGTGCCCACCCCAAGGGCCTTAGTGGGTACATACATATTCATGCTCCTTCATCACTGAGATACTTTGGAAGAAAATTTTGAGCAGGATTGCCACAAAGAGAGGCCACAATAATATTTCAAATTGAATTTTACATTAACCATGTTTTTAAGTTTCCAGCAAGTACCCTTAAGGTATCTTTTTTTTTTTTTTTTTTTTTTTTTTTGAGACAGTCTTGCTGGGCTAGACTGCCGTGGCGTCAGCCTAGCTCACGGCAACCTCAAACTCCTGGGCTCAAGCAATCCTCCTGCCTTAGCCTCCGGTAGCTGGGACTACAGACACGTGCCACCATGCCCAGCTAATTTTTCCTATTTTTAATTGTTTGGCTAATTTCTTTCTATTTATAATAGAGACGCGGTCTCCCTCTTGCTCAGGCTGGTCTCGAACTCCTGAGATCAAGCAATCCTCCTGCCTCAACCTCCCAGAGTGATAGGATTATAGGTGAGCTTCATGCCTGGCCAAACCCAAATGGGTAAGTTATCTGTTTCACAGATCTTTTAAGAATAAGCAAATCAGGCCTGCATTATGCCTGCATTATGGCTCACACCTATAATCCCAGTGCTTTAAGAGGCCAAGGTAGGAGAATCATTTGAGGCCAAGAGTTCAAAACTAGCCTAGGCAACATAGCAAGACTCCATCTGTACGAGAAAAAAATTTAAAAATTAGCTGGGCATGGTGGTGCATGCCTGTAGTCCCAGCTACTCAGGAGGCTGAGGTGGGAGGATAGCTTGAGCCCAGGAGTTCAAGATTACAGTGAGCTAGGCTGAAGCCACTGTATTGCAGCCTGGGAGGCAGAAAATAAAAATTTTCTTTTAAAAAGAAACAAATTCTGCAACTATTTTGGCAAAACAGATGATTCTGATATTAAAGAAATAAAAATTAAGCAGTTCTTTTGGAAAATAATTAGATGGCAGAAGTACTAGACAATGAGGGATGTGTCCAAAACACTATCCAATTGGCATTGTTTTTTTGTTTGTTTGTTTGTTTTGAGACAGAGTCTCGCTTTGTTGCCCAGGCTAGAGTGAGTGCCATGGCGTCAGCCTAGCTCACAGCAACCTCAATCTCCTGGGCTCAAGCAATCCTACTGCCTCAGCCTCCCAAGTAGCTGGGACTACAGGCATGCCCACCATGCCTGGCTAATTTTTTTCTGTATATATTAGTTGGCCAATTAATTTCTTTCTATTTATAGTAGAGACGGGGTCTCGCTCTTGCTCAGGTTGGTTTCGAACTCCTGAACTCAAAGGATCCACCCGGCTCGGCCTCCCAGAGAGCTAGGATTACAGGCATGAGCCACCGCGCCCAGCCTCAATTGGCATTGTTGAAGAAAGCTCTCCCTTTAGTACATCAAAGGGTCAGGTACACAATTCATGGAGAAAGTGGTATGTGCTCATCAAGATTTTAATGGGTGAAAAAATAAGCATTTTTTAAAATAAAAAGAGCAAAACAATCTGATTTACCCTCACTGAAAATTATCTGATCTACCACAAGCCCATTCCTACTGACCCTGCTTCCAACGTGTACTAAGATAGAAGTCATACAGACCTTGGAGCAAAGAGCGGTTGTTTACTGAGCTCACTAAGCTTAGGTCATAGCTGGTTCCACTTCACATAGTCAAATGCCCAGGAAAAATCAATAAATCTGTGACTAGTCTTATGTTGTTCTTAACAGATTTCAGATGGAATGTCTGAAAAGGGCAGTCTTTAAAAAAAAAAAAAAAAATGGAAGCGTCTACATCTTAGTCTGGTCTGACAGAGCCCTACCCATGGAGTTAATAAGGGTAAACCCGTTGGCAGGGATCAGTGCCCACTATTCAGAGCTGACTTTGAGCAGTTCTAGAGGCAGAAAATCTTTACAGAGTGCTTTATTTAGCCTGAGTGTGTGAGTCATTTGTTCTGTTATGAGGGAGAGCTACTGGCAACAAATGTGGAAGAGCCTTGAGATCAATAAATTTCAGGCAGTTGACCCTGGTTAATAGCTGGGGAGAAATACACTTCCCCATGATCAAATGGGATCTGAATTTCCACAATTTTACTAACCAAATTCATACAACAGGTTATTCTGTTCCCAAATCAGGCTTCGTGGCCAGATCAAGTGGCTAAGCTCAGGTCTTCTAAGAAGTATTTTTTTCTAGAAAATTAGGATTTTATGCTCAGACACATCTAATAAAATTCCATGTAGTTTTATTTTTTTCTTAGAGACAGGATCTCCCTTTGTTGCCCAGCTGGTCTCTAATTCCGGGGCTCAAGCAATCCTCCCATCTCAGCCTCTCAAGTAGCTGAGACTATAGGTGCGTGACACCACCCCCAGCTTTGCGTGCTTTTTACAAATTGTCTTTAACATGATAGTTCACAGGTCAGATCACATTTGTCTTTTGCTTTTATTTTTAAATCTACCTAATAATTCTTACCAATTCTGGCTAAAAGAGTGAATCTCACATGAGCTCAAACAGAAAACAAATTGTATTGGTAATAGTTTATCAGAAACACATGGAGAGGCACACAATAAGGTTTAAAAGAGCCTCATATAGATAAAGGGCAACAATCCATCCCACTCTTTCACACCCTTTCCCTTCTAACTCCAATCATGACTGCATTAAATGTAATGTGCATAACGCTGCTTTCATTAATTCAACATTTACGATCACAGATGGCAGAAGTGGAAAAATAACCTAAAGGTGACACTCTGACAGATAATTCCCAACATACATAGATATTAAAGATACTTAGAACAAAAGTTCTTAAAGTCCTTGCTGAGGTGCACATGCTCAAAAGCAATGTTTCTTTATTCAGGGACATGGTGCAAGGGGTCAGATTCTGTGAGTAGAAATTCCACTGCCAGAAATTCAATGTGTTACAGCCGCTAATGCCAAAGAACATGAAAAGCTTGAGTGTTCTTGCTCTGAGACTAAACATTTAGGAAGTTCTATACCTAAAAGTAACAAGGAAAGAATATGGTTGAGAAGCATGTAAAAAAAATTAATAGAACAGAATAAGAGTAAAATTCAATTTATTAGGTCTAGAAAAAGACAGACAGACAGAGTGAGCAGACTTTTCTTTCTCAAGGCCTTTTCTTATCTGACACAGCAATCGTTCTGTGTTATAAATCAAATCTTAAAGTTGGCCGGGGTTGAGAATTCTGTTTGAGATAAACTGCTGTGGGAAAAATGCTGATGGCAAGTAAACAAATTACTGTGGCCCACCTAGTGGGGAGCAATGGTGCTTTTTCTCTACTTGGAAAACAACCTGCTTAATTCCTTCTTCAGAATGTTCAAATATGACTCATACAAACTTCTAACTACTTAATAATGCTCCTCTATAGGCAGGGAGAAAAATTAAAGATTTTGCTTTTTCTTTTTTTAAAGTTTCTGGCATACTAAAGGTAACTTGTGCTAATATGATTAGAGTTTAAAAGTTTAAACTTAAAATACCAGAGAAACATCTTGCAAAATAATTTAGGAAGAGGAACATATTAATAAAACTTCACGTTCATATTACTAAAATTGTTAATTATTAAAGTTATAATAAAATTATTACAAAATAAACAGGGTATAAATTTGTGCCATCCACTAAAAATTATACAGCTTAAATACTTTTTAAAATATAGTGAAATTTCACCTTAAAGTTGACATTAATGTTTAAAGGATGCTTCCTGATGATGCTGGAAGTTCTGGTTTCTTGAAAGTATTTTAGGAATAAAAGACCTGTCAATATCTAGGAAAACATGAGAGAGAAACTCAAATAAAAAGTTGATTAACCTCTTTCCCCAAGGCATTTTCCCCCAAATCCTATAAATTATTAAGTTGTTGCAGAATGAATGAAAATTTTAAGATGAGATTTTCCTATATTATACTTTGGCCTTAAATCTATCAAAATAATATGTATAAGTATTAATATACATATTTAAGAGAAACTAACAGTATTTATATTTACTCAATAAACGTTTGGTGAACTGTGTATGTTGGAAATAAGACGCATTATGCAATCTGAGTAATAACAATAAAATGCACTCTTAGGAGAGCTACAGCTTTCATAGTAGCATCAAGAATTCAGAGACATACCTTTGGGCTTCTTTTTGACTTGGGGTTATACAAGTAATACCTGTTCATTACACAATAATTAATTAAATGTAAGTATCAGCAGGAAGAAAAAAAATTAAATCACCTGTAATCATATGGTCCTTAGGTACATAAATGTTTTTCCTTCCAGAGCTACTTTAGGCACATAAAATATATATAATGGAAAGGTTCACGTTATACATACCACCTTATAAACTGCATTTGTTTGTTTTGAGGATAAATTATTAAAAGTGGAATTTCTAAGGCAAAGGGAATCAACCTACTTTGTTAAAGCTTCTAATACATACTGCTAATTTGTCTTCCAGAAAAGATCATACAAATATAAATTTCCACGAGCTAGAGGCAGGTGGGTACACAAAGCATTCAATTCACTTGCCTGTTTTTTGTGTAACTCTTCTCTCTTGGGATGCCTTTTCCCTCTTATTCTATAACCTGGTCCTCAGGAGTACAAGAAAAAAAATTATAATTCCCATCATTACTGCTAGCAGCAACACCAATTTTACCTCTTTTCCTGCCCACACTGTTTTCCTGGTGGGGAATAGACACAGGCTCCCGTTTTCCCCTCCATCAGGGCCTGTCCCTTCTCTACTCGCTGACCAGCTGCTTTCCAGAATGAGGAAAGATGGTGAGGTGCGTGAGGGAGTGCAGCAATAGGGAAGAAAGTATCCTGTTCCTTTGCAGAATAGAATCCCAGGAGTAGAGAAGGATAACTACCGAGCTCTATGTTTTAAGATGTAGGTTTCAACATACTGTACCACGTATAGAAGCTTAGCTAGTTTTTTCTCAATCAAACTCCACTCCAGATTCTAGCATTCAACTGTCACCCTTAAGTTTTGAGATGGTTATAAACTTTTCCCTCTATGTTTTCATAAGTAATTTAAAAAGATTAGTCAGGGCTAGATGAAGGCTACTAGCCAGATAAAATTTTATCTAAAAAAATCTTTATACTGAATTTTATTTGGTAGCTGGTGGACAAATTCTTACCCTCCTGAGAAAGAACTCAATATGTCAGAAAACACTTCAGTACCATCAAATTATTATCCATAGAGATTAGAATAAATTGAGGGATTTGTCAGTTGCTTTAAATACAAAGAACAAAAAAGGTATCACTAAAATGTAAGGCTATTTAAAAAAAAAAAAACTTAGGAGATAAAATTCCAATTTTTTCCCTCATTCACCGGATAAAGACTCTGTGCCCCAGCAACATGATCTGAAATGCACAAGACGAAAAAGAAAATAAGCAGCAGAGTTCCCATCTCTTCCTTCGCAATGTAATCTCTTTGTACAGTGAATGTCATGAAGTGCCTGAAGTCAAAATGCTCTTTGCAGAACATTATGAAATACTGATATTTAAAATTCTATCATATAAACTATTATTTTAGACGAAATTCTATATTTAGTTATTCTAAAGTATAAATTGCTATTAATGTTCAATTTACTTTAATTGAATATAAAACCATGTCTACAAATACAAATGTCTAAAGAACAAAACAGCCATGTAAAGAAATATTATTGGTTGTTTGCAAGCTTTTTTCCTGTTAATAACCATTTGTTCCTTATTCATGCATTTTATTTGCTTGTAATACCTGCTTGTAAAATTAATGGTGGCTCTCTCTAGAATTTAAGGAAAATTTCAGAATGAAAAACCTGAAATTCCATCAGCCTTTTTTTCCCCCCTACAAACTGTAAAAAGACCATCATTATTCAGTGCTGGCAGCATAACACCTCTGCCCAGTTCCAGGAAGGTGCACATGGAGCAAACTTGAGAAATGCAGGTTTGTGCCACACTGAGCACTACATGTTTCAAGGTCCTGTAACCTTGGAGACCTTGAAGCAGCAGAAAGAAATTATACTCCTTTAGGGTATGGGGAATGTTTAAATATATCTGTACTGAGAATATTAAAATATATTTGGATGCATTAGCATATTTTCATAACAGGTATAAATCATAATTGAATTTCTGTGGTGATAAATTTAACCCAACTTTAGCAATAAAAAGATGCCTACAGGCTAGAAAGGCATTTATATTTCACTGCATAGGGAATGCTTTTACTGTAATTGGTTCATACAGTAATTTGACATTTTATATAAGGTAGCTCTATACTATATTTACCTTCCTTTCTCTCCTTAGCAAACAAAAGAATTTGCATACATTAAAGTATTCTGAATATATAACTATCAAAGAAAAATATTTACATATGAGGCTTTTTAGGATTATCCCTAAGATCTAACTTTAAAATTATATGCTGCTTCACCTCCATCTTTCAAAAGCAAAATGTTAAAAATTACAGCTCCATGTATAATAAAAAAGTAAACATTTAGAAATAAGATTAACATTTTTCATTGCCTTTAGAACTCTTCTTTAAAATTTGACATGCTGAGCATATGTGCAATTCAAGTAAAAACATAATAATATATTAAATAATTGATTTTAAACTTTAAAATGTGACTTTAGAACTAGAAATTGGGGATTGTTTTCTTTTTTCTTTATTTGTATATATTTATGGGGTACAAGTGCAATTTCATTACATGCATAGATTACACAGTGGTCAAGTCATACTTTTAGGGCGTCCCTTATCTGAATAACATACATTGTACTCATTAAATAATTTCTCATCCACCCCTCTTCATCCCCTCACCCTTCTGCGTCTCCATCATCTATCATTCCACTGTCTACATCCATGGGTTCACATTTTCTTAACACCCACTTATGAGTGAGAACATGCAATATTTACTTCCTGGGATGATAAAAGAAACTATATACACTTCAGTTCTCCCAAAGTTCCATGCTTAAAAAAAGAATTATGGGCAGGCGTGGTGACTCATGCCTGTAATCCTAGCACTCTGGGAGGCTGAGGCGGGCAGATTGCTCAAGGTCAGGAGTTAGAGACCAGCCTGAGCAAGAGCAAGACCCCCATCTCTACTAAAAATAAAAATAAATTAATTGATCAACTAAAAATATATAGGAAAAATTAGCCAGGCATGGTGGCACATGCCTGTAGTCCCAGCTACTCGGGAGGCTGAGGAAGAAGGATGGCTTGAGCCCAGGAGTTTGAGATTGCTGTGAGTTGGGCTGACGCCAGGGCACTCCAGCCTGGGCAACAGAGTGAGACTCTGTCTCAAAAAAAAAAAAAAAAAAAAAAAGAATTATGATTTCATTTATTGCCTTCAGCATGTTTTGAAATGGTACATTTCTAAATATGTAACACATAGATATATGAGGGATACAGGTGAGTTGCTAGTTTAAGACTATATTATTATTAGCAGAATTGCTGACTTAATAACTTAGCTGGTCCAGATTAGTACAGGAATCTCTGCTTAATATCACTAATCCATTCCTGAAAATCAGATGTGGGAAAATACAATGGCAAGACTATTTCCCATTACTTTAGATAGAAAATATTACAATGTGGGGCAAATCAATCTAAAACCCCCAACCAATTTCTTAAAGCATAACTAAAACACAATAAAAATGCCTATGTATAAATAGCAAACTATTATGTTAGGATGTTAAATGTTTTCCTGGTCACCAAACAATTAATATGGTTGTTAATCAACAGTTGCTTTGTAGTAACATGGTCTCCCTTGGCACCAGCAATACCCAAGGTATTCCGGCTTTTTAATGATACTGGGCATACCTTTCAAAATGTTTGCATGTGACTCTTATAATCTATTAATTTCATTTAAAATGGAACTCAAGACTATTTCTACACATTGTTTTGAGTTTAGGGGGACGTAGATATAAACTTTTCCTACGTACACATTGACTGAAGCATGCACATATTTACTGAGATATACACATACTCCATGAAGTTTGGACATTAAAAACTAACAGGGACTCTACCAAGAAAAGATTATCCAGGGAGAATGAGGCACTGCAAGCACATCTGTCAAACATCAGTCCAGACATTTTCAGCTGCAAGTAACATAAACCTAACTAAAAGTGGCTTAAACTTTAATGAGGGAATTTATTATCTCACCTAAAAATCCAGAGCTAGATAACTCCTGAGCTAGTTAATACATCAATTCAACAATATCATCATAGACCAGGTTACTTCCTCATTTTACTCTGCCATCTTCCACATGTTACCTCTGTCTCAGGCTAGCTCCCCTAATCAAAAATGGCAACGATAAATAAAATATGATCAGGCGTTTTACCCAGATAAAACAACTGCCAGGGGAAAGGTGGCTGTCTCTTCTGTATCTGCCTGTGAGCCCCTCAGCTAACCTTCTTTAATGTCCAGTTAGTCAGAATGGTGACAGTTGCCCATTCCTAAGTCAATCACTGGCAAGGTGGATTAGACCACCAACATTGGCTCTTAGACAAATCTGCACGACCTCCTGGGGCTGGGAAAAACCCTGGCCTCCTAAAATACAAGGACATGCAAAGGTAGGTGAATACTTTGAAGTGTGGAAAAGGGGGGCATAAATTTTGAGTAGGCAGGCTTACTCTGAATGCTTACCAATTTGCATGAATATAATAACTAAAATAAAATGTTCAATATAAGTCCAGGTGATAGGTTATATAAGTTAAACAAAGATATTTTTACTGGAAAAATACCTTAATAGAAGATATCACTAAGTTTTCTAAGCAAATATTAAATGATTTAGAAGTCATTACAAAACCTGTTACTAATATATGGATGGAGGATCTACTTTCTGAAAGTCATTGTACTAACAATCATGTAAAGTACACAGCAGATGCAATGTTGTTAAGGAAGCTTCAATAAAGTGGTAAGACATACACAAATAAAAGTTCAAATAATAATAGACAAGCTACTACAAAATGCTATGTGACTAAGAAGCAAACAAATGATAGAAGAAAATGTCCATTATGAGATCAAAGAGAGAGATATCTAGAAACCAAAGAGGCTTAGAGACAGACTTTCATTTGGGATCTTTACACTGAGTAGGATATGGACAAAATGAAACAAGCTGGGCACTCTACACAAGGAAATACTGAGCTGAGGGTCTCGGAGCAGAAAATCCCATTGGATTAGGATAGTCAGTGGAAAAGCAAACCAAGAGCAAATTACCATTACTAATTATAATTAAGTTTTCTTTTTTATAAAACAAATAAAAAGTTCTTTAATCACAGTTTTGGATCTATACATCTCCATTATTAGTTGCCTATTTTCATTCCTTAATTTTTATGTAGCTGCTCAAAAGTCATTCTGTTTTTTGAAGGCAAACTAGTAAAGGTGGCCAATGAGACACACCCCACCTCTAATAATAACTATCCCACCTTTGACATTAAAATAAAGATACCCTAACATACTACAAGTGGCTAGTAAACCAATGCAGCATGTAGAAAAGGAGTTCTTAGTCTTTTTAGGGTCACAGATCTTTAAAATTCTGATGTAATGCAGAGACCATTCTGCCTCAAAAAATGCATAATTGAAATCTTACATATAATACCAGGAGGTTTCCAGACCACTCCACTCAGCCCTCCAAACTTATCATGGGTTAAGAACCCCTAACACAGCAACAGCAACAGGAACAATGGCTACTTATCACAGTTATCAGCCCCTTCAAGTAATCCATCAACAAACTATTTTAAGAGTTACAGTTTTCCTTTGGTGCTATCAAGCATATTTTCAGCTGGTATATCAGGAAATGATGGATGCCAGAAATAAAAATAAGTCATTCCATAAGTTTAGGGCTGAGTTATTAGACTGAGAATACTTAAAATTTTCTGAACAATGACTCCTTTAAGTCACTAATACTACAATGTAAGGCTGTAGTATAGTATACTTAATACCTACCATTAAAAATATGGGTGTGTGTGTGTGTGTGTGTAGCCATAAAAGTATATGTCATTGTTGATGAAGATACCAGGTATAAGAAATGAATCCTTTCAAATGTAACTGATAACCAGAGTTCAGTAGCAATTCTCTTTATCAATGTTCCACTAGTTAAGGCACACTTTGAACACTTCAGCTTTTAATGGGTGTGAATAGATTTTCTGGTGGACTGATCGTACAAACTTAGGGTAGCCTTCCAGTCTGAGATGAGTGAAGGTCTATATGTGGCCCTGGTAGGGTGCTCACCATTCCTTTGCCTACAACATATATCATTAATGATCCCAACATTCTTTCCAGCTAAGCCTAGATGCCACCTTAGAATCATTCTCCCAAGCATTTCACTAAACTGATCAGAATTACCAAGTGAATTAAAATTTCTTTGTACTCACTTTCGTCAGTGCAGAAATCTGTGCATAGTTCCCTTTTGCTTCATCTCATCCAACAATGTAAAAGAAACTATGATACTATTAGCATTTTATATGAAAGAAAAATGAGGCTGAAATGGTAAGTAGCTTGCTCAAAATCACATAGCAAGGAAATGACAGAACTTAAACAGAATCCAAATATTATGATTTCTAGCTCAGCACCTATATTAGTTAGGGTTTGGTTCACCTGAAAATGACAAAATAAAATAGTAGCTCAAACAGAATAGAAGTTTATTCATGTTTCACACAAAGGAAGTTCAAAGGAAAGCATTACAAGGCTGTCATGGCAACTCCACAGTCTTCAAGAACCCAGGCTCTTCCCAACTCACTCTTTAGTTATCCTCACAATATACTCTAGTCCTTATAGTCCAAGACGGTGGCTACGACTCTACAAAATCATCATGTCCACATTCCAGGATGAGGGAAGTATGGGAGGGGAGAGGAAGAGGGAAAGTACACACCAATTGTGTTTTTAAAAGGTTTCCCAGAATCTGCAACACAATGTGCTTCTTTTTATATCCCCACTGGCCAGAAATGTCATCACAATGTCACACCTAACTACAAAATGGCCAGGTGGCAAGATAAAGGGGGAAAGAGATATTGGCACACAACTAGTATTTCCTGTCTCAAATCAGCTTAAAGCTGAAGGACATGGAAAAAGTTAAACCCTAAAGTGTTTGAAAGAATGACTTGCAGCATGATGGTGCTGGATGGTTTATTAATTTGTTATCTTACTGTGTCAACCTGGTATGAGTATACTTTGCATCCTTTCTCAGTGATACATTCAGGACCTGATGCTGCAATTAGTTTTTTCATTAAAAAATAATCCTCAATCTTGATGAAACTATGAAAATTACCTCCATTATTAAAAAATTGTTAATAAATTTCTGATTTAAAAACAAAAAACAAAAACCTTGAAATGGTCTGATAGTTCCTTACTGCCACTGGGATAAAATTCTAACATCTCAGAATGGCACACAAGGCCCATTACAAACCATGTTTCTAGACTTGTTTCCCATCTGTGGCCCTAATACACCCTCTATAGTTAACCAAGAACTTTTTACTGCCCCTGCATATGTACCAGATTCTTCTGAAGGAACTAACTTTATGCCAATCTGCCCTACTACCTAGAAAGGTTTTGTTCCTATACTGTACCTTATATAATAATTATTCCAACAATTCTCAAAAAAACAGTATGCATAAAAATCACCTACATTATTTGCTTAAAATGCTGATTTTCTGTCTACAGCTCCAAAAATTCTGTACCTATGTGGCGCAGACCCAGGAATTTGCAGCACCCTTAACAAGCAACGGGGCACCTGGGGCAGAGAAGGTGCTCAAGAATATTCACTTAATGATTACTAAAATAAGAAAAGACTATATTATACTAATTTACCATGTTTTTCTTCTTGCTTATTTAGTTTATTAGATGATGTTCTTCCGAGGTAACAGCATAATTCTATCATGACATAATGAAGGAAGAAGATACTTAAATTTTAGAAATTCACATTAATAAATATTAATGTGTAATCCCAGTAATAACTCTTCCCTTCATAATGTGTTTTGGTTGAATATGATGAGAAAAAAAAAAAACAGATGCTTAATATGATAATTGCTTAAATATAAAAGAATATTATAGTACTAAGATTACCAGAAAGACATTTAGGTCTTCCAATTCTGTCTGAATTACTAGTATAAGGTATGATGCTCTTACTGTACATTTTACTTAGATTCTCATCCTCATTATTTATTTCCTCAACACAATAAAATAAAAATAAACTTTATATAAACATAAAGGCTATTCATCACAATTCTTCAGTTAAATAGTCTCAGATGTGGAAGTTATAGAATTAGGAAAGCCTGTAATGAAATACTACAGGAAACTCGATTTACATAATATGGTGTGCATACTTAAAAATTTTTCCCTACTAACACTGTATTTAATTAACACCCTCAAGGAAATAGTACCAGAGTAAATTAGTCAACTCCTTCCAAATACCTCTACTAAAATATGACTGTTTAAAGGTTTTAGTCCAATAAAAAAGTACCTCAGATGTTGCTTTGAAAAGTTTACATGTATTAATCTCTCAAATAATTTTGTCTAAATTCAACATAGATGTACTATAGCTAAAGACAAAAAGAGTGATAGGCCACTTGGCATTCACATTCACATAATCAATTTAACAAAATGTTTCCCAATTGCTCCACTGACTTTTAGAAAACATCTAAGTTTTCAAGTACAGTTGGCCCTCTGTATGCGTTCTATATTGGTGGATTCAATGAACATTGGGTCAAAAATACTTTGGAAAGAAAATTGCATCTGTACTGAAAATGTACAGACTTGTACATTTCCCTTGTCATTTTTCACTAAATAATATAGTATAACAACTATTCACATAGCATTTACATTTTATTAGGTAATTATAAGTAAGCTATGGATAATTTAAAGTATATGGGTACATGTACATAGGTTATATGCAAATACTACACCATTTTATACAAGGGACTTGAGCATCTGTGGATTTAAGTGTCTGCTGGGGGGTTCTGCAACCAATCCCCCAGGGATAACAAGGAATATTACTTGTAGAAACAGATTTCATTTCTTAGAATTGTAAAGCTTTCTGCTCTTTACCTATTTAATGTACTGGGGGAAGCAATATTTACTCAGAAATTTTGTAGTCTTATTTGCTTTTTGTTTATTTGTTTATGGCTCAACTAAAACGGAAGAGAAACTGTAACTTTATATTTTATGAGGTCTTTTTCAAAGTGTCTTAACAAATTATTTGATGGTATACAATTACTAAACTGTAGTACTTCTCAGCCCTGTATGCACACTAGAAATCATCTGGGGAAACTCTGGGGAAAAAAAAAAAAAATCAACATCTGGGCCAAATCCCAGGCCTATTTAATCAGAATCTAGGAATGGGCCCAACCGGAGTATTTTTTCAAAGTGTCCCCTAATGGACAGAAGGGTTAGAACCAAGGAGTTAGGGAGACAGCCCTAATTGACATTTGAGTCCTCTGAGCCTCATGAGAATGAATGACTTTCCCACAATTAATTGTGTGAAACAGAGGACTCAGTTATGCCTCTCAGTACAGTTGGCACCCTTCCTCTCTGCCTTCCCTCTCTGCACATTCAAGGAGATAAGGGAGGGTAGTATAACCCAAATGGGGACAGCCTTACCTAACGTTTTCACCTCTAAGAAACTGAATTGCCGCTAGATTAATTGGTAAACCCGAATCAAGTAACAATGAATGTGAAAATTCTGTTAATTCTATCCATTAAACATACAAGTCCACATTTCTTAATGGGAAAACAAGCATCTACATAATGAAGTTGGTTAAAAAATTCTGGCACACTTGTTTGGTTATCAGGATACATAGGTAAGGAGCTAGTAATAGTGTAAGTTGCTTTTTAACCCATAAACACAATATTTATCTTTTTAAATATTTGTTACACTTTTTTTTTATGTAAGAACAGGGAATAAAAATAGGAAGCCCATGTTGAAAACCTATTTAGTTTTTGTCATTGCTGTTTTAATTAAAGCCTTCAGCCCTATACAGAATCGAAGTGACTAATTGTCCCTCATTTCTGGGAATGTAAATTTTTATTGTACACAGGTAAGTTTTCACTTTTAAATAAAGGAAACAACACAGAGATGAAAAGATTACCTTAGAAAGTTTCATATAAAAATGAGTTCATTTAACTGAAGTATGTATACATGGTTTGATTCCCAGAATGAGGAATTCAGTAGAAGATGATCTTAAAAATAACCCTCTGCTTTTCACAGTCTGATTTATCATTTAAACTGGAAAACAGAAATTGAGACTAAATTAAATATTTCAATATCAATACTTAAAATATGAAATCCAAGCTGCTGTGGATTATTAAATTCTGGTTCTAAATTTGATAAGTGTTACAAAATAATCAGCTTAATAGAAACTAGAAGTTCTTATGCCCTACTTTAAGAAGCACCTGCATATTCTGAAGAACATGATCAATTCCAGTTGTACTATAACCCAATTCCTTTAATCTCTATAAATAGTGCCTGTCCAATTATGTTCTGTCTGCTCCAAAGTTATATTCAATGTTTGGTCAACAATATTAATGAATCCAACAACAATAATCTAAATTATTCCTTTTCATGTCCTATGTTTTTTGTTATTTTTCCTTCTTCTTACCATAACATAATAAACTAATTCATGCCTTTGTCTTAGTTTTGGATAGAATTATATGCCAACATCTAGGCAATACCCTTTTTCCTAATTTAAAATAACTATGAGATTGCACACTACACTAGTAAATTTGCAATCAACTTAAAGATAATGTCTTAAAAGTACAATTAAACATGTCATAACAGAAGAAAACGCTGGTAATTACAAATAGTGCCATGCTCACTAGGTTTTTAAACAGTAGTATAAGACTATGAAAAATCGCCCCCCAGTGATGCAAATGAAAACTGCAATTTGTTTTTGTGTAAAATGAGTACCCTGGAGGATTACTTCAACTTCATTACTGAATGAACAAATAGTTATTACCTTCTTATGTGAATAGGAACTGGTTACAAGGGAAATGATGTTTTTCTACTAGGTTTTTTTCTCCCCTTATTCTTATTCGGCACACTCAACATTTTACAAAGCCTCAAAGCTTGGGAAATCTCAATAGGGAGAAAGGCTTTCTTTCCAAATGTGAGCTAATTGTATACAAAACAGTCTAGATATTCCTATTATCAACGAAAGTGCTCTGCCTGCACCTGAATTTCAAGTTATGATGTGTTGACTTCATCAACTCTACGGTGTCATCTAATAATTGTGACCTAAAACTTTTTCTGTTAAGTAGGAACACTTGCTTAGTGGAAAAGATATTCTAAAGTTGAAAAAATAGATAATTTATAGCTTCAACAACATTATTTACTCTGACCTTTTCAAAAACAGGTTACAAAGGCCACATAAAGAGACAATCCAACAAATTCTGTAGAGTCCATATTGATAAGAAATTGTTGCTAAAAATATAATCATGTTTCTAAATCTTTACTTAGTTGTAACATTTAGAAGTCAATAAACACACAAAACCAATGAAATCTACTTATTTTCCTATAATAATGTACCTATTATTGCACATGAGGCCCAAAATAAAAAGTTAAGTGTGCATATGCTAACCAAAATACATGTATGCAAGGATGGGTCCATGTTAATAAAAGCATTAAAATAATTTCCTATTTACCATTTGACCTGCTTGACATTTTCCAAAATGTTTTTTAAAAGTATGCTCTGAGACTAAAGCAGGCACTACATATGTTAGCACAGAATCACAAGATAAGAAGAGTAACTTAGCAGAACAGATTAATTTTTTAAAAAAGAGTTTAAGATACTATTTTTAAAGACAATTAACTATCGTCCTAATAATCTGTCAGGACCTTTATCTGACAATTCAGTTAAATCCTTAACTATTGAAGGGTTTTTTTACTAACTGATGTATACCATCTTCCAATCTTAACTTCACCAAGAAGATTATAGTTTTCTAAAATATTTTAAAAGTATTCAATACGTGAGATAGTAAAATGTTTGGGGTAACCAAAATAAAAGTCAAACTTTATAAATAGTAATACAACATCCAACCTTCTTTCATTAAACAAAACAAAAACAAAACAAACTACCCAGCAGTTTTTCTTTTATATAATAGGAAACACAATTTATTTTTTTTAAGAAAAAAACAACTTAAAATGTCAATAATGTCTTAGAATTAAAACTGATGGTATAACATTTAAAAAACAGGATGGATAATTTAGTGGTTAGGAGGACAGGCTCTGAAAGTCAGGCTGCCTGGGCTAATTCCAGCTCTACTACATGCTAGCTGGAGTAACTTAGAAAACTTAAGTCCTTGCCTATATACAGACATCCAACAGCACCACTTCACAGGGTTGCTCCAAGCATTTTACACGTACTAACTCATTTAATCCCCTCATAAAGCCCAAACGGCAGTTACTGATATTATGCTCATATTCCAGACATGCGAAGTGACATTGGGGAGGTTAAATAACTTGCCCAAGATAGAGTAAGTTGTAGAGCTAGGAGGCCAAGCCAAGGGTTCTGGCTCCAGAGTCAGCACTCTTAACTGCACTTCTCTGTGGCACCTCTGAGATGCTCCCAAGGAAGGAGGGAGTTGGTATGACTGATAAAAAGAGAAAGAAGGCAGAAGTGGGTGCCAAGAGGTGATGCTAATACCACCAAAACTTCAGGAAGGTAACTATGCTCACAGAACACTAGGTGCACAAAGATTTTTCATAGAAAATGGCGAAGAGGTAGAGTTTTGCACCTCGGGGGAAATGAGGCTAAACAGAGGCAAGCCTCAGCAGACAGACGAGCTGAAGGACAAGGAGGCCTCGGCAAACACCTGGGGGATCTGTCTGGTTTGGATCATTTGAACAAAGTATAGCACCACCTGTATCATAAATTAAATTGCTATCCTGAAACTACAACAGTAGTGAATCCTCACCGTAACTGTCCAACTGCTAGACATACGGTGCTGGGTACACCACCAATCCTGCCCAGTCCAAGATGGTCCTGGAAAAATTTCCTCAAAATACAGCATGTCTTTGGGAAAATGCACCATTAGAGCTTAGACGGAGCAGCTGGTACTGACAGCCTATTAGAGTAATTAAGGCCTGGAAATTCTCTCATGAAACAGCAAATTTGAAAGTTTCTGTGTCTTTTGAGGCTCAATTAAAGACTGCTTCTTAATCTACAGTCTTTCCTGGAAAGGGAAAGGCATTCCACAGCAGATAAGCTTCACCTGCTGAGGCAGAATGCCCTGGAAACTGGGCCCCTACTGGGGTAGCTATAGACAGGCAATGGAACATCTAGCTCAGGCTATATATGCTACCAAAAAATGGAGAAGATTTTAGAAAAACAACACCAACGGCCATTTTGGTTGTTGTTACAATTTGTCTCTGAAATGCTCCAAGGTGGTAGGCCACAAAGGTAGAGATAAATAAGATGCATCAAAAGGTTTTGAGGGCCAGCATTAGAAATTCTACATGTTCTCAAAGATGCCAGTGCACCCAACTTATATTCTTTAAATGGCTATTTGGTAACAAAAAGAATAATATCAATTTCAAATCATGAAACAACAGAAAAAAACAAAGTTCTCTGCATATGTGTTAAGACCACAGAGGTGTTTTAAAATGAAGAGTACAGAGCACAGTTTGGAAAACCAGGCTTTACTGGAACAAATTCTTCCAACAAATTCTGAGTGAAGAATTTATTGTGAAATTCCTGAAGAAGCAGAAATTTCACATGAGGTCAAAGGCACCCCTGAAGTTTTTCTGTTAGTGAGGCTAATTCAGGAGGTAAGAGGAAAGCAACACTGGAAGCTTTCAAGGAACTAAAGTTGGGATTGACAGAGCCACTTATGACTTAGAAGCCAAGGTTCAAAGCCCTGACACAGTAAGAAGGAAGGGTCAGAAAAGCAGTCATGTCGGCAGCACCCCACCTTATCCCAGTCAAAGGATACCCAGAAAAACCATCAGGAGACCAGGTCCAGTGGCTTAAGCCTATAATCCCAAGCTGGGGCAGGAAGATTGCTGAGGCCAAGAATTCAAGACCAACCTGGACAATATAGCAAGACCCCATCTCTACAAAAAATTTAAAAAATTAGCTGGACGTAGTGGCTCATGCCTATAATCCCAGCACTTTGGGAGGCCAAGGCCAGAGGATCCCTTGAGCCTGAGTTTCAGCCTGGGCCACAGAATAAGACCCTATTTCTATCAAAAAAAAAAAAAAACAAAAAATAAATAAAACCATTGGCCCTGATGGAAGATTTAAGCTCTACTATTTTACCTCAGGTGTAATGGATCTGGTCTGAAAGTAAACAATTCTGACCAATTCCAAACTCCTACCCCTGTCTCAAGCCATATGAGGCAGATTCAGAAAAACACAAAGGACTGCCAGAACTTGGCTATGGAAAAGATGAAAAGTTCTATGGTAAAGTTTATCCATGAGAAAAATTCTATCCTGGTCTCCCAGAGACAAGGGTCAAGAAATGGAAGAGAGCCAGAGAGGTAAAGCGACCAGATCCTAAAGAGAAGGGCTGATAAGGCAAAGACCTACCCAACCTGTACCTCTTCTAAATGTGAGGAGGTCAGAGGCATGGCTGAGAGGTGAGCCCTGGCTCTGAGAGGGGAGGAAGCACAAGAGACGGCATAAGCTGAAAATTCAGGATCACCCTTAAATCTAAAGGAACTACCCCCTCACTTTTCGATGCATACAGAGGATTTACTGAAGCTGGCGAACCCCAGTCTGACCTGGTCAAGATAAAGGAAGTGACCCAGCGGCAGTGGCTCACACCTGTAATCCTAGCACTTTGGGAAGCCGAGGTGGAAGGACTGCTTGAGGTCAGGAGCTTGAGACTAGCCTGAGCAACACAGCAAGACTCATCTCTACAAAAAATAGAAAACTGAGCCAGGCATGGTGGTGTGCACCTATAGTCCCAGATAGTTGGGAGGCTGACGCAGAAGGATCACTTGAACCCAGGAGTGTGAGGTTGCAGTGAGCTATGATCATGTCACTACCCTCATGCCCAGAAAACAAGGTGAGATCCTGTCTCCAAGGAAAAAGAAAAGATAAAGGAAGTAACAGGCAGGAAACCAGTATCTAGAAAAGGAGACCTTGAGAAATATCCCAGGAAGCAAACACTGTTATGAGTTAATGCAAACCTTCTTAGACAAGGAACTGGAATTTGGTGGGAGGAGGTCCAGAGTAGAAGAAGATGAGTACACAAGGGGACACTGGGTTTTCGCTAGTCTGGGTTTTCGCTAGTCTGCACCACACTCTGGAGAGAGAATGTCTGAGAAGAACATATGAAGACAGCAAATCTCCTCCTCAGGAAAAAGATTTGATTCAATGTGGAGGAAATTTTATTTTTCGGAATTCCCCTTGGGAAGAGCACTGTGTTTGACTGAAAGAAATAGTTTTGAAAGCCACTACAATCTTAAAAATTAGCAGGTATTATTTTTATAATAGAAAATAGTCTTAAACGTTTAAGAAACACTATTTAACATATTATATTTGGATTGAAAAGTCTACTTCATTCATACCCTACATACCCATAAAAAAATAAAGAAATAAAATTCTACTTCATTCAGCCAATATTTATTGGATGCTTAATTTAATTTCAGGTGCTAATTTAAGAAATAAGGTTGGTACTATTTATAAGACAGAACTTGAATTCACCAAGGATTCTTCAAGATTTTGGTTTTCCTATAATTAAAAAGGTTCACTAGTTTATCAGATGGAAAAAAGGGAGTGATTTCACAAATTTAATTTGGAGTACACAGCCAAACCAATATGTAAGAAAAATCTGACTTGATGACAATATTCCAAGTAACTTGATGACAATATTCCAAGTAACATTCCAAATGACCTTTATCTGTACAGATTTCCCCATTTAAAAAAATTATACAGATAAATTAAATCTGAAATTATAAGAAATAATTTAAAAACCATTTATATAATTACCAAGTGATTTTTTAACAAAGAAATTATTCATCTAATGATGATTTTGCTTCTTAAAAAGACTCACCTATAAGGACGAATCCATCTGCTTCTGTCTCTGGTACTGAGGGCTTTTTAGATTCTGGAGACTTCCTGAAGAAGTGAAACATTGTTCCTGCTGATGACGATATCTGCAATAGAAACATACATGATATCAAATTCAGATGAAACTGACAAACTCTTACCCTTTTTAGTAAGAAGGCAAACATCAAGATATTACAATAATTATTCTTAGGCATTCTATTGCAAGACTTAAAACTGTGAGCCTTCTCTCAGAGAAGACAAAGCTAAAAATTAGGGTACATGGACTTTCATTTTAAAATCTTATATTCCTAGAAGTCTACAATGGATCTTCTGCCAGTTTCTGAAGATTCGGGGAAAAAAACAAGAAATCACTACACATAAAGCTAAAATCAACACATAAAACCAGAATCTGGAAGGATCTCGATAACCATAAACCAGGCACTGCTTTGGGGAAAAGATGCCATTAGTTATTGTTATAAAACTAAGGCAATCTGAAAAAGAATGGAAAGCACTTCAAATATCCTCTACTGTTGGTTCCCTATTTCAGACACTCTAGGACTGTACTCATGAAAAAGTTACAGCCAACTTTAAATTCTCATCAGTGCAGATCTTTTGTATTGGTGAGATTATTGTGCACTGCCCCCACCCCCACACACAAACATACATCCTGAGATTGGGTGGTGTCCTGGCCAGGGTAGATTCCCACCCCACACCCTGAGGTGCCATGAAATGCTTTACTAAAACATCAAATGTAAACAATTTGCTCACTGCAGCAGGTTGTTGGATAGGAGGCCTTACCGTCCATTTTCAGGAGGTCAGAATACCATAATATCCCAAATATATTAGAGAAGGAGGGATAACTTAGGTTCCAAGAGTCAAGAAACTTCCAGGTATGAAAGAAACCGGTCAGGAATAAGGCAAGGGAAGCAGACACTGTAGAAAAGAACTGAGAATGGCAGCAAAGACTAGTTTACTACAATATCCATAGCATACAACTCTGAAATTGTCACAAAGGTACCAATGACCCTTGTACCTATCACTCCATCAACCTGACCACCACCCTAAGTCTTCCCTCAACTATAGTCCACCTCAAGATGTTTTTCAGTGGGCATATGGTTCCAATTTTACAATACAAGTCCTGGGATTCCCTTGTATGACTAATATTGCTGCTGACATTGATTCATTCCACTAGGTACCTAAAGTTAGTCTAACAATATATCTCTAGAGTAATCTCTCCAGGCATGAGAAGGATATGTGCTAAGACAGTAAAATCTGCAATCAGATTATCCTTACCTCATGACATTCTTTTCACATCACTCAAAAACACATACTGCTGTAAAAATTTATCCTTGGGGAGAAGGGCTGGGAAATAACATTCTAAGATCTCCCCTCTATGAAGGGAGAAGCCAGATTTAATAACCCTGCCTGAGATTGGAAAGAAGAGCAGTAACTACAAATGCCACTAACATTTGCTGAGTTCCTAAAAGTGTCAGGTGCCATGACAAAATGCTTTATATAGTAGTCCCCTGTTATTCACAGGGTATCTTCCCAAACCCCCAGTGGATGTCTGAAACCAAGGATAGTACTAATCCCTATATACAATATGTGTTTTCCTATATATCAGGTCCATGAAAAAACACCGTTTCATTCAACGCCTTTTCTTTATAACGTTGATAGAGGGGGGAAAATTCAATTCCTGGTTGGGGCCACTGTCTGTGTGGAATTTACACGTTCTCCCTATGTCTGCTTGGGTTTACCCCAGGTCCTCCAGTTTCCTCCCACATCCCAAACGTGTACATCATGTGAACTGGAGTGTTTACATGGTCCAAGTGTGACTGAGTGCTGGCATGTGTTTGAGAGCACCCTGAGATGGGATGGTGTCCTGGCCAGGGTGGATTCCCACCCCACACCCTGAGGTGCCAGAAGAGGCTCCAGCCACCCACCACCCTGAACTGGAATAACTGGGTAAATAATCATCTTACTTATTTGTATTAATCTTTCTTAAATGTATGTAGAGCTCACATTCATTTCAGTGTTTATTATTAGAAGTGTTTTGGTCTTTATTTAGACATTTGGTAATGTTTTTGTGACCAGAAATATGCCATAAGAACTTACCTCTTGTTTCTACCAATTAGCTTATGGTAAAATTGGTTTCATTACATGTCATTTTGCTTAAAGTTGCAGATTCCAAGAACATATCCATGATGTTTACTGAGGACTTACTATGCATACATACCTATGATAAAGTTTAATTTATAAATTAGGCATAACAAAAAATTAATAATAATAAAATAAATATTATAATTTATTACAATTATAACAATATACAGTAATGAAAGTTATGTGAATATGGTACCTCCTTCTCTCTTTCTCAAAATATCTTATTGTATTGTACTGACCTATTTCTGGAGCTCATGGGTAATTGAAACCACAGAAATCAAAATCACAGAAAAGTGGGGACTACTGTATATGCTATCTACTATAATCCATACAAAAACCCCACCAGTTGCACACAATTATTCACATTGTGTAAGTGAAAGAACTGAAGCAAAAGTAGGTTAAGTATTGGTCCAAGTTTCTGTAGCTAGGAAAGAACAGAGCTTAATTTTAAACCAAATCCTGTCAACAGCAAAACTGAATGTGTTTTATCAATAAACCAACAGAGATAAGGAGCCCTTAGCACTTAAGACATTTGTGTTAGACTTTTGTTAATATTTCTTAATATTAGTTAAATATATTTATTTCTGTCTTTGTCAATCTCTACTTTTTTTTCTGAGCCTTGCTCAGCTCTATGTTCTGAAGACATTTACTAATTCTACAACATTGTTTGAAGACCTTCACTTACTTTACATTTATATTTTATAAACATTCATTAAGTATTCAGGCCAGATACTGATCCAGCGCTACAGATGCAGCACTGTAGCGCTGTAAGTCGTATAGACATACGACTTATGTCTAGGGGGAACAAACTGCAACCTCAGCCCACCATACTTCTAAGGCAATCCTTAGCAAAACTAAGAATAATTTAAGAGCACTGTCCCCAAAGTGGAGGAGGACCATAATAGTGCTGCTGTCCCAAGCCTAGTATATGGTAAACCTCAAACACTTGTTTCTGGTGTTACATGGCCTTGACAGCTGAGCTTGTTTTTGCCTGGAGTTCCCCACCAGACTCCAGTCTCATTTTCTTCTTTATAACTTCAGTAATTTTTAAATTGTCTACCATGAGCAAATTTCACATTTATAAACAAGAAAAATACCAAAACTTATTTTTAAAAATCCATTGTTAGCTAGCAGCAATTTGCCTGGTTGAGCTAGGACCCAACCCAGAATGCATCTTAATACTCAAACACGGGGATCTGGAGCTACCTCGATACAAATGGAGGATAAAGAATTCACCTGTCCAAGCCACAGAGTGGGAGAAAATACCTGCCAATCACATATTTGATAATTAATGTGCATCTATAATAGAATGTATAAAGAACTCTTAACACTCAATGATGAGAAAAAAGCTCAATAAAAACTGGGCAAAAGAAAAGAGATGAACAGCCCTTCACCATGGAAGATAGATGGATGAGAAACAAACACATACAAAGATGCTCAACATCATTAGTAAATAAGGAAAAGCAAATTAAAATATCAATGAGATATCATTACATACCTATTACAATATTTAAAATTAAAAAGATTTGCCCATGCCAAGTGCCAGTGCTCCAAGATGTGGAGCAACTGTAACTCTGGACAACAGTTTGGCAGTTTCTTAAAAACATAAATATACACCTACCATATGACTTAGCCCTTCTACGTCCAGGTATTTACCTAAGATAAATGAAAGTGCACGTCCATACTTGTATACAAATATCACGAACAGCTTTTTTTTGTAATAACTAAAAACTGAAAACAACCCAAACATCCAACAAGCGGTAAAGGAATAGATAATACTGTGCCACGTCCATAATACTATTCAGCAATGAAAAGGAATGAAGTACTGGTAAATGCTACAACATGCAAGAATCTTAAAAATTAAGCTGAGTGAAAGAAGCCAGGACAAAGAAAGAAATCACACTGTGTGAGTCCATTTATATAAACTTCTCAAAAATGCAAACTAATGTATAGTGACAGAAAGCAGATCAGTGGTTTCCTGGCGAGGAGGGAAGTACAGGAGAGGAGGAAAGGAAACAGATTAGAAAGGAACATGAGGAAACTCTTAGAAGTGATGAATTCATGAAGTGTAAATGTACATCAAAACTCATCAAACTGTACACTTTCAATATGCGTAATTTATTGGTAATATCTCAATAGAGCTCCTTAAAAATGCATTATTAGCATGATATTTGATATCAGATAAAAGCTTTAGTTCACAATTATACAAAAAAATTGTCTCAAATCTGTTAAACCACTTGTTACAGATACAGTCTTTGTATAAAAAACAAAATGATTCTTTTCTCTATGCATTCACACAAAACTGAAAAATAAAAGGGCAGCATATTCACTTTCAATGGTGTACACAGACCACAGATAAAAGGGCCTGCCTGACTGCTGGGCAAGGCAGATCATCATATTCCAAAGTGGGGAAGGGGAGAGCAAGTAATATATTTATTTTTTCCTATTACTTCAAGGCCTCTCTTTCAAGTAATATTACCCATGGCAAATGGATTTAGGCAACATGGTTTTCTCAAGTTGATTATCTCCTTTCAATTTCAACAGACTATTAGTTAATATAAATATATCCAATAGACTGGAATTCTAGTGTGATTGATAAAAAGCAGCCATTTTTTTATAAAGAGAAGTATATATATACATATAATATATATATCCTTCACACTCATATTTTTCTTCACATTTGTGCCCAAATGCAACAAATATGCGAATTTCATACTGCTGAAAAATTAAAATCCTGAACAATGTTGAATCTTCCTCCTCTTCTGTATGGTGAAATGCATGATTATGCAAATACAGTAAAAATTTAGATAACAGTTTACTAATTTCTCCTGAGAGATATCAAACAGTATAAGAAGGTAGCCCACACTTTTGGTAGCTTTAATCTTGACACAAAGGATACATTACCTAAAATAGCACTGAACAGTATAAAACATCCCAGAAATATCAATGAGAATTAGAAGAACCCTGGTAAGCTTCACAGAATAGGTATTCTTGAGTTTAACTTCATATGATGGGTAGGGTACAGATATAAACAAAGAAGAGAAAGGCCTTTCCCATAAGAAGGATCAATATGAACAATAAACATAGTGAGTTTACTGCAGGAGTCCTCAAACTTTTTAAACAGGGGGCTAGTTCACTGTCCCTCAGACCATTAGAGGGCCAGACTATAGTTTTTATAAAAATCTATGAACAAATTCCTATGCACACTGCACATATCTTATTTTGAAGTAAAAAAACAAATGGGCAAAAACACCCAAATATAGCCCGTGGGCCATAGTTTGAGGACACCTGGTTTACAGGAAGGCAAAGGAATTAACCTCACTAGGTGCAAGGAACCATGTACATAAGCAACAGAAATCAAGAATGCAAAAGAAGGGTAGAGATGGAAAAGTCAGAAAAATGTCAGCATACTCAGAATAGCAAACCAGGATTTGTTGAATATTACTGTGTGGTCTAGGATCTTGAGCAAAGTAGTGTCAGAGAGATGAAATGTAAAATAACATGCTGGAGAGACTGAGGAATGCATAGGGTAAAAAAGTTAGAAAGTTGTAATGAAAAGGGACTGTGTGAAGATGAAAGAAGTTTGAATGAAAAAAGAAAGGATGTACAGAAATGATATGGAATAGGGCCTGGTGAATCTCACCTCTACAAAACACAGATGGAAAAGAACTAGTAAAAGATGACTGAACTTTCAAATCTGAGGAACCAAAGAAAGCGATATTATGAAGAAGAAAAGGAAAATAGGAAAGGAAAGGTTATTTTAGAGAATAAAAAATAACAAATTCCATTTTAATCTGATTTTTCAAAACAAACTGGAAATCCAACTATTATATAAACATCTAGTTTTTAATAAATAGCAACAAATTCAAAATTTTTAAATATACTATGCAGACTGAACAAATCCTCTACAAACTTGACTTGGCCTTCAGGTGGCAACATTTTTTAGATCTAGGATACCAATTAAAAGCCTAAATCTAATTAGTATAAGAAAAAATTGTGTTGAAGACTTTGGAATTTAGTGGATATCTTGGCTAGCTCACCCATCCAAGTTATCTCCACCTTTGCTTGTTTTGACTAGGCTGTTTTATAACTCTATAGAAATAGGAGATAACTTGTAGAAAACTGATAGTCATACAAATAAATCCTGTCCATAAAAATGTTTCTGGTAGAATGAAATAACTCTTGCCCTAGAGACAATAACCAATTTTGCATCCATTTATACATTCCTTATTTGACTACAAATGTGTGATGATGCTTTGAGTTCTCTTTCAAACCAGTTGTAATATCTTACCTGTTTCTTCCTTAAGTAACTAGTTCAGTAAAGTCTTTAGCAGATTTTATCCTCTTTTAAAACTTATCCTTTAGCATCAGTTAGACTATTAATTAGGGTTATCCAAAGACTCTCCCCCATTTCTCCATCCTACTTAAGTTTTTTATTTTTATAGTTTTTCGATATTGTTGTAATGGAGGAATGGTACAGATGTCTGACAGGATAAGCCAGGACAGACATAAACTAATGTTATAGATGAGCTCCACAGAACAGTTTGGAAACTGATCAATTAAACTGAAGCATTAACATAAACTTTATTTCCATATCTCTGATTTATGCTCAGATCAATAAAAAGAAAAGAAATAAAAACAAAAAATTGAATCTTGGATCTAGCCATTTTTCAAACTGCAGGTACCAAAACTTGAGTGGGAATAAACGCAATACAGTGGGTTAAGACCAGATTTTTTTTTTAACAGAATGAAACAGGGAAAAAAAAGAAAAGGAAGGAGAAATGGATGAGGAAGCAAAAAGATTACCTGAGAGCACCATATATGGTTAAGTAATGTTTTATGAACTTTTGCTTTTAGGTGCATGTTCTGGGTAATGATATGAAATTACGAAATCTGTTTCTTAGTTTGGGTTGTAGGCAAAAGAAAAAAAAAAGTTTTTCAAAGCCACTGATCATATTTAGGCACTCACACACCCCTTCAAAAATTCTTGAAATGCTGTGCATCCCCCTGCACTTTTTAAGTTAACATCTAAAACTTTCCACTGAAAATTATAAAGAACATAGTTTCTAGCATTATAAATATTTTTATGTTGGAACAAAACTATTATATCATTTTTAAAAATGTATCCAGTGAAATCTAAACACTAACATTTCAACACTCACCATCAACAATTTTAAAAATACACGAAGAAGGGCTTTTCCACAGAAGGAAACTTAACATTGTTCCATTTTCTCCTTCAGCTCATATTTCCACTCTACTTCCACTGGTCTAGACCAGATCAAAGATACCCTCAGAACACATTATGGTAGCTTTTACAATGGTATATACAGATGAATACGAAGTGGTGGTGGCAACCTCAGTTTTAGGAGAACAACTCTAATTTAACAGACTCAACTGTCTACTTGTCCCCTAAATGAAAAGTCACATCACACAGCCATTAAAAATTAAAGTTATATGATCTAATAAAACTTTCTTTCCTAATATGACCTTATAGATGCCTTTAGCAAACTAAGAATTTAAATATCATTACTCTTAGCCAAAACAGAACATCTAAAATACTTAGAAAGTTGGAAGATAGTAAACTATAAATTGATTATAGGGCATAAGGCAAGGGAGGATTCTAGAAGAGTACAAAGGAGCTATAGAGAACTTCACAGCATAGTTTTCAACAGGGGCCAACCCGGAACTTTTTTCTTTATTCTTATAGTTTTTTCCCTTGATGCTCATAATTTAAATCCTTTTCTTATTTACTTTATACTAAACTAAAGGCAGGAAAAGCTTTTAGAAATGGGGCATGTGATTTCAAACATGAAATCCTTAAACACAATACAGGAAACCCTAGCTTAAAAGAATCCTGGAGTTGAGAGAGAGTGTCTCATGACTCCTTATTGAACAGGGCCTACAGGTTCCCTATCTCAACACTGAGGACTTACTGTACCTAGATAAGTGCTGGATTGAATAACCAAGAAACAGGAATGGGAGGGGCATCTTTAAAATTCTGCCTGCCACAAGTCTTTTGATGTTGAGTTCATGCTGTCACTCCTTCCTCATTATTCTGAAAGGTACAGTATGTTCTGTCTTTCATCTACCTTGTAAAAGTGAGTGATCACTGGTTTTTTTCATTTGTAACTTCTATTAAATACAATAGTTCCACTAAGCAAATGCTTTCCAAAACAATTCACAAACTTGGTAACATGTTAATAAAACAATGCAGAGACTTTGTCTACATAATTTTTCACTCCACAAATCAATGTATACAACTCTATAAAGGACTTAAAATAAAATAAGAACACTAAAACAGTCCATTAGAAGTTCTAGGTAAAAGGTACAAGCAGGCTTCTATCGCCATGATTACTAAAAGATCTTAAAAAAAAAAAACAAAAAAAAAAAACCTTAGTTTTGTATCAAAAACCACCCAAACTCAGCTGGGCTTGGTGGTTCATGCCTATAATCTCAGCATTTGGGGATGCTGAGACAGGAGGATCACTTGAGGCTAGGAGTTCATGACCAGCCTGAGCAACATTATCAAGACCACATTTCAACAACAACAATTAAAAAAAAAAAAAACATAAAAAAAAACCACCCAAACTCATGAATTGGAAAACAAACAGTTTTCTGTAAGCAAAGAAATACTTCCTCCACTTGGCTGCTAAAGAAATCTTATTATAGTCGTCCCCAGTGGAGGCGGGGGCAGAGGGTCTTGCGAATGGCCCCGCCAGCTACCGGGGCAGAGCTGGTCCAGAGACCGCTGCAGCTCTACCGCTACTCGCTGCGCTGTTGCCCGCAGCTTCCGACCAAGGGCGCCCGGGAGCGTTGCAAACACGCGGTCAGGCAGAGTTGCCGGGTTCACTCGGATGAAGACAACCCCGAGAGAATCCAGCAGATTATTAAGCGAGCCATTGAAGATGCCGATTGGATCATGTGCAAATATAAAAACAAAACTGAGAACCCAGCGAGTAAAGCCTTCCTAAAGACATCTGAAGTTGGGAGATCTCCCTTCTGGAACTCAGCCTTACTGGCTTGAAAGAGCAAGAAATCCTGGGGAGGGAGAAGCTGCCGTTTGCTCAGAAGGTTCTCCTTGCCACAGTCATGTTTCCAGCGTCCTTTACTCACGATGTGAAATTAGGAGAGAATGTGGTGTTTGGGGGTTTTTTTTTCCTGTGTTTTTTATTTTTGTTTTTTTACTTTGCTCTGAAAGTGATTCATTTATTCTGGAGGTCTCTTTACCATCCTCTGAGCCCCAGCGCAGACGTCCCATTGGCGGGGCAGCGTGTGCAGAAGGAAGAGGATGAGGCTTAGAAGCAGACAGATCTGGATTTGAGTCCCCGCTAGGGGGCGTGTCACAGGTGTTGCCTTTGAGCTCAGTTTCCTCCTCTGTGAGGATCCAGTGAGATGACGATGAAGTGCCTAACACCGGATTTGGAACATGGTAGCACCAGTCAGTGTCCCCTCTGAGGAAGCCACCCAACCCTGCCCCTCGTCTGCTCCAGCACCCACCACGTCGGGGCTCGGCTATCCGTCTGTGGCTTGCCCTGCCCTGCGTGTAGCCCCCAAGCCCTCCCAGCTGTGCCGTGCCCAGCGGTCTGCCAAGGATCTGCTCTCCCTGCCAGCTGCCTCTCCATCCCCAGGCGGTCCTTGCCTTCAAGGAGTTTATAGTGTTCTTGGGTTTGTAGTGTTCTTGAAGTGAAACGCACACTGCGTGGAGCAGGGGAGACGGCCAAAGCTGTGGCTGTAGATGCTGCCTGTTCAGGCCTCTGTGAACCTGTGATCTGTCTTAATGGCCCTTCCGTGTGTTGCCACCATCACGGAGGAACAGCAGGGAGGGACAGAAAGAGCGCGGGTTCTGGGAGAACGGGCCAGAGCCGGTAGAGCAGCTGGAAGATGCAGAGAGAAGCCACACTGGGCCTGGAGTATTCCCCAGGGCACTCAGCCAAGGGATAAGCTATTATGTGTTTGTGTCTTTGCAATTGTGTGACTTAAAGTGACTCAGATACATCCACATGTATGTATGTATGCAGCTAACAGTGAAGTAAGCCTATCAATTTGAGGAAAAAAAAAAAGAAATCTTATAATACATACATTTGCATTAGGCAGTTTGTTATTTTTCAGCTGGGTAAGATATCCCAGTAGCTTCTGATCTTTAAACAAGGTCTGTTTATGACATCAAAAATGAAAACCAGTAAGCAGCTTAGAGTCAAAAAGTTTAATTTATTACAATTATTTTTAAAGTCAGCTATGATTTTGACAAATGTTATGGGTAAGTCTATAGCAAGTTTCTAATTTCTAAGATACAAAAGACAATAAATATAGATTCAAATTCAGCTTTAAAAAAAAGAGTACTAGAGGAAGGGGGCTGTCTAGTTTATAGCCATAACTAGATGACTGTTAACAGTTGCCTTTATCCACCATGGAGAGCAGCCCAGAAGCTTCATCTGATAATCTCAACTGCCAGCTACTTGTCTTTAGCAAGTAAGATAAGTACTACCAGGAACTGTCTGGAATCATTGCTGTCACTATCATAGTAAATCCTGCTATCATGGAAAGCATTAAATAATCTGGAATTACTATAAATTCTCCAGAATACAGATGGCCCTCAATGGGTTCCCCATCATGCAGGTTCCCCATCCCACTGTAGTTCAAAAGTATTCAAAAAATTTAAAAAATAACCGTACAACAATAAAAAACACAAATAAAAAAATACACTATAACAACTACTTACATAGTATTTACATTGAATTAGATATTATAAGCAAAAGAGATGATTTAAAGTATATGAGAGGATGCACATAGGTTATATGCAAACACTACACCATTTTATATAAGGGACTTGAGCATCTGTGGATTTTGGTATCAGGAGAATCCTGCGGGACTGTGTGGGACACACAGCGAGGGACAACTGTGCTACCTCTAGCAGAACTGCTTTCCATAGCCATATGATGAAGTCATCTCGAAAAGTCCCAAGTTAGCCCAAGCAAAGTTTAGAACAGAGCCTTCCCTCGTCTGTGATCCTATTTCCATCACTGAATACAGATGGCCTCGTTAAGATAGAATAATTTTACTCTCCTCCATTACTTTATCAATAAATATGACCCCTAAAGCAGGGGTCCCCAACCTATGGTAAGTTGTATAATTATTTCATTATATGTTACAATAATATATAATAATAATGGAAAATAGTAATAATAGTAAATAGTAGTAAATAGTAATAATAATGGAAATGAAGTGCACAATAAATGTAATGTGCTTCAATCATCCCGAAACCATCCCCCAACTCCCTGGTCTGTGGAAAATGTGTTTTCCATGAAAACGGTCCCTGGTGCCAAAAAGGTTGGGGACCACTGCCCTAAAGTATCTACTTGAGAATCATCAGGGAAGTTTTTGCTTTAGTTTCTTGATGGATTTAGGGACTTTTGTGTTTTGTTTCCTTTTTTATTAACTGCTCTATTGTTTTCAGAATCAAGAAAGGCACCCTGGCAGCAGTAAGAAAGGACTGCTTTTTTTCCCCCTTATTTATAATCTGAAAAACAAAACAGAATATTTGCAAAACAAAACTGCCCCTTATTCATAATCTGAAAAACAAAACAGAATATTAAAGACTCCCCTGATCCAACAAATTTAGGGAGAAAAAAAATCTCCCATTAGACCAAGGTTTCTCAATCTCTTCACTCTTAGCACTTGGGGCCAGATAATTCTTTGTTGTAAGGGTCTGTCCTGAGCATTATAAGATGTTTAGTAGCATCCCTGGCCTCAACCCACTAAATGCCCTCCTGTCCCCCTGCTGTGACAACCAAAAATGTCTCCAGACATTGCCAAACAACTCCTAGGATACAAAACTGCCCCTGGTTGAGAATCAAGGCATTAGAGGAAAGATATTCCTTTTTCAACATGAACCCCTCAGCAGTACTCTTTAGGTAAAGAAATTCCTCTAGGCCTGAGGGTGTCAGACTTCACCTAAGGACTCTCAAAACACTGCCCTTTTCTTCCACGTGAACAATGACAGAGAATAATAAAGATGTGTTGTAACCTTCTCCTCTGTGGCTGGCTGTGATCGCTTAGTGGTGCATTTCAGTCAGAAAACACCTTAAATTCAAGAGTTGTTTGCTTTATTTTTTAAGTCATCTCTTTTTAATGTTGTACACATGAAAACCATAGTTACTTTTTCTAAAGAAGGATGCTAAATAACACGAGGAGATAGAGAAATGTAAAAGATAGTTACTGCCTTTTGAGAGTTTATAAATAAACTGTACTTCACAATTTAACACTTGAGTCTCAATCACTTAAAAAAATAACTTATAGCCTCTAGTGTTATCCTATGTCTTCTAAATTAATGATACAATGATCCATTTTCATGTTTTAGAAAAGTTACAGACATAATTCTACATAACTTGCAGAAGCAAACCATTTTGGCTTTGTTTTAAATAACAGTATGTCTACCAGTACTGTAAGAATTTCTATCTACTTCATTCAGTGTTATAACTCTGGAATGAAGAAACATTCTGAAAAAGACTCCAGAAAATTCTAGCTTTTTTCATCTCTCCACATAAAACAAGTATGTTTGGTGAGATAAACACCATTATCTAAATTATGTCTTAAGGGAAAATGAAGCCATCTGACATGAGGTCACACCTCTTTACAACTCTCTATAGCTCTGGGAACAAAGGATGAATAAGGAAAAATACTACTCAGTGTGAATCTTTAAAATGCTATTTGCTCACTTTAATATTTTTAACACACAACAGGAACCATCACATTCAACTTCCAAAAGGACTCACTCCCAAAACTACTCACTAAACATCTACATCATTTGTCTTTCAATACAGCCTAATTGCATCATCAAAAGTCTTTTACTTCCTCCCCAAATAAGAACAAACTTCTTTCAACATTCAATCATTTGTTCACTTTTTAATTCATTCAACCAACACTTTTTGGGAATTAATATTGGCCAGGCACTGTACTAGGCCCTAGAGAACAAAAACAGACAAGGTACCTACTCCAAATTCAAGGAATTAACCAATCTACTTGCCGCCTCTTGTTCAACTTCTCTACCACCTCTCATAATGTCAATGGGCACAAAGCAAGGTGCTAAGTTCTGCATAAAAATCAGCATCAGCCTACAAGTGGCTAACATGTTGCTCATATTCTAGTCAAGAAGTACTGCTATCTATCTAAATCACTCACTT
Source organism: Microcebus murinus (assembly GCF_040939455.1). Classification (NCBI taxonomy): domain Eukaryota; kingdom Metazoa; phylum Chordata; class Mammalia; order Primates; family Cheirogaleidae; genus Microcebus; species Microcebus murinus. Next base: position 41,738,015 of record NC_134112.1, read on the forward strand.
TGGACTGCTGAGTAAAGAAGAGATCCAGCTGTTTTATCTCCTAATTTTTCAATAAAATGCACATAAAGGACCACAAGACAAAAACTAGTAACAGCTCTGTCAACCAAAAATAAGAGATGATATGCCAAAGTCTGAGTGAAATTTCCAAGAACTGCATGATCAGTGAGGATTGCCCAAGAAGCACAATTGACAAAGAGTGCATTTCTATACTCTACCATATGACGTTGGGAATCCTATCCAAAAAATGAATAAGTGAGAAAACAAGCAAAGTAAAACAGCAGCATGAACCACAAAGAAGATGTAGAAAGCATCTCATCCATCCCCACTGCCTGAGCTTATTTCTAAAACACAAGAGCTGGCCAGGAGTGGTGGCTCACACCTGTAAATCCCAGCACTTTGGGAGGCCAAGGCAAGAGGATTGCTTGAGCCCAGTAATTCAAGGCTGCAATGAGATGTGAATGCACCATGCACTCCAGCCTGGGTGACAGAGCAAGACGCTTTCTCTACAAATGAAATAATGAATGAATGAATAAATAAAATACAAGAGCTGTACCTACCGGAAAAATAGACTACAGACATTCCACTGCATGGAAATTCTTTCCAAAGCCTGGCAGGACTAGACTTCCTCCCTTCCTTGTAACCCTCCCCCACAAGATCTTCCACCTCCATTCAGAGACCACAGCTTTTCGTCTGGGCAGGCAACCAAGAAGAGTGAAGAAGCAATGGTTTGTAACTGCCCAAGGAAGACTTTGTATAACAGCGTCCAAGACAGGAAAAGCTCTGTGAGCAGAGTGCAGGATGAAGGTCAACTTTCAAGTTCAAAGAACTGCAAACTGCTCCTAATTCTCCAACTCACTCAGAGACATTTTACAGTCAGAGCCTAAGAAGACCCAATTTTGACCCAGCCCCAGTAGACCCACAGGTGATGTATGCTGTTAGCCATTGGGAATTGAGTGAACCAAGAAATATGTACATTCATCTGATTTCTAGGACTAGACACAGAAACAAGAAGCTGACAGTAATAAAAACTTAAATGAGGGAGACTACAGTAATCTCACCTACCCAATCTCTGCTTCATTAAGAGATAGCCAGAATGAGACCAATGTAAGGAAAGCAAAATATAGACCCAAAGACTATGAGGAAGAATGTCTTTAATGTTAATTTTCTACAAGAAACAACTGGAAGTGTAGAAAATATCTTAGGAAACCTTATACAGATGTAAGAGGATGTGATCTCCTACATCCAGGCTGCTGAGCAGAGCTGGGCAAAACATAACATCACTCAGATGCATTCAGGATCTCCAATCTCAGGCCCACAACACTTCCTTCCTTCTGGAGAATCAGCCTGGGATTTTCTTTCCCCTTTTACTAGCTCCATATTCACGGACACCAAGATATCCCACAGACACTTAAGTACAATCTGGCCATCACGACAGTAACAGTCTAAGTTATGATTTATTATTTAAGTACTTAGTGTAACAAGGCAATATTCTCAGTGCTTTACATACATGATCTTAATTAATGCTTACAAAAACCCTATGAGGCTTTATTATGCCCCATGTAAATACAGAAAACTGCAGATCTGAAAGTTTGCGTAATTTGTCCAAGTCACTTAAGCGAAAAGTATCAGAATTGAACCTAGGTCTGTCTGCTCCAAAGCCTATATTCTTCATTCTGTGCTATACTGCCTCAATGTCCCAAGTCTGAATCGTCTCCCCTAGCACACATGTTCCTCCTCTATTCTCCCTCTCAGGAAACAGCATGATGGCCCTACCAGCTGCTAGAGATAGAACCATAAGTGCTACCTTGATTTTATCTTCTCCCTTTGACCTTATGTGCACCAAACACTAAGTTCTGCAACTTCACAATGTCTCAAGAAATTTTGGCTTTTCTCTATTACTGCCACCACTAATTGAACTTGAATCTCCAGTATGAATTACTGCAACAGGCCTAGGTATCTTTTCTACACAACAGACTATGACTAGCCATGTTTGTACCCAATCCTCCCCAAGTTCCCTCTCAACTATAGTTGTTTAGACGAAGTATGGTCAAGTGACTAACTAACTAGATTATATTATCAGCAAATTAGAGCTGGTCACAAAACCTGGGATAACCCTGTAAGTCTATGTAAACAATGAAGCAACACTTGTTCTACAGAGAAGTCGTCTCATAAAGAGACAGAAGACAGCCTAGGTTCTGAAACCTTTCCTGTTGATGGTCCCAGTCCCTTATTAGGTCAATAAACCTTGGGTTACTCAGGTCAACACAGAATGGTTCTAATCTGTTTCCTTTTGATTTAAAGTTGGAAGGTGGAAACAAGCCAAATGTCCCTAGATGGAAAAATGGATAGACAAAATGTGGTATATCCATACAATGGAGTATTCAGCCTTAAAAAGGAATGAAATTCTGATACATGCTACAACACAGATAAACCATGAAGGAAGGCATTGTATTAAGTGAAATAAGCCAAACACAAAAGAACAAGTATTGTATGATTTCACTTATATGAGATACCTAGAGTAGTCAAATTCATAGAGACAGAAAGTAAAACAGTAGTTACCAGAGCCTGCAGGAAAGAAGGAATCTGGAGTTATTATTTAATGGGTACAGATTGTGAGCTTTAGAAGATGAAAAGAGTTCTGGAGATGGGCGGTGGTGATGGTTGCACAACAATGTGAATGTACCTAATGCCACTCAACTGTATACTCAAAAGTGGTTTAAGTGATCAATTTTATGTTATATATGTTTTACCACAATTAATAAATAAAACAAAAAAGTTTAAGGTGGTTTAAAGTGGTAATGTTACTTGTACCAAAAGCACCTTGATTTCCTATACAAGTCATTCTTCATTATGAACCCAGAATGCTCCACTGAAAATATCAGACTGATCACTTCATTCCCCATCCAATGCTCTCCACTAGGATCACTAAGTCCAAACCCCTTGGCATGGCATAGAAGAAAGGCATTCCAAGTTCTAGTCTTGATTTGCCTTTACCCTTCATGTTTGCCATTCCCTAATACTATATACGATACTGAGGCTTTGGTTAATGTATAGTTGGATTTGTTACCCTCAGCAACTAGCAGAATCTCCACATTGGTTCTCTTAAAAGAGCATTTGTGGTAGAAAAATCCTGGTGTATACCCCATGAGCAACCCCTTCCTAACAAAATAAAAAGGCAAAACAATATCAGAATAAGATTTTATGATAATATAGAAAATCAGATATTCAGAGAAATCACTCCCAGTACAGTCCATCTAAAAATTTAATGTATTTTGTTAATACATGGCTAACCCAATAAGAGATAAAGAAATTCCACAGAAGCCAAAAAGACAAGGATCTATAAATTCACAAGGGTATATGCAAGTGCTACCACTAACATTTTCCCTGTGGCCACTGCTGAATTCTAATGGATAAAATTCTGTGTTTTAATGATCCATGTTATAACCACCGGCCAGTTCTAACTGGCCCTACTCTACTGATGACAGAATGTCAAGTTATTTCACAGGCACAAGGCAAAGAAGTTGCAAGTCATAAATCTGGAGCATGCTCAGAAAAGACTTCAACCTCAAATAATACCCAGAACTAAAGTTTCACCCCCATCCAGGAAACCAAAACATCAAGACATGACTGGAACATGGCACCAGAATACTGTCAAAAATAAGTGGTTCATTGCCTAGGAATGTCTGGTGATAAAACCCCCTCCAATGCCTTATCATAAATAGTCTTGTTTGGTGTCCTTCCAATCTAAACCTACTACCTAGCCAGTGCTTCCACATACCAATCTCCCTAAGCCATACAACTTGCCCCAGATCCCAGATCAGGGAAATATGAGCTTTGCCTCCTGTCTCCTTGCCAGTCAACTTACAGTAAAGCTTTTCCTTTTCACAAAAACCAGCGCCATCATATTATTGTCTTCTATGTGTGTCAGAAAGTGAACCCATTGCTCAGTAATGATATCCTACAAGGAACAGGCACAAAGGCTGGGGCCCAAATATCTTGGGAAGAAGAAAATAATATTCTTTTCTTTAAAAACAAACCCTCAAACCAAACATCAAAGAAATCAAAAAAAAAATTTCCAAGAAACATGAAATAATAATTTAAAATTACTATACAAATGAAGAAACAAACCACAGCAAGAAGAGTCAGACGAATCAAAAACACTACAGGATCAGACCTCTAAAGACTGTGAGTACCAAAGAGTTATTTTATATTCTGCAATATATAAAGAAATAGAGACCTAAACTGTGACAAAATAATGACAGACTATCAATAATAACTAATAATATTTGTAAAAAGAACCAAACAGAACTTCTAGAAACAAACAAAAAATAATATTGAAATCAGAAAGAGCAAATGGGAGGACAACTTCCAATTAATTGGAAGATATGAAAAATTATCCAGAATCCAGCACACAGAATCAAAATCACTGGAACTATAAAACAGAGGTGAGAACAAGTGAGAAACTCCTTCTTCCATCTAATCAGAGTTCCAGAAGGAATTACAGAAAATAGGAGAGATACCTATTTTGAAAAGATAATGGCTGAAAATGTTCCAGTACTAATCAAGACAAAAATTATTAGATTCACAAAGCACACATATTCACCAGCCAGCTCAATAAGAGAAATCAGCATGAGAATACATTATATAATATAATATAATTGCAGTGCACCAAAGACAAACTAAGGATCAAGCAGATAAAGAGACATAAAAGCTTATAACAGAATCACAACTTAAAATAAAGTAGACATTACAAGAATAAAATATTATCATTACAGTAGTTTTGGGAGAAATTAACTGTCCATTTAGAATTCTATATCACAGAAAGACATAAAAATATCTTTTGAGAACTAGAATGAAATAACATATTCAGAATAATACAAACTGACAGAATTTACTAACAATGATTCTCCCCAAAAGAACTTCTACACAAGGTACTTCAAAAAAAGTAATCCCTGAAAGAAGGTTAATATGTAAAAATAAATACTAAGTAAAGAAAATGATAAATATATGGATAATTCCAAGCAAATATCAACTACACAAAGCAATAACAAAGCCTAATTTGTGAGGTTACAAGAAATCAAAACAGAACTAAATCTCTAGACAATAGCATAAAAATTAGGAAAGGGTAAATGGAGTTACAGGTTCTTATCTTGACCTAGAGTAAAGTAACTTTAGACTTTAATACACATGTGTTTCAGTCAATTTGTGCTGCTATAACAAAATGCCATAAATTGAGTAACTCAGAAAAAAATTTATTTCTCACAGTTCTAGAGGCTGGAAAGTATAAGATCAAAGTTCCAGTAGACTTAATGTCTGGTAACTGTCCACTTAGTGGCTCACAGATAGCCATTTTTTCACTATAACCTCATATGGTGGAAGGAGCAAGGGTTTCTCTGACTCTTTTATAAGGACACTAATCCCATTCATGAGGGCAGAGCTCTCAGGACCTAATCACCTACCAAAGGCCCAACTTCCTAACTCTGTGATCTTGAAGGTTAGGATTTCAATACATGAATTTGGTGGCAGGGGTAGGAGGGATGACACAAACATTCAGACTATGGCAGCATATTAAAATTTGTAGGGTGACCCCTGCCAAAATAGAATTTATTGCATTCAAATTAATAGAGATAGATAAAATCAACAAGGAAAAAGGAACAAAAAGTCAATGCAAAAGAAGGCAAGAGAAAAAAATAAACAACAAAAACAAAAGAAAACCAGAACCCACAGGAAGCACAAAATTACTACAGAAATGAATCTGGCTATGGATTAAATGTGTCCCCCAAAGTTTATGTGTTGGATACTTAATCACCAATTCGACAGCATTAAGAGATAGAACCTTTTAAGGCGGGCTTAGGTTATGAGGGTTTTGCCCTCATAAATGGATTAAAGTCATTATTGTATTATTGAGTGGGTTAGTTATCTGAGGAGTGAGTTCTTGATAAAAGGATGCGTTCAGGCCCCCTTCTCTTATCTGTCTCTGGTCCATGCTCTCTTAACCTTCCTCCACGGGATGACATAACAAGAAAGCCCTTGCCAGATGCTGGGCCCTTGACCATGGATTTTTCAGTCTCCAGAACTATAAGAAATAAATTTCTCTTCTTTATAAATTACCTAGTCTGTAGTATTCTGTTATAGCAACACTAAACAAACTAAAACAAATCATAACACATCAGTTACCACAATCAATGTAAATGGACAAAAGATAGTCACAAAAACCAAACCTCCAGCTATATGCACTATTTATAAGAGAGACACACCTAACACTTAACAATACAAAAAAGCTGAAAGTTGTCAGGGCAACACAGAGACGAATAGCACAAGAGCCACACAGTATAAATATCAGGTAAGGTTTATTGGAGAAAACAAGCAGAGAAGTAGCAAATCACTCATGATCTGCCAAATGCTAGTGTTCTCATATACAGGAATCCAGCCCCCATACACTAGGGCAATTATGTCCTAACAGAAGCCTCCTGATTAAGAAAGAGATCTTGTTAATAAGGGAGCCACTAGAGCCCACTGTCTAGTATCAATCTGTTCTTACCTTAAGCTCAGACCTGCCAGACCAGTTCTCAGGCCACAAAAGAGATGAGGAAAAGAGCATCCAAGCTCATGGGTCTTGTCTCCCTTAGGTGAAATTCAGGGTAGAAAAAGATAAAATAAACAAATTCTAACCAAAAGAAAGCTGGTATGTCTACAATAGTAGCATACAAAATGAACTTTCAGGCAAAAAGCATGATTAGAAATAGTCACCACTTCGTTTCATCATTTCTCTTCACAATCCTCATCTTGTATGTACCAAATAAGAAAAATTCAAAAATATATAGAAAAGTCATATCAGGACTTCAAGGAGAAACTTGCCAATGTTACCATCTATAGGAGATGTCACACATTTATCAATAATTGAGGCCGGGCGCAGTGGCTCCTGCCTGTAATCCTAGCACTCTGGGAGGCCAAGGCAGGCGGATTGCTCAAGGTCAGGAGTTCGAAACCAGCCTGAGTGAGACCCCATCTCTACTTAAAATAGAAAGAAATTAATTGGCCAACTAAAAATATATATATATACAAAAAAATTATCCAGGCACGGTGGCACATGCCTGTAGTCCCAGCTACTCGGGAGGCTGAGGCAGCAGGATTGCTTGAGCCCTGGAGATTGAGGTTGCTGGGCAACAAAGTGAGACTCTGTCTCAAAAAAATAAATAAATAATTGAGACATTAAGCAGACAAAAAGAGAACAGAAATATTTGAACACTGCAATGAACAAACTTGATCCTACAACTGGAAAAGACATTTTTTTCCAAGCACACATGAAACACTTACAAAAATTGTCCATGTACTTTGATAAGCCTTAAAACAAGTCCCAAATAATTTCAAAGAATTATCAGACAGACCATACTCTTAGATAATAATGCAATTATATTAGAAATTAACAACAAAATAACTTTGATAAAATTATACATTTAGAAACAAAAATAAATAACCCATGAATTAAAAAAAGAATTACATAGGAAACTACAAAAAACTTAGAATTTAATGATAATGAACATCTACTGAGGCAAACTTGTGGGATATGTCTAAAACAGTAGTCAAAGTTAAACTATACCAGACCACAAAAGTTTCACAGGTGAGTTCTACCAAACAGTCAATGAATAGATAATTCAAATTTTACACAAAATCCTGGAGAATAAATAGAAGAAACACTCCAATCTCATTTCATGAAACTAGTATAACCCTAATAGCAGAATCTGATAGATGATACATAAAAGGAAAATTACAGGCCAACCTCACTCATGAACATGGATGAAAAATCTTAAACAAAACAGCAAATCAAATCCAGTAATATATAATAAAAGATAATATAACATAACCAAGTTATGGTTCCTCCAGGAATCCAAGTTTTGTTCAACACTGGGAAATATATTCATTTCACTCATCTTAATTAAGGCAAAAAATGCAGTTGATCAAATTCTACAACCATTCAATTTAAACTCTCTTATCAAACTAGGAATAGAAGGAAAATTGCTTAACCTAATAAGCAGAACTTCAAGTTGGGAAGAATTTCCAGAAGAACTCATTAAAGGGAACTGAAGCCCATGTATACCCTTTTGCCTACCTACTGTGTTTCCCCCAAAACAAGACAGAGTCTTATATTTATTTTTCCTCAAGAAGACACCCTAGGGCTTATTTTCAGAGGATGTGCTTTTTTCTTAAGTATGGTACAACAATCTACATTTACTCAAATATAGTTAAGTGGTCTTCTTTTTGCTTTTTTCCAAAATTCAGTTGTTTTTTATTTATTTGTTTATTTTTTAAGTCATCTTCTTCTGGAACATCATCATAACTCTCCAAACCCCGAATTCCATCCTGAATTTCTTGTGATTCTATTTCCTTTAGAACCACTGGCCTCAATCTCTCATGTGGACCAATAGAGCTCTCATGGGGCAGATGAGAAGGGCTGCTCTTCTTCTTTACCACTCCACGAAGAAATGCATGGGTTGTGCAGATACGCTGCGTAGCCTCGCCCATCACTAGGTCTTATTTTTGGGGTAGGGCTTATATTGCCCAAATCCTTAGAAATCCTGCTAGGGCTTATTTTACGGGTAGGCCTTAGTTTTAGGGAAACACGGTACTTTTCTGATGCTTAGACTGGGACTTGCTTGATAACTGAAGCTCCAGCCCTTATTGTGGCCTACGAGGTGACCTTAAAATGTGGAACTAGATATTAAGCATAGAAGAACAGAAAGACAGAAGAAACCTGGGTCCCTGATATCTTATGGCACTACTACACAAGTGCTGAGTTTCATGCCTCTGGACTCCTCTGACATATGAGACTATACCTTTGTATAAGATACTTTTATTTATGCAGCCAAATTCTACCTTAACTAAAACATCATTTCTATTCAAAATACTGGAGGCTCTAACCTGGGAAAGAAAAATAAATAAAACATGTAAAAATTGTTAAGAAACAAAACTATAATTATTCACTTACGAATAGAAAATTCCAAAAAATCTTATAGAAATTAGAAGAGTTTAGCAGAATGGCATTTCTACATACTAGCAACAATCAGTTAAAATATTTAGTTTAAAAAACTGACACCATTCATAATAGCAACAAAAACAAGGCACCCAGGAATAAATGTAACCTAAAAGTGAAAACTTTTATGTAGAAATTCATGAAATTTTTTAGAAAGATTTTAAGAGGACCAAAAATAGCTCAAGGATAATAAGAATTGTCATTAAAATGTTATGCCTCCTGAAATAGATCCAAGGATTCAATAAAATTTTGATCAAAATTCCAACACAGTTTTTCATGGAACTTGACAAGCCAAATTTTATATGGAACAGCAAAGAGACAAGAATAACTAAGACATTCCTAAAGAACACAGTACCAGCCAGGTGGAGGCTCATGCCTGTAATCTTAGCAATTTGTGAGACTGAGGTAGGAGGATTGCTTGAGACAGGAGTTTGAGACCAGCCTGGGCAACACAGTGAGACTCTATGTTAAAAATTAGCTGGGCCTGGTGGTGCCCACCTGAAGTCCTAGCTACTCAGGAGATTGAGGCAAAAGGATCACTTAAGCCCAGGAGTTGGAGATTACAAAGAGCTGTGACCTGGCCACTGCATTCCAGCCTGGGTGACAGAGCAAGACTTTGTCTCTAAAAAAATAAAAATTAAAAATTAAAATTAAAAAAAGAACTTGGCCCCAGACATCAAAAGTTATCATAAGGCTACACTATTGAAGAAACTAGGTAGCAGTGCAGTGACAAAAAAATAGAACAACAGAACAGAGTCAAGAGCCCAGGAACAAACTCCACACATACCCATAAACTTAGGGTGACATTGACAGTCAATGGCAAAAAGGTGATATAGTCAAAAAATGATGCTACGATGACTAAAATGAAAACCAAACAAAGGAATCAGATACCATCTGACAGCATACATAAAAACTCAATTCTAGATGATGTAATATTAAACCTGAAAGGCAAAAGTATAAAAATTTTAGAACGAAAAAATAGAATATCATAAGAGCTTGATGTAAGAAAGAATTCTTAAAAGAGATTTTTAAAAAATTGACTTTTTCAACTATATTAAACTTAGGTGAAAATTTTTCAAACTATATTAAAAGAGTTCTTCCTAATCACAAAAAAAAGAAAAAAAAAAAAAAGAGAGAGAGAGAGAAGGGCCAGGTGTGGTGGGTCACGACTGTAATCCTAGCACTCTGGAAGGCCCAGGTGGAAGGATTGCTTGAGGTCAGGGGTTCTAGACCAGCCTGAGAAAGAGTGAGACCCATTTCTACAAAAAACAGAAAAATTATCCAGGCATGGTGGTGTGCACCTGTAGTCCCAGCTACTTGGGAGGCTGAGGCAGGAGGATCACTTGAGCCCTGGAGTTTGAGGCTACAACAAGCTATGATGATGCCACTGTCATACTCTAGCCCAGTCAACAGAGGGAGACCCTGTCTTAGAAAAAAAGATAGAAAAGAACTGCAATAAAAATGAACTGCTACATTCATCAAGATATACCTGATTCCATTTATATAAAAGTCAAAGATTGGCAAAACTAAACATTTAGAAATGGCTATATATATGATAAAACTATATAGAAAAGCTTGGGAAGCTCAACACAAATTTCAAGATAGTGCTTATTTCTGGCTGGTAGAGAGGAGGACTTAATTGGGGAAGTGCAAACTGGTAAAGTTTACTGATAACTGGTAAAATTCCATTTCTTGAGCTGAATGATAGGCCTGCATGGATTCATTTCTCATGAAACTATATATATCAGCTATTAATATACATGCTCTTCTCTGTGAGTTATAGATTTCATAATAAATTTTAATAACTCAAAATTATTCAAAAAGCTGTTTTATATTATCTTCTTGGCCTGGCACAGTGGCTCACACCTGTAATCCCAACACTTTGGAGGCCAAAGCAGGAAAATCACTTGAGGCTAGGAGTTTGAGGTTACAGTGAGCTGTGATCCAGCCACTGCACTCTAGCCTGGGTGACAGAGCAAGATCTTGCCTCTTAAAAACAAAACAAAACAAAATTATCTTCTTGCTCATCTCCCTGTTTTAAAAAATGTGGTCTTTTAACTGTAATAAAACAATGACATTAGCATATGGTACTTTAAGGGCTGCTCTTTTGTTTAAATTGCTATTACATTAAAGACATTTATGTGTATCCTACCCTATATAATCCATATCAACTTGGTTTCCAAAGCAATGCTAAAGTGCAAAAGACCTTAAGGCTGAAATCTAAAATAGACTTCATTGACTTGCATCAATACAACCACGACTTTTTTATACACCAACAGGTTTTATACACCCTGCATCTGCTTAATGAAATCCTTTCAACTAGTGTTAGAGACACCAAAATTAAGACAAACATATTAAATGTTAAGTAAACACTGAGGCTGACATTTAATGATGGTATATCAGATTTCAATCTTAAATTGCCACGTGAAGTCTCAAAACGAAACTTTTTTGCTTAAAGCAACTGCGGGACTAAATTGGAGGCTTTCACGTTGAACCATGAAAACGTCTGTGGCTATGGGCAAATTCACAGACTCAGTTTCCACAAAATTATAAAACTCAATTAAAATTTTTTTTCAATTTCTGCAGCATCTTTTGAAGATATTTTTATGTGCACTCATCCTGGACTACCCCTACCAAGGTCACCAGCTTTGGGTCACACGATGAGCCAGTGGCAGATTCAAAACTCTATATGTTATCTTTCAGATCCTGGGATCTCCCCTCCAGAGTCCTGGGGTATGAAGAGCAATGGTGGAAAGACTGCTAGGTGGTTAAGAAGATTGTGTTACCATATGGCCAAAAGTTAAAGTCAGCTGGAACCTTGCAAATAATTCTGTCTAACCCCTCGTTTTTGCGCTTGGGGAAAGCATGTCTCAGGAGGAAAAACACTAGCTCCAGGCCTAACAACTACTCCAGCTTATCTCCTCTGGTCCTGCCCAGTGGTCCTTCCCATTCACCCGTCCCTAAACGTTTCTATTCGCTGCTAACACGGAGGGGGTGAGCAGAGCGGCACCTCTGCAGTGTGGCCAGGCTGTCAGGACTAAAAAGCGTCGTAGAGGTAATCGAGTCAACCTCTCTTCTTACGGGTGGGGAAACTGAGGCTGTAAAGTGACGCAGCTTGGGAGGTTAATCGACCCTCTGCCACCGAGTGGCAAAAGCCTAATAAAGTGATGGAGTTAACTGACGACTCCCTCCCCATCTCCAGGAGGACGGATGTCAAAGCCCCCACCCCCGATCACCACATATCATTCAGCAAAAATCCCGCGCCTTCCACACAGAACCGGGAAGAGGGAAAGAGAGGCAATGGTGACAGCCGGTGCGCAGCACCGAGAACGCCGCGGCGGCATCTGGCTCTGAACTCCCCACAAGCTCTTTTGACAGTCCGTGGAGAGAAAGGGGAAAGGTCAAACAGTAAGGCTGCGGCGCCTCCCGCGAGAAGAGGTACCTGAGGCTCGCGCCGCAGTCCCCCGTCGCACCGCTCAGGAGCACAACACCCCACTTCCGGAGTCAAGTTGCCGCGGGGAAGCCGGAGATTGCCCGAGGGAAACCTCAGGTTCCGCCCCCATCAAAGCCCCGCCTCTATTGCCCGCTTCGCCTGAGACCCGGCATCTTCCGGGACGCTACGCGTCACTAAGCAGCCAATCCCCACTTCCGGATGCAGCCCTTTCCGTTCTCCACCCCTTTCGGGCACGGTGGGAGAAACTGTAGGTTTCCGCGCACTGGATTGGCGAGGCTGGAAGCGCTAGTCTTCGCTGATTGGTGCCGGGGAAATCTGCCCCATAGACGCCCGCGGGGCGCACAGTTTCAGTCAGTCTGTTTCCCGCCTGCCGGCGTTCTGGTGCCGCAATCATGGTGGACGTAATGGAGTTGCCCAAGTCGCGCATCAACGCCAGCATGATAGCTCAGTTCATCGATCAGCCCGTCTGCTTCGTAGGGAAGCTGGAAAAGGTGTGCGGGCTCTCTGTGCTGGGTTCCCCGGTCGGTGGCCGGAGGGAGGGACCCGGGAACCCCCCAAGTGGCGGACTCACCGTGGGTAACGGGGGCTGAGGGAGGACAGGAAGCCTTGGAGCATCGCTGCGCTCCCATCTGCCTTATTTTGCACAAGGATATTTTTTGCACTCTTTAGCCGTTGCAGCCCTATTTTGGCGACTCCGTTATGGCGCCAAGACGAGGTGTTTTCAGATGTGCTACTTTCTAAATTCTGGTTCTCCACACCCCCGTTCTTTGTTTACATAAAGGAAATTACGGCTGTGACTCCCACAGCTGATTTCAGTTTAGCCAGATTTGACCAACGCCAACTAAATTAATCTACTTGTTTCCTTCTCTTCTGCAGTTCTGTTCCCGAACCCCCGTTTTCTCGTTCAAGTTTCTTCTCCATAAAACATTGCTTGATTGTCCATTTTATTTTATTTTATTTTTTGAGTCAGAGTCTCACTCTGTTGCCCTGGCTAGAGTGCCCAGGCGTCAGCCTAGCTCACAGCAACCTCAAACTCCTGGGCTCAAGCGATCCTCCAGCCTCAGCCTCCCGAGTAGCTGGGACTACAGGCATGTGCCACCATGCCCGGCTAAGTTTTTCTATATATTTTTAATTGGCCAATTAATTTCTTTCTATTTGTAGTAGAGACAGGGTCTTGCTCTTGCTCTGGCTGGTTTGGAACTCCTGAACTTGAGAGTGAACCTCCCCCCTCGGCCTCCCAGAGTGTTAGGATTACAAGCGGTTAGCCACCGCGCGTGGCCTAATTGTCTGTTTTAGATCCTGTAGCAGCCTGTTATCTCACTCCACTGTTAAAGTGCAGCCCCCTCATCCTTACAAGTTAGAAACAGGCTCAATATCTCAGATCAGTGACCTGAAAGAGTGAGAGAAAGAAAACTACTATACAAAGGCTTATTTATTTAGTAGCATATTTCATCCACACATCCTCTTTGTGAAATGAGTGTTATTTCAACTTCAGAAGTAGGGAAACTGAGTAGGAGTAATGGGTGGTTAACTAAAATGCTCTGTGACACAGCAGCTGGCAGAGCTGTCATTCAAACAAGATCTGACTGCACTGCAGCTGCCCTCCCAGGAATATCACCCAAATCTTCTGATAACCAGTTCTTTTACTTCATCATGCCTAATTTTTAAAACACACCCTCCATGGGATATGTACTATCTAAATCATGACTGCCAGCAGATCTCACTTTTAGGTAGTGTGGGCTTCCTTTAATTTGTTCTTAGAATTAGGGTTGCCAGATTTAGCAGATAAAAACACAAGACCTACTTAGACTAAAAAAGTATTCGGGATTTTAATTTGAACCAAATAAACTATTCAAAAATCAGCTGGTCGCAGTGGCTCACGCCTGTAATCCTAGCACTCTGGGAGGCCAAGTTAGGCCGATTGCTTGAGGTCAGGAGTTCGAAACCAGCCTGAGCAAGAGCAAGACCCCGTCTCTACTATAAATAGTAAGAAATTATTTGGCCAACTAATATATATAGAGAAAGCTAGCCGGGCATGGTGGCACATGCCTGTAGTCCCAACTACTCGGGAGGCTGCGGCAGGAGGATTGCTTGAGCCCAGGAGTTTGAGGTTGCTTTGAGCTATGTTGACGCCATGGCACTCGCTCTAGCCTGAGCAACAAAGCAAGACTAAGATTATGTTTATTGTGAGGTTTTTTTTAATCATATATTTCTTTTTTAGATTCATCCCACTGGAAAAATGTTTATTCTTTCAGATGGAGAAGGGAAAAATGGAACCATTGAGTTGATGGACCCTGTATGTTTAAGTATTAATTCTATCCATATTATAGTTAATTCTTCATCTTGGGTTGGTTTGTTGCTGATGCTTCTGATTTTTGTACTGGATATGTAAAGGATGAGGCTGAAAAACTTCCCTGGCTCTAAAATTAAATTCTTGTCCTCTTCTCTCATTATATTTCCTTTTACATTTCTAACCAGTGATTCTTTGGGTGCCATGATTTTTGAATACATTCCTTAAATGCTGTATAACAATTCTCATTCCTTATGAAAGTCCATAAAATCACATAAAAAAAAGTCATCCATTTAAATAGTTTTTTCCTTCCTCAAGAGTTTTAAATTTTTTATTTTATTTTCTATTTTTGTTAAAAATATATATAATTCCAGTTTTTACTTAATTTTTGCATTTTATGTTTATTATACCTAAAAACATTTTCATGTTCTTTCATGAAGCTAAATCCATATGCTGTTTGGTTAATGTATATAAAACATACTTTTTGAAATATAGATTATAGAAGGTCCCTCTCAATATATTCTTTTAAACAAAACTATCTTTGGACTTGAAGCTACACTAAAAGTAGCAGGACTGGTTAAGTACTCAAACATTTTTTACAAGTGAGTTTTCCATCTTTGCACTGATAAATTTTAAAATTACTTTGTTATGTGAAATGAAAGAATAGTGAACTATAAAATAGTTTTCCAAATTATCAAATGGCGTCATATTTGATGAAATGTGATAACATCAAAATGACAATTTGTTCTATGTCTTAGCTTGATGAAGAAATCTCTGGAATTGTGGAAGTAGTTGGAAGAGTAACACCCAAGGCAACCATCATGTGTGCATCTTATGTCCAGTTTAGAGAAGATAACCATCCTTTTGGTAAATAAAGTATTTTAGTATTCAGTGGTCTTTATGTAATTAGGAAAACACTTTTATTCCTAAACTGATACGTGTTGATCTTGAGTGTCAGTTCTGCCATATTTTTAATTGCTGTATAATTTTCTGATTCCAAAGAAAAATGGAAGTACATTTTGGCCTGCTTCTAAGTAGTGCTTATATATGTAAGAAACTCAGTAAAGATTAATTAACATTTGTGAATAGAGAAAATTTTTAAATATGATAAAAATAATATTACTTGTTTTGTTTTATTTTAATATATGATTTGAAGGCATAGTACAATACATAGCATATAAAACATGACCAGATGAAAACTGTGCTTATATAATACACATCAAAATGTGTGCTTTCCTGTCTCCCATGTTTTTTTTTATTGGAGCCATAGTTAAGTAAATATGAAGGTCCATATCTCAGTTTTAGAAATTGGATTGTGAAAATAAGTTGGCCTCTAAAAGAAAGAGAAAAAAGAAATAGGAGGAAATCTTTCATATAATAATTGATGCTGCAACTTTCCACTATAGATTAAATGTTTGCTTTAATGTTTCTTTCAGATCTTGGACTTTACAATGAAGCTGTGAAAATTATCCATGAGTTCCCTCAGTTTTTTCCTTTAGGGGTTGTGCAATATGATTGATCTTGGTGAATTTTCTTATGATTTCAAATGAGCTACATCGAAGACTAAAGGGAGGCCCCTCTTATTTGAGAGAGAGATTTCTGTGATTCCTAGTATTTAATTTGCTCTTTTTAAAATTTTATTTACCTAATTTAGATATTATAATGTATAGTTTTTGATAGAACACCTTTATCTTCTTATAAAGAATTACTTCTCCAAAATGTGGTTGGATTAGATGCAAGAACAAAGCAGTTGTCTGAGTTTAGGTTTCTATTTTATTAATAAAAATTAAAATCGTACATACTGTTGGTCATTTCATTTTTATTCTTTTCGTCATGTATTGAAGCACAAACTTGGAATTTCATGGCTGTAAGGTCAAGACTTAGACCTACCAAATGAAACTATGAGCCAGCTCTGTTAAGGATTTATTCTTCATCTCCCAAACTATACCATCTTAATTACTTCATTGATACTCTACTTAAAAAGTGAATTTGATGAATTAAAAGGACAAACACAACCCTATGTCTTCTGTAATTTGTGAAGTATCTCTTTTTCTGGATTATAAAACTGAGCATTTGTTAATTGCCAAATAAACAATACAGGATCACTGAAAGGTGGTGGAATTATTTGAATTTTATTTCTTCCTTTCAACTGTCATCCCCCTTGGTATGGAATTCCTGTCTATCACCAAGTAATGTTGGAAGTGAGCAGGGAGGTTGTGGCAGGATAGGATGGTGCAAAATAACTGATGGCCTGTGTGGCTAGATTTTATGGCTTGACCTGTTCTACAGTGAGGAAATAAAATAATTCCAATCCACTTAGATTGCGAACTATACCAAAAATATTTATTTTAAATTGATGTAATTGTAAATTTCAACTTGTATCATCCCCAGATACTCTGCAGATTACTTAAAGGACATTCCCATAGCCTCTTACGGTAAAGCATTTTATCACGTGAAGTGAAGACAATTACAGTCATGTGCCACACAATCACTTCAGTCAACAACAGACTGCATATATAACAGTGGTCCCATAAGGTTATAAAGGAGCTGAGAAATTCCTGTCACCTAGCAATGTAGCCATCGTAGCACAACACATTACAGATGTGTTTGTGGTGATACTGGTGTAAACAACCCTATGTTTTAATACCACATGCATAAATACATTATGTGCTATACATAATTGCATGTGGTATTAAAACATAATCATGATAATAACCATGTTACTGGTTTATTTACTACACTATCCCTTTTGTAGTTATTCAGAGTGTACTCTTATATAAAAAAAAGTTAACTGTAAAATAGTGTCAGGCAGGCCCTTCAGGAGGTATTCCAGAAGAAGGCATTGTTATCACAGGAATGACAGCTCCATGTGTGTTACTGTCCCTGAAGACCTTCCAGTGGGACAAGATGTGGAGGTGGAAGATACTGATATTGATGATTCTGACCCTGCATAGAACTAGGCTAATGTATGTGTTCGTGTCTTTGTTTTGTTTTGTTTTGGTTTGGCTTTTTGAGACAGAGTTTCACTTTGTTGCTGGGGCTGAAGTGAGTGCCCTGGCATCAGCGTAGCTCACAGCAACCTCAAACTCCTGGACTTAATCAGTCCTCCTGCTTCAGCATCCTGAGTAGCTGAGACTAAAGGCGTAAGCCATCATGCCCAGCTAATTTTTTGTTTCATTTTTAGTTGGCTAATTTTTTCTATTTTTAGTAGAGATGGGATCTCGCTCTTACTCAAGCTGGTCTCCAACTCCTGAGCTCAAGCAATCCTCCCGCCTCAGCCTCCCAGAGTGTTAGGATTACAGGCATAAGCTACCATGCCCGGCCCATGACTTAGTTTTTAACAAAGAAGTTAAAAAGTTAAAACAAAGTTTTTAAAATAAAAAGTAGAAAAGGCTTATAAGTATGTAAAGAAAATGTTTTTGTATAGCTATACAGTGTTTTAAGCTAAGTATTATTACAAAAGAGTCAAAAAAATTTAAAAGTTTATAGAGTAAAAAGTTATAGTAAAGTTAATTTATTATTGAAAGAAAAATGTTTATAAATTTAGTGTAGCCTAAGTGTACAGTGTTTATAAAATCTACAGCAGTGTACAGTGAAGTCCTAGGCTTTCACTTTACTCACCACTCACTCGCTGACTCATTTAGAGCAACTTCCAGTCTGCAAGCTCCATACACAGTTAAGTGCCCTATACAGTTATCTTATTTTTTATCTTTTATACTGTTTTTTCCCCCATACCTTGTCTATGTTTATATAGGTTTGGATACATAAATACTTACCATTGCCTTACAATTGCCTACAGTACAGTAACATGCAGTACAGGTCTGTAGCCTAGGAGCAAGGGGCTATGCACCACACAGCCTAGGTGTGTAGTAGGCTCTACCATCTGGATTTGTGTAAGTACACTCTGTGATATGTTCGCACAAAGACAAAATTACCGACCCATGCATTTCTCAGAACGTATCCCCGAAGTTAAGCCACACAAGACTGTAGTTGAAAATGAGGAGGGACATCCGCCAATCTCAACAACACAGTGTTGTCTCGAATGCCAGAGGAGTCAGGCCTCAATTCTGTGTTAAGCTCTTAAAAACTTGGTGCTATTAAGTGTTGAAGGTGTCCTGCTTGAAATCTTTCCTTAGCTACCATGTTTAGCAAATTGGACTAAATGAATTAAGTGTCTTGTTTTCTGTCGAGTAAACTCTTTGTGCTAATGATTTATGGTGCCAAATCTGTAGCCCCAACCTCATTTCTGAGCTGCTCGACATCTACACCGGGATGTCCCACCAGCATTTCAATCTGAATGACTGTAGTGTGAACAAGCATAGCTCCCCTACCATGTGTTACAGATTTTTTTGGTAATAATTTTATGGAGATATAATTTAAATATATAATTCACTTAATTCAAGTGTGCTTAATTCAGTGGCTGTTATTGTACTCAGGGTTGTACAAACCATCACCGTAATCAATTTAAAAACATTTCATAACCCCAAAAGGAAACCTTGTACCATTTACCTATATCAGCCCAAGCCCTTCACCATCACCACCCACTACCTGAGCCTCAAGCAACCACCAATCTACTTTCTGTCTCTAGACTTGACTTGTCTCCATTCTAGGCCTTTCGTATAAGTAGCATCATATAGTAGGTGGTCTTTTATGATTGGCTTCTTTCACTTAGAGTGTTTTCAAAGTACATCTGTGTTGTAGCATGTTATCAGTGCTTCATCCCTTTTTAAGGCTGAATAATATTACACTGTACGGATATACCACATCTTGTTTATTTATTCATTAGCTGGCGGACATTTGGGTGGTTTCTGCCATTTGGTTATAATGAGTAATGCTATTATGAACATACATGTATACATTTTTGTGTGTACACGTGTTTTCATTTCTTGGGTATATACTTGGGAGTGGAATTGCTATGTCAACTGGTAAATATATTTAACTTTTTGAGGAACAACCTGACTGTTTTCCAAAGTGGCTGAACCATTTTACATTCCCAACAGCAATATATATGAATATTAATTTCTCCACATCCTCATCAATACTTGTTATTATTTGACTTTTTCATTTTAACTATCCTAATAAGGTATGAAGTGGTATTTCACTGTGGTTTTGATCTTCGTTGTTTCTTTTAAAGCCATCAGTTACCCAGAATCACTTGAATACCTCCAATCCTTTTCACTATCATTACCCCTGAGAGTTCTAGTGATTGTCATCTCTCACTCTCATTTGAATTATTTTAACAACCATAGCTATATAACTGGCCTTCCTATTTTCACACTTTTTCTATCACCCAGCCAAGGGAACTGCATTAAACGCTTAGGAAGTATGAAAGGGGAAAACTTTCTGGGAATCTTACAGTGGAGAAACCTGCCAAACACCTTCATGAAGTGATCAAGGTTAACATCAGCAGTGATATCATGTGTCCTCTAAAGTGATATGATAAGGGCATTTCACCTCTCTGGCATTTTTCCCCAAAACCCTTTAGTCTAAACATGAGAATACATCAGACAAATCCAACTTTAGGAACATTCTACAAACTTTCTGATCAGCCCTCCTCAAAACTGTCAAGGTCATGAAAAACAAGGAGAGACTAAGAAACTCAGAGCAGATGAGAGTAAGGAGACCATTACAACTAAACGTTATGTGAGATCCTGGATTGGCTGCTGCAACAGAAAAACACATTAATTGAAAAACTGGTGACATATTTTGTGTTTTTTTTTTTTTTTTGAGACAGAGTCTCACTCAGTTGCCTGGGCTAGAGTGGCATGGTGTCAGCCTGGCTCACTGCAACCTCAAACTCCTGGGCTCAAGCAATCCTTCTGCCTCAGCCTCACGATTAGCTGGGACTACAGGCATGCACCACCATGCCCAGCTAATTTTTATATCTATATTTATCTATATATATAGATAGATAGATAGATAGATATAAAACTGGTGAAATCTGAATAAAGACTGGAATTTACTTAATAGTAATTTAGTAATGTTGGTTTCTTAGTTTTGATAACTGTAGCGTGATAATGTAAGATAACATTAAAAGGAGACAAACCAGGTGAGAGGTTATACAAGAACTTTCTGCGCTATCTTTGTGACTTTTCTGTAAATCTAAAATTACTCCAAAATGAAAAATGTATTTAAAAAAAAAAAATCAACAAACTCCAGAGGCTCCCCACTGACTAGGCCGGGTCCATATTTCCAACAAGTGAAAATCCTTCCAGCACTATGTTGAATAGAACTGGAGATAGTGGGCAACCTTGTCTTGTTCCAGTTCTAAGTGGGAATGCTTTCAATTTTTCCAAATTCAGTATGATATTTGCTGTGGGTTTGTCGTATGTGGCTTGTATCATTTTTAGGTATGTCCTATCTATGCCTATTTTATTGAGCATTCTTATCATGAAAGGGTGTTGAATTTTGTCAAATGCTTTCTCTGTGTCTATTGAGAGGATAATATGGTCTTTGTTTTTGCTTCTGTTTATATGGTGAATTACATTTATAGATTTGCGTATGTTGAACCATCCCTGCATCCCTGGGGTGAAGCCCGCTTGGTTATGATGGATTATTTTCTTCACATGCACCTGAATTCGTTTGGCTAGGATTTTGTTGAGAATTTTTGCATCTATATCCATAAGGGATATTGATCTATAGTTTTCTTTTTTTGTTGCATCCTTTCCTGGTTTTGGTATCAGGGTTATGTTTGCTTTATAAAATTTTGTTGGGGAGGATTCCATCCTTCTCGATGTTGTGGAATAATTTCTACAGGATAGGCACCAGTTCTTCCTTGTAGGTGTGGTAAAATTCGGGTGTGAAACCATCTGGTTCAGGACTTTTCTTTTTAGGAAGTTTTTTTATTGCTGTTTCAATTTCAGTACTTGATATTGGTCTGTAAAGGAATTCTATTTCTTCCTGGTTGAGCCTAGGGAGGCTGTGTGTTTCTAAGAAATTGTCCATTTCCTCCACATTTTCCAGTTTGTGTGCATAGAGAGGTTTTTGTAGTATTCATAAATTATATCTTGTATTTCTGTGGCATCCATAATTTCTCCTTTATTGTTCCTGATGGAGCTAATTAGAGATTTTTTTTTCTGCTTTTCGTTAGTCTAGCCAAAAGTGTATTATTTTGTTTATTTTTTCAAAGAACTAACTTTTTGTTTTGTTAATCTTCTGTACAGTTTCCCTGTTGTCAATTTTGTTTAGTTTTGATTTGATCTTAATGATTTCACTTCTTCTGCTGGGTTTGAGGTTGATCTGTTCTTCTTTTTCTAGCTCTTTGAGATGATTCATTAGGTTTTTTTTTTTTTTTTTTTTGAGACAGAGTCTCGCTTTGTTTTCCCAGGCTAGAGTGAGTGCCATGGCGTCAGCCTAGCTCACAGCAACCTCAAACTCCTGGGCTCAAGCAATCCTTCTGCCTCATCCTCCCAAGTAGCGGGACTACAGGCATGCGCCACCATGCCCAGCTAAGGTTTTCTATATATATTAGTTGGCCAATAATTTCTTTCTGTTTATAGTAGAGACGGGGTCTGGCTCTTGCTCAGGCTGGTTTCGAACTCCTGACCTCGAGCAATCCACCCGCCTCAGCCTCCCAGAGTGCTAGGATTACAGGCGAGAGCCACCGCGCCTGGCTCATTAGGTTTTTTATTTGTGATATTTTAGACTTTCTATATAGGCATTTATGGAAATAAACTGTCCTCTCAGGACTGCTTTAGCTGTGTCCCACAGGTTTTGATAACTTGTGTCTCCTTTGTCATTTAGTTCCAAGAAGTCTTTGATTTCCATCTTGATTTCCTCATTTATAAAGTGATCATTTAGCAGAAGGTTGTTTAGTTTACATGACTTTGTGTAGAAATGAGGGTTCCTGTTAGGATTGATTTCTACTTTTATTCCATTGTGATCTGAAAAGATACATGGTATAATTTCTATTTTTTTAAATTGTTTGAGACATGCTTTGTGTCCTAGGATATGGTCAATCTTAGAGAATGACCCATGAGCTGATGAAAAGAAAGTATATTCAGTGATTTGGGGGTAGAATGTCCTGTAAATGTCAGTCAGGTCCATTTGTTCTAGAGTTCTGCGTAAGTCCATTATTTCTTTGTTGATTTTTTGTTTGGAGGATCTGTCCAGTGCTGTCAGTGGGGTGTTAAAATCTCCAACTATTTGGTGTTGTTGTTTATCCATTTGTTTAGATCAAGTAGAGTTTGCTTTATGAATCTTTGTGTACCTAGGTTGGGTGCATATATATTTAGAATTGTTATGTCTTCTTGTTGAACTGTACCCTTCACCATTATATAGTGACCTTCTTTGTCTTTTATTGCTTTTGTTGATTTAAAAACTAAGTTATCTGTAATCAGCACTACCATGCCAGCTTTCTTTTGGCTTCCGTTTGCTTGAAATACTTTTCTCAACACCTTTACCTTTAGTCTAACTGCATCCTTGCAGGTTAGATGTGTTTCCTGAAGCAGCAGATACTTGGCTTGTGTTTATCCATTCAGCCAGCATATGTCTCTTGAGTGAGGAGTTCAAGCCATTCACATTTATTGAGATAACTGATAGGTGGGGCAGATTTCAGTTCATTGTGTTGTGTCGAACTTTGTTGCTTTGTTTTCTCTCTTGAGCCATTGTGGTAACTGGGCTTTGATCTTTAGCTTTGAGTAGATTTACATTCGTGAGTGTTTATTGTGTGATCCGTGGGTAACACTGTTTTGAGTACTTCTTGAAGGGCTGGTCTTGTCTTGGTGAATTCCCTCAGTCTTTGCTTATCTGAGAATGTCTTGATTTCTCCTTCATATACAAAACTTAGTTTTGCAGGGAATAATATTCTAGGCTGGGCATGGTTCTGTTTCAGAAGAGTGAGAATGGGGCCCCAGTCTCTCCTTGCTTGTAAAGTCTCACTAGAGAAGTCTGGTGTTATTCACATTGGCTTTCCTTTGTATGTTACTTGCTTCTTTCGTCTTACAGATCTTAGAAGGGCGTCTTTAGTTGATATTTTGGTCAGTCTGATGATTGCATGTCTTGACATCTTCCTGTTTGCATTGAATCTCCCAGGGGTCCTTGAGTTTCTTGAACTTATATTTGGAGATTTTTAGCAAGGCCTGGGAAATTTTCCTCTATTATATCTTCAAATAGCTTGTCCAGCCCTTGAGTGTTTTCTTCTTTCCCTTCTAGTAACCGTATGACCCTCACATTAGGTTTCTTCACATAATCCCACATCTCTTGTAGGCTTTGCTCTTTTCTCTTGTTTCTCTGCTCTATTTCTGTGACTGTTTTATTTAGTTGGAGGGTGTTATCTTCAATCTCTGAGATTCTTTCTTCTGTTTGATCTACCCTGTTCTTGAGACTTTCCACTGTATTTTGTAGTTCCCTCAATTGATTCTTCATTTCCAGGAGTTCGGTTAAACTTTTCTTCATTGTTTCAATTTCTTTAGTCAATTTGTGTTCCAGGTCCTGGAGTCTTTTTGTGTTTTCTTTGTGTTGGTTATCCAGTTGTTCTTGCAGGTTGTTGAATTTTCTTATGATCCACATTTGGAATTCCTCTTCTGTCATTTTGGTTGCCTGATTTTGGTTGGTGTCCATTACTAAGGGGCCGGTGCTCCTCTTTAGGGGTGTGGTTTCCGTTTGGTTTTTCATATTTCCAGAATTCCTTCACTGATTTCTTGCCATCAGGCTCAGTTGTTGCTTCTTGCCTTTAGGTTTTTGTTTGGGTATTGACACTCCCTGTTTAGTCTCTGAGCTGGTAGGTGGTATTTGTGGGTGAGATTCAACCACATCCTGTATGATGAGTCAGTAGGTGCCATGAAGAGGGTGTACAGAATGTCCTCCCTGTCAGTAGGTGGCACTTGGTTGGAGGAAAAGGCTACACTGTTGCTTTTGGGTCTTGTATCCAGTTCTTGTTCCCCTGAAGAGGCTCTCTAGTGCCTCAGGTGGTTGGTGGGGCCCTGGGACTTCCAGGTGTGTCCTTTACTCCCCCTCAGTGAGGGCTGGTCTGGGAGTGAGTCTGGGCAGAGCTGGGTTGTGTAAGCCTGCCCTCAGGCACCACCAATGCTGTTGGCAGGGGTCAAAGTTCTGTTCTCTGATTCTGGGAAAAGCTATCAGGGAAGGGCTGGAATGACCGCGCTCAGTCAGAAAGTCTGTGTGTGGGGGTGGTGAGACCCGCAGTGTGGAGCAGGCCTTGCTACTTTCCACCCTCCCCAACTCTGAGGCTACTCTTGGGCCTCCCCTGGCTGTGATGCCGGCCGGGAGGTTCCCTGCGCAGGATCGCTGCCTGGGCTGGGTGCACAGCCCTGCTTTGGGGGGAGGGTTGCTCTCAAGGATGCTGATCTGCCCCTGAAGGCACACACACCTCAGTAGGCTATTCACATATATCTCTTCTGTGCCCCGGGCAATGTGAGACCTGGGTGCACAGGATCTGGTCTGCAGGTCTGACCCCTGGGCCCCGGAGTTCAACCCTTAACCCCACCAGGGAGAGGAGTGCCAGTCCTAATTCACCCACAGGGAGCCCACGCTGGGTTGATGTCTCTCAGTCTCAGGGTCTGCCCCGTTCTCCTGGGATCACCGAGCCAGCAGCACCTGGGAAGGCTGACAGGTAGGGAGTTCACCGTCTGAGTTCCCCTAAGTCAGCTGTAGGGCCCCAAAGGGAAGGTCCTGTTCCCTGGAGGTGCCTCCGGCTGGTGGCTATATTGTCTCTCTTGGCAGCTGTGGATAGGGACGGGGGGAGGGGAGAAGGAGGCAATATGGCGCCTGCTGCGCGGCTCAGGTCTGTGCATGCGGAGGTGCCCCAAGGGAGTTGGGAGCCTGGTGCCGAGTCCACTATAGGCTTACCGCTGACTGATGGTGGCCATCTCTGGGATGGTGTCTGCAGGTCTCTCCAATTGCTGGGGAGCCCACTGGCAGTCCAAGATGCAAGGGAGGGGAAAGTTAAGCCCTCCACCTACCCTTGCCACTAGTCTCCAGGCTACTCGGGAGGTCTCTGCTTCCAGTTCTCCTCTGCTACCTCCTCCTGTGGCATCTCCTGTGGTCTCAGGTACCCCTGATTCTGACCCTCCTCCAAGGTATGCTCATCTGCTTGCTTTTTTCTTCTGATTTCTCCTAGAATCTGCTTTTTCTGCAGAGACACTCTGTCTGGTGGTGTTTCTCATCTGCCATCTTGCTCCTTCAGATTCTGTACTTTTCTGGTATTTTCTTAAAAGTTAAAATGCACACCTACCATTCTACTCCTAGGTTTTTTGTTTGTTTGTTTGTTTGTTTTTTTGAGACAGAGTCTCCTTCTGTTGCCCAGGCTAGAGTGCTGTGGCATCAGCGTAGCTCATGGCAACCTCAAAATCCTGGGCTCAAGCAATCCTTCTGCCTCAGCCTATCTCATCTTCTTTAATGGTTGCAAGATAGTCCACTGTACTGAAGTTTCTCTATTTAACCAATCCTCTAATTAGTTTGCACTAAGATGAGGTCCTTATAGATAGGGAACCTGAAGTTAAACCTGTCTTATTGGTATTCCCCAATATCTAACATAGTGCATGAATAAATTAGTTGATCCAGCATAGTTTGAAAAGCCACAAAGCTGGGAGGAATACTGTGGTAATGAAGGTCGAACCATTGTTAAGTACTGTGGCAATGTTAGGAGACAAGGAGTTCAAGATATATAGTAATGGATTCCTTAGGACTTGGTGATGATGCTAGGAGCTAAATAGAATAAGAATCAAGAAAGGAGCTCTGTTGAGGGGAGGGGGCATGTGCGTATAGTCCCAACTACTTGGGAGGTTGAGGCAGGAGGATTGCTTAGGAGTTTGAGACCAACCTGGGAACATAGTGAGACTCACATCTTTACAAAAAAGAAACACTAAAGAAAAAGGTCAAAGGGTTGGGAGATAATAAATTTGCTTTGATACACATTAAAGTAATTGATAGGAACTTTAGTAAAGATATCCAGGAGTTATTTGGAAATGTAGGACCAGATAGATTTGAGTGACAATCTGCCTAAAATATTTACAGTAGAGAATCTGAGAGGTCTGCCATGTCTTATCTGCAATGTCAAAATCTAAACGGTTTGAAAACTAAAAGCATTTTCTTAAATTTAGGGCAAAATTCATTTAGCAATAACACCTAATAAGAATTGTAGTACAGCTATTTACAATCTTTAATTCACTTCATGTGAACATTCTGACATTTCACTGCACAAATATTAGTATATTTGATTACAGATTGCTGCCCCCTCGCTGTGGAAAGTGTCACATAATGTATGGTAGATACATCCTATGACTTTGCCAAAGTCCAAAAATTCTGAATTCTGAAGCATATCTAGCTCCAAGAGTTTCAAGTAAGGGATTGTGTTCTTAAATCAAGGAACAGAATACAGAGTGAGAAAATCATGGAATCCATGATGGAACACTGGTAGACCTGCACCATTTATGGTTCAGAAGAGAGAGGGTGAATAGGATGAGGAAGAGTAATCATTGAGTCAGGAGAATTACGCCAGTGCCTGGCACCTAGTAAGTACTCAATAAATATTTGTTGACTGAAGGAATATCATGAAAGGCAAAGTATGAGAGTTTCAAGCAGTGATCAACAAAGTTTTTCAAAAGCTCAGAGAAAATTGAAGGTAAGGATTAAGGATAAAACACGAGCATTATTAATTTATAACATATAGCATGCTTATTTCTAAAAGGCATTAGATTACAAAAATAAAAAGAGAAACATTGAAAAAAGGAGATGATAACTACAAAAATGTCCGATCTAATATAGAAAATATAATTAGGCATTAAATTTAGCTCCAGGAAGTAGGAAAAGTGAGGAACAATAGCCTATAGAATTTTAATAGCCTTACTGGGACAATCAGCCTTTTTCCTAATATTAAATTATAGAAGGAATATCACACAGAATCTAATGTAAGGGATAATAAACTACAAAATGGTTTTCTTCAGTTGTAATTTTACAAATGTCCTTCAAACATTCACCTTTATTATCATCCAAAAATGTCAAACACAACATTGAAAGCGTCTCTTCATAGGGTGAGTCAAATGCTCTCAGTGATAAACTAGTATTGTTACTAAATTTATATAATTTTGAGATTGTCTTTTTAAAGTATAAATTTAATATTAATTAAACACTTCATGCCAAGTCCTGGGCTAATTACTGGAGATACATATAAGCAAGGTCTGAAATCTGCCCTCTGAAATCTCGATCCACAGCAGTCTAGCATAATTGCCTCAACTGTTACTAGCTATTTAATATTTAATTGGCTTAAGGTTTCAAAGAAATCCACCATCATTAAGAACAACCAAATTTTGTAGCTTCTATTTAATGAAACTCCAATTTGGTTTCTTCCTTTATTTGGCTCACATGGAATTTGATCTAATATGTTATTGAAAGAAAATTAATAATCCTGGTACCATAGGTTATCTTTCCTAAAAAGATGATGCTAGATTTAGAGTACTAATAAAGCATATGTTTTAAGTTATTCTCTAATAGTGATGTTGGTTTGAAGTAAGCCATTTATGTTCCTTATGACCCCATTTGACCTGTACGTATGAGGTTTTGAGATAGCTAATGAAGACCAGAGGAGTAGACTATGAACAATTTATAGTGTAATACATTCCTGTTGATTGGGAGGATTAAAATTGTAGCTTCGCATGGTATTGTTTCTTCTTTACATATTACAGAATGTCAGCTGCAGGGCACTATGTTCTGTAGTATTTCCTCATGTTTTTTTAAGTTTTGAACTGAAATATAGTGACTTTTACATATGGAAAAATGCTGTTTCAACATGGTCATTTCTTTGGGTGGGCTGATAAAGAACAGTGAGGTATTCAAGATGCAAGATTCAGAAGACTTCAAGACAGTTATCAAAAACCAATAGTGCCATAAGATGAAAAAAAAAAAAAAGGAAAATATATGAGCAGAGTGACAGTTTGGGGCAAAGCTAGAGATGACATTATGGCTTAAATTAGCCCCCATTGTCAAGCAACTATTTGTTTTTCACAGGAGTTTGAAATATTATCCAGGAAAATAAGCCAATTGTTTTGGCTGTGAGAATCTTGCACCATAAAATGTTAAGGTAGTAAAGTTTATTTAATAATAGGTTTAAATGAGTGGTTTAATTGAAAGATCTTAGTATCTTGTCACTTGAATCTTGAAAGATAATCAGCAGGGAGACATCCTTCTGTTGAATAATTACTTATTAAAAACTAGATAATTGAATATTATTTTCATCTTAGCTACTCATTTAGGAAATAAATATTATTTAGACCTTAACATTGATTTTCATTAACTCCAGTTAATACGTCATGATAATTTAAAACCAAATATGTCAAATAAATTTAGCATAACCCTATAGGAAATCAGAAACAATGCGAGGTTTACTGAAATATTTTAATATTTTTCTTTAGCTTTTGAGAAGCTTTAAGTATTATGAAAACATTGAACCTGATGAGAGAATATAGCATCTATTCTTTTAAGTGATCAGAGCACCATTTAGTCAATTATTTCTTCCATCTGGCTCAGAAACTTATGTCTTAGTTGGTCATGTATTTGACCTTTTATGAGAAGTGGACCAGTAGTTTCCTCATTTTGGAATCTCCTCAGGAATGACTAAATGCTTTCCAGATGAACATGCTGTAGAACAAGGGAGGAGCTAGGCATTGGGAATCATTGCCTCCACAACAGGGAAATTTGTAGACTTCTTTTTCTGTTGGCACCCGGTGACCTGAAGGAATTGACCCAGTAGGCAATTTCCTTTACTCTCAACAGTATGATCAAGTCATGAAAACAACTCAGAATATGATATATTTATTTATTTATTTATACCCCACTTGTTTCCAAAAAAAGAATTTAAGACAGCTGCAAAGTCTTCTATTCTTTCCCTGTTTTCTCACCATAAATTCATTCAAAACAACTTTACCAGATGTAAACTTCAGTTATCAGTGGAGGTAGAATGGGGCAATTTATTACCATCCTTTGTCACAGGACCTCTCATCTGCTAAAAATCAGCACTAATATCCTGCTTATCCCTTCTTAAGGAAAATAAACATAACATTTCAAGATGTATAAAATATGCTCTATATTGTTTTTCTTCCTATATCTTCTATCTTATAGCCTGAACCTATTTAAGGTACAAATTTAAGAATAACATTTTAAGCAGTACAAGGAAAATACATGATGAGTACATACGAACTCTAAAATTATACCTAAGATAATTTATTTAAACAAAAGCAATGCTTCTCTGTTTTATCTGTGATTCAAGGTTGAATGTTTTGGAATTTTTTAAAAGAAAAAATAGGTCCTGACAAATGGACAAGAAGCATTTGTAAATTTCCATCTACAATAACTGGTAAAAGACACTGGTTACATACACATCTATGATTCCTTAATCAAAAGGATGGAAAAGATTATACAGCACCACACGCTTCTAGGTACGGCTCCCTAAACAATCTGGAACACATGATATTTGGCTTCCATAATTTTTGATAATAGGATCTACAGATAAGTCATTTGATAAATTACCTCATTGGAAATGAGGTCAGGAATTATAGGGATTTGGAGAAATAATGCATAAAGATGGCCATTTCAACAACAGAACACTTTGAGGGATTTATCTAAAGTACATTTCAAAAATGGATGGTTTGGATTGATGCATTTTTAACTTTTAAAATTTTTATGAGTTAAAATCATTAAGTCAATGACATTTAGAAACAGTACTGCTGCCTTCTGTGTTCTCAACAGATTCTAAATTCAGCTACATGTGTCTTGTGATCACAAGATATGGTTACAAATAGTAATAATTGTTGCAAAGCAAATTACATGGTGGCACAGGAAAACATTCCCCTTCCAACAGAGGAGGGAGTGGATTACCTCACTCATATAAGTTTGTAGGTTATATAATGAAGATTGCAGACTTTAAAGTGAAAAAGAAATATATCTAAAATAGAAAAATGATTTCATGAAAAATAAAGATAGATCCTTTGTTTAGGGGAAAACATCTAAAGTATTGATGAGAAAGTTTAGGCATAACTATTTAAGTGTTTATGGCTCTGGAAACTGTTTCTAAAAACATTTTTTCTTTTTCTTAACTATAATAACACTAACATGCAAATAAGAGTCTTTTTCATATAGGGCTTGAAAATATTACAATTATATTGCACAATGATAGTGTACAACAAATGTACACTTGTGCATATTATACACAATATGTTTACATTTATATATTGTGTATATATTGTTGCAACAATATATTAAAATTATATGCAATACATAACAACTTGAAAATGGGTAATTTCTATTTAGCTGGATTCAGTATCCAGACAAAAGTATCACCCTTTGTTTTAACCCATACCTTTTAATAAAAAGTGGCCAGTGCATAACACATTTGAATTACTTCAGGATATATTTTCATATAAGTAACCTCCAGGAAGTTGCCACACACATAGGTGATTATTGCAATAGAGATTCCAAGAAGTAGGCCAAAGGACCATTTTATCTGTGACAGTTTATTCCTTTAACTCAGTTTTTCTCAATCTTTTAAAACCTCTCTTTGATAAATATTAAAATCTCATGATGGAAGGTTCCCAGCTCAAGATTCTGAAACACACCCTCCTTTCAGAAACCTGCAGCCCCAGTGAGAATCACTGATAATGAGAATACTGAATGTACTTCATTATAATTTCTTACCTGCCTACCTCTCCAATATACTACCAACTCCACGAGGATAGGATGGGGAAACTGGAAGATAGTGGATAAGGATGAAAAGAAAATTTTTCACTTTGTTTCCTTTTATACTTCTCGACTTTTGAACTATGTTGCAGTGGTTAATTTTATGTCGCAACTTGACCAGGCTCAGAGATGCCAGAATAGCTGGTAAAACATTATTTCTGGGTGTATCTGTGAGGGTGCTTCTGGAAAAGATTTGCATTTAAATCAGTAGACTGATTAAAGAAGATTTACCCTCACCTATGTGGGTGGACAGCACTCCCCTCCATTAAGTGCCACAATAGAACAGAAAGGTTAGAGGAAGGATGAATTTTCTCTCTCTTCCTGAGCTGGGACATCCATCTTCTCTGCCTTAGACGTTAAAGCTCCTGGTTCCTGGGCCTTTGGACTGCAGGACATACACAGCACCCCTCCCCCACCAGTTCTCGTGCCTTCAATCTTGGGCTGAGAGTTACGTCATTGGCTTCCCTGGTTCTCAGGCCTTCTGACTTTGACTGAATCACACCACTGACTTTCCTGGTTCTCCAGCTTGCAGATGCCAGATCATGGTACTTTGCAGCCTCCATAGTTATGTGAGCCAATTCCCATAATAAGTCCACTCTTATATAATCTATCTATATCCTATTGGTTCTGCTTCTCTGGAGAACCCTGGCTAACAGACATGTGAATAAATTTCATGTTCAAAAATTAAAAAGTCCTCATTATAGAGATTTTTTTCCTGGATAGTTAACACTCAGGTAAAGAAGATCATTTTTCAATAGAATTCATTTATCTAAATCAGCCAAGTCTAGTCACTTTGGCCTGTCAGTATATGAAGGTATTCTCAAAACAAGGAACCAGACATTCTGTTATCCCTGAAAACATCATTTTATCTATAGTGGAAAAACCACTGAGATAACAAGATGAATACTAAGGACCCACACTAAGTGGCAAGGATAAAGTATAATATACTAAGCAATGTTATGACAAAAACTCTCTGAACCAAGACCATCGGGGACAGCAATGACAGCAGACATACCATTTTTGGAGGATTCTTATGAGCCATGTTTGTTCTTTATCATATTTAAACCACCCCTTCTTAAGTGAGAAAATAAAAAAATGGGAGGTGTTATCTAATTTGGCTAAGGTTACATGTCTGTTTGACTTCAGAAATGTATTTTTTTTCTACTGTGATGTACTGTATTCCTTCACAAAGTTTTAGTATGATCAATGCTAAAATCTTCCCAATTGGAGCAAGATAAAAAGTGAGAATTTTGTTTTTCTCTTTAGGGTGTGGGATTTAAGGGGCCGATCAATGTGGAAGGAAATTAATATCATTTTTAGAGAACATTAAAGCATTAACAATGAGGAAATGGACCAAAGGTAATTTTCAAATTTTAGCAGAAAAGGTGGATAAAGAGAGAATTACAGCTAATTCAGGGATTCCCGCATAGGTATTTTTTTCTCAAAAGTAAACTCCATTAAGATTGAGCATGGAAACACAAACAGTGGATAGTCATACAAACTTTATGCTTACCCTCACCTCAAATTCAATGTACATAAGTTAAAATAAGGTGTTTTGAAGATTTTCATTTGTTACATGGCTATAATTAAAAATTTTATAATGCTCAGTGTTAAAGATATTGGGGAAACAGGCATTTTCTCATACCATATAATTTATAGGCAAACAGTTGGTTAAACCTTTGGGGGGCTATTTGGCAATAACTATCAAAATGTAAAATACATATAACTTTTGGCTCACAATTATACCTCTATAATTTATCTGATGGATATGCTTAGTCACAATGTACATGAAGATTTATGTGCAAGGATGCTTACTGCAGAATTATTTGTAAAATCAAATGGAAATATTCTAAATTTCTATCAGTGGGAAATATGGCCATATAATTACATACTATTCAGTTTTTTCTTTAAAAGTAAGTATATATGGGCTAATAAGGAAAACTCTACAGGATATATATTTTAGGTGGAAGAAAGAAATTAGAGGAGACTTTATACAGTATGATTTGTTTTTTGAGACAGGATCTCACTGTGTTGTCAGGGCTAAGGGATAAAGCACAGTGGTGGCATCATAGCTCACAGCAACTTCAAACTCCTGGGCTCAAGGGATCCTCCTGCTTCAGCCTCCCAAGTAGCTGGGACTACAAGCACATGCCAAATTTGGCTAGATTTTGTATTTTTTTTTTTGTAGAGGTGGAGTCTCACCATGTTGCCAAAGCTGTTCTCAAATTCCTGGCATCAAGGTATCCTCCTTCTTAGACCTCCCAACGTGGTGGGATTACAGGCTTGAGCCACTGTGCACAACTGCATTTTATTTTATTCTTTTAATAAATGAAGGTCTCACTATGTCACCCATCCTGGTCTTGAATTCCTAGTCTCAAGTGATCTTCCCACCTCAGCTTCCTGCATTTTTTTCCAATATTTTCACTGTGGTAAAATGCATATAACATAAAATTTATCATCTTAACCATTTTTAAGTGTACAGTTCAGAGATATTAAATGTACATTCATAATGTTGTACAACCATCACCACCATCCATCTCCAAAACTCTTTTCATCTTGTAAAACTAAACTCTTTACCCATCCAACAATAACTCCCCATTCTCTTCCCTTCTGCCCTTGGCTACCACCTTTCTATTTTCTGTTTCTATGACTTTGACTATTTTAAGTACCTCATATAGGTGGAATCATGAGGTATTTGTGTTTTTGTGACTGAATTATTTCACTTAGCATAATGTCATATACCAACATTTCCTTCCTTTATAAGGATGAATAATATTGTATTGAATGTGTATACCACATTTTCCTTATCCTTTCATCCATCCATGGACACTTGAATTGCTTACACATTTTAGCTGCTGTGAATAGTGCTGCTATGAACAGTATACAATTATCTCTTTGAGACCCTGCTTTCAATCCTTTTAAGTTTATACCCAGAAGTGGAATTGCCTGATCAAATGATAATTCTATCTTTAATTCTTTTTGAAGAACTGCCACACTGTTTTCCATCAGTGGCTGTACCATGAGCCTGCATTATTTTTGTAATAAAAATTCATGTAATACACACTGTTCAAAGAAGAATTCATCTGGTTCGGTTCATTGATATGAAATAGAAGAGTACTAGACATCAACCAAGAGACCTGAGATCTAATTCCAGCTTTACCACTCGGAGCACATCTAGCTTCCTTCCAGTTCTAACAATTTATGATTTTAGATATCTTGTTAGTCATTTTCCAAAAATGGCAAACTGGCAAGTTGGTAGTTGGTGCCTGGAATCCCACGCTGAAAACGGTTCTGAGGGAACATGGGAGGTTGATAAGCCACTTGTGCTAAAGGTGAAGAAGAAGAGTGTGGTCATTCACTCACCACCAGATCAAGCACAGGTTGGCTTAACCTGTTCATCTCACAGTGACTGAAAAAAAAGTTGTCGTATTTGTCACTGGGGAATTTTAACATATAAAACAAGTTTGCTACTGGTTTGCATGAAGAATCTTGATCCCAGGGTTTTTTTTTTGAGACAGAGTCTCACTCTGTCACCCAGGCTAGAGTGCCATGGCATCAGCCTGGCTCACAGCAACCTCAAACTCCTGGGCTCAAGCAACCTTATTTTTACTTTTTTATTTTAGTGAATTATAGGGGTACAAGCATTAAGGTTACAAGAGTCAGAGCTTCAAGCATGTCCATCCCCCAAACTTTGCACATCTTACTTGTTGTGTTTGTATGTACCCACCCCTTCCTCCCCACTTCTGACACCCGATAAATGTTATTCCTATAACATAACATGTTAAGATTGCACCTCAGCCTCCCGAGTAACTGGGACTATAAGCATGCACCACCATGCCCGGCTAATTTTTTTTCTATATATATTTTTAGTTGTCCAGCTAATTTCTTTCTATTTTTAGTAGAGACAGGGTCTTGCTCTTGGCCAGGCTGGTCTCGAACTTCTGAGCTCAAACAATCCACCCATCTTGGCCTCCCAGAGTGCTAGGATTATAGGCACAGGTGTTTTTCTTATCACCCTAGTGTTTCTTCTTACTATGACCACTTTCTTTCCATTTTCCAAAATACAAGCAAGCCTCAACCATCTGTATCAGTCAATATTGTGTAAGATGTCCTCTACTTAGCAATCCTCAAAACAGCCTTTTCTAGTTTCTTCTTAAAATAGCCACATAATCAGAAAAAGATGAAAACTCACAATACTGCCACCAATGGCCTAACTACTAGACTCTGGATAGAATATTAGTCAAGCACAGGGCAGATGCAGCTGGACTGAGAAAAACCTGTGATGGCTCCACTTCATTGTATAATCAGTTTCAGCTCTGAAGAAAATGCACATGCACTTCTACTGGGGGACCAATACAGTGTAGTTCAGGTAGTTGTCTTAGTTCAGAGGTAGAATGAACAGTTGGTCTTATGAAAGTCAGAGTGGCAGAAAGAGGAAGCCAGAGGAAATACAAGGGGAGTGTACTAAAGAGTGTGATGCTAGAAGATGAAAGTAGATGAGGGAGGAGTTTAAACTCAGTAATATTGAGAACTTGAGGACAGGAATCCCAGAAGCATAGAGAGATGCTAAAATAGATGTTCTAAGTTCCATTCATTTCCCTTGGATGTATCAGTTTACCACAACTACAATCTGTCACTTTTTTGTAGGCCTATGCGGATGCACGTTATTTACCATCCACTTTAGAAATGCAACCCACACCACTCAGACACCTAAACGATGATGTTCTTATCCCTTTTTCCCACATCCTCTTGCTGAAATATAAGAAAAGTTTCATTTCACTGTATCTCAGTGTTATTTGTCAATCTAGATTCTCTAACTTTCCCCTTTCTGGATAAATTCTGGCCTTTCAAAAATGCCTAAACCTATCCTTTTACTTTTCCTCTAAAGGAAATACTCTGGCAACTTCATTGCTCATTGTTGAATGTAAGTTGCAGCATTTCATAAATTTACATTTCTTGCAACACGACAGCAATCAGTGAAAATGGGAAGTTTGGAAATCTTAGGGTTTTTTTCCTTGAAGAAAAAAAGCAATTCTTCCAACTATCTTTCCATGCTTCCTTCCTCAAGCTAAGGTTTTGTGATTCTGGTTGATAAGCAAACCAATCCAAACCAAACCAAACCAAACCACCTTACCAGGTGTGACAGTGACTCAGAAGGGGTTATTCTGTATTATTTTTAATGCTACAACTTCTTTTATTTAAATGCTAATTAATTGTCTTAGAACAACACTCTATGGCACAATCAATTTCAGTAACGATGCTGATGGCTGCAATCTGATCAACTAAAGCCTCTACCACTTAGTACAAAAGGAGTAGAAATGATAGGCAGTTCATTAATCATTTATTCCAGAGATGAATGTGTTCAGTTGCTGATAGGGGGCTATAGGTGAATGCTGCCAAAATGAGAAATGTCAATTGTCAGGCCTCATGCATAATAACTGTGGAGCCATTTTTAAGCTTCTTTGAAGATTAAAGTTATGCCCTTTTTCCCTACAGTTTCATCACATATGCTTGGCAATTTTGTTCTATGAGAATTCATTTTCACTATGCTCAGATGTCTCTGCTTAAGAAAATAGATACAGCTCAAAGTCTTGCATAAGATATTTGAAAAATTGTTTAGAAATCTGCAGAGTTCTACAAACTGGGAATAGACTCTAAATGAATAAGTAAAAGAGGGAAACCAGGAAAAGTATTGAATACATTTTTTGGCTAATTTTTTTCTGATAGGATATGTTTTATCAGATACATGTTTTTAATATCCCAGGTTCCCATAGGGAACAGACATATTCTACAGCTCATATAACATTTTCTGAACATAGAAATATCAGAATTCAATAAATTACACTTAAGTTGATGAACGATGTTTCTAAAAAAGTAATTGTCCCAAATGACCTTAAGAATCTGCCCAGTTTAGTTGTCTCCAATTTGTGTCTGATTCTTCCAGTGGAAAAAAGTGTTTCCTTGCCTGGAGGAGTATTTCTTTTGGAAGCTAACAGTATCTTAACATTCACTGAAGGAGCAAGTTATACTAAATTTTCCAAAAGAATTTAATGTATTTCAGAAAGCTATCTTTAAAAAATGCCCATTTGTCCTAATAGTCACAAATGACCCTACATTCCAAGGAAAATGTCCAAAGATTTAAGATGATAAAAAATATTACTTTCAAAAAATATTAATTTTGCAAGAGATACTTCTCACACATTTATAAAGTTGCTGAATATGTTTGCTCCACAAATTATACATCTTCCTCTACTTTGGGAACATTTATGTACCCATAAAGATACATATCCATAGTTGTTCAAATATTAAGTACATCTGCTTAGTACATAATACAAATTTCCAAATTGATGACGAAAATAATTTTTCTTTGACCTAATATAGTAGCACAAGAATTCTGTACCATTCAAATTTGTACCATGAAATAATGTTATATGACATGCTGTTAAAAAGGATACTTAGTTTTACTACATTACAGTAGCAACTGTCACCAGCAATGTGATATAAATCTAAATAAGTATAAATTTTGACATTTGCTATTTCAAACTCTAGGCTTTCTTGCATAAACACACATATGTATATATGTATGTATGTACAAATGAGGCTAATATTCTTTATAAAAATATATGACCAATAACTTGCATGAATTCTTACATAAATGTCTGTGTCAAGTTTATGAGACATTAATCCCTTCAAATGCTCTTCCAGATTACTCTGCCTTTGTGTCTTTATATTTTAAGAGCCCAGCTAATTAGATTCCTGTATCTAAATTTCCCATTAAGGAATTATGTTAAGGCAATATGCTTTTCATGAATTGAATGACAAAAGACTGTAACCACTGAATTATTATCAGTCACTGTTTCTTACATTACATAAATTATCCTTTAATCCTAAAGTTGCTGTTTTAGCAAAGCATTTTAAAGCACTGTAGTATATCATTGGTACATCAGTAAGAAAATTGCATTTTTTAAAAATGTTATGGATAATTTCTATTTCCTCAAATTATTTATAATTGGAATTTTTTATTTTATTTATTTTTTTTTTTGCAGATGGGGTCTTACTCTATTGCCTGGGCTAGAGTGCAGGGGCATCATCACAGCACACAGCAACCTCAAACTCTAGGGCTCAAGCAATTCTCCTACCTCAGTCTCACAAGTAGCTGGGGCTACAGATGTGCACTACCATGCCTGGCTAATTAAAAAAATCTTCTTTTTGTAGAGATGGGGTCCTGCCATGTTACTCAGGTTGGTCTCAAACTCCTGGCCTCAAGTGATCGCCTAACTTTGGCCTCCCAAAGTGCTGGGATTACAGGCGAGAGCCACCACACCCAGCCAGAAAATAATTTTTGAAAGTCCAAAATTAGAAAATAAAATAAACACCTTTTTTTGGCTTGTAGAGATACAATGCTAAAATGATACTTATTTTATACAAATTATACAAATTATTTTGCAATTATAAATATTAATCTGAATGGATTTGAGCCTGCTAAAACCTGTGCTTATTATCTACCTCTTCCATTAGACATACAGCTCCTCCAAGGCCATCAATCCTTTAATATCAACTGTAACATAGTGTCTGGTACACCTAGACTGGTGAATGCTTGGTGGTCTGCTGGAAGCATAGATATGCAGGCATGCTCAGAATTTATCACTTAAATACAAATAACGTATTATTGGAAAAGAATTGAGCAAAATGTACTCCAGATTGGGTTAGACAATAATCACATAAATTCCATAGAGGACAGGTTTCCTGCGATAGGCCAAGAGCCAAAATGGGAGGCAGGAAATCTCATGAAGAAGATATAAGAGACAGAAGATTGAAATAAAGTTATTAATCAGAAAAATCAGAATTATTTTATACATCTATTTCCCAATATGTTAAATAGAGAACAAAATGCACTATTTCCAAATATGATGACAGAAGAAATGATTGAGAGCGGAATGCATCTTTTTGTTATTTCTATATATTATTACTGTAGAATATGAAATCTAGAAAAATGCTTTCTGAACAATTAGATATCAATTCTAATTTTCTTAATACCTTGTAGCATGTTTCTTCATCTCATAAAATAAATCCTAATATTTGATTGTTTTACTAGGTAGTAACAAGATACCAGGTCATGGATAACTTTTGTAAAAGTCAGAAATATATGTGTGTGTGATACATACACATTTATTTAGACATTTTTTTTCAATTTGTAATATTCCTTTGTATTAGAAATTATTTTGTTAGTAATGTGTGAGCATTGGTTAGAGGCTTTCCCTATTTAGACATTATTATTGTAAAAAATTAGAGATACAGATATCAAGAAAATTTTACTCAAAATCCCACCCTTTCAAGTTAATCTCATTGTTAAAGTTTCTATATTCCTCAATTATCTCTCATGCAAATATATTTATATGCCATATAAGTTGCCTTTCCCTTCACTTGCCAATATATTGTTAAATCTTCCTTGTCAATAAAAATATCTACACCATTTGAATGGTTTCTTAGTATCCTACAGTACGTATGTATCCTAATTTATTCTTTTCTATTATTGGACATTAGATTTCCAAGTTTTCATTATAAGCAATATTGTGAAGAACCACATCATACATACACCTTTGTGCACTTACCCCATCAATCCCTCAGACAGTATTCCCAGTATACTATACCGAATGTTATGAATCTTTTTAAAGCTTTTGATTCACATTGCTTACTTGTCCTCAAGACTTAAAATACTCACATGCTGTTATTTCAGAAAGTTTTCTTCTCACATCCATGAAAATGCCTATTATTCTTTTTAATCTATATAGACAGGTAAATAGTAGCCTACTGTCCTTTTAGTCAGCATGTTACTGATTTAACACTGACTTAGATGTCAGTTGTTCTAATTTATTTTGGCTGTACAAATCTTTGGTCAATATTATCTATTGATTGGGTATTTTCCTCATGGATTTGAGAATGCTTTTTATGAATTAAGGGTATTAAATTAGTCATGCATGTTGTAGTTTATCACGGTTTGTTTGCCCCATAAATGTTTATGATATTTTTGCTATACCAAACTTTAATGACTTGGAAAAGCAGCAAGGGTGTACCTCCTTCTGCTTTCCTCTTCTGCATTGCTACGTGTAGAGCATTGCTACGTGTAGAACCAGTGACAACAGCATTCATGTCTTATTCCTGTGTATAATGGGAGGGAGTCTAGTATTCGCCACTAGGCACAAGAGATGGTGAAATAGGAGAGGGAAAAATGGAGGAAAAACATTTCCTTTGCATGATAAAAACGAATCTAAAAACCAAATTAGGAATCAATTTTTTAATTTTATCAGGTGTCTTTTACATCCAAAGAGCCATTGACATGGTTATTCTCTTTTGACATACTAATACTACATATAATTAAAGTATTTCCAAGTACTGAATTCTTGGAATAAACTTTTGTCATAGAGAATTATTCTTATACACAGCCCACAAAGCAGTATACAGAATTCTTGGCTCTATTTGCTAGTTGTGTAACCTAGGACAAGTGACCTAATGTCCCTATGTCTAGGTTGCCTCCTTTATAAAATGAGAACAGTAATAGTATATTTGCCTTACAGGGTAACTCTGAGAATTAAATAGGATAATGTGCTTGACACCTGGGGCATAATAGGCACTAACAGTAACTATTATTCTCATTAATACACTGTTGGATTTGATACTAATTTTTTTGTAACTGTTATCAAGTATACGAGGGCTGTCTGGAAAGTATCCAGCCATGGATACATCAGATACATGGACACTTTCTGGACAGCCCTCCTTTCTAAGTGAAATCAGCTCTTTGTTTTGGCAATCTCATTTGATATCTGTGTTAGCTGTTAAAAACGCTTAGGAAGCTTTTCTCTGTTTCTATACTCTAGGAAAAGTATCTTATTAAAAAAAATCAACATTTTTGTAAAGTGCTGCTTGTTATCATCAGCAAAGCAACCTACAAAATAGACAGACGATGTAACGAGAAGAGCAGTGGATAGGAAAGCTGGTGTCCAGCGTTCAGTTAGCCCCATCTCTGCCATTGCCATGTGGGTCACAAGACTCTATACATTTTTTTTAAGA
Source organism: Microcebus murinus (assembly GCF_040939455.1). Lineage (NCBI taxonomy): Eukaryota > Metazoa > Chordata > Mammalia > Primates > Cheirogaleidae > Microcebus > Microcebus murinus. The sequence goes on from NC_134112.1 coordinate 41,779,544, forward strand.
GATGGGGTCTCCCTCTGTGGCCCAGGCCAGAGTCCAGTGCCGCGATCATAGATTACTACATACAGCCTTGAACTCCTAGGCTCCACAAACCTCCTGCCTCAGCCTCCTTAGTGGCTGAGATTATAGGTGTGAGGCATGGTGCCCAGCAATACAAATATTTTGAACTAACACTGAGTATGTCTTTCCTGCCTCTCTGATGCCTCTGAGCAGATGTTAGACATTAGGAACCACTACTTAGTGCCCACTTGTTTTAATTATGGCTATTCCCAGGGAGAGCAAATCTCAGAGTGTACTTTTTAAATTATCACTACCACCCAACATTTTAATTTAAATGAACATCAAGTGTAACAGAATGTCAAAAAAGAAGTACAGAGATAATCCTGATACTTTCTCCTGTGAAGATTAGGGAGTTAAATTTAAATCTAGTTAAATTAAGAACTGAGTATGGATATGAAAACTAATTTCTAAGAGTCACTATCCAACAGCCCAGATTCACCAATAATTTTTTTTCATCCTAGGTTCACTCCTGTATCACATTTAACTTCTAGGAGGTCATTTGGAGTACTTTTGCATATCGATCGTAAAGCAGTAATATTCCAAATTTATCCACACGATGACATTTTTGAGATAGGACTTAGCTACTTTTGTTTACCCTCAATTTGGGATATTATCGTTATTGGGAAGTTTTCATTTCATCAAGACAAATGTAGATTCACCATTCAAATTATGCCATATTCATTTAAAAAGTACTGATACGTGAGTACCCAATGAAGATTACAGTAACAATGACTGCAAATCACTATCATTTATAGGGCACTTACTATGTCAGAGGGATATGGCACTTCATGTTTATTGCATCACCTAATACTCTATGAGGTAGGCATTTCTATACCTTTCTTTTAACATATGAAGAAACTGAAACTCAAAAAGGTCAAGCCACTTACCCAAGATATTGGGGCTAGGAGTGTAAGTTAAATTTCAAAACCCATATTTTTACTATTTGTAGTCAAATGGGCAATTAAAGTTAACTTTAGTCATCCAATTAAATACATAAGTTCCTTTTTGTAATACTTACCATGTGTAGCATTAACAATGGAAAGATACTTTTTAAATATACCATTTAAAGGAATAATAACCATTCTGGAAAGTATATTAAACTAAAAAACAGAGGCTAAAAGAAATGTTACTTTTAAGATCAAGTATGAAACCTGCCATCAAATAAGTACTAATATTACTTTATGTGGATTACTTGTAGAGTTATAGGTAATTTCCAGATTAGACATGTTGACTTTAACCCAGATTTATTCAATATTTTAAAAATAATAAAAACACTTTTATTAAACATTTCTACTGAACATGTTTAGATATCTTGTTGAGTTTATAAACCCAAATATCAGTGACCTAGTGATAAAAATGGGAAAATAATTTGAATCTATTTTCATGGTCTATACATGCTGAAATGCAAAACAAACATAATAGCCATCTTATAAACTGCATGTTTAGGTGTCACAGAAAATATTAGGAGGCTGACGCACAGATACAAATAATCATAAAAATGTCACCCTACATATTAAGATTACAAAGCACATTATTTACATAATAGACTTTATATTCATATCTTATGTTGTATTTCCAAAATTATAAATATCTCAGATAAATTCAATAATTTTATATTTTACTTTAGCTAAGGAGAAATGAAAATGTATATGATAAAAGTTTAACATTAAAGCTGACTTTTCATACTTAGGCCACAGTAAATTTGAAAGGAACACTTCAACTGAAACAATATTAAAGGTAAAGGGTATGTTTTAATAAAATGAAATCAGTAAGAATTACTTAAAAGCATACTGGAAAAAGCCCCCTTAATAGCAATCTTTCTAAAAAAATTTTAACTATTCCCAATTCTTTCATTTTAAGATTGTCATCTAGGTGAGACATTTAGAGTACATATGTATTACTTCCAATGTTTTACTGGAAAAGGGTCTTTTGTATTGGATCTCCAAGTAAAAAATAATTTTAATCCACTTTAGTTCAATATTTAGGTCACACCTTAAACTACTCTGACAGACCTTACTTTTAATAAAATTGCCAACGAGAAAGCTCTTAAAATTCTTTAGGTTATTTCTTTCTCCAAATTCTGTAAAATAAAACTTTATGTTTACTTTTTATGTATGAACACAACTTCAACTACAAAATTCAGTTCCGTTTTCTGCATATGGCAGATGACTGAGAAGCTTGCTACAAATCCTTTGTATATTATTTCTCTTACAACTATCTACCTATGAGATGAGAAAAAAAATCCCTGATTGGCCCCAACAAACTTACTTTTAAAAACTTACATCTAAAGTAGTCTCTCAAGTGACCCTGTTTCCCCAACACCTCCTAGTCTACCTTGGAAAGAACAAGGTATTCCAAAACAGGAGGGAATTTAACAGGACACAGACAGAGATTATGCTGAATGGTTGGTCACATATAATCTTGCATAGACTTTGTGCTCCGTAAAATGCACTCAGATGATGAGGATAAAATGACAGATTAATACGGAGAGAAATCTTTAAAGACAAATCAGGACACTGGAAAGCAAAAAGTGGAAATTGAAAATTTTATAACATATTCCCCTGAAATGGTACGTATTTTCCTCTTTTGAAGAGAAAAAGTTATAAGATACATTCTTCATGTTGGCTTTTCTAGGAAGACAATAATGGTCTGTGCCAAAAGATTTATCTTAAAGTGAAAGTATATGTGGGAAAAGGCTCCTTAAAAATATGTATATCAAACATACATTGATAAAATTTATTTTCCAGTGTGGGGTAGGGGCTAATTAATTCTAAAAGTTAAAATTCACAACTTTAAATTTATCTGAAAGGAATCTAAGAATGGATGAGCTTAAACTATTGTCTGAATCATTTAACTGATCTTTTATTTTAAAAGTTTATAGGTTTTATTGAAATATATCCGATTTCAGCTTGGAAGATATAAGTTTAAGGTCTATTCTTGGTTATTCCACTTAACTCTGCTTGTAAAATGTTGATAATTTCACCAAAACCTTATAAAGTTCTTCTAAAATGGACCTTTTTCACCCTAATGAACAGAACTCATGCCTACACTTTGATGTTCATTTCAGCGGCTCTTGTCTCTGTGAAGCACATCAAAATCACTCAAACATCAAATCGCTGATCTGATAGAATGATTTATTTTTCCATTACAGGAAAGTCATGAGTGACTTGTTCTGAGGTATGTTTTTGATCTATGAAGGACATCTATTAGAAAGCGCCACACTTGAAGGTTTCTCTTTAGGTGATAACATTTTATGGCTGGACAGTCTCTGCAGGTACAAGGTTCCCTGTTGTATCCAACTGCATACATTTACATGTGCATGCAGACACAGGGCACTCTGCATGGTCCCTAAAAATAGGTCAAATAAACAGTTAAAAATCCAAATTATACATACATACATTTATTCATCTATATCTTTTTTTCACGCACCACCAAGCCCAGCTCTTTATCTATATCTTATATCTATCTATAAGGAAACTTTTCAAAATGGCATTTGGAAAGTACAGGAATTAAAACCCAGAGGAAAAAAGCAAAAGCAGAAAATTAGAAATGACTGCCAAGCTGAACTACTGGCAAAAAGGTACTGAAAAATGAATAGTTTTACTTTCTACACATATGGCAAGATATCTCATGCACAATTGTGAAGACAAAAGGGATGTGCTCAATGTTTAAATTAAAGCTGATGAGACAAACTGGGCATCAATGTTATACCAATGAGGAGCACAGGGCCACGGGTATTTTTCAAAATAAAAGTTAAGTATGGTCTTGACAGTCTCCATTGCATGAGGTCCTTGCTAGCTACATAACAAGCTTAGAACAGAACTGAGACGGCAGTTTGATATGTAGCTTATCATTTCATTTGTAATTCAATTACATGATAAATTACATGATATTGTTTTAAAAAACTATAAACATATCCTCTTCCTAAATAAAGTTAACTGATGCTAATCAAACATTTAACTCATACAAAATATTTAAACTATTTCTTAGATAAATATTAACTTTATAGTTAAGATTACATGGGATATCTAATGATGAAAAGGTGATGACATCATCTTTGTTAACTCAAGTGATGGCAAAAATAAAATTTATCCTTTGGTTATATGTTAGTAGATAAACTTGAACTATTTAAAAGCCATCTGCTTTATCTCCTATAATACTAAGCCTGTTAAAGAAGGAATGTGCTGATTACCTGAACCAACTAAGCATATGTCCAGCATGCCCACCATGCCTGCAATTATGACACCATGTAAACCAGTTGTTAAATTGAGCTAATTTTTTGTCCTTGCTCAAGTCCACTTTTTCATCTGATTTGGATCCTCCTAAGGAAAAATAAAATAATCTTCATAAACAATATCATGATATTTTTCAGACAGGGCTTCCTATATTGCTCAGGCTAGTCTCAAACTCCTGGCCTCAACCAATCCTCCACCTTGGCCTCCCAAAGTGCTAAGATTACAGGTTTGAGCCACTGTGCCCAGCCAGTATTTTATTTAAAGTTACTTAAAAGGTATTTCTAAAACTATGTTCAAAATATACATCACACATCATATTAAAATAGCAATTTTGATTTATTAAGAGATGGAACAAATACTAAATGACAAGAGTTCCCTTACATATTTAAGAGCCAATAAAAATGGAAAATATCAGTTTTCAAAACCCACTAAGAAACAATGTGAATTTAAAACTTTAAAGAAACTGAATCAGTAGTTTAAAATCTTTTCACAAGGAAAATACCAAGCCTAGTTTACAGATGAGTTTTCCCTAACATTGAAGGGAGAAGTAATCTCATCTATACAAATTCTTTCAAACAATAGAAAAAGAGGAGAAATTTCCCAATGCATTTCAGGAGACTGGTATAACTTTGCTAATAACATCAGACAAAGATAAAATGAGAAAGGGAGATTATAGGCTAATCTCCCTCCTGAACAGACACAAAAATCCTAAATATGAGTAAATAATCTTACAATATTATAGTCCTGATTTAGCAACTCTAATTCTAGGTAAACACACTAGAGAACCTTTTGCACATGTCAAAAAGAAACATTATTCATAACAGTAAAAATATGGAGGCAAAGTTTTCAACAGAGGAGTGCAAAAACTGTGTTACAGTCATGAATGGAACACTAAACAGTAGTGAAGAACAAATAAATTACAAGTACATTCATCAGCATAACTGAAATTAAACAGCCCCCAAATCCAATGACGAACAAAAAGGCAAGCCAAAGAATATATTCCGTATGACTCATTTATATAGAATTTAAAGCACAGGCAAAACTGAATATGTGATAAAATTATACAAATAAACAAGAGACTGATTAACATACAATTCAGGATGGTGGTTACCTCTGGAGAGGAAGAAGTGGGTATGACTAAGCAGGGAAGAATGATCTCAGGTAATTGGTATAGGCAATGTCTTAAGCAAGTAAAGGCTTCATTGATGTTTGATTTATCATAATAGATGATATATATATATATACTCTAACCTATGTTATAGTTTGGAGTATATAGCACAATTTAAAGAAAAATATGCTATTACACAGGCATATTTATACATGTACATCTTCTCGCATCTTTATGTAACTTTTAGTGTTCAAAAAATGCTCATTCTATTAATTTTGGCTACTTCAATATATTTTCTTTTGTTCCAAAACAACAAATCAAATTAAAATATGTCATATAATTAGAAATAAGAACAGAAAAATGAATAAGTAAAAATATTAAGTCTAATTAAGCAGTCACTACCTTTTAAGACATGTTGCATATTAAAGTTTCACTTGGACCATTGCTGGTCACATTTTAATGATGACAGGGATAGTCTTTCATTCAGGGATAGTTTTAAAAATATCCATCTGTTTTTACTAATGATATGAAGTAAAAGGAGGTGTAAATAGTTCAAAGATTTAAGATGTATTAGGTTGGTGCAAAAGTAATTGCAGTTTTAGCACTGTTGACATTTCCCATTTGATACTGGAGTACATTTTTAAATGTGATTATGTTACATACCATTTTAATGTACATTTCTCGCTTTATGTTTTTTTTACTAATGACTTGTTACTTGCTGTTTATATTTATTTTAGACTATGGAAATGATGTTAGACAAAAAGCAAATCTGAGTGATTTTCTTATCTGAATTCAAAATGGATTGCAAAGCAGCAAATACAACTTGCAACATCATCAATGCATTTGGCCCAGGAACTGCTAGTGAATGTACAGCACACTGGTGGTTCAAGAAGTCTTAAAAAGGAGATAACAGCCTTGAAGATTAGGAGCTCAGTGGACAGCCACAGTAAGTTGACAATGACAAACTGAAAGCCATCATCGAAGCTGATCGTCTTACAACTACACGAGGTGTTGAGAAGTTGCTAAGGATCTCAAGGTGGACCATTCTACGGTCAGTTCAGCATTTGAAGCTGAAACTGGAAAGCTCAAAAAGTTCAAAAAGTGAGTGCTTTATGAGCTAACCGAAAATAAAAAAGATCATCCTTTTGAAGTGTTGTCTTCTCATCTTGTATGCAACAACAAAAAACCATTTCTCAATCGGATTGTGAGATTTTGACGTGTGACAAAAAGTGGATTTATACGATGACCAGCTCAGTGGTTGGACTGGGAAGCAGCTCCAAAGCCCTTCCCAAAGCCAAATTTGCACCAAAAAAAAGGTCATGGTCACCATTTGGTGGTCTTTTGCTGGTCTGATCCACTACAGCTTTCTGAATCCCAGAGAAACCATTATATCTGAGAAGTATGGTCAGCAAATCAATGAGATGCACTGAAAACTGCAATGCCTGCAGTTAGCCTTGGTTAACAGAAAGGACCCAATTCTCCTTGACAACGTCCCATGCACGTTGCACAACCAATGTTTCAAAGGTTGAATGAATTGGGCTAGGAAGTTTTGCCTCATTCTCCATGTTCACCTGACCTTTCGCCAACCGACTACCACATTTTTAAGCATCTCCAAAACTTTTTGTAGAGAAAATGCTTCCACAACCAGCAGGATGCAGAAAATGCTTCCAAGAGTTTGTAGAATCCTGAAGCACTGATTTTTATGTTACAGTAATAAACAAACTTATTCCTCGTTGGCAAAAAAGTGTTGACTGTAATGGTTCCTATTTTGATTAATAATGATGTGTTTGAGCCTAGTTATAATGATTTAAAATTGATGGTCTGAAACCATAATTACTTTTGCACCAACCTAATACACTAAATCAATCCTAAAAGCTTCACCAACAATAATGAGAGAAAAAAGGAAAGGAGGAAGAGAAAAGAGGAGAAAAGATAGATCTTATGGAGATACCATTTTGTACTTTTGTGTAAAGCTCATTGGTGATTTTCACTGTTTCTGTAACTTCTATAATAACATACACAGAAAACAGATTGAATCTAAAGCAGGCTAATCCTTATATTTTTCTGATGAAGCTGAAAATATTAAGGTATACCTCATTTCCAAGTAAAAAGGCTTCTTAAGATCAAATGACTTTACAGTGAATTATGAAGACAAGTACTACAGAATAACTGAGGGACACTGGAGTTTCATTTATGCACTAATAGTGTGAGAAGAAAGAACCAATAATAACCTTTTTTTTTTTTTTTGAGGCAGAGTTTTACTCTGTTGCCCTGGCTAAAGTGCTGTGGTGTCAGCCTGGCTCACAGCAACCTCAAACTCCTGGGCTCAAGCAATCTTCCTGCCTCAGCCTTCCGAGTAGCTGGGACTACAGGCTTGCGTCACCATGCCCGGCTAATTTTTTCTGTGTATTTTTAGTTGGCCAATTAATTTATTTCTATTTTTAGTAGAGATGGGGTCTCACTCTTGCTTAGGCTGGTTTCGAACTCCTACCTTGAGCAATCTGCCCGCCTCTGCCTCCCACAGTGCTAGGATTACAGGCGTGAGCCACCACACCTGGCCCATGTTCTTTATTCTCAGTCAACAACCTGGAAAGGCTTCCCTGAAACCCTTACATAGGTAAATCTACCAAACTTTAAAGGACCAGCTTAAAGGGTATCTTATGCCTGAAGCTTTCCAGATATCCTTAAGGTAGAAGTAATGTTTCCCTCTTTCAAAATTCCTAACATTTTCCTTATATAATATCCCTATTCATCCTTGAGATCTAGATGTTTTAGAATCTATAATGTTTTGGGATTTTAGAAAAATAATAAGAAATATGTAACACCTCTATGGAAATCTGAGGTAGCATCGTATTATAAGACTCATTAGTATTTCTTCAGTGAAACATGAATATTCACAAATAAAAAAGAAATAAGATCTTAGTAGCCTTTCATGCCAATTATGAACAGGTTTTGCTGCCAAATGAGATTACTATAAATTCATTTTTAAAAAACATTGGCTTTTCAAATCTTTTTAGATTTCTGAATGACAGATAAGAAATTACAGACCAGTATTTTTTTAAAATATCCCTATTTTATGTTAGTTATCTTTGCTTATTGCACATAAACTTCACAAGGTTCTTTGATTGATTCATCCCAGTACAAGCCTTATCTTAATGTATTAAATAAGTGCTCATATATATACTAAAGAAATTATTTCTGAATTAATATAAAAAAATTTCTAAAATATAGAAAAATGTTAAGATTTGATAAACTTGAGTTTTGAACAGTCGTTATATTAGTCATCATAGCAGAGAGTTTGATGTTTTAATTTTCTTCAAATACTAGAAAATTATTTTTTCTTACCTATAGAAAAGATTGAAAAGCTGGTATCTAACAAAAAGGAAGAACACTAAAGTGTCATTAGAAAGCAAATAATCCTTAGCTTCCTGAGACTTAAGATCCAAAAGATATTTTACATTTAATTATTTCTATGTATCTCAGTTTACACAGATATATGACTCATTTACTATGTTTATTCCAAATTGTTATTTTCTGTTTATTAGGACTAGGGTCATTCTAAAAAACTGATTGGTATCCAATATATAAAATAAAAATCCTTGACTAAAATTTAAATCAAAGCTAAAATGTACATTGAAAAACATTACATATTGCCTTCATTAGGTAAAAAAAAAAAAAGCATCCAGATCAAAATATATTTACTTGGCTAATGATAGATACCAGCAAGTCTTTCACAAATGTTTATATAATAAAGCAGACTACTTACATGATGAATAAGCTGCAGAACAGAATTATAAAATGCCAGAAGTACAAAGGATCTCCAGTCCAACACTTATATTAAAGAGGGCTAGAGTAACTCTCAATGTCACAGTGTGAATGACACAGAACTAGAACTAAAACATACATTCTAACACACTGTCCAGTTCTTATTTTCTTTTTTTGAGACAGAGTCTCGCTTTGTTGCCTAGGCTAGAGTGAGTGCCATGACATCAGCCTAGCTCACAGCAATCTCAAACTCCTGAGCTCAAGTGATCCTTCTGCCTCAGCCTCCCAAGTAGCTGGGACTACAGACATGTGCCACCACGCCTGGCTAATTTTTCTATATATATTAGTTGGCCAATTAATTTTTCTATTTATAGTAGAGACGGGGTCTCACTCTTGCTCAGGCTGGTTTTGAACTCCTGACCTCGAGCAATCCGCCCGCCTCGGCCTCCCAGAGTGCTAGGATTACAGGCGTGAGCCACTGCGCCCAGCCTGTCCAGTTCTTTATTCATCACACCAGTGTGCTAAACACCCAAAATGTTTTTAATCAAAATTTTGCCACAGTATCATTTTTAACTTATGTAAATAGCTTAGGCAGGGCTCGGTGGCTCATGCCTGTAATCCTAGCACTCTGGGAGGCCAAGGCTCGCAGATGGCTAGAGGTCAAGAGTTCGAAACCAGCCTGAGCAAGAGCGAGACCCGTCTCTATTATAAAATAGAAATAAATTAATCGGCCAACTAATATATCTAGAAACAATTAGCCGGGCATGGTGGCACATGCCTGTAGTCCCAGCTACTTGGGAGGCTGAGGCAGGCGGATTGCTTAAGCCCAGGAGAGTGAGGCTGCTATGAGCTAGGCTGATGCCATGGCACTCACTCTAGCCTGGGCAACAAAGCAAGACTCTGCCTCAAAAAAAAAAAAAAAAAAAAAAAAAAGCTGGAATATTCCCAGCCACCAAGTACATTATATTCAATTATCTACTATTCTCAAAAAATGTTCTATATGTTTACTATAAATAGTAAAAAATAATCTTAATATTTCCAACCATTAAAAAATCTATTATGTTTACCAGATAACTGACGAACATAGCAGAAGCAGCATCAAAATCTAGAAGTCATGGGCTTCTAAGTTAATAGGGAATAGGGTTTCTATGTATTTCACAGGTTAAGTTTTGAAGATGAAATAAAAGAAAATGTCAAAGTGCTTTGAGACTATCAGAAGCTCCTTAGGAATACAAGGTATCTATTAATATTGCAGATGTGGGCACACTGACTTTTAAATATCAAATTTGAAAGAACTTCTCTTAGCAGAAAACAGTGATAAGAAAAGAGTATAGAATACTTCATATTTAAGAAAGAAAGAATACTTCATATTTAAGCTTTTCTCACAAACTTTAAGTTTGTCAGCCCTTGTGAAATTACTTGAAGTATCATGGATACAGAATTACTTTTAATATATAGATATTATAATTACAGGAACATAAAAGCCTTCAAAGCCAATAAATTCCCCTTTCTTAGGAATAAGATAAAACTCAAGCTAGTATGTATTGTATTTGCAACATTAACTAACTCAGTTACGTAGAAACAGCTCAAAAAAGTGTTTTGTAGAATCATGTCATACCAGGACAGCTAGAAACAGGTGTTCCCATATTAATGAGGCAAAGTGCACAACGAGGAAGCGGTTTTCGACAGCCAGGACAACTTGTGACTTTAGATTTTGTTGGTGAGCCACTCACACCATACTGACTAAAACCTCTGCCCTGATGAGGCACAGCTGAACAGCTGTAGGAGATTGACTTGCCACAGAAATTGCAACTCACAAACACCTATAAAAAACAAATGAAAGGAGGAAAAAATGTAATTGAACCATAATGGAGTGATAAATAAAATTTGATCCTAACAAATTACTTTAAAATAATTTTTAAAACCTCATTTTATACTGTAAAATAATTTATCTCTAAGCTATCTAGCTCTCATTTAAAATCCCTACTTAGCAGTTACATTATTTGGGTACTTCCTTTCTGTTACTTTTGTTTAGTTATATTCTTTCTAGTAACATTGAAATTGGTAGAAAAACTCAGAAACTTTATACCCCAACATTTTAAAAAATAACAAGGACTTTAGAATTCACACTGGGCCATTACAAAATACCCAATATGACTTCTAAACCAAAGTTCAGTGATAAAAATCTTCTGATCAAAATGTTCTTGTAAAGAAAATACTCTGTTACTAAGATAAAAAGGAGTTAAGGATCCTGTAATGGTAAATAGTTAAAATTTTAATAGTAATAGAAGCAGTCCATTTTTGCTTTTACAGTAAACTCCTAGGTTCTTAATCACTTATTATATAGATTAGTAACATATACTACCACGTAATACTATTTTACCAATACTCTGGTTCTAATGTAAGCACTAATTTCTTGACTTCCTAAAATAGGAAAACAGCACCATCCAGTGCTCATATTGAGGATAACCTAATATTTATATCTGAACTAAGACACAGTGATTTCATGTCTTAGGCCTATGTGATAATTGAGCTCATTTTTAATTATTTATTTATTTATTTTTTTTTAATTATTTATTTATTTTTTTTTTTTTTTGAGACAGAGTCTCGCTTTGTTATCCAGGCTAGAGTGAGTGCCGTGGCGTCAGCCTAGCTCACAGCAACCTCAAACTCCTGGGCTCAAGCAATCCTCCTGCCTCAGCCTCCCACGTAGCTGGGACTACAGGCATGTGCCACCATGCCCGGCTAATTTTTTTATATATATATATCAGTTGGCCAATTAATTTCTTTCTATTTATAGTAGAGACGGGGTCTCGCTCTTGCTCAGGCTGGTTTTGAACTCCTGACCTTGAGCAATCCGCCCGCCTCGGCCTCCCAAGAGCTAGGATTACAGGCGTGAGCCACAGCGCCCGGCCTGAGCTCATTTTTTAAACTAATGCTAAAAAAGTTTCCATGTGTAATTCGACATGATATATGTATATACTGTTAAATAAAAAAAAACCCAAATCCTGCTTTATTGACATAAATAGTGCTGAAAAACTTAACACACAAATGGAATTTATAAAATTATGTAATAGCTTAGACTCTGAAAGGGCTGGGAATACACTGGAAAACTTCAGACAGCCCTAGGATTGATTTAGGGCTGCCTAAGATCCTCTGGCCTTGTTATAGTTTGTTCTATCTCAGACTATAGCTCAAGTGGAGATGACTGTTAGGAAGTAGCAGAACCAAAGAGGAAAACCAAGGGAAAAGTACAGTCTAGAATAGATAAAGACATCAATGGGAACTCAGTATAAGTAAAAGAATGAGCTAAAAATTATTAAATCAAACTTTAAACTGTTTTGATCTGATTCTCTCTGAAACAATGCACTTACCTGTGCTAAAGGCTTGGAACTTGGATCCAACTTACTTCTGTGAATATCAAATTCAGCTCGTTTGTGCCAAAACCTCCAGGCATCTAATAAATTTCTATAATTCTCAATCCAGTACTGAACTCTTTCATCTTTAAGAACATCTAAAGGTGAACCCTAAAAAGAAAACATGAATTATTTCAATTGTTCAAAATTTTCTGGCTAAGTCAGGGGATTCTGGGTCACATGGGTATGAGTCGCACAAAAGAAATAGCCTCCTTCTTGCCAAAAGCTAGATCCTAATGAGGATACACATAAAACTGACGGAAACTCTGTTAATCTACCTTAAGCTGGCCTCCACTAAAGGCATAAATATGTACTTTACGTATTATACCTGGCCAGGGAAGTGCAATTCTCCATCTTTTAGTTACATTTAAGGAACCAGGAGGAAACAAGTCATCTTCATGATTGAATGCAGTCAATAGTGATATGAATACTTTGTCCCAACAATTAAAAACCTCTAGGCTCACAAACTTTGTTTTTACTATCTAATCCAAATGCACATCAAAACTGCTCAATCACATTTAAACTAATACTTAGCCTAGTCCTTTGTATCTAGCAATGCACTATGAACCGAGATGCTGCTTTCATTAATATATACCTACTCATCTGTAAGTTAAACCTGTCTTCTCTTGTCTTCAATTAAAATACATATTTACTGCCTTAATAAAATAATAATAATAGTAATAATGATAAAAGAAAAACCAAAACAAAACCCCAAATTTTCTTAGTTCTTTTGCTCCTAGGCCACAGTGAAAAGCAACTGTTTTACTTCAATTTACTTTAGAGTTCTTCTCATTAAGAACCTCAATTTCTTAGGCCGGGCGCTGTGACTCACACCTGTAATCCTAGCACTCTGGGAGGCCGAGGCAGGCAGATTGCTCGAGGTCAGGAGTTCAAAACCAGCCTGAGCAAGAGCGAGACCCCCGTCTCTACTATAAATAGAAAGAAATTAATTGGCCAACTAATATATAGAGAAAAAAATTAGCCGGGCATGGTGGTGCATGCCTGTAGTCCCAGCTATTCAGGAGGCTGAGGCAGTAGGATTGCTTGAGCCCAGGAGTTTGAGGTTGCTGTGCGCTAGGCTGACACCACGGCACTCACTCTAGTCTGGGCAACAAAGCGAGACTCTGTCTCAATAAATAAACAAATAATAATAAAAAGAGAACCTCAATTTCTTGCCAGTAAGAATTTTCCTAAAGCTGTATTTTACCCAGTAGTTGTGACATTCCACATTTCATCTATGCTTGCTTTGGGCTATTACAGAAGGCTTTTTAGTCCTGTCTAGGATATTTTCCTTAACTATGTATGATGGAGAAAGTCTCTACTTCCAATGACACCTTGGGCATGAATTTGAAGCCCAGTTTTCTCAGTCCTAGGGGCCAGAGAGAAAAGTAAAATGTTAGAGAGAACCTAGTAAACATCTTACTTATGGAAAAAGAACAGAAACTTCTAACAGCTAATACAGACAACCTATCTTTAGACATTCAATCAAAATCAGAAGGAGCATATCTTTCATCTATTACATTAGGTGTTCATTTCAATTACCAGAGTTAAATGTAGCTAAAAGAACATGTGACAAACTCTTAGTTTACAATTATGATCAACTAGGCAGAACCAGGTACCGAAGTAGTATATAATCACTTGTTTAAAAAGAAAATTCACAGAAAAATAAGATGTCTTCATATCCCATTCTTTCCTGTTTCATGGCTGGAAGGGGATAAACTAAGAAAGAATTTGGTCAATTCATATGTAAGTCTTCTCTAGATCTACCCTAGTAAAGTCTAAAATCAAGTCCCAGCATGATCTGTAGGGAAGACAGTTTAGAGATTGAGTCTGACCAAATTAGAAGGGCATGGTAATATTAACAGCTTGGGCTTTCCACATGTTCACACTAACAAAACGGAAGACTAAAAGTGTTCAACAAATAACTGAACTTCCAAACGTAATAATCAACACTCTTCAGAAAAAGATAAAAGAAACCAGATCTCCATAATGTAGTGTATACAAAGCCCAATAGTCAATAAAAAAAGAATCACTAGACATATAAAGAAACAGGTAAATGTCATTGAAAGTAAAGGAAAAAGGGGGCAATAGGAACTAGACCTAAAACAGCTCAGATGTTAGAGTTAGCAGATAAACTTGAATGCAGCTAAAAGAATATGTTCAAAGAAATGTGTTCAAAGAATTAAAGGAAAATATTGTTTAAATTAGTGAACAGAAAAGGAATCTGAACTGAGAAATGTAAACTATAACAAAGTTGAGATACTACAACTGAAAGGCACAATAACTGAAACTAGGAGTTCTCTGGAAACTTAAATAGCAGACAGAATGTGACAGAAGAGTCAATGAACAAATAAGCAGAAATTATGGAATTTGAAGAACAGAGAAAAAAAGATGGAAGGAAAATGAACAGAGCCTCAGGCAATTATGGACAATATCAAGTGATTTAATATACATGTGAAAAGAGTCCAAAGAAAAAGAGAATGAGATTGGGGAATTAAAAAAAATATTTAAAGAAATAATGCCCCCAAATCTGATGAAAAACACTGACTTATAATCCTAGAAGCTCAATGAACCACAAGCAGGACAAAAAGAAAACTATAAGTAGGCACATGAGGGTCATACTGCTAGAAAATCAAAATAAAATCTTGAAAGAAGCCCAAAGAAAAATGAAATATCACACAGAGGGAAACAAGGAACAGACAGCTGACTTCTCATCAGAGACAACAGAGACAAGATAACAATGAAACTACCTCTTTAAGGTGCTGAAAGAAAAATAAGGGTGAAACTCACATCTATAGAAAGAAATATAGAATGCCAGGAATGGTAAATAGTGTATAAATACAAAAGCCTATGTTTTCTTTCTTCTCATGATTTACATAAAACACAAATGACAAAGGACAAATCATAACACTGTTAAGTTGGAATTTATAAAGTTTATAGAAGTAAAATATATGACAACAGGACAAAGGAGTGGGTATGTAAATGAAATTACACTGTTGTAACATTTGTGAAGCATGAACTATTACGTGTGAAGCGAAACTTGGAAAATGTCAGGTATGAGGTAAGAAAGGGAAGGGGTAAAGTAGAAAGCATGATTTGTCAGGTATGAAATGTGAACCTTAAGGAGGTAAAATACTGACTTTGGTGAATTAAGGATGCATACTGTTGAACCTATAGCAACACTTAAAAAAAAATAATGAAAGGGGTATAGATAAAAAGCAAAGAAGCAATAAAATGAAAATGGAAATATTTTCATGGATTTATTTAATTAACCCAAAATAAGGCAGGAAAGGAATAGAGGAACAACAGAAAAAGGACAAATTGAAAAACAAATAGCAATATGATAGACTTAACCTTGACCACATAAATGTAAATGAAAAAAACCTCAATTAAAGGCAGTGTAAGATCTGATTATATATTGTCTGCATTTAAAAATATTTTATAAATCTTGATAAGAGGTTATTAATCTATTTGCCTTCTGTATCGTTACAGCTGCAGTTTAATTTAAAAGATATAATCTTATTTCAGTAAGAAAAAATGTTACAAAAGGATACTTTTTCTTCCATGGGCAGTGGCCTGATACCTTAGGTAAGTTTACTTTGTGGTTTGTAGGCTACTGTGTTCACAAGAAGGGAGACTGGGGGAGGGGGACAGTTTACTATGTTTACTCAGTAACACAGCACACTATCATATTATGTAAAAGCATAAGGGCAGGAAAGGGGAAGGTTGTAAGGATAAGATTAGCTGCAGGGCTATAAGAGATCTCTCAGGAAAATACTGAAAATTTTTACCATATTTCCAGCAAAAGTAAAGTAGAAGATAACCTTTACCCGGAATCTGTTTTTAACCACTAGATAGTAAAAACTGAGAAAATATAAAGGACTTGGTTACCTCAAATCACTTCCATTGATAATAAAAAAGGAAAATGAGATTTAGGGGAACTGTGGTACAATCTGCCTTCAACGCTTCAATTGAGACTGTAGTTCAGATCAGGGAAAGGGAATCTCTTTTGTAGAATGTACAGTTCTGTCAACATTGGAGAAACTGAAGACAGATTTCTTCTGTTCCATTTGAACTTTACATAAATTCAGATGTAGTGTCAAAACTGGCATTTCCCAAAGTGAAAGGAAGAACTGGATAACCCAATGAGGATAGTTAGGGACGGTAAGGGAAAGCATAAGTCCTCAGTAGATCAACTGACTAGGTTAAAGCTAAACACTTTCTAAAGATCCTAAGAAAGCAAAGGTACATACTTACTTTCACTTGAGGGAAGAAAATATAGAATGCGTTTTTTTTCTTTTGAAGTCACTGTCAAACTGCACTGACCTGTAACATGCAGTAGCTTGCTGTTTGGACATCTCCAGTTCTATCAACATAACTCTCCATTAAGTCCACTCCATCTTTAGTTAGGCCTGTAAGCAAAATTCCTTCCAAATTTCCAGCCTCTTTCATTTCATTGGTCAATTTTTCGATGTATCTATTTAACTGAAAAATTCAAAGTGATTTTCCTAAAGCAGCCTGTTTCACTATATATTTTATACTTCAAAATTACTACATTTGGAACAATTTTCATTCCTAATGGAAAACATTTTAAAACAAAAGCTTTTGCTCAAATCTAGATATTAGAAGTAAGAAGTACTAAGAAGTCTGCATCTATTATAAATTTCAGTGCAGTATCCATAATCATTAAAAAAATTTTAAAAGCAAGACATTTATTATGCTTTGATAATTATTCCATAAAAGAAATTAGAGATGGTTTACTATTTTAAAGAGAACTGTCCTCTCATTATTCTGTAAAGTTCTTCCTATCATAGCAGTATGTGATAGAATCACAGAATCTTTGTTGGAAGGGAATTTCAAGATTAGTAACCATCTCATTTAGGTCTTCCCTGACTTTACCTCAATGCAAACCCTAGCCAAGATACTTCTACATTCCCCTAGCACTTTATCATTATTACAATACTTAGTACATTGTATTACTTGTTTCTATGCATTTCTTCCTCACTATATACATGGCATAGGCATTTAGCAACTGTTCAATATATTGAAAATGAGGAATCCTTTTTCAGTATTATTAAGAGGTGAGTCTAATACCTTTATAAACTATTAAACCAATATTCTAAACAAGTAAATTTAGTTATGCTAGACATGTTTATAATACCTTGATCTAATAAATTACTATTTATACTTTTTAGAAGAATTTATATATCAATCTCATGCATAATTATACATAAAAATTAGTTTCTTAAAATAATTGTGACAGTAAATGTTAATCACGTCAAATATGGAATTAAATCAGTTTTCACCTGAGTATCACTAAGGAATTTACAAGCAAATGCCACTCTGTCACGTACTGCAACTTTGTTTTCATACTAGAAAGAAAAGAAAAAAGCAACGAGTTACTTATAGATGGTATGAGTTTTAAATTTTTGCAGAGACTATTTTATATATCTAATGTATACGTTTATTTTCAAATGTGTTAATAAGTTATTGTGGATATCTTGAGAAAGCCAATGATTGCCTAAGATGCCTTTCTTGATGTAACTCTCAGGAAACTGCAAGACTGTCCTTGCAAAGTAAAGATTTACCTCTTAAACAATGACCAAATTCAGTTTTAAAAGAATCCAGTTCAGTCTTTATAACTCCAATGTAAAATATAAGCAGTGATGTACGGTATATCAAATTTAAGATGCCATCTTTCTATTAAAGAAATTAATTTGGGGGAAACTAAGGAAATCTTTTTTTTGGCTACTAAGATAATCAACAAATATAGAAAATCTGTGAATTGGCTATACCAGTATAGAATTTAGAAAGAATACTAATAGAGGTTTCTAAAAACAAAGTGACAAGTTTTAAAACTTATAAATAAATAAACTCTTGTGTCTAAACCAAAGTATTATTATATAGGTAGTTTGTGGCAAAATTTTCAGAGTTAGTATAACTAAAATTTTGGTATACTTGTAGACACTGTCAAACACTATTTTGAAAAATGTTTTCATAAATGTAGAAAGGTGCAATTAAATCTGTGATTAGTAAAAAATAATTTATAGGTGGAAAAAAAGATTCAATTTCCATTTAAATCACCCTATGAAATAGTTTTCCTTCTTGAAACGTAAGATCACTTCAGTTGAAACTATCTTAGTGTTTTTTAAATTATAAAATGTTATTCTGCCCTAAAGAACATGCTTGGTATAACTAGATTGAACTCATAGGTTCAGCTGCATATAATTTTCATCTGGAAAAAGTTACAAATATTATCTGTACCATTTTACAGCTGAGAAAACTAAAACCCCCAAAAGTTATTGAATGGCTAAGCTTGCAGGGGTCCTCAAACTTTTTAAACAGGGGGCCAGTTCACTGTCCCTCAGACCATTGGAAGGCCGTTGGAGAGTGCGGTGCACATTCGACACATGCGCACTGTGGGGCTGTTAAGCAGGACAGGCAGCGGTGGCAAAAACACCGGTGGGCCGGATAAATGTCCTAGGCCGGCTGCATGTGGCCCGCAGGCCATAGTTTGAGGACCCCTGGGCTAAGGTAACTGGAGCAGAACAAGGACTCAGGCTTCTGAGTCCCAATATTCTGACTTCCCAATTCAATACTTTTTTCTATCTTACTGCAACTTAACATTTTTAAAGAAAGAGCAACATCAATTATAAGTACTTACACAAAAAGTATAACTAAATACATTATCGAAAGATCTTAGAAATATAAACTTCCTATTCAGATATCTCTTACCTAATAACTCAAATTTAGTATAAGAAGGATACTTATTATAGGTTACTTAAAATATAGAAATTTAATATTTAATCAATACACTTCTATAACTATCAACTCAAAAGTTAAGTAATCAATTTCTTTTTTCTATCTCTATCATTCTCTAACACTTCCTGAAATCATTTTATCTCTTCGAGATGCAACAGTTAAAGTCTTCTGTTTAACAAAAAAGAGTAATAACACTTAAAAAAATTCTTAGATATTAATTTGAAGTGGTTAGAAAAGTTCAATAGTAATTTATTAAAAGTAATGGACAAAATACATAAACTGTGGACATTGCCAAAATAGACACTAATAACATTTATTAAAAATGTCATTAAGAAATCCCAGTAAAATACATGTTTTTACAAATTCTTAGGGACTGACTTTTAAATCACTTATTAATAACAATGTATATTTTATAGGAAATGCTATATATAATAGCAAACATAGGAATAAGTTTCAATATAGAAATCTCTTCTCATTGCTAGAAAGATGACCAATGGAACAAAGAAGTTGTAGTGCCAATATCAAGCTTAAAACCCAACAACTGTAACTGATGAGCAAATCTCACTTCATTCTTTCTTTCTTTATTTTGTGATAAAAAACCTATTTGGTGTTATGGTCATAGGTGGCTAAAGCAGGAGAGAAAAAAATAACAAAACAAAGACCAAATAATGAAAAAAAAATGAAATTGTCCACTGTAATTAGTATTATCATATAGTTTACCTTCCAAACAGGAACATGTTTGAGAATGACAAATTCTAATTCAGACAAGATATATGACCATCTTGACCATAACTGATCGGCTGATCGTAAGTTGGTTTACTTAACTAAACACAAACACACACACACACAGAGTATATTTAAATAGCTAATGTATTTTTATGTTTATGTAGTTGTACATTTCTAGAGCTGAGTTTTTAAGCTAAAGGATAAAATCTTTATTCCTTCTGCATCTGTAAATTATATTATTAAGACTATAAAAATCAAGTTCAGTTTGATATGAGTTAACTATGTTGGTAATCACACTCAAGAGCAGCTGCTCAAAAACAGTTCAAAATGTCTTATTTTAAATAATAAAAATGCATCAAAATATAAAAAATGTCTTTATGCAATAGACATTTGAAAATTTTAACAAAGATAAAAACTCCTAATTCAAAGGAGGATCTCATGAAACAGAAATCAGCTTACCAAAACTCCATCATAAGATCCTGTTTCACTTGTCAGAAATGCAAACATGACACACAGATACGGGTTGTTTAGCTGTAATCGTAGAGTGCTGCACATTTCTCTCCAAAGGGAGTTCTTCTCATCCGTATAACCCGATAAAGCCATTGCTACCACATTGAGATTCAGATCTCCTACATTTTAAAAACAGCCAGCTAATCAAAGTGATCAAAAGCTTAGTATCTCCTTCTTCCACATTTCTTAAACCATAAACAAACAGAGATCAGAGGGTGACTTTTACCCCCAGAAAAATGAACCCACTAGAATAAGGGTTTTGATTCAGACTGGAAAATTTGGCAAGGACCACAAACAAAAACTTTCCAATCTTATAAAACTCACATCTATATTTGCAAACCCTGTGCAGGAAAGTACATCTTTTAATTTTCAAGTTCTCATTCCAGGCAGATTCCTGTAACAGTATGTTACTGCTTACTAAATGAGAAAAATCGAAGCCATCCTATCAGAATCACTGCCAACTTTATCAATGAGTTCATTTATGCAAAGATATTTCAAAGCCCTGATAATAAATATTATTGCATCTTAGGACTGCAAATTTTCAAAATAATTTTATTTTCCTATTTTAAATATATAATGCACATACTTATATATGTGTCAACTGCAAAATATAGAAAGTCATATTTCAGTATTTTGATTATAGTATTATAATTTTTCTATGACAAAATGAACTATACAAACTACCACAGAATTGCACTTAGACACATTTGCAATAGAGCATTTGTTACCAAAAGTCTTTTAAACATTGTTTTAGCAACAAGCTGCTAACCTGGCCTTCAGTCCCATGGCTGCCTACCCTTCCAACATAAATTCAGCTTCAAAAGAGAAAACTAAATTTACCCTTTACTCTTAAGTATTTACATTTATTAGAGTTTTCTTATTCTGTTTCTTGATTCTAATCATTTTTTCTCTTCCAAATAAAACAGCACTTCCCACTTTAAATTCTTAATAGCCTTAATCGTCAATAAACATTTTTTCCCCAAGTTACCATGTGCTTGCTCCCTTTGCCTAGTATTAGAGTCTTTTAAAATGAAAAAATATAATAAAAATAGCAAAGGAATATCTGTGGATCCCATATAGAAGAATTTATTTCTAAATGCAAAGGAATGTTTAACTCAGAAGCCTTCTCTTTGGTCCTTAACCAAGTTATTAAAATCATTGGAAAGAAACTTTTTCCCTATTGTTAGTATGGATGTTTAAATATACCACCAGATTTTCCAAGTACATATAACAGAGGAGTATCACGCTTTCAGTATGTAGCAAAATTATAATTAGAAATGGCTTTAAACACCAATTCTTTTTTCCATCACCACGTATCTTTTATTACACTCTCAAATGGGGAAGACTTTTTTGTTAGAGTAAAGGTGAAGGAAAAGATGCCCACCAGAGCAAAACATTAACTTTTTCAACTTTTAGAAAATACATTACAGTTAATTTCATGCTTTTCTCTATGGCATAACCAGAATTATAACTGTTTGAAAATGCAACAGCAAGTAAGAATTCAGTATTCTCAATATTCAGAGATAATTTGTTAGATATACTAAAAATCAATAGGTATATACATCTTGGTTATTTTCAAGTGAAATATTCCTGATAAGAAAAAAACTCAAGTTTTGGGTAAGATTTGTTTCTCTGAGGATCTTCTGGCAAAATGCAGAGTAAAAAACTTATCACATTTCTTTCTCTTAAAAAAATACTAAATGGAAACTCTATTCTAATCACCAGACTCAAACAGAAGCACTTTTGCAGATCAAAGTATGCTTTTTGTAAGAGTCTGTATAAAAGTGTCATTCAGAGTTTTCTCAAGGTGAACCAATAATCATCTAAAAGAGAAAGTATAAAATACTCTCAAATGTGTGCCATAAAAATGCTTGTAAACTAAAGTAGTCCTACTCTTTAAGGAAATGTATCTTTTAAAATGTATGTGAACTATCTTTAAAACAGATAACATTAAAAATGGACACATCTGAGCACTCATTATGTTAAAATGACATTTAACATGCATCTTTTTTAGACTTAAACCAAAGCACAAATAAAAGAACTAATATTTACTATTACAGTGTTGTGCTAATTTCTTTCAACAAAAATCTACATAAAATATTAAGTGATTAGATATTTGAAAATTATCAGCTTCCTTTCTTTAAAGGAGTCAATGAACTGCCAGTATCTTAAAATATAGCCTAATACCTTTTTCAGAAGATGCCCCTTCATTCAGGATTTGGATTGCTCGTCGAATATCCAAGTTGAACAATGCCACTGCAGCAGCTCTCTCCCATTCCCCTTCTTGTACAAGGGAGTTCAAAAATGGCCCCACATCTATATCCGTTCCTTTCTTTATCCACCCACAAAGCTGTAAAGCTAAGATTCTCTCTTCATTTAAATTCTGAATATCAGTTTGCTTATCCAACCCACTCCAATTATGTCTGCTGCTTTCCACCATTCCTAAAAACAGAAAACATTTTTATATTGTTTTGTTATTTTGAAATATATTTGGAAAATAAGTCAGTTTTACAGAGAAATATTTCAACAACATATTTTATATTTAGACTATTCAACTTCTTAGCCACAATTTTATAGCATAAATATGAAATATGCCACAAATAAACCATATTTTGCATGTTTCTAACTACAACAGCTTCCTGAGTTACCAAAGAGCTACTGGAATAGGAGTCAATGTTCAGATGGACTGAATTAGTGCTTCAGAGAAGCCTCCCAGACTACCTAATCTAAAATAGATACACCTGTTATCTAACTCACCACTCATAGTTTCCTCTATTAAGCACTTAACACTCTAATGTTTTATTAATTTATTTTTCAGTCTTATCTCTTCTCTCACTAGAACATAAACTCTAAGAAGGCAGGTATCTTGTCTGTTTTATTCATGAGGTGTCTCCACTGCCTGAGATCCAGCAGAAGTGCTCTTGTTCTCTTTCTACTTCTTTCTGTTACAAATACATGAAAAAATGAAATCACAGACTTGAAAGTACTCTGAAAGTTTAAGGTAAGTACTAATGTTAAAATACAATGGGAATGATTTGAAGGTGATTTTCTTCCCTTTCTAAATCAGGAAACTTTTATTCTCATTTTTTTTTTTAACAATAAAGCCTTACTATTCTTGTAGCATTGCTTACATTGCAATCAAGGCAGTTGATCCTAATGGTAGGGTAATTTCACTTGGGATGACAACTTGGTGCCAAATAAAGGCAAAACCAAGATGAAACTTAAGAACTCTATTAATAACTCAAATTCTTAAATGTTCTAGAAAGTTTTACCATAAAAATTACCATTACATAATTGTGTTTATTTTTACAAAAGGGATTTTCATAATAAACTGAATTATGTATTAGGCAACGTGAATGTCCAACGTCACCAACTTCTTTTATTACTTTTGTAGTAATTTACATTTGTAATTTACAGTAATTATGCATTTATATAATTACATATAATATTGCAATTGTATATTTGTAAATAACTAGATCAAAAGCAAATATATGGGTTTTTAGAATTCTTAATTCAACTTGTTGGTTGTTGGTAGAATTGTAAGAAGGGCTCCATGATTCCTGGCCCCTGGTAACCACACTCTTATATAATCCCCTCCCCTAGATTGCAGGTAGAATCTGTGACTTGTTTCTCAGCAACAGAATATAGCAGAGGTGAAAGTATTCTGCAAATATAATTAAGGTCCCCAATCAACTCAGTTCACTTTGATTGAATCAAAGGAAGATTATTCCGTGTGGGCCTGACCTAATCAGATGAGCCCTTTAAAAGAGAGAGAGAGGGAGAGAGAGAGAGAGAGAGAGAGACAGAGAGAGACAGAGACAGAGAGAGAGACACAGAGAGAGAGAAAGAGAAACAGGAGAGAAATTTCTTGCTGGTCTTGAAGAAGTAAAAGCTGCCATCGTGTGAAAGGGTTTGTAATTAGGCTATTTGGCGAGGAACTGTTGAGTAGCCTATGGCCATCAGCCTGCAAGAAAATGGGTATCTTACTCCTACAACTGCAAGGAATTGAATACTGCCAACAATCCATCTGAACTTGGAAGAGCACTCCAACCTCTAGAAAAGAATACAGCTTGGCTGGCACCTTCATTTTAGCCTTGTAAAACTCTGAACAAAGGACCCAGCTAAGCAGTGCTCACACTCCTGACCCAGGGAAATGATGAGATAATAAATGAATGAACTTACACATCTTGAGTTCTAAGATGACTGAAAAAAAAAAAAAGAAAAAAAAATAGAGAAAAAGAAAGAAAAAATATTTTAAAAAAGAAAAAAATAATGAATGAAAACCAACACACTGTCCAAAGTTAATTTAGCTATATTTATTCAGGTCAAGGTATTAAAGACATAAACACTAGCAAAGAAAGAAAATATTAAAAACTTAAATCAGTTGTCACTTGCAAGTTAAATTATATATGTATGAAAATATTTTAAAAAATCAGTCTAAATACTTGGAAAGAGTAAAAATAGTACAAAGTAAAGGTCTAAAAAACCTCTCCATCATACCTAATTCTTACTTTTAAATAATTTGAGTGATTATCTGATGTTACATTGTGGCATGTCTAAAATATTATTCGTGTTAGTACATATTTTAAACTGTATCTGATTGCTTTATGAAAACATTCCAAGATGAGTTATTTGTAAAATTTTGGAAATTCAAAAAATAGTTAAATAATTACACTTGAAGATATTAATACTTATTTTAAACCTGACTATTGTTAACAGTTGCCAATTCAGGCCAAGGAATTAAGAGGAAACTTCTGAAAAGATCTTACTTTAAGAGGACTCTCTACCCATTGAAAAGAGGAAGCATGCTGCTCTATTCACAACCATGAAGGAAATCAGTCTAAAGACAAAATCACTTTTAGCCTATGAAAGTGAATTTTTAAGAACTATAATGTGAAAACTTTGATTAATGATAAAGTTAATAAAACTCTTAGTTAAAAAATTAAAACATTCTGTGAATAATAAATTTAAATTGTTCAGGTAGAATGTAATCATTAAATTTCAGGTAGAACAAGCTGATATATTATAAGGTGTTTCATATTTTCCTATAAATTTTGGATTCAAAGGTGATACTACTTAATTAACGTTAAAAAATAATTTAAAACAGGTGAGCAAAAATCAGCAATTGATTTTTTAAATGATTTCTTACACTTTAATAATATTCCTATTTCTTAGTGTTTTTATTTTATAGGGAATAGAGATCAATATATAGTCATGCATCACTTAATGATGAGGAAATGTTCTGAGAAATGTGTCATTAAGCAATTCTGTCATTGTGTGAACATCATAGAGTGTACCTGTATTATACAAACCTAGATAGTATAGCCTACTACACACCTACCCTATATGGTATAGTGAGCCTATTGCTGCTAGGTTAAAAACCTGCACGTTACCGTACTGGATACTGTAAGCAACTGTAACACAATGGCAAGTATGTGTTTATCTAAACATATAAAAGGTACATTAAAAATAGAGTATTATAATCTTATGGGACCACTGTCACATACACATTCCATCATTGACTGAAATATCATTATGTGGTGTATGACCATATATGTATTCAAACAGTTCATTGCTAGGAGATGGAAATATATTCTGTAAGTTAAATGCATGGATATTGTATCATTTATTTTTGGTTGCTCAGAGAACTTTTATTGCTTGATTTAACTATGTTTTGATAATTAGGGTTATCAAATAAACAATATGATGTTATCATGGGTTTTTAATATATAGTTATGATTTTAATATACATGAATTCTTAATATATTTCTGAAAAAGAATTAAAATCTATTTATGCATGTTATATGATACTAAAGTGACAAAACTGTCTTCCTAAATTTGAGACTGTCCCATATATAAATAACTTAATCAATGTTTTATTGATGGTTAAGGATAACAAGTTTAACATTAAAAACCAGGTTTAAAAAATGTTTCAAATCAGCAATCAGACACTATGTTCTTTGTAGATGTTAATTTGCTGCATTTTTATATCTATATCTATATATAATAACTAAGCAATAAAATTATCCACCATCTATAAGAACATTTTGGTGTTAAAAATGCTAAAACCAGGCCGGGTGCGGTGGCTCACGCCGGTAATCCTAGCACTCTGGGAGGCCGAGGCAGGCGGATTGCTTGAGGTCAGGAGTTCAAGATCAGCCTGAGCAAAAGCGAGACCCTGTCTCTACTATAAATAGAAAGAAATTAATTGGCCAACTAATATATATATAGGAAAAAATTAGCCGGGCAATGGTGGCACATGCCTGTAGTCCCAGCTACTCGGGAGGCTGAGGCAGAAGGATCGCTTGAGTCCAGGAGTTTGAGGCTGTTGTGAGCTAGGCTGATGCCACAGTACTCACTCTAGCCTGGGCAACAGAGCAAGACTCTGTCTCAAAAAAAAAAAAAAAAAGCTAAAACCCCAACTATTTTGCCTCTTGAAGTCATTTTTGAGAGAGAGAGGGTCACTTTGCTATGT
Organism: Microcebus murinus; assembly: GCF_040939455.1. Taxonomy (NCBI): domain Eukaryota; kingdom Metazoa; phylum Chordata; class Mammalia; order Primates; family Cheirogaleidae; genus Microcebus; species Microcebus murinus. Next base: position 41,806,598 of record NC_134112.1, read on the forward strand.
TGCCCATACTAGTTTCAAGTGCCTGGGTTCAAGTGATCCTCCTGACTCAGCTTCTTGAGTAGCTAGGACTACAGGCATGTGCCACCATGCCTGGCTAATTTTTAAATTATTTGTTAGAGACAGGGTCTCACTATGTTGCCTAGGCTGATCTGGAACTTCTGGCCTCAAGCAACCCTCCCACCTCAGCCTCCCAAAGTGTGGGATTACAGGCATGAACTAATGTGCCCAGCAAAAGGGCCCCTTTCTAACCATAACTACCTAGCCTTCAAAAAAATCTCACCACTTCTATATTCTTGAACTTTACAGTCTCTTCACCCTTTTACTTATGTCTTATCCTGCCTTCATTTTCATCCCTATCAAAATTAGGTTCCAAGGGTCAACAAGTGAATCACTCTCTTGCTAATGTACTATTAGCTCTCTTGCCCCATTGTCTTTTATTCTACCTTCTTGGTAAAACAATGTTGCCCAGTAATCCTGCCATATTTCTCAAGACAGCTCTCTCTCCTCTTCTCCATATCTTCTTCCCACAGCCTCCCTGCTCCTTCTCAACAACAGGAGCCATCATATGGGAAACCCCTCAGCATCTGGTCAGTGAACCATAAACATCCTGCATAGGGCATCTTTCCCCCTTTTCCTCTTGCTAATTTGAAGGTAGGCACCCTCCTGTTTAAAGCTAAACCTATACTCTACATCCCATTCCCTCCCATTCCCCTGCATTCATCCCCTTCTCTCTGCATCTTCAATCTCATTCTATGCGCTTCCTCCTATCAGCATGTAAATATGCTTTAATCAATCCATGTTGAAAACAAATATAAACAACACAAAGTTCTTCCTTCACTCCAGATTTGCCTCCTGGTACTACTGAATATCTTTTTGTCCTCTTTTACAGAGTCACATTTCTTGAAAGATTTATAATTGATGACTTCATTTCCTTAACCCAATCTAAATTTCTAATCCAACTACAATTTGCCATCCACATCACCACTGAAGCCTTTCTCCTATTTCCAGATCCAATGAGTACTTTTTACTTATCTTATTTGACTGAATTTGAAGCATGGAGCACTTGGCAACTCAGTTCTCTCTTCTCTCCTCCACATAAATATATATGCCTCTTCTGATCTTTCTCCTACCTCTCTTGTCATTCCCCCTCAGTCTCCTAAGCCACTTCTTTCTGTTCTTACTCTGAATAATTCCATCTATTCCACCAAATATCACTTATTTCTAACATATTTCTTTCTAGTTATATTCATCCCACTGAGCTTTGGACTCATATCCCATTGCCAGTGGACATCTCTACCTAGGTATCTTGATTTCAACTTGCTCCAAAATAAACTTCTTCTCAAACACACTCTTCCTGTGTTACTCCTAACCGGTACTAAAATCACCTAGTTTCCCAAGGTAAATACGTGTGTGCTATCTTTGACTTCTCTGCCTCCTCCATCCCTTTTACCTAATTAATCATTAAACTTTGTCCTGCTCTTTTAATTTATCCACATTTCTGTAGCCTCTTTGCCACTAACCTTAGTAAGGACACCATCACTTCTTCCCTGAGTACTGCAGGCTTTTACATGATGTTCCTACTATATATCTTGATCCCTTTCCAATTTATTCCATACATAGTGACAGTTCTAAAACACAAATCTAATTCTGTCATTATCCTTTAAAATCCATCCTTAGTTTCTCCTTCTTATAAGATGATAAATCTCCCTAAATTCTTAACATGATTTCTAAGTCCTTCCTGAGTTAGCCCATTGCTTAGCTTTCCAGTCTCCATTCTTTTCACACTTCTCTCATGCTCTGTTCCAGCCATACTAAATGTGCTATGCTCTCTTCCCTCTGGGCTCACTGCATGTGCAGCTCCCTGTCTGGACCTCTTCCTCGACTTTATCTCCTCTAAGAAAAGGAATCCTTCCTATATACAACTGTTTGTTCTTCTCCATGTTCGAATTGCCTGTTTACTTTATTCTGAATTAGAATGGAAATTTCCCAAGAGCAGGGATGACACTGATCTTGCTCAATCTCCATGAAGGGGGAGATTTATCCACCTTGTTGTTATGTCTCTGGTTTCTAGGTTAGTTCTTGGCACCTCATGAGCACGTAATAAATATGTGTTGAATGAATGAACTTAATTCATATTATAGTTGTAAAAATTAAATACAGTAACAGGGTGAAAGCAACTAATTCATAGTAAGCAATCATATATTATTTGTACCAAAATTAAAATTTAGCTGCTCTAATAAACTCATGCATTAGATTATTGTGGGCAAGATGGCTCAATGTGTTGACTTACTGTGTTGACTTATTAGAGATATAATTAGAAGAGGAGGTATGGTCAAATAAAATAGAAGACTGAAACCTAGGAGTGCCATCTTTGACAATAATTTCTCTACTACCTTTGGGTAGCAGAAATAAAGATATCTATACCAAACAAAACAAAACGCTGAAAATTGAGCAATGAGAGGATGAGAAAATTTTTCCAACAGTAGTCTTTTTTCAGGCTGGGTAAAGACTACTCTAACTCAAGACTAAGTAGGATACTCAGTTGTCTCTACTGTACCAGCAACACAAAGATATTCAGCTTTCCCTCTTTGCTTGTCCTCAGAGGTAGTTTGTTGGCTTTTCCCTAAAATATACCAAAATACAACAAACACCATAATCAATATTTGAATGACTAAGAATGCAATATGGCCTGAACTACTACATAGCTAAAATACTATAAATTCTATAAACTTGATGTTTAATTCTTCACAGCTGTGGTTCTAAAGTCATGAAGCATGGTATTCAGGCTAATTTATGGGGATAATACAAAAATTACTTTTTTTAGTGGAGGACTAATGAGAGAACAAGAAAATGAAACAGATCAGATAAATCATCTACTGCATCTTTCAGCACTGTGGGCCAAAGTAATTTGAAAGTCCTTGTGAAAAAACCCAACACTAAAATAAATATAACAGTTTAACTGAAAGGCTTAACCTATTTTTTAAAAAGTATATTATTTGTAAAGTATTGATACAAGTCCTATAAAAAAGTCAAGTTGAATTTACTACTTCTTTTTTTTGAATCAGAGTCTCACTCTGTTGCCCAGGCTATAGTGCTGTGTGTTATCAACCTGGCTCACAGCAACCTCAAACTCCTGTGCTCAAGTAATCTTACTGCCTCAGGCTCCTGAGTAGCTGGAACTACAGGAATGCACCACCATGCCCAGCTAATTTTTTCTATATATTTTTAGTTGGCCAATTAATTTCTATTTTTGGTAGAGACAGGGTCTCGCTCTTGCTCAGCCTGGTTTTGAACTCCTGACCTTGTGCGATCCGCCCTCCTTGGCCTCTCAGAGTGCTAGGATTACAGGTGTCAGCCACAGTGGCTGGCCTGAATTTACTACTTCTATTATTACTCTTTGACTAAATAAGGTGAACTACCTTTCTAGCAGCTTGACTTGGGCCCAAATTTGACTACCAAAAGCTAGGGAACAAGGTAATTCTAGGTCACAGAGATACAGGCAGAGCATCCCAAATCTGAAAATCCAAATTCTAAAATGCTTCAAATCTGAAAGTTTTTGAGCATCAATGATGCTCAAAGGAAATGCTCATTGGAGCATTTTGCATTTTGGATTAGGGATGCTCAATCTGTATGTATATAATGCAAATATTTCAAAATCCAAAAAAATCTGAAATCTGAAACACTTCTGATCCCAAGCCATTCTGGATAAGGGATAATTCACAATTCAATTCCAATAAAAAGAATAAGAACTGTTTAAACCAGTGAGTGAAAAATAAATTTATTTTTCGTCACTATTTTATTCTTAGTCTATCAATTTCAATCCTACATTAATTCATATGTTAATCAATTCATTCACTAATTCATCAAGGACTATTTCAGGCATGGCTCCTTCAGGTTAGGCCATACTTCATGTCACAGTTATAGTCCTTGCCATTAGAAGGCTTAAAGAAAGTATTTGGGCAGCAAAATAAAAAGGGGTCTTCTTCAACTAGAGAACTTTTAATGTTGTGTTTAAAAAGCAAACTGCTGTGATAAAATCTGAACAATCAGCATCCTATAATATAAATCAGCTAGTATAAAACCTCTCAAAGTAGATCTTCAAAAAAATAACACTGAATAAATGAATGATTTTAAAAAGTCAACAACACTTCAAATAACCAAGACCCATTGCAAAAAGGGTTTTGGATAGAAATGCAATTATGCATTTAACACAACAATTCACTAAAATATCTAATCAGAAAATCACAAAAAGAAAAAGGATATTTATGTCTACATCCTGAAATAACTAGGTAATTTCCATGAAATGATGGGGAACAAAAATAAGAGAACAAAAGTTATAAACATATTGGAGAAAATAAAATGAAATTTTCTTACCCAAAGATGATTTTACAATTGATTTAATTCCTGCATAAACCAATGATCCTTTGTTGCCTGGAGATTTCTGATCCATGTCTTCTGTGTATTGCTTCATAAGTATTTAAATGCATAGGAAATACTAGTGATGATGCATAATAAAATATTTAAAAGCTACATTTGATTTGGAGCCAATTCATAGACATCAGTGCAAATAAGGTGGTTCTACTCTACTGAAGAGATATACTTTTCTTCCTCTTATACCATCTACAAAGCAGTATTTCAAGTTCAAGAGTTTTAAACAATTTACTTCATAGTTTTAGTATTATGAAACTTGTATTTGTACATAAAACATTCAGCATAGACTGACCTTTCAGCAAACTTTAAGAACATTCCTACTTGATTCACCTCACAAAATTAACAATGCAAAGGATATAGTGCAGAGTATACCAGAGTGACTTGAGCTGTGGATCGTCATTTCCAGCTAAAATGTGGTTTCTCCACACCTGCTCTGTATCAAGTCCATACCTTGACAAAGCCCGAAGGCGCATCTTTGTTGCTATATCTTTTTCTAAAGAATTATCATTTTCTTCTTCTGCACATTCATACAAATGACGACCACAAGCCCACATTAAAGATGTAATTGGGCTCCAAGCAAGAGATATTCTTTCAAAAACAGTGAAGTCAGACATTGTTCGGTTGGGAGTTACTACTATCATTCGATTTTGACTTGTTGGATGCCATGCAAAAGAAGCAATGTAATTGTCACAAGGTTGCACACTTCTTTCAATTATTGTGGGTTCTGTTTCATCCCCAATGGGAGTGGGTGTATGCTGCATATCATACAATCTAATAATATTACTATCCCTTGTTAAAGTGGCAAGTAGACCAGTCCTGGTTGGACACCATGCTACTTTTGTTAAGGGCTTTGGTTGTTCGGTCAATGTCAAAACTGGCTTCTCAAATTTTCTAAGATCCCATATTGCAACCTGACCTTCATAGAAGGAAGCAACACGATCGTGGAAGTAAGGGTCTACTGTCACCCCTTGAACAGCTTTTGTATTTACAAACATCTTTTGGCTCGTATTCCTAAGATCAAATATAGCTAGGTTACGATGCATACCAGCAAGGAGAAGTTTTTGGTCTCGTGGAAGCCAACAAAGAGAGAGACAAGCATCATTCTGTCCTAATTCATAAAGTGGTTTTGTTACTAACAATGTTGTTTCATTTTCACCTGCTGAAAGTCTCACTTTTTCCATGGGAACTATATCAGGAGTATATTTGCTGCAGATATCCCATATTAGCACTGAAAAGTCAGCTCTGTGTTTATCTAGACCAGCAGCAAGCCAGTTACTATCCAGAGGATTCCATGCAAGGGTATTGCATTGTCGTGCATGTTTTGGAACAAATTCTTTTCCTATCAAATCTTTGAATTTTGAGTTATGATCTTGACCAAGACTTGTAAGTACAACTCGGCCATTTGCTTGTCCAACTGCTAGGAGACATTCAGGATCATAATTGAGATACCAGGCAACGCATTTCATATAGGGTGTATCTGAATTTATTGACAGTAATGTAGCCGCAGAGTCTTCAGATAAACGTAAAGATCCAGCTTTGAGTTCTGAATTCACAGTAGATTCCACATGATAAAGACTTAGTTCTGAGTCACACACAACAAATCTATCAACCTGGTGTGGTGCCCACAAAATATCAGGTTTGGTACCGCTCATGTTTATTGATGTGCTCAAAGAGTCCAGTTAGGTCCATTCACTGAAAATGTTAAAAATAAAAAGTTTTAAAATATCAACAAAACATAATTCTTAAGTTGAATAAACTATTCAAAAAGTCAGGAAATTCTCAATACCAGAACCCTCTTTTTCAATATATTTGTATTTCTTCTCTCCATCTGCTATGAATTCAAGAAAGTATTTATTGTTAAAAAGGGAAAAAGAAGAGCAACCACTTCCTCTAAATAAAATGAGCTGGTAGGAATCTTTAAGAATCCCATTCTATCTTTATTTCCCATGATCAGTTATCTTAATTGCATTGTTAAACTAGTACCTTCAGTTTGAGTTCAGGGTTACATCAACTTTAGTGCAGTGAGCAAATTAATAAGTAACATCCCTTTGAAGGGCAGAACACTTAAAGCGTTATGAATCATGTTCTTAAGCAATAGCTTCGAGCAGCAATGTCCAAAAGAACTTTCTGCAATGATAGAAATATTCTACATCCTTGGTGCCCCATGGCTACTGAACACTAGAAATGTGACTAGTTCAAATTTCAATTTTAATATAAATAGCTACATGTGGCCACCACAATGAACAATGCAGATTTTAAAAGTACAATGCCATACTAAGACAGTTTTCTTCTTCAACTTTCAACAACAAGAAGCAACCATATATGGCAAAATAAACATTGGAATGTATTAAGCAACATGAGTTCTATTCTTAGCTCTGTGGTATATTAGTTATATTCCTTGGAAAGGTCATTGAATGTAAGGGAGGCCTTTGTTTTCTCATTTATACAATACATAGACATTGGTTTAGTACTTCCCAAAGCTCAGTCATGTATGACCTGTGCTGTTAATATTTTTCTTTAAACTGACTCACTTTTAAAATCTGATGACTTTAATCTCATCATAAGGTGCATGAATCATGGGTACGCTATTCTAATGATATTTTTCTAACATATACTAAAATAAACATAAAGCTATTAAAAATGCTTGATTGTCTTTTATCTAAAATTCATCCCATTTACAACCAGGGGTAGATACACACACTTTGGGAAAATGAATTAAGTGATTATTAGAGGCTCTTTCACTTTTCAATTCTATAAACCTTGAATAAATATTAAAAATGAGATTTTTGAAAAAATAAAGTCTAGCAGTGGAAGCACAAACTAAAAATAGCTCTATAGTTAAAAATGATGTTTTAATAATAAAAGATGCCTACGAAAACTTAAATGTGTGTTTTTACCTGAGGCTAGCAAGAGGCAATAGTCTTGATTCAAAACAAATGAACATACTTAAAATCTTCATTGCAATTTTTATCTGTAAAACCAGGTTGTCAGTTCCCAGAGGGCAAAGTAATGGTTCACTTCTCTCTCTATTCCTAGGACCATATATGGAGCCCGGCACAGACTCCTATCAAAGATACACTAATACTAAATAATTCAACTCAAACGTAATTGTTTTACCTTTTGATCTTACAAAAGTTTCAGCTAGGAATTACCAGTCTAGAATTTCATGCACTCATAATTTAGAAAATTAGGAAAACCATTTAAGAATTCTTATAATGGTTTTATTTCCTTAACATTTCTGAAGCTCAGGATCAATCATTTATATTCTTACTAGCATCCTCAATTTCTTCATTTCCTCCTCACTTTGGGTTTGCCTTTCCCCAACCCTAGATCAACCTAATCATTTACCACCTTGTCTCCTCCACTCAGGCTGTCAAATGCTACCAGACTAAGGATAGTCTCAAGGTTCTGCAGACTGATTCCATAAGAAATTAAGGCATACAACATGTTTGGTCTGTGGCGCTGGCTCAGCAATTCTTTTATTCATCTTTCCACTCTGGTCCTTTGGAAATTAAGTGTTATAGAATATCAGTGTGATTTTTTTTTTTTATTTTTTTTTTTGTTATTCACCACTATACTAATGAGGACCAGAGTGATCTTTTTACAACACAAACTTGACCAGGTTATTCAACCCATGCTTAAAATGATTTCCAACTACTCTTGGTATAGAGTTCCAAATCTTTAATATAACCTACAAAACCCTAAAAATGCCTTAGGCCTCTACCTACTGTACACCATTCTCTTTGCTAACTGTGTTCTAGCTATACTGTCTTTCTTTTCAGTTCCTTGGAGCCCCTTGTCCCCCAACACCATACGTTTGCAAATGATGTTTCCTCTGGCTGGAGCATCTTCCCTCCCTTCCGAGCCAAGTTAACATCTGCTCAACCTTGACATCAACCACCCTTATCCATTCCCTAGCCTAGATCAAGTTACTCAGACCACACTCTCATTAAACAGTATTCTCTCCCTTTAAATCACCCTTGTCTGTCACTTCTATTGGATTATAAGCTCCATAAGAGCAGGTAAAATATCTTTTGTTTTCCAGCCCCTAGTATAGTGCTAGGCACTTAGTACATAGTTAACAAATATTTAAATAAATGTATGTGTTCAATGGTCCCTCTGACATTTCTCACAACTGCTATCTTCAATTTTTACCAATTTCCTCATGCTTCAACCCTCTACCATTCCTAGATGTTGGCTCCAGCCAAGATCAAAGTGCCCACTGTCATAACTGGTTTCAATGATGGGCAAAAGTCCCCAAATAAGCCATCCTAACAGAGGATTACTCTAATACTCTTTCATTTATTCTGTAACTATTGACTGGGCACCTTCTATGTTCTAGGCACTGTTATAAATGCTGGGAACGTAGCAGTGAATAGGGGCAGATAAGGTCCCTGGTTTAATGAAGATTGCATTCTGGCAATAAAGTTAAGTCCAATTTTAGAAAGAGTTTAAAAATTTAAGAATCAGGAGCAAGAGAGGCACCTCATATAACAGGAAGTAGCTAAGACAGCAAAGAAAAGGAACAGATACTACCAAGTAAGGGTCCATATACTCTCACAAACAGGGGAAACCTCTTAAATGGAGATATCCCAGATCTGGCTCATCTTCCTATCTCACTGAAAGATAAATACTTAAATAAACATACTTTTTTCCTAGGCTTCCATTCCACAACCCTACTCCTTATACAACATCTAAGTAAACCCGATGCCACATGGAAAAATCCATCTTACAAAACACAAAATAGAAAGTGTTTTGTAATTTTTAAAACTTTGATTTACATGACTCTCAATGGAAAATTATCAGCATTTCTTCTGATATCATGCACTTAAAATATTTATATTACCATCCACAAAATGTCATTACAGTAATTCATGCAGAATCACAGAACTTTAGAGTTAGAAAGAGACTAGGAAATTCTTCTCATTTCATGTGGAAGTGAACACTAGACGTTCTGGTGCTTGTCCAGTGTCTCTCAACTTCCATCCTAGAAGACTACATAGAGAAAGGATCAGCTACATAATATGCAGGGCTGCTTACTAAAAAATTATTTAAAAATTTCAAGATGGTGACAACAAACCACTAAGCCAAATGCTAGTCATTCTAAAGCTGGGCCCTTTGCTATTACATAGGTTGCACATTACGAAGGTAGCCCTGTATAAAGAACATCTATTACTACTCTCTTAAGAAAAGTATTCACAATTTAATACATAATATAAATAGATCCTCATCAATGAACACACATCACTAGGAATCTAGTGTAGAGCAAAGAAAACAACCTGGAGTCAGAGATCTTATAGCCACTTACTCTAGCTTAGACCTTAACAAATCTTTTAATACTCCAAATCAGGGGTCCTCAAACTTTTTAAACAAGGGGACAGTTCACTGTCCATCAGACTGTTGGAGGGCCGGACTATAGTTTTAAAAAAACTATGAACAAATTCCTATGTACACTGCACATATCTTATTTTGAAATAAAAAAATGAAGGGACAAAATCAGATTGATTCCATAAGAAATTAAGGCATACAGCATGTTTGGTCTGTGGTACTGGCTCAGCAATTCTTTTATTCATCTTTCCACTCAGGTCCTTTGGAAATTAAGTGTTATAGAATATCAGCGTGATTTTTTTTTTTTTTTTTGGTTATTCACCACTATACTAATGAGGACCAGAGTGATCTTTTTACAACACAAACTTGACCAGGTTATTCAACTCATGCTTAAAATGATTTCCAACTACTCATGGTAGTTGGAAATCATTGTGTCCTGCACGCCGGCCGTAGTTTGAGGACGCCTGCTCCAAACCATAACAATGAGATAGAATCTATCGTATTCCCATCTTACAAAGTTGTGACAATGCATTGAAATGAGCCCTTGGCATCACATGGATGTTAGTATTACTACCATTGCCTTAGTCAGCCCTGAAAGTCAATGTTTTTTTCGAATGCTGGAGACACTGAAAAACTGGATGTAGAAGGGGTGGGGCTTGTAATAATTACAGCTTATATTCAGATCCTCACCTTCAAGTTTAATACATGCTCATTTCCCATTAATGGTTTCTCGGCAAGAGAAAGGCATGTTGATTCTGTGTTCATCCCCGGAACATGTGTAACAGCACTGTCCAAAAGAAATAATAAAGTGTGAGCCGAGTGATTTAAAAATTTCTAGTAGCCAAATTAAAAAGTAAAAACAAATAAACGAAATTACATTTAAAAATACATTTTATTTAACCAAGATATAAAAATATTATTCTTTCAACATGTAATCAATGTAAAAATAATTATTAGTGAGATTTTTTACATTTTGGGGGACAGAAATCCGATGTGTATTTTACACTTACAGTACATCTCAACACCATGAGGTCACTCGACAGTGAAGTGCAGCACATTACAATAATACTAAGTGTACAAAGTATCAATCACATGCTTTTAGTTGTTGTCTTCTACTTTTCCTACCGTGGCAAATTACAACGATAGTAGTTTCAAGAAAATTCCCACCACCACTAACTTCAAGGAGATGCTCCGCACATGACCAAACTTCCCTTAAAATATAGTTATACAAAAGGCCTGCAAAAGCAGTCATTTGCTAAGCAATTCGGCAAAGCCTGAGGCATATGTGAGAGCCTCCATTCACCCTCTTAAGGAATTTTCATTACTCATATTTGAAGAGAAGAGTGCTCACCGGGAGACAGGCCGTTTAAGAAGTACAGTGCTCAATAGGGTACAACTCAAACAGGGCATGTGCTATTGCGGGTAAACCACCGATCTGAGGGCGAGTCCCACGCTCCAGTCACCTGGGCGAGCCTGCCGTCAAAGGGTGGGACGCGGCTGCGCACGACCCCACCGCCCCGGAGGAGGTCCCCGGGCTCCCGCCGAGGCCCGACCGGCCGCTCGGCGCGGTTATCAGCCCACGGCTCGGAACGCGACTCCCCGCCGCCGCCCCGGCCTTTCAACTAGGGTATCTCGGGGCCCTCGCGGTGGCCGCCGCGCTCCGAGAGCCCAGACGCGGCCTGGCCGCACTCACCGACCTGAGGTGGCAGCGCGCCGTCGCACGGCCGCTTCCGGCCTGGACACCGCCCCTCCCGCTGCCGGAGCCGGGGCGCGGGCAAGATGGCGGCCGCGGCGGCGCGGCCGGTGACCGGGACCACCGGGCCGGGACCCACGACCCCACCACCACGCTTCGGGGCCGCGCGGCCGCGCCTGGGCCTCGGAAGGGGAGGTCCCCGTCTGCAAGCCCCGCCCACTCGCGCCGGGATCGCCCCGCCCCAGCGCTCCAGTCCGCCACTAGGGCGCGTCTGCCGGATGCCCGGGCTGGCAGACTCCGACTGCTTTTCAGAGCCGCTGTCTCCTTTCCAAGCACGTTAACTTACTGTAGGTCATTTGATCGTTTTTAATTTCTATTAAACTTTAATGCAGGATATGTAGTAGAAGCTCCAGGGTATTTCATTCATGATGTATTCACTCATTGACCCATTCCACAAGCTCCTCTTGAGCACCTCTTGTGTACCCAGCGCGGCGCTGGAACGCTGGAGACACGGAGTGGAGTAAAAAGATGCGGTCCCGGCAGGAAGCAGGCGACAAGAGTGGCGGATTACTGGGGCTAATACAGTGCAACACAGGAGGGACGCCTGCTCAGTGTCTGGGGTCAGCAAAGCTTCCTTGAGGACCACTAGGCTGAGACAAGAAGGACGAGTATGAGAGTAGCTAGGAAAAGGAACAGCTCCTTCTGGGGCTGAGGAAAAGCAAGTGCTGGGTCGGGAGGGAGGACGTAGCAGCGGGGAAGCCATAGAACATGGACGAGTGAGCAGAGGAAGTGGGAGAGATGCTGTAACAGAAAGGCACTGGAACTAGTTTAGTGAGTTGGGTGGACTTTCTCCTAAAAGCAGTGGTGGAGTCATTGAAAGTATTTAGTCAGGTGGGTGGCATGATCATTTTGTTCCTCAGAGAGGTGGCGGGATGGAGTATCTGGATGAGGGATGATAGAAACGCAAGCTACCAGTGGTGTGGAGAGTGGGGATGGGGAGAAGTGGGTGGCCTGGGGGATATTTAGAAGGCGTGATGAATAGAGCCTGATGATTGACCAAATGAGTGTGCAGAAAGAGGATTCTAGGTTTCTGCCTCCCAAATCTGAGTGAATGGTGCTGCCACAGGTGTTATAAGTCTGACACAGGTTTTCTTAATATAGTTGACAGCCTTTGAGTATCTGTTCATGCTTGAAAGTAGGTGGTCTTAGGCCTGTGGTGGTGATTGCTATGAATAACATAATGACTTTAGTTCTGATGCTCTTCGAGGCAGATGGTTTTGGTAGGAGAGTATTGCCTTCTTATTCATGCCCTTGGAAGAATAGAGACTGAAGAAATCTCTGCATTACTGAGGAAAGACTCCAAAGGATTCATCACTTCAAACACTATCTTGCCAATCTTCTCAATGGTTTTGGCCCTGGCTCCAATTCCCACACAAAACCTCAGATCAATACAAGTCTCTCCCTTATTCACTCCTACCATACATAACAGGAATATTTTCCCCCTTGCACTCAGAAGATGACTTTGCCTCCTACTTCAGAAAGAAAATTAAAGTTATTAGGTAGGAATTCCCACAGCCGCCTGCTGCTGCTTCCTGTTTCAACATCTTCGTTCACTCCCAATCTTACCTTCTTCCAGCTGATATAGTGGAAGAGGAGGGATGTGGTATGCTTCTCCACATCTGAGATCTCACACCATTAATTTTCTCCTTTTCTCTTCTATGTATCTTCAACCTCTCCATTTCTACTGGTTCTTTACTTTCAACACATGTTTGAGTCACTCTTATTTTCTCCTCAAAGGAGATGACTTTACTTGTTCTCTTTAATTTCATTTCCTCCTATCTCCCCTGAATTCACACCACTAAGTCTTTCATGCCACTTGTTAAGGTCACTCATGACCTCCGTGCTGCCAGTTCCAATGGCCAAATCTTCACCCTTGCAGCTTTGGTACTCTTGACTACTTCCCTCTTGAAATACTTTGTTCATCACTCTCTTCTAGTTTGTCTTCTGTCCCAGTGACTTTGCTGTTCCTTGAACATGGCAAGCATGCCCTTGCCGCAGGTCCTCTGCACTAGCTGCTCCCTCTGCTTCCTTCCACCAGGTATCTGCATGCCTCATACTCTCCCTTTATTTAAGACTGCTCACTTGTCACTGCTTACCTATAAATTAGCTCCTCTGTCCTTCTGCTTTTTCTTCATAACACTTACCGCAACTTCATATATACAGTCATCTCTTTACTTGCCTATAGTTGTCTTTTTCTAGAATATATGCTCCACTTCCCCATTTTTCATTCTGTTCTTTTTCTTTTTAGTCAGATGACATACCTCTACACCCAAGTTTTAGCAGGGCACTTGGTGACCCAGTTAGAGATGACATTCCTTGGCCTCCCTTTCAGCCAGGGGTGGCTATATAAAAAAGTACCCTGTGAGATGTGAGTAGAACTGGATCATGTCCCTTAAAAGGGAAGCTGCTTGCCCTATACTTCCTCTTCCCTTATTCTGCTGTCTGGAAAATAGCAAAAAGAAATATAGACTGGAAATTAAAGCCATATATTAAGGAGGGCAAAGGTGTCCTATTAGCCTAAGTCCCAGCTTAATTTCAAGGAGCTGAGGCACTTCCTCCTTTGGATCAACCATAGACTTATGGACCATAACACAAGAGAAAATAAACTTTGTTCTTTTAAGAATCATTGTTGGCTGGGCATGGTGGCTTATGTGCCTAATTCCAGCATGTTGGGAGGCTGGGGTGGGAGGATCACTTAAAGCCAGGAATTTGAGACTAGCCTGGGCAATATAGTGAAACCCTGTCTCTACAAAAAATTTAAAATTTAGCCAGACATGGTGGCATGCACCTGTAGTCTCAGCCACTCAGGAGGCTGAGGCAGGAGGATCCCTTGAGTCCAGGAGTTTGACAACACTGCACTTTAGCCTGGGTGACAGAGCAAGACCCTGTCTCCAAAATATTAAATAAACAAACAAACAAATAAATAAAAATTATTGTTTGTTTGGGCCTGTTTGTTGTAGTGGCTTAGCCAATTGCCTAACTAATACACAGGGGCTTTGTCTACTTTATTCTTTGCTTCATTGGCAGGACCTAAAACAGTGAATAGCACAGAGAACATGGTCAATACAAATTCATTGGATACATCCTAAAACAGCATCTTCTCTATTATTACACCCCCCTCTAGCTAGTGTCTTTTTCTCTGCTTCCTTTACCACCTGAGTTGGCAGCCTTTTAGTGTAAAAGGACAGATAATAAACATTTTAGACTTTTGCGGCAATATGGTCTCCATTGCAACTACTTAACTCTGCATTGTAGCTAGAAAGTAACCTTTCACAAGGAGTGGAGAACAGTTGAGTTCCAATAAATCTTTATTTACAAAATATCTGGTAGGCAGATTTGGCCCACAGGGTACAGATTGCTGACACCGGTTGTAGATAATGGGGATATCTACACGTTTATCCCTATTGTAGATAATGCCATTTTTGTCTGCAAGGAAGTCCTCTTTCCATTGGGGAATTGCCCTGTTCTCTGTGGTTCTGAGGAGACCATCAGTCACACTACCTTTAACACACAGATGGGCATGTGATCCAGAATTGCATAGAGAAGCTCGTTCATCTGGATAGAGTGATTGGATCAGGAATGGACGCATGATCCTGGGACTGTTCTGCTATAGTTCTCAAGGAAGATAGTCTCTTACTTTCAGTGGGGTGGTCTCAGTGTTGGAGGGATGAGAATCTGGGGCTGTCAGTAGATATCTGCCTTCCCAATTGGAGGAAGTGAAGGAAGTTTGCAGTCAGAAAAAAAACAAGGTCAACACGAGAAAGCAGAACTGACAGATCAACAGGGAGAGAATGCTAGTCAAATTGGTTAAGCCAATTTCAGTTTGAGATTCAATTTCAGATTCAGTTATCCCAGGCTTTATTTATATCAAGCATTGCCATTACCTGGGAGCTTGTTAAACATGCAGAATCTGCCATAGTAGCAATATTTATACAACAGAAATATGCTACAAATTAGGTTTTGAATTACCATCTTATTGACCGTCTAAGGAAAGTGATGGAGAAAATAATAACACAGATTAAATTCAAAAGTGTATTGTATCTGTGAGAATTGAACAAGAAAAAAATTGAGGAAATATTCTAGTAGTTGAAAATTATCTTCATCAGCTGTGAAGTTGCTTATGTCAATGACAAATGAAGTTTCAATATACATACATCTTTTTCTCTGTTTCACGTTTGTTCTACTTGCTAAAGAAGAGGAATATGTCAATCAACATTCTTGTTGGAACTACACTTATTCATCAATTGTAACCATTGGTTGGCTAAGGATCTAAGAATTTGGCCAAGAATCAGTGAAAGCATTCTGTGAGAATCAATACATTATATGGAATTTACAACAAAGAATATTGTATATTTTGTTATTTTTTATAAATTATATACAGTGCATTCTTTATATCAATAACATTTATAATAAACTTACGTACATGTATATGTACACATACACTTTTTTTTCAGAGAGCCAGTTGTGAAATACTTTTGAGCAAATCACTGGTTAATGAGTTTATCCTTCATTTCTTCTGCTTTCCTAGGCCAATTAGGTGCTAAGGTCTTTTATTCCAATTCCTAATATTTCTTAGAATTGTTCACTTCTTTCTATTCTCACTCTGATACTTAAGAACTTTATCTCTAGCTGGTATCATAGTTAATCTTCCTAGGGGGTTTCAATCTCTGGGCTTGCTTTCCCACAATTAATTCTTCACACAGTAATAAGAGTGATTTTCCTAAAATGAAAATATGATGATGTCACGCCAGAGCTTAAAATTGTTTAGTGACTTCCATTGCTTCAAGATAAAGTTTCAACGCTTTAATATGGCATAAAAGAAACCCTGTTTATCGTCTGCTCCTGCACTTCCAACCTTCGTATCACAGTCTGGGCTGGGTGCTGTCTTTGCAGGCCTCTTTTACAGATGTTATCACATTGTATTGCCATTGCCTTTTTTTGTCTAACATTTTGCTATGAAAATTTTCAAACATACATAAAAATTAACAGGATTATACAGCAAACCCATTATCCACCACCTAGATTCCACAATTGACATTTGATCCACAATTAACATATTCGCTCTTTCACATATCTATTCATCTACCCATTCCTGTATCCATCTTCCATCTTCTTCTTTTTTTTTTTTTTTGAGACAGAGTCTCACTCTGTTGCCCAGGCTAGTGTGCCATAGCATCAGCCTAGCTCACAGCAACCTCAAACTCCTAGGCTCAAGCGATCCTCCTGCCTCAGCCTACTGAGTAGCTGGGACTACAGGCATATGCCACCATGCCTGGCTAATTTTTTTTCTATATATTTTTAGTTGTCCAGCTAATTTCTTTCTATTTTTCTAGTAGAGATGGGGGTCGCGCTCTTGCTCAGGCTGGTCTCAAACTCCTGACCTCAAGCCATCCTCCCACCTTGGCCCCCTGGAATGCTAGAATTACAGGCATGAGCCACCCCACCTAGCCAATCTTCTTTTTTTTTCTTATAATGCATTTCAAAATTGGTTGTAGACACTAGTATACTTTTCTCCCAAACACTTCAGCACAGTATTGCTAACTAGAGTTAGAATATTTGATTACTTAAAAATATTTTGGGGTAAAATTTGCCATTGCTTTTTTTTTTTTTTTGAGACAGAGTCTCGCTTGTTGACCAGGCTAGAGTGAGTTCCGTGGCGTCAGCCTAGCTCACAGCAACCTCAAACTCCTGGGCTCAAGCAATCCTTCTGCCTCAGCCTCCCAAGTAGCTGGGACTACAGGCATGTGCCACCATGCCTGGCTAATTATATACATATATTAGTTGGCCAATTAATTTCTTTCTATTTATAGTAGAGACGGGGTCTTGCTCTTGCTCAGGCTGGTTTCGAACTCCTGACCTCGAGCAATCCGCCCGCCTCAGCCTCCCAGAGTGCTAGGATTACAGGCGTGAGCCACCGTGCCCAGCTTTGCCATTGCTTTTATTTACCTATCTCCTTCACTGGGTTGAAGTGACTGTGTCTGATTTGTTTTCTACCCAAGGCCTCACATATTATAGTAACTAAGTTAATGTTTGTTAAGTGAATGAATTTCGGATTTCATCAGATGTTACTTAGAGAACTTCTTGATTCATATACAAAAGTAGTTTAAGCCGGGCGCGGTGGCTCACGCCTGTAATCCTAGCTCTCTGGGAGGCTGAGGCGGGCGGATTGCTCGAGGTCAGGAGTTCGAAACCAGCCTGAGCAAGAGCAAGACCCCCGTCTCTACTATAAATAGAAAGAAATTAATTGGCCAAATTAGCCGGGCATGGTGGCACATGCCTGTAGTCCCAGCTACTCGGGAGGCTGAGGCAGCAGGATCACTTGAGCCCAGGAGTTTGAGGTTGCTGTGAGCTAGGCTGACGCCATGGCACTCACTCTAGCCTGGGCAACAAGCGAGACTCTGTCTCAAAAAAAAAAAAAAAAAAAGAGAGAAAAAAAAAAAAGTAGTTTAATCCTTTTTGGTTCATCACCTACCCAGACAATTTTAGGAAGCAATTTACATTCAACCTTTTCAGCGGCAAAGGAATTAAGAATTTTAATCTGTTAGCAGTTAAATCAACAGATTCTCATACCATGTCTTTCCACAAAGGTCCACAAGGTGGTGCCCAATTTCTTTTTTCAAACAATAGTCCCTCGATCCCCATAATGAATGAATCCTGACTAAATTGTGTTAGTATTTGGCAATTTTGAATTTTAGAATAATAGGAAATATATAATTAAGTAAAATGACTTACTATTAAATAAAGTTATATATGTGTAATTTCAGAATCTATAGCTCTGGGTATAAAAAATGAATAATGATTGTAATAGGTACCTTATATTTATGTAGAGTTTAATATTATTAAAGGTTTTTTCATATCTCCAAATAGTAAAAAAATCAATTCACCTCAAGCCTCTTTCACTATAAACTTTGTCCATGAATAATTTATCTTTAGTACAGAATTTAAAAGAACAGAACAGCAGAAAACTATTGTACAGGAGAAACTATGCAATTTAGAGGTAACTCAAAAAATAGATGACTTTATTATCTTAATTAGGAACAATGCTGTGAAAACCAGCATTGTAATGGGTTGACATGATGTGAGAAAATAAACTACTTAATGTTCTTAAAACAATTTTGTTCCAGAAATCTGAAGTGTTATTTAAAAAAAATTTCTTTGTTGGATATTCTTATTAAATCTCAAATATACTGACTAGAAAACTAGTCAAACTAGTCAAATGGGTGTTGAGTTTCTGCAATTTATTATTCATGCAAATGATGATATCTACCTGTGTTACGTAGGCTGTATCTCCAACAGGTATCAAACTCATGGACCAAGGGTCACTGAAATCAGTGTAATAATGCCCAGCGACTCAGAAAAATCTGCCCAAAACTGGGAGAGAAAGTTCTTTAACTAACTCAGGATTCTAAGAAGTTATGTCCCTTGCCTTTAATGGTCCAGGCATTAAGATTTACATAGTGAGTTGTTAGACTCTTAACATGCTGAAATTTAGCCCAGGAAGATTCATCCTGAGCCATTTGTCACTAAAGTTAAATCCATATTTTCCAAACATAACTTGCTAGCCAGATAGCTTCCTTTTTTCCTGCTCTGGTACAAGCCCGGGTGGTGTAAAGGCCTAAAAACTTCTTAGAGTATTTTGGGATAATGAAAGATGGCTATTTGATGCACGAAGATATAAAATTTACTTTTTCACTACTCAAGATTTGACCTGCAGGTGCATCTTTAAGAATATTTGCCTTCTATCTTACTAACTGTGGAATGGCAGAATTAAAGTGGGCTCTAAGTTTTCTTTCAGTTCTAAGTTTTGATGCTATTATTTGTCTCCAATACAAGAAAAGTTTAAAAGCCAACTAGTGGGTAATCAAAGAATTCACCAAGATATGGTACAACACTGTCTAATATCTGAAAGTAAAACCAACTGAATAAAAAATGGAATATTTTTTCCCCATTAAAAACAGGGCTTAGTCAAGGTGTAAATAGATTCAATCTTTCTCTGTTGATGGGCTCTGCATCAAAAAGTTCAGGCTGCTCTATCCACTGACTAAAGGGAATGACTAAAGAAAAAAAGTGAACATTCAAACCCATGATAGGACCAGATCAATCTATTTTTCAGAGATTTCACAAAAAGGAAAATTGTAAAATTTTCCAGATGGCATCCTGATTTTGGGGGATATAAAATATTTCCTTTTAGTAAGAAATAAACAACATGGAAAGAAAAAGTGTTAATATTAAAGGAACATTTTAGAGAAACAGTTTAATAGTCCTGAGATCGGTACAACGGAATTGATGCTGTCACTGTGGTCTGGGAGGCCGTGTGTTGCATGTGTGACACAATTATTCCATCTGTAGATCAAGTGACACATCACGAAGCCGGATATATTAGATAATAAACAATATAAAAATTAATTGAGTCAATATTGCTCTGAACCTAACACAGCTCTAAAAAATAAAACTTATGAAAAATAATAACAATAAAAAAAGTAGAGGAAATGTGGAATGGTCAACTCATTTAGAATCTGGTGAGGGGTGGGGCACTGGAGTCACACTGTTCTAGACTTGAGCAATACCACATTTCCTACATTTTATTGCCAAAAATTTTTTTATTTGTTTATTGTCTTTGAATGGTTTTTTAATTTTTATTTTTCTGTATTTTTAAAATTTTATATTTTTTATTTTATTTTTTTTTCTCGTCAAGTTTATTAGAACTACACATGTCATTGAATGCTTTCAATCCTTCCCTTTTTAGATAAATAAAATCAATACCATTTTGGTGTTTGCTATGGTTTGGATATTTGAACCTTCAAACCTCAAGTTCAAATTTGATCCCCAATGTTGGAGGTGGGGCCTAATGGGAGGAATTTGGGTGATGGGGTGGATCCCTCCTGAATGGCTTGGTGCTGTCGTCTTCACAGCAATGAGTAGTTCTCTCTCTATTAGTTCCTGTGAGAGCTGGTTTATAAAAAGAGCCTGGCACCTCACTTCCTCTCTCTTGCTTCCTTTTTTGCATTCCACACAATACAATTTTCTGAGATATGTAAGTCCTAATATACTTTGACTCCTTTTAAATGATCTTAGGACCCCAACATACCATTCTCTTCTGAAATGGAGATCGTGGCACTAGTAGCTAAACCTGATAAAGCCAATATAGATTCTGATAAGAGTATTTTTAAAAATTTTTTAAAGTTAAAAAAATTTTTTTGTCTAGCAGGGCTTTGGAGAAAAGCAATCTGTTGTATCAGAATCTTCAGGTGATTGATGAATACTAAAAAGTACTTCTATTATCATTCATTTAAGAAATATGTATTGTGTGCTTACTCTGGGCTATCCATGGTATAACAGTAATAAGAAATATAGTATGATATCTTTCTTCTAAAAGACTTTGCTATAGAACAACTGTCAGAAGGGCATGGGCTTCAAGTTGCCTTTTTCTAGTCATCTTGATTACTCATGCTCTCCCATTTGGTCTGGTGTGCTTCCAGTAGCATGCCAATTCAAGACCATCCGTCAGGACTAAGATTGCAAGGAAATGGATGAGTAGGCAGGACTCCAGTCCCCACCAACTTCAATGAAAACAGCTCCCATGTGGGAGGGCTTTAGCCTATTTCTCCCCTCCAAGAATTACCTGTTTGCTTCTTAAAGTCAATGTTCTTCTGCATATTGTTAAGCTGCCTCAGAAAAAAGAGAGTTGCCTTTCTGGAAAAAAATGCTATTAATAACACTTTGTCCTGGGATTCTCATCTCACAAAAGTAAAAAGTATGGCTAACATCTACAGACTATTAAGTAAATACATGGTTGTTCACTGGAAAATTCCATTGTTATTTCTGTAGTGCAACCATTATTTCTTCTTTCTGTTACCAAAGCCCCACAAAATTTCCTCAGTTCCTCAAAAACTGCTTTGTGGTGAAGTGACAGTGGAAACACACACATTGACATGGATATCTAATTTAATGATGCAATAATTGTGATAAGTGAGGCTCAGGGTCATACAGACCTGAGTTAAAATTCCATGTTGGCATTCTCTAGCTTTAGTATGACAGTGGGCAAGTTACTGAACTCATCTCTGCTCCCATGTCTAAAAAATGGGAATTCTTACAGCAACCTACTGTAAGTACAGAAGGTCCTTGAGTAACCTCATTTCACTGTCATTTTGTTATAACATTAATGAGGAAAAAAAATACATTCTAGTGGGGCCCACTGTCTGTGTGGAGGTTGCATGTACTTCCCATATCTGCATGGGTTTTCTGGTACTCTGGTTTCCTCCCACATCCCAAAGCTGTGCAGATTATGTGAATGTGCGTGTCTTCATGGTCCCAGCACGAGCGAGTGCTCGTGTGAGCTCGCCCTGTGATGGGATGGCATCCTGGTCAGGGTGAGTTTCCATCCTGCAACCTGAGCTGCTGGAAGAGCTTCCAGCTACCCCAAACTGGAATAAGCAGGTAAATCATTTTTACTTTTTTTTTTTTTTAAGCTACACACCATGATTCTGCATGCTTGTGTTTATTAATCTTTCTTAAATGTATGTACAGCTCACATTTATTTCAATGTTTAATATTAGAAGTGTTTGTGGTCTTTATTTAGAAGTTTGGTGATTCTTTTTGTGACCAGAAATGTGCCATAGGAACTTAACTCTTGTTTATATCAATTAGCCTATGGGAAAATGCATTTTGTTATACATCATTTCTCTTAAAGTTGCAGTTTCCAAGAATCTATTGATGATGTTAAGTGAGGACGTCCAGTGTGTAGGTGGCTGTCCTTGTGAAGGACTCAATGAAATAATATATGTGAAGCAGTTAGCACAGTAGCTAGCACCCTCTAAGTGTTTGTGAATTGGAGGCTACTATTATTATAATAAGGAAATCTAGTATATTAAAGTTCCTAAGAAAGTTGATTTTAAATAATTACAGCATGGACACTTATATTTCTGTCTTTGATGATTTTGCTATTCTCTATTTCAGAGGCAGTTAGTTCATAGAGGAGACTACCTGTTAGCTGTCTAGGGATCAAGTGGCTTCTTGGCAGTACGTTTTATACTGACAAACATTGAATTAATTTGGGCTGTAACCACAAGGTAGAAAATAGGAAAAGAAGAGACTGGAACAACCACAGTGACCTCCTTTCCTAGACAGAGATTCCAAAATATTGATCACTGTCAACCTCTCTCTCATGTTACAGTTGGAAAGGATCTTAATAAATAATTAAATCCACTGCCTCATTTCACAAGTGGGAAACGGAGGCCCCTGTAGAAGTTAGGGATGGAACCAGGACTATACTCAGACCACTCTTCCTTTTTATATTATACTGACTTTTCATTATGGAAAATTTCAAAAATCACAGAAACTAGAATAATGAACCATTATGCATTAATACTTATCATCCAGTTTCAATAATGATCAACATGTTACCTCCCTTGAAAAACCAGTTTTGAATTTGAGTCTTATTTTATTTATCCTTCTTCACAGAGCTGTTCAGAACCAATATCTTAGAATGCATTTCCCAGGTAAAGAAATGTAGGAATAAAAAGAGAAGGACATAACATGAAAAACAAAGGCAGGCTGTCAATAAATGCTTAAAATATAGAAGATTTGCTCAAGTTGTTTTTACAATGGTCTGGAAAACACAGTCTTGTTTTGAAAGGACACTGTTCCTTTAAATTGCTTACTGATCCCACCCAGATCTTGCACCCTGGCCAAATGCCTGACCACTCTTGCTTTAACTTAGTCTAATAAACATGAATAAAAAAGATTGCAAAAGATCCAAAAGCAAAGGCAAATTTTATTTCCTACAGAACAGAACAATATCAAATAGCTAACTGCATCCCCAACAATTGTCTTTGCTGTTGGCATTTATACAACCAGTCTTTAATTCCTGTTTGACAAACATTATAAGGTAAGATGTAACTGCTTTTTTCAGTCACTTGAAATCAGATAGGGCTATCTAGGAACTGTGGAAGACTAAATGGCTTACATACTTATGTGAAGCTTGTCAAAAGTTTTTTTATCCTCTGCCATTACTTTAAATCAATTATTAGAAAATATGAATATTATTAAAGTGTAGAAATTTATTTTAAAATTGATTTTTAATTTACAGTCTACTATATAGCATTACAATAATGTTAATATCTTTTGGGACATCTTTTTCTTAATTTGGAATAAGTTTTTACAATTCAGGATTAATGATGGAATACTTTATAACTTTGCTAGTTTGGTAATATGATAAAATCTTTAATCATTTTATCTTCCTGTACAAACAAATGGGAAACAATGTGAATAAAATTGGTAAACTCTGCTAAAATATAATTTTATTTTTGAAAAATCATAAAATAGAAAATATCTTGGATTTATTGATTCTAATATTTACTCAAAATAAATTTCAGGCAAAAAAGTAAAAATATGGCATTTAGCTAGAATCATCATTTCTGTATTTATAAAACTTACAGTAAACAGAGAGGTTTACATTTCTTTCACTTAACTAATGGCATTTTTTCCCCTGAAAACTGTTTTGCTTGTATATGACATATCAAAGAGAAGAAGGTGAGAATTATTAAAAACTGAGGCAAAAATAAAGCATGGTAAAAGTGATTGAAATGGGTGGGCTCTCAAGATGCTAAACTAATAAAGAAGAAAGAGATTTCAGGAAGGCAGAAGAACTACAAACCTAGAGAAATAAAAGTAGAAAGGTATCAGTGTCCTCTGGCTACTACTGGGAAACAGAAAGGAATAGCAAGACACTGGTTTGGGAGAGCTAGATAAAAAATGTCAGAGAAAATAATAATAAAATATGAGATATTGTGATTATTGCTAGTGAATAAGTTTATACCTGTGAACTCATATATATATATATATATATATATATATATATATATATATATATGGGTTCAGATATGAATTCATGATTATATGACAAGAAAACTGTACGAGCAGGTGAAAAGATAAGTTTTTTTTTTTTTAAGCCAGCATTTCCAAAGGTGTCTCATTCTACCTTTGTGTGATTTTCTTCTCAGGGGCCTGAATGGGATTCACCTTCTTTAGGTTTCTGAAGAGTTGCTTGATCATGTTGCTTGTAAAAACTTGTTTGTTCTCAATGAAATTCAATGCTTTTATTTCCAGAATTTCTGAGATGTTCTTATTCTATGAACTCAACCAAAAAAGAAAGTTATATGTAACACCAGGGATATGGTGTTATTCCTTTTCCCCTCTGAAAATGGAATAGCAGCTGTGTCTTTCTGCATAGACTTATCTTAAAGTCTAATTTCCAGACTTAAAAGTTGTATATCTTTCTGTATTCTCCTTGGTTAGCAAGGGGATAACTTGAGGAGGGATGTCATTGTTGTCCTTCTATTTCCTTAGCATACTTCTTGGTTTGTTTTTAATACCCAGCTGTCTTTACATCTTAGTATACCTGGTCTGAAGATCAGTTGGCATTTGGCCAATAGCACTGGATGCACTTGCTAGCTGGGATGTTTGGTCCTACTGATCCAAAGTTCTCTTAAACTTCCAGCTGGATGATGCTATTTGAGGAGCAGACTATGGCATGAAGTTATCCATTGGTCCACCCCCAACCCAACAGCTTTGTTTCCCTTTGGGGTTTATCCATCTGGCATGTATGAAAAAAGTCAGACTCCTATCTCACTCCTCACTGCCTTTGCATATATTTCCACGCTCTATTCAGAGCCTGGAAAAATCATGCTCATGATTTCCCAATTCCCAGTCCTTGAAGGCAAGGTGCCAAAGAATGAAAATGTGATTCCTTTTCCGGAACTCCTCAAGTCAATAAAGTTTAAGCAGGCAAGCATTTTCAAACCATGCTGAATATCGGTTCAAAATAAGCTTTCTTATTCCGACTCTCTTAGGCATACTGAGGTAGCAACACGTGAGTCTTCTCTTGACAGGGAATCTGTGTGTTTAAAAGTAATTTGGGGTATAAAAGTATAAAAGTAATTTGGGCACACTAACTGCTGGTAACTGAGGATTTTAATATAGACTTAGATTTTTTTATTGTTACTATACTCAGAAAAATAGTTTTGCAGGGCTGTTCAGAGGGGGTGCTTCTTGACTTCAAGTTCTGTCTCTGTCCGTTAGTTCTTCAAGCTAACAATGGAAGAACAGTGCTGCTTTTAAGCAAATCTATTGTTTTTGCTCGCATACTCTTTTCATTCATTGGATATGCAGCTGCAGTCTAGTTTGGATTCCTGGTGGAGAAATAGTTTCCAAAGCAGGAGTAGAAAAGAGAAATGGGGTTCTATGGAAACAGAAGGGCAATTTAATTTTTGCCTAGACCTCTGAACTCACTGAAGTGTGTGTGTGGTATTATGACTGAAGTGGTCTGTGGTGGTTATCTACAATTCTGCAAAATATTGGATTTATCAGGAATCAGTTTTAATGAAAATGAATGAAATGACCATGTAGCAATCTGAATTCACCCTGAAGAACCTGCAAATTTCAAAGCAGACCCTGTGATTGAACCACAGTCACCAAACAGAGTGGGATTGAAATGTTTTTAAATGCTTCTCCCTACTCTATGCTTCTGATAATATATTTGGAAATTAAGGATCCTTGAATATAGTTCTTCGAATATATCAAAATATTAGCTGATAAATGTTTGGTTAGGGTGCCATGATTTATTTGGATTAGGGACTTTTAAAATCTCAATGTGAATATTTTTCTAGAAATAGGAATGAAAACCCCTTTCTCTAATCACATGCCAGTTTTCAAATCTGCTGGCTTGAAATTAAGAAAACAGCAAACATTATGTCTTATTAAAGTATTTATAACTTATGTTTCTATTACAGGTGCTATAAGACAGATGATTTTTCACCATCTACCATAATGTGGAACAGAAATTTTGTCTTCTGTCTCCTGCTTTTGCCAGCTTTTATGAGTCAAACAGCATATGGACAAAGAAAGAAAACACCAAAGCCAAATTTACTTGCAAGGAAATATGACCTCCAGGGTAAAAGAAAAAAGTTCCGTTTTTGTTTTTAATCATTAGTTTTAGCTTTTAAAACACTGAAGTGAATTTTTATTTTTTTTTTTTTTATTTTTTTTTTTTGAGACAGAGTCTCGCTTTCTTGCCTAGGCTAGAGTGAGTGCCGTGGCGTCAGCCTAGCTCACAGCAACCTCAAACTCCTGGGCTCAAGCGATCCTGCTGCCTCAGCCTCCCGAGTAGCTGGGACTACAGGCATGAGCCACCATGCCCGGCTGATTTTTATATTATATATATTAGTTGGCCAATTAATTTCCCTCTATTTTTATGGTAGAGACGGGGTCTCGCTCAGGCTGGTTTTGAACTCCTGACCTTGAGCAATCCGCCCGCCTCGGCCTCCCAGAGTGCTAGGATTACAGGCGTGAGCCATGAAGTGAATTTTTCTAAATAGCATTTGATGTAAACAGCAAACCACATTTACATGTGATGTTCTATTTTGATCAAATTGTGATATTATAATATACCTTACATACTAGTAGCACATGTCAGTTTTTAGAGCACTTGTGGATTTATTATCTCATTTGAGCCTCACAGTAACCTTGTAAAATAGGTGGGACAGAGATCACCATCCATATTTTAAAGAAATTTAGGCCCAGAGAAGTTAAGTGGAACACTTAATATGACAGGAAAATTAACTAGTAAGATGCAAAGCTAGAACTGAATGTTTCTTTCCTCATTATTCTTGCTACGACGTGTGTAGTCATTTTCTCCCTTGATTTCAAGAAAGTTAAAAAAATCAAATTTACAACAACAAAAAACCAAAGTGGGTCCTGGGCAATATGACATACAATCTGAGAATTAGAGTATTATTTGCTTCTACACAACTTGACAATGTTGCCCAGTGTTTGTTGGATTTTTAAAAAGTGATGCAACCTCTTTTCCTCCCCTTTAAATGGGTTTAACATTGAGAAGATGCTCAGAATATATGATATTTTGTGTATTTGTTTGTTTTTAATTTGCATGATTTTACAAGGGGAAAAGAATTTATAGACTTGGAAAGAGATTTAGTTCTTTACAATTTAGGCCTGTTCTCTTACTCACCTCACTCAAAACCAAGCAATACACAACACACCAGCTCAGGGCCTTCCTTATGCAAAGTTGTTTCATGAGCAGGGACAATTATTTTGCTTAACCTATTTGTTCTATTTCAGACTCCACTTGCTTCATAGATATTGTCTTCATCGTGG
This sequence comes from Microcebus murinus, assembly GCF_040939455.1. NCBI lineage: Eukaryota > Metazoa > Chordata > Mammalia > Primates > Cheirogaleidae > Microcebus > Microcebus murinus. The sequence goes on from NC_134112.1 coordinate 41,834,280, forward strand.
ACAGCTCTGAAAGTTCTAAAATTGTTCTCTTTGATAAACAGAAAGATTTTGTGGATAGCTTGAGTGACAAGATTTTCCAAATGACTCCGGGTCAGTCCTTGAAATATGACATCAAACTGGCAGCCCTTCAGTTTAGCAGCTCTGTCCAAATTGATCCACCTTTTTCTTCTTGGAAGGACCTTCAGACTTTTAAGCAGAGGGCCAAGTCTATGACTTTAATTGGCCAAGGTACCTTCTCTTATTATGCCATTTCCAATGCCACTAGACTACTTAAGAGAGAAGGGCGCAAAGGTGGTGTGAAAGTGGCTTTGCTGATGACTGATGGCATCGACCATCCAAAGAATCCAGATGTTCAAAGTATTTCTGAAGAAGCCAGAATTTCAGGAATATCATTTATCACGGTTGGACTTTCTGAGGTAGTCAATGAAGCCAAACTTCGTTTGATATCTGGGGATTCATCCAGTGAACCTATTCTACTGTTGAGTGACCCAGCCCTTGTAGATAAAATTCACGATCACCTGGTAGGTACTCAATGGGTTGGTTATATATTTCTCATAATAATATTGGTATTTTGGTTATAAATTCTATAAAGGAAGATACTGGGTCAAAAAAAAAAAGAAAAATAGGATTCTTCTTTGAAATGGAAAGAAGAATCTTTCTGCTGTCTCCTTCCACATTCTTGATAGTTTACACTAGATAAACTAGGAAAGTACCAGGCTCATTCCCTAGAATTGCATTCTTACCTTTGTTTGGAGCCAATGCTGAGGGTTTGGGAAGGATTACTTTCCAAGCATACATGTTGGGTTCCTGTTTATATATTTTAAGATCACGAACATGCTGACTGATAGTCAATTTGTGCTCAACTTTTGGCGTACTGTATTTGTATTAAGTTGGTCTTTTCCCATTTCATATCTGCAGCAATATTTTTGACTTTCTGTCTTGCTTATTGCCATATTACACTACTCAAGAAAAGTTCATAGACTTCTAATTCTTTAAATCATGTCCTCATTTCTTAGATGTTAACAAGCTCATCCAATTTAAAATCATCTGCAACCTGCAGTCAGCCAACAGTCTCTTCTATCACATCAATGAGTCCCACTGTGGTTGATCTGATTAGCTTTTCACTTTGATTGGTCTGATTAGCTTTTCTTTGTTGGTTGCTGAGCTGTGTGTGAAGACCTTTCCTTGCTATGTTGTAAAACACAAGGCAAAATCATCAAAATGAAATCCTTCTTCATAGCATTTCTCAAGGAGGAAACTCCTGGAGATAAATTGGTTGGTTTGTTAAATGTTAAAAATGGATCTTCTTTAAAATGCCGATTTCTTGGACTTCCTGAGAAGGCAAGGCAAACCTGTCTTTTAGGTACTGAGCATTTCATGTTGTTGTTTTCTATAGGTCGCAAAGAAAACTCAGGCACTGTGTCAAAGATTATTTTGCTCCTTTTGTCCTTTTCTCCTATCCTTTTCCCAATATTACTCTTATCTCTTTACTCTCAGTTGTTTTCAGCATGAGACCTGAGTGTCTCTTATCTAAATAATAGCTATCATGTATTGAGTGCTCTCTATGTATTAGGGATTGCTCTGAGCACTTTGTATATTTTATTTTATCCAATGATTGACACAATATTACAATGTAGGTAATATTATTATCCCCAACTTATAGTTGAAAATTTAAGGCTGGCAAAAACTCCAGAATCTGCATGCTTAACCTTGTAAAGATACATCGAGAGGAGAAATAGTAACTATTTTTTAAAGATTCTCTCAATCAGAACTGTGCTGAGACAGGGTAGCAACAACCCTCCTCCAAAGTTACTATTGTTTCTAGCCTTTTCTCCTTGGGGATTGAGGATAGATGGGAGAGTCCTGCCTAGACCAGAGATGGAGAGGATGAGCCCGGCCCCATGGTGCTTGAGGTGAGTGCTTATTCTAAGCAGCTCTTTTGCATGAAAGGGACACTTGCAGTGGTGCCTGGCTAATACCCAGCCCTGCCTGTGCCATGGTTTAAAAGGTCCTCACCACTGGACTTAAGACAGAAGTTTCTAGCATGTGCAGGAGAGAATCCTGGGAATGTGAGTGGGCTATTGTTTCTTCTCCATCTTCACCCTGAGTGTGAGAAGAGCTGAATGTAGAAAGGTTTGGGCCAGGAAGCTCCTTGTTTGGCCAAATGTGTAGGCTCAGGATGTTTGAACTCCCTCTAGACACACCCTTGCTGAGAGCTGAGGCTCTTCATGGTAGACTGGAAGCAGGACTGTTTGTCTGTTTCTGGGGAAACCAGAAAATGACCAACACTGCTCTTCCTTAGCATCCTGTGATTTCAGCTTGTTTGTTCAGATGGAAGCTCAGTGAATAAGCCACTTTTTAGAAGAAGGTGATGCTCTCCAAACACTTCTTATTAGGCTCTTTAAAGAATGATATACTGTTTCAGTGTATCAAATTGCCACCATGTAGGAGGCAGAACTTGAATCTTGATGAAATCCTTGGAAAATTCCTCATCTAATCCATTTCTATTACATCTTTAGTAGAATTTTTTTTTGTTTGTTTTTTTGTTTGAGACAGAGTCTCACTTTGTTGCCTAGGCTAGAGTGAGTGCTGTGGCATCAGCCTAGCTCACAGCAACCTCAAACTCCTGGGCTCAAGCGATCCTCCTGTCTCAGCCTCCTGAGTAGCTGGGACTATAGGTCCACCATGCCCGGCTAATATTTTTTTGTATATATGTTTTTAGTTGGTCAATTAATCTCTTTCTATTTTTGGTAGAGACGGGGTCTCGCTCAGGCTGGTTTTGAACTCCTGACCTCGAGCGATCTGCCCGCCTTGGCCTCCCAGAGTGCTAGGGTTACAGGCGTGAGCCACCGCGCCCGGCCTTTAGTAGAATTTTTAAACTCTTTTTGAAATAACTATGTAGTTGAATTTTAAATAAGTTAGTTAGATATAATTTAGTTATAAAACTGCATCTACTTAAAGTGCACAGTTCCGTGAGTTTTGGCAGATGTATGCACACATGAAACCACCAGCAAGCAATTAGGACAGAGAACATTTCCATCACCCCCAAGGGTTTCTTCATGCCTCTTTGTAATATATCCCTCCTTTGCTCCTGAGGTCCTGACCTGACTTTTGTTATTCTAGATTAGTGTACACTTTCTAGAATTTTATATGTGCAAACTCATATAGTGTGTACTCTTTTGGTGTTAGGCTTCTTTTGCCCAGCATAATGATTTTGAAATTCATCTGGGTTGTGTTTTTTTTTTTCTTTTTGTATCAGAAGTTTATCCGTTTTTATTGCAGGATAGACTTAGTTGAATGCAATAGATAAGATTGTCCGGAATGAATTGATTTTGCAAGAGCCAAGACAAATCAAGAAATCACTGCACGTTCCTTGACACCTCTAGTAGGAAGTATCATGTAAGAATCCTATGAAAACATTTTACTTCTGAATTACCCGAGAGAGACCTAATGATTCCGAATCGAAGAGGATCTATAAAATATTTTTATTATTATTTTATTATGATTTATATAACAGTATTTAAAACTAAGACACAAATTCAATGCAATGTCCCAGATATATCACTCAATCCTTTAGAAGAGTAAGAGAAAGTATGTGAAAATTTAAGAAATACTTTTTTCTTCTATCATCTCTGATGTTAAATTCTCAAAAAGCCTTTATGGAAATAAAGGTTGTGATGTCTCTTTTTCTGAAGCATCTTTAGAAAAACATAAGTTTAAGGCATCCTTTCCCTCACATACCAAGAAGGGATCAACTTGATAATCTCTATGGCATCTTTAGAATCCTATGCTTTATTTATTAGTTATGATCAACTTCCCAGTTTTTTTAAGACTTCCTTTGTTAGAGCCTTATTTCTGTTTTCTGTTTCAGATTTTATAGTGGCTATTTTGCGACTATATTAACCTGCAAAATTTTTTTTCATCATACAGTTTGTTACCCTTGCCTACCAAGTGCTTTGCTATCATCCCATTTTCTATTACACTAACAACTTTGTCCATTCCTCACATTTTCTCTGTCCCCTTTTTGCAGCATTTGCCTCATACTCATTTACAAAATTGACGGTTCCATTTTAGCCTTCTCCTTTCACATAGATGCCATCATAAAAATCTGAATCCATTAATAAAATCCTGAATGCATCTTCGTTTGCTCTAGTGAGGGCCTTTCCCTATTTATCCTTTTCATGGAAAGTTAAGCATCCACCTAGAGCGTAATTGAACATGCCTTTCCACCTGACTTTGACCGTGTTCCCCAGGCATTCTAAGTGGAGGCCCTCACCACTTCCCAAGGTCCCCAGCTCTGTCCACGTGGGCCCTTCTGGCCACCCCCTTTAAATGTCCCTCCTCACTGCTTCCTTTGTCTTATTGCCCACACTAGTCTTTATGATTTTTTTTTCCTCATAAACTTTGACATATAGAACAGCATACCATCAACGAATTGGTCCTTTGCATTCCTCTCTTCAAAATCATCCAGAAAACCCACCTATTCCAAGAAACCGTCTTATTACCAGCTCTCTCCTTCCCCCAGGCGAGGACTTTCTTCCTACACTGTTTGTTGTGTGTTGTCCTCTGTCCCCGGGGCTTATAGGCTATAAGTGCCCTTAGGGATGGGGCTTTGTTCTTTGTTTGAAACAGTCTTATCTATTGTGTAGTTTTGAGTCCATTTTTGTTTCCATAGAAATATAAATTCCAGCAAACACAGAAATCAAATGAGTTCTAAAAATAATTGGTTTTTTTTGTGTTGTTATGGTTAAGCCTTATGACATAATTTTAAAGAGCAATGCAGCAAAGAAGAAATTGAGTTTTCAAAGGAAGGGCTGAAAATTGGCTGAAAAAAAAGTGTAGAATTATACACCAGGCACAGTAGGAGCTAACTTTATGAATTTAAAAACTGATTAGGATATTGCTTATTGTAAATATGTTGTAAAGTGATAAAAATTTGCATTTTTCTTTATTTCAGTACTTGTTTTTAAATATTGAAATTGGACTTGAATTATTAGTTGTTTTATTGCCTCTCTTCAACTCCTTTTGGATTCCTTTTCCCTGTCTCCCTCCCAGAGGAAATCACATTTCTGATGTGGTTTGAAATATTTTAAATATTTTCATAATTCAGGTCATATTGTATGTATCCATTTAGAACTTGCTTCTTGGCTCAATGTTTTTAGAAATTTATGTTGAAATATGTAGATCCAATGCATTCACTTTAACTGCTGACTGGTATTTAATTTATTAATGCATTCCACTATTGATGGATATTTTAATTATTTCCAAATTTTCACTATCAAAAACAGTGAATGCTGAAATGTACAAGTGCAAGAATTTCTCTAGAGTATGTCTGGAAGGGATTTCAGGATAATAGGTGAAAGAATGCAAGGATTGTCTTGGGCAACCTAGAGATAATGCATACACATCTTCAGCTTTGTAGGCATAGTCAAATGTTCCGCAGAGGGGTAATGCCATTTTAACTAAGACTGTCAGTGTAGCTCCCATTTCTCCAGGGGTAATGCCATTTTAACTAAGACTGTCAGTGTAGCTCCCATTTCTCCACGTTACCTACTAGCTCTTAAAGATACAAATATCTCATCTGTCTACAGCCTGAATATACATTGGCTACTAATTCAAAATCATTTGGTGGGGGAGAGTGATAGGTGAGATGCTAAATTTTGTGGGTAGCATCTGTGGTCGGAGTTTTATAGCTCCTGAGACCATGTGGTCAAACTTTCCCCTACATAATATAGGGGAAAAATCATCTGGAAGGGTTATATGACTTGCCCACGGCCATGTATCTATTTAATGGTTGAAACAAGATGAAAACCCAGGATGACATTTAATTCTCAGCCTAATTTTTTTCCCCTTTAAATCATTAGAGCCATTTAAAGTGTTTTGCTCTTTCCTCTATATTATTAGTCTGTATGGAAATAAAGATGACGTAAAAATAAAACTAAAGAGATGTGAAGTCCTTCATAAAGGTACATACTCTACATCATATTTAACTTTTTCATTAGATCCTTCATTTTTGGTATCTTGTAACAAATATTCCAGTGGCTTATTCCTTCGTCTTCCTAATTTATCATGTGTAAATTAGGAAGATTCAATCATAAGGCACTAGTTTGACACATTATTTCTACCTTAAGACAGTATTAATTCTATCTGTAAACACAGGTTCATTTGTTTCCAGTGTTTGACTTCTGACATGGCCTGCGGTGCACTTGTCAGATAACACCCCACTGAGCTTTATGAAGCATGGCAGGAAGGCCTGAGTGTTGGACAAAAACAAGATTGTGATATTTCTATGAAATTACAAATTTAAAATAGTTTGGAAACTACTCTGGCTAATTCTTTCCTGTGTGGGTAAGTATGAAGTGGCATTGAAGATGGTCAAGGGGCTCAGCCCGAGTGTGTGACCTTGGTCCAATCATATCACTGTGGAACCATGTTCCTTATTGCAAACTGGGAGGTTGGGCTGATTGACTTCTCAGGCTCCTTAATATTTTCTTTCATTTTTCATAATTATCATTTTTATTATGAAACATCTATTATTTTTGCATTAATTTTTCCCCTAAGTTAGTAAGTCATAAATGTAGGTCCTCTTTTACATAAGCAATGCATATTGCTATGCACTGTTCAAATTTTTTACCAAAATATTGTTCCTGACACTGTTAAAATTTTCTGTATCCCATAGGTTTTGATATGTTGCATTTTCATGTTCATTTATTTAAAAATTTTTTAAAATTTTCTTCTTAATCTCTTCATTGACCCACTGGGTCATTCAGGAGCATATTGCTTAATTTCCATGTGTTGTATAGTTTCCAGTGTTTCTCTTGTTATTGATTTCTAGTTTTATTCTATTTTGGTCATAGAAAACATTATATGATTTCAATTTTTTTGAATTTTTTGAGACTTGTTTTGTGGCCTAACATATGGTTTATCCTGAAGAGGAATCCATGAGCTCAGAAGAATAACGTGAATTCCGAAGCTGTTGAATGAAAAGTTCTGTAAATATCCGTTAGGTCCATTTGGTCCATAGTGCAGATTAAGTCCAATGTTTCATTGTTGATTTTCTGTCTGGGTCATCTGTCCAGTGCTGAAAGCGAAGTGTTGAGATCTCCAGCAATAAGAGGTTAGGATTTATCTCTCTTGTTATCTGTGATAATATTTGTGTTATATATCTGGGTGCAGCAGTATTGAGTGCATATATATTAATATTTAGAATTGTTATATCCTCTTGCTGAATTGACCCAACTATCATTATATAATGACCTTCTTTGTCTCTTTTTATAATTTTTGTCTTAAAATCTATTTTATCTGGTAGAAGTTAGCTACTCCTGCTCTTTTTTGGTTTTCATTTGTGTGGAATATCTTTTTCCATCCCTTTATTTTCAGTTTACAAGTGTCATTATAGGTGAAGTGGGTTTCTTGCAGACAACATATAGTTGGCTCTTGTTTTTTATCCATTCAGCCACTCCATGTCTTTTGGCTTCCATTCACATTCAATGTTATTATTGCTAGATAAGAACTTACTACTGCTATGTTGTTATTTGATTTCTGGTTGTTTTGTGGTTCTCTATTTTTTCCTTCCTTCTTGCCTCCTTTTGTAAAAGTGATTTTCTCTGGTAGTGTGTTTTAATTTCTTGCTTTTTATTTTTTTGTGTATCTGTTGTAGGTTGTTTTGATTTGAGGTTACCACAAGGCTTGCAAAAAGCATTTCATGACCAATTATTTTAAATATATGACAACTCTGCTTACAAAGAAAGAAAGAGAAATCTAACAGAAATTCTACCCTTTAGCTCCATTCCTCTCCCCCTACCTTTTTAACTTTTTATTATTTCCATCCATATCTTTTTAGACTCTCTCTCTCTGAAGAAGTTGTTCCTTTTGATAGGTTTGACTTTTAGTCTTTCTACTCAAGATATAAAGGGTTTATACACTGTAATTACAGCAATAGAGTATTCCGTATTTGTGTTCTTACTGTTACCAGTGAGTTGTGTACCTTCAGAAGATTTCTTATTGTTCTATAATGTCCTTTTTCTTTCAGATTGAAGAACTCCTTTTAGCATTTCCTGTAGGACAGGTCTGGTGTTGATGAAATCCCTCAACTTTTGTTTGTCTGGGAAGGTCTTTATTTCTCTTTCATGTGTGAAGGATATTTTTGCTGGATATAATATCCTAGAGTTAAGGTTTTTTCCTTCAGCACTTTGAATATGCCATGCTACTCTCTTCTGGCCTGTAAGGTTTCCACTGAGAAATCTGCTGCTAGATGTATTGGAGCTCCTTTATATGTTATTATTATTATTTTTTCTTGCTTCCTTTAGAACCTTTTCTTTATCTGTGACCTTTGGGAGCTTGATTATTAAATGCCTTGAATACCTTGTCTGGGTTCAATCTACTTGGTGTTCTATGGCCCTCTTGTACTTGAATATTGATATGTTTCTTTAGGTTTGGAAAGTTCTCTGTTATCATTTCTTTGAATAACCTTTCTATCCCAATCTCCCTCTCTACCTCCTCTTTAAAGCCAATAACTCTTAGATTTGCTTTTCTGAGGCTATTTTCTGGATCTTGTAGGAATGCCTCATGCTTATTTGTTCTTTTTCTTTTTTCTCTTCTGACTATGTATTTTCAAATAGCCTGTAAACCTGTAAGCTCACTAATTCTTTCTTCTGCTTGGTCAAGTCTGCTGTTAAGAGACTCTAATGCATTTCTCAGTTTGTCAATTGAATTCTTAAGCTCTAGAATTTCTGCTTGATTTATTTTTATTATTAATATTTCAATCTCTGTATTCAATTTATCTGATAGGCTTTTGAATTCCTTCTCTGTAATGTCTTGAGGTTCATTGAGCTTCTTCAGGACAGCTATTTTGAATTCTTTGTCTGAAAGGTCACCTATCTCCATCACTCCAGGATTGGTCACTGGTACCTTATTTAGTTCTTTAGGTGAGGTCATGTCTTCCCGGATGTCCTTGGTGCCTGTGGATGTTCACTGATGTCTGGGCATTGAAGAGTTAGGTATTTAGTTTAATTTTCACAGTCTGGACTTGTTTTAACCTATCCCTCTTGAGAAATCTTTCCAGATACTTAAAAGGAATTGAGTGTTGTGGGCTAAGTCTTTGGTTACTGCAGCCTTATCAGCCCCAAACCCAGTAATGCTGTGATTCTTGCAGACTGCCTTGGTGAGCTTGGGTAAGATACTAGAGAATTCTTGGAATTACCAGGCAAAGTCTTTCACTCTCTTTCCTCACTGTTGTGGGCTGCTGGAATTGGGAGAGGAGTGACATGGGCATTCCCTTGTGGCCATGAGCACCAGCTCACACCTGAAGCCAGCCCAGTCTCACCCCAGGGCAGTGGTGACTGTTGCCTGGCTACCTCTGGTGTTTATTCAAGTCCAAGGGCTCTTTAGTCAGCAGGTGGTGAATCCTTCCAGGACTGGTCCTTCCTTCGAGGTAGCATGTTTCCTTCTGGCCTGAGGTGGGTCCAAAAATGTCATCTAGGAACTAAGGCCTGAGCTCAGAGGCCTCAGGAGTCTGCTGGCACTTAATTTTACTGTTGCTGAGCTGGTACCAAAGTTGTAAAACAAAGTCCTCTGAGCTCTTCCTTTTTCTTTCCTCAAGTGAAAGAATTTCACTGAGCCAAGCTGCCCGTAGTTGCGGGAGAGGTGACACAGGCAGTGGCTTGGCCACAGCTGCTGGTGTCTCACTGGGTCGTGTGCACCCCAAGTCCACTGCCTCTGAGGCAGCACAGCCCCAGGAATTGCCCAAAAACTGCAGCCCTTGTGTCCCAACTGCCTTACGAATTTCGTACAAGCCCCAGGCTGCTTTTTGTCTTCCAATGGTGGGGCTAGTAGGAACTTAGGCTTCGGGGCAAAGGAGTTTCTTCTGGCCAGGCTGGTCAAAATGCTCCCTCCATGGGCACTGGCAGAATTTTGCCCTGTGCTGTGTTCCCCTGTTCCCGGGTAAGTTTTAATTCAAAGCCCCACAATCACTTCACTCTCTCCACCCTGGACACACAGATTCTCTCTCCGCTTGGTGTGCTGGTGCAGACACTGTTGGGAGGATGGGCAAGGATGGCATAGTGGGGAACCTGTGGCCTTGGGGCCACATGTAGCCTTCTGAATCCTTGAGTGAGGCCTTTTGACTGAATCCAGACTTTACAGAACAAATCCTAATTGTTCTATGAAATTTGTATTTAGTCAAAGGGCCACACTTGGGGATCTGGAGGGCCACATGTGGCCTTGAGGCTGCAGGTTCCCTACCCATGTGAGGCAATGCAAGATTGTTCTTTCTGCCCTCTTCAGTACCTCTTTCCTTGGTATAGTGTTAAAACCAGGTAGTTTGATCGCTTACCTTATTTTTGATTCTTCTGAAGGTGCTTGCTTGCATGGATAGATGTTGAAATAGGTGCTCATGGGAAGGGATGATTGCTGGATGTTTCTATTTGATCATGTTACTCCACCCCTCACCCCCATACTATTTAAATGTAAAAGCTGAATATCTTTTTCTTATGCCAAAGAAGTATGAAGTATCATATGTGAGGCTCTTCAAACATCAAATATAAAACCCTTTCTCCTAGTGATCACAGTAATGGAAATCTTTGTCTTCTCGTAAACCAGATCATTTCATAAAATGTCATTGGATTTTCTGATTTTCTCTTTTTGAGTTTTAATATGCTTATCTAAGGTCCATTAATATTTCATGAAGTTATGACTCTAAAATTAATGTTTTTATGCTGAAAAATAAATGCATGTATATATACATAGGGATGGAAAAAATAGAAAAGAAAATACAAAATTTTGTATTCTGCCTCAGTTTTTGTAAGTAAAAGTGAGAACTTTCTAATTATGACTGATTAATTAAGCTTCTAGCCAAATTATAGAGATTCTAGAGCTGATAAAAGAAACAAAAGATAAAACATAAGATGCAATAAGATAAAGTTCCTAGAAAATATAGATTAATTTTTAATGTTAGTCATGTCACCTATTATCATATGGCTCAGAGTGCTCCTTGGGTGGTTGGCTGGTAGACTTTATTGCTTTTACAAGGTTAAAAAGGCTGAATTGCTATTCTTCTTGGAAATTGCATATCCCATAGGGAATAATTAAGACTAATAAGTAGCTGGAAGCAGAACCATGAGTCGAGTTAATGCTTCATTCTTTTTTCCCTTCTAGGATACCTTATTTGAAAAGAAGGTAAGCACCACATGCTTTGATTACTATGAATTACTGTAAAAACTTGCATTATCAAATAAGCATTATCATTCACGTTAGAATATTAGGCATGACTGAATAAAAATTCTTAATTCTTTTTAAAATGAGGCATTCTATTTTGGGCGGCTATCTGATTTCTTTTATGCCACCGTATCCACTTCGAGTTGGAAAATTTTTTTAAAAAGCAGGAAATATTTAATGTGATTCTACAGAGTGATTTTAAAATCAATGGTTTTTGCTTAGTTTTGCTTACTTTGATGTGGCTTCCTTTATTCTAAGCACAGCTCTGACACTAGCCACTCATGGGGGTCTTTAACTTTAGGGGATGTTTCTGGTGTTGGCTAGGGTTAGAGAAGTGTTCCTGGCTAAGAGACAGAGATCAGGGTCGCCCCCTGCTGCCTGTTGATTGACTATAAACTCATCTTTTTCCCCGTTGTGAAGGAATGGGAGCCTGATGATGGCAATTAGACCACATGGCAAAAAACGCTGGTCAATATTGGTTGGAGAGGACTTAGCAATAGATGACCATGAGCTTGCTGAGAAGTCCTGTACTGGATATGCATTTCTTTTTTTTTTTTTTTTTTGAGACAGAGTCTCGCTTGTTGACCAGGCTAGAGTGAGTGCCATGGCGTCAGCCTAGCTCACAGCAACCTCAAACTCCTGGGCTCAAGCAATCCTTCTGCCTCAGCCTCCCGAGTAGCTGGGACTACAGGCATGTGCCACCATGCCTGGCTAATTATATACATATATTAGTTGGCCAATTAATTTCTTTCTATTTATAGTAGAGACGGGGTCTTGCTCTTGCTCAGGCTGGTTTCGAACTCCTGACCTCGAGCAATCCGCCCGCCTCAGCCTCCCAGAGTGCTAGGATTACAGGCGTGAGCCACCGCGCCCGGCTTTGGATATGCATTTCTTACTGCAAAGAGTTTGGAACATCTGAACTCTGTTCAATGACCTGCTTATTTGACATCAGGAAATATACAAATATTGTTGCATAAAATAATAGGAACTAGCCAGGTGTGGTATTTCACGCCTGTAATCCTAGCACTTAGGGAGGCTGAAGCAGGAGGATTGCTGGAGGCCAGGAGTTCAAGACCAGTTTGTGCAAGAGCAAGACTCCATCTCTACAAAAATTAGAAAAATTAGCCAGGAATGGTGGCACATACCTGTAGTCCCAGCTAGTAGGGAGGTTGAGGCAGGAGGATCACTTGAGCCCAGGAGTTTGAGGTTGTAGTGAGCTATGTTGATGCCACCACTCTCTAGCCTGGGCAACAGAATGAGACTCTGTCTCAAAAAAAGAAAGAAAGAAAGAAAGAAAGAAAGAAAGAAAGAAAGCAAGCAAGCAAGCAAGCGAGAGACGATAGTGAGAAAGCCTGGGCAACAGAATGAGACTCTGTCTCAAAAAAAGAAAGAAAGAAAGAAAGAAAGAAAGAAAGAAAGAAAGAAAGAAAGAAAGAAAGAAAGAAAGAAAGAAAGAAAGAAAGAAAGAAAGAAAGAAAGAAAGAAAGAAAGAAAAGAAGTAAAGAAGCTAACCCAATCTTGTAGAGCACCATATTTTATTGAATTGTACATGGTCAGATACACCATTATTTTATGTGCCATTAAGAAAGGAAAAAGTCTTACCAATTAAATTATGACACAATGTCTTCTTATCAATTACAATTTTTATTTATATACATATGGAAAGAATTCTTTTAAATATAGATATTTAAATCCTATATCACTTTTGTTTATACATAGAAGGAAATATATAAGCAAAATACATTGGTTATTCCTAAAACTTCTTCACATCTGAATCTCAATCTTTTGAATCACTTTTTGTCTGAGTTGTTGATGTCCTTGTTTTTCCACATAATACTGGCTTCTATGCCAGCAAACGCATTGGTGATGCAGCATTTCTCAAGAGTATTCTGGAATTTTCTTCCATTTCATTCTGTGAGTTTTGAAGTGCATGTGTAGAAAACAACTACCTCCTCATGATTGAACCTGGTTGAGAGCTGTTATAAGACTCACTCTGATTTCGGAGATGTTAAAATTAGGAAAAAATGTGCATTTTAGAATTGATAAAATATGGTATAATTCAAATGTTTTTCTTTGCCAAGTAAAGGAATTTTTAATGTTTGTATATTATTGACTTTTGATGTATTATATAGAAGAAGCAGCAAAAAGTCCACTCAAAATGTTTTTTTTTTCTCCTTTTAACTGGCACCTATACGTTATATAGATATTTTTGATGGGATGTCTGTTTCATTCAACCAGAGCAAAGTCTAAGAATACTTTATTAACTGTCACTAACTAGATCTAAGTTTGCCTAGAATAATTTAATAGAGAGAGCAAAATCTCCATAAAATTGCAAGGTAAAATTTCTTCAAGGGAGTATCTCAGATGGTCATGTACTGAATAAAATTTGACATGTTGTATTTCACTATGTGTTAATATTGTATTTCATCATTGATTCAGTGTGAACGCAAGATCTGTGAATGTGAGAAGGGGGATCCAGGTGACCCAGGGCCTCCTGTGAGTATATTTCTACTTTGAACTTAGGGCTGAGTCAGGAAGTCCTAGCAATGATAAGCTCTACTCACTCTTGAAAGCACTGGAGCTATTTTGCGCTGTCAAAAAGCAATTGTTTGGAAATAGAAGCAAAAATGGAAGTACTATGTCTTTCTTTTATTTCTAAAGGGACACATTCTATCCTTAGAAGTGAGCCTGTGATTTACTGACCTGAACTGAGGGCAGACTTGTTTTAAAATGATGAAGTCGTTCCCATAAAGGACATTTCAGCATCGCTCTTAATATAGTAATTGGGGTGGGAATTTCTCAACAATGAAGTGAAAATACAGAAAAAGAGAATACAGATCATCAATGCTTTAGGCAAAGCTTTAGCCTATTTGAAGCGAGTGACACAAACCTCTCTGGAAGTTAATATTGTCTTCACATGAATCCAGCAGTACAGTAGCAACAGCGTGTGGCCTCATGGAAAAGAAGTTGGTTAGGATGCTTTAGGGCAGTGGACCCCAACTTTTTTGGCACCAGGGACCAGTTTAATAGAGGACTATTTTTCCATGGACTGGGGGCAGGGGGGATGGTTTCGGGATGGTTCAAGCGCATTACATTTATTGCGGAGTCAAACCTCTCTGCAAATGGTGATCTGTATTTGCGGCTGCTCCCCAGTGCTAGCATCACCGCCTCAGCTCCACCTCAGACCATCCGGTGTTAGATTCTCATAAGGAGCGCATAACCTAGATCCTTTGATTGTGCAATTTACAGCAGGGTTTACACTCCTATGAGAATCTAATGATGCAGCTGATCTGACAGGAGGCGGAACGTATGTGGTGATGTGAGTGATGGGGAGTGTCTGTGAATACGGATGCAGCTTCACTCGCTCACCTGATGCTCACCTCCTGCTGAGTGTTCTGATTCCTAACAGGCCACAGGCCAGTACTGGTCAGCAGCCCCAGGGGCTTGGGGACTGGACCGAAGCTTTAGGGGATTAGGGTGAATTCTGTGAAACAGAAGTACCCACTTGGTAAACAAAAATAAATAGCAGGATTTACTATGATGATTCCCTATTTGATAAGATAATCCAAGATGGAGTACTCCCTTTATATTCTGGCTTAATATCTGGTAGGTGCTGTATCCTTCCCTTTTCTGTATCGGGAAAGCATTTGAAATGACATCAAGACCACTGGAGATGCTAACACATCTCATCAGAAAGCATCCATGCTATTCGTTCAATATTCCATTTATTTGTGATTCTAAATCTTATCCTTAAAGAATAGAAGCCCAATAAATATGTTTCACAAAATGCATGAATTAAATGTTTCAGCTAATTCTTGTATTTAGGAGTCGGGAGGGAAACGTGTACTGTGAATGTACTCAGGTCCAAAGCCTACACTTTTCAAATCACTGTACCAATTAGCGGATTAAAGAGTAGGGATGTTTATTTGTCTTTTTGGGGTTTTTTCCCTCTAAAATACAACTGGTAAAAGCTGACTTTGGTTAAAGCAAAGGCTTAACCTTCTCTTTCTACTAAGTTTTAGTTTATACTTGATACACGAAGAGATTGCCAGGGGAAAGGGTATTCAATTATGCTTTAAAATGAACAGTAAGAAAGCTTACAGTTGCTAAGATAGCTGGCAATTTTAGTCACTCAATATTGTCATTTTTAACCAGGATACACCACAGAGCTATGTTATTTAATACTTATTGAGTACCTCCAAAACGAGTTCTCAAAGAGAAGCAAACATTTTGGGGCCTTAGAAATAGGAAAACAAAATGCTTTTCTGGAACAAATTGGAAAACTCCCTTCTTATCTTTTGAGATTGTCCCCTGGAGATCAGAACCTCTTTGGCCAAAGGCAAGGAAGCTGGCCTGGTTCTTTTAAAGGTGACCGAGCGAGGAGAATTGTGGACGTGGTCCGCAGTGAAGAGAGGGCAGGAACAACTCCCATCCTCCTGCCTGTTGCAGTCACTCTTTTAAATTTTTGTATGAGTTTAATTTTGTTTGCAAAGCTGCTGAGAAGTAATTGTTTGGGGAAGAAGTAATTGACAGGAAGAGAGAGACAGTACCCTCTTTTGAGCAAATCCAGAGAATCTGCCAATTCAAGACAGTGCCGTTTTTGTGGTGTAGGAAAGGGAAGAAAAGAATCGAGTCTCTGCTTGGCAGGTGAAGGTTTTACCATATTCATTCTATGGGATGAAGCTGATTAGAAACTATTATGAAGCTGATTAGAAACTATTATAACGTATAGAAAACGAATAGAACATTTGCTTAAAATAATCATTTTTTTTCCTTTGCCTTCAGGGTACACATGGAAATCCAGGTATTAAAGGTGAGCGAGGACAAAAAGGAAACCCGGTAAATGAATAAACAGCTTTTCTTTAAATCAATTTATCTCCTAGATTGAATTAAGGAACAAAAATTTAAGAAATAACGAATATTGTAGTATATAGCAAAAATCTGACAATTTTGATGAATAATATAGGATGTTCACTTCCTACATTATCTATCTTGTTGTGTTAGCTTTCATTCCCAAATTCTGAGGAACATATGAACATTTTAATAGGTTTAGGAAATCCAGGGACATTGAATAAGTACATAAATAATAGTGGCCCAAATTCATCAGGACAATGTTTCATGAACTACTAATATATGTTCCACATCAGATTGGTATTGGCATTTGTGTTTTTTATGGATCTATTTTATAGATAACTGACTTACAATAATAATAGAAAAAACTCCCAGAACTTCTTTAGACATTTCCCCAGTTGTTTTCTTTGTGCATCTACCTAAAAAAATCCTAGATTTTTAAAGAAATAACTTATCTGTTCAGATCATTGTTGGTATTTTACTGTTCCAAGTTCAAGGACAACTGAATGAATCACAAGCAGAGAGATTAGCAGATAAACTATGTGAAAATTGAAGGTAAAACTCTGTATAATAGAAATATATAATTAAAGTAAAGAAGAAGACATATCAGGGACTATTTGCATAAGTAGAGTGGACATTGGGTTAATTTCTATAGTGCATTGAGTTAATTTCTATGGTATATAAAAACCTTATCAAATTGTTGAGAAAATATCAAGCCTCTAACAATAAAATGGGCAAATGACACAAACTATTTTCAAGATATGAAATAAAACTGGTAAAGAAAAAAATAGAAAAGCATTTAATTTGATTAGGTAATGAAAGAAATTTAAATTGAGACGATGAGGTACCCTTTAATACTAATTATTTACATTTTAAAAACTTTGGAATCCAGAGGATTTTTTGTTTTTTGGAAGCAGTTTTCTAGTTCACATAGTTATTTTGTGTGTGTTTCAAACTTTAAAAAACATTTCTTTCCTTAAAGCGATTATGCAGCAATACTAAAATAACTAGTGACAGCAGTGTGATGGTGAAACTGGTTTGCTCTTCATTATAAAGGTAACTTGACACAGACATTTTGGAAAGCAATTAGGCAATACATAGGAGGCATTCAAATACTTAAACATTTAACACCACTCTATTCCTGAGAATATTTTTTGAGAGGTAATGAAAAATATAATAAGTTATATACATAAAAGTATTTTGGCAATTGCCTGCTTGTCAGGGAAAGGGAATGTATAGCATCTTTGGCTAGCTTTACAACACACACACTTACACACAAACAAAAACACCCTGTACTCACTTATCTTATATGGGTCCAAACTGTTGCCATCATGTCCTCTTTTCTTGTTGTGTTAAATACCTAAGTGTATGTTCCCATTTCATCTATTTGGTTTGTGATTTTCTGCTACATAATATATTTTCCTAAGTCTGGCTAAAAGCAAGCAATTACTCTTCAGGACATTTTGGAAAACATTCCAAAGCCCCATGGAGAATAGCCAGAGTGGCCAGCCCCCCAGTGAGAACAATGCCGCATTTGAGAGTAACTGCGGTGTTGTTGAACCGGGATGTGGTGTAAGCGATGAAAGTGTACCTGGATTCTGCATCCTACACATCTGGCTTCACTCCAAAGGGCAAAGTTTATCTGAGCTATTTTCTTTCCTAGATTGCATGGAGAAAATGTCAATGGTAAAGACTAAAGATTTTTCCTAATTGAGTTAACCTATTAATATAGGACTTCTGAATAATGCATTTTATTGAGCTATCAGTCACTCTGCAGGGCTGTGGAATTTTGACTGAGCTTTTTGTTTGTCACAGGGTGATGCTCAAAAAGGAGAAACTGGAGAAAGAGGTCCAGGGGTATGTACACAACTGGAATGCCTTCCTAAGAAAGGGATCCCAGGATGCTATAATTCTGCGATTGACCGTTTTGACCCCTGTGGTGCAAGTGCAAAAGTGATTTCTGTCTACCTGTGCTCTTGATGGCTCAGGCAGGCAATCAGACAGATATGATCTTAGAAGTGGAAATGTGGGGAGAAAATGCTTTGCTCAACAGGAGTGAAAATGAGACCAGGACTGTTCAACCATATGACATTCCCTAATGCTTAATTTGGCATTTGTGAAAGGCTCAGATGAGAAAAGTGTTTTGCTTTATTTCTTATCTCTTTTCATAATAAAGAATAAGAATTTCAGGAGCATAAGAATTATATAGTCTAAACTATGCTGTTGTCAATACAATTGTGTAGACAAAAGTCATCATTCTAGTTGATTTCTTATCCCCAAAATTAGAAGATAGCAGATGTTGCATGAGAATAATTACAGTATATATCTTTTTTTGCATTTTTTCCTGGGCATTGCAGTAAGTGTAGCAAATAGCAGAGACATGCATAGTGAATAAAAAGGAGGTTGTGTTAGTGTTGTAACTCTCTGCTTGTCCCCTTGGATGCAAGCCCTGGACTCAGACCCAGAGATTTAAAAAATGGTTTTTTCGGTGTTTTTAATCCATTTTTTATTCCATTTTAATTTAATTTAATCCATTTTAATCCATTTTTTCATAAAGAAAAAAATATGATAGAAAATTTGATAATGTCCAAAGAAATTCATACAGAAATTTGTGTTATTCGTTTAGGAAACATTTCTTAGATATCTTTTCCATATAAAGTATACTAATGTGTGAAAATAAAACTAAGACACAGCACTTATATTTTTAAAAAGTTTATTATCTTATAGGAAAGGAAAGATATTCAAAATAGCTGTAATATAAGGCAGAATGTCAAAATATTGTAAAAATGACATGAACAAGGTATTGTACGCATTCAGAGAAGACTGGAGCCATAGGGATAGGTTTTATGGGATGAATCCTGAAGAAGATAGAGGATTGCGACAGGCAAGGAAGGAGCAAGAAGGTGGAAAGGGGCAAGTGTTCCAGGTGGAGAGGAACGCCATGAGCAGCGGCCAGAGTAAAGGCAGTGGGTTGGGCAATGGTGAGGTGAGGTACCTGAAGGGCACAGACACAGCTTGAAGGGAGGGTTTGGGTCAGAGTGGATGCTCAATACTGGCTGCAAAGTCTGGGTTTTGCTAGGTGACGGGAAGCCCCCGAAATTTTAGATAAGATTTATGGCCCAAGAGCTGTGTATTGGGAAGATTAATATGGCAAGGCTCTAAAAGCAAATTTGAAGTGAGAACAAGAAGGAACGGGCACTTAGAAGGTTTGTTGCTACAGCCGATAGGAGAGGTAGCAGGGACATTGGCTAGATCTGCTCTGGCCAGTACGATAGCCACTAGCCATATATGGCTCCTGAGCCCTTGAAACATGCTAGACCAAATTGAGGTGTCCTGTAGGAGTTAGATACACAATGAATTTTGAAGATGTAGTATAAGAAAAAGATGTATAGTCTTATCGATAATTTTCTATATTGATTAAATTTTGAAATGACAATATTTTGAACCTATTAGGATAGATAAAATATATTTATTAGAATTAATTTTACCTGTTTATTTTGGTTTTTTTTAAATGTAGCTACTAGAACATTTAAAGTCACATGTGTGGCTCACGCTATATTGGACAGCATTGGGCTACAGTGGTAACAACATAGAAAGGAGGAGAATGTTGTGAGAGTCCACGACGGGGTGGAAATGATAATGTGTGAACTCTAATTCATAAAGTCAAAAGTACTGAGCACTCTTTTAGCTGGAGATACAGGGGTGAGCAAAACAGAGAGTCCCAGTCTCATGAAGTGTTCTGGGGTGGGGGTTGGGAATCAATAGGCAAACAGATAAAAAGATATAATTTCTGCCAGTGAGAAGGGTTATGAAAAAATAAAACAAAGGAATGAGGGTGTTCTAGGCAGAAGAAGCAGCAAGTATAATACAAAGGCCTGAGGTGGGAGCAAGGTTGCCAGGCTCAAGAAACGGGAAGAAAGACAGAATCTGTTAGTGAAGAGTGACAGGAGACCAGACCATAGAGGCAGGCAGGGGCTGGGTCGCTGAGAATCCTGTAGGCCAGTGGAGTGGAATTCACCCTAAGTACAGTGGGAAGCTGTCGGAGAATGTTAAACAGGTTGTATTAAAGGGATGTAATGGGTAAGAGAAGGAGAGAGAAAACTAAGTTTATAAAATTTGGGGCTGGGCACGGTGGCTCACGCCTGTAATCCTAGCACTCTGGGAGGCTGAGGCGGGAGGATCACTCAAGGTCAGGAGTTCGAAACCAGCCTAAGCAAGAGCGAGACCTCGTCTCTATTAAAAATAGAAATAAATTAATTGCCCAACTAAAAAAAATATATATAGAAAAATAAAATTAGCCAGGCATGGTGGCGCATGCCTGTAGTCCCAGCTACTCAGGAGGCTGAGGCAATAGGATTGCCTGAGCCCAGGAGTTTGAGGTTGCTGTGAGCTAGGCTGATGCCATGGCACTCTAGCCCGGGCAACAGAGTGAGACTCAACTAAAAAAAAAAAAAATTTTTTTTTGATTCTATGTGATTTGAAGTGTATCATTACTTGAAATAGAAAAGTCAAAAACAAATTTGTCAGAGACTGCTGAGTGCAACTTTGGATATTTTAGATTTGAATATTTTAAAACTGATCATTAAGATCCTCTTAAAGGAAGAAAGAAGAAGAAAATGAGCTGATACAGCAACCAAACAATAAATTAACCAAGGATTTCAGAACAAAAACCAGGAAAAAAGAATATACTACTGAGATGTGCACCGTCTGGGGGTGGTCATGCTTGAAGCTCAGAGTTGTGGGGGCAGGGGGGACAAGGGCAATATATACAACCTTAAAATTTGTACCCCCATAATATGCTGAAATAAAAAAAAAAGTAATATTCCTTTATTTTTGTAAAGCCACATTGGCTCCTTCCAAAATACAATCTTAAATCTTTTAACATAAAATAATGACAGAATTTTAAATAAGGTTGTGTGTTATAAGGAGTTGAGGGTGCCCCAAGATCCCTGAGATTAGAAATTCAGGCTTTTTTTTTTTTTTTTTTTAGCATTACAAACATGAATTGTTTTAATAGAGAATCCCAATTTAATTGTCTATAATATGGTCTTTAATTTTAAGCATAATTCTTAAAATTAGACCATTTATGTGAACACATATTTCTCAATTGGGTGAAATTGAGGTGTAACAATATTTTTGAATAATTGTACCTTTATCTTCTACTCCTCAGTGGCCACTCATTTGGAGAGAAGTGTTATTTCCTTCATGAAGTTTCCTTTTGTGAAAAGGTCACACAGAACGAAATTTTGTAGTCTGACTCACATGTAACTGCAATAAAAACTTGATTATTCCACAGATTTCTCAAGCACATTTTAAATATTTCTCCCAATTCTATTTCCATGCTTGAAAAATAAAGTTGTATGAAAAAGACAAGAAATGACATTTGAAAAAGACTCGCTGTTTAGGGCTGGTAATTTCCCAGTCCATTTAGTATTTTATTGTTGTACTTAAAGAGCTTATGGGCAGTGACAGTGGGGGAAATGGTGCAAGATTCCCAAGAGCCACACAGAAGACAGCAGAAGCACTTGCCCCTTCTTTAGCATGAGATAAAAGACAGTAACTTAAAGGTCACGTTTTCATTAGGGTTTGATAAAGGAACCATTCACTTCCTTGATGTTATGTATTCTAGCCTGAATTTGAAAGGATACAAATATTTACACACATTTTAAAGGCCATTATCTCAACTCATTTTCAAAGTCAATTTCTCTAAGAGTCTCTGTGAAACATTCTCAACTGTAATAGTTCAGAGTTTAAAAGTCAATATGACAATTTTGAAAGGACCATTATAGGTCATCACTTTAACAATGACTTTCAGTGTACACTATCTCCTTCAGCTTTGGGCCAAAGGGTAAGAAATTGAGTTTGAAAAAATACCTGAAACTGAGGATAGAATGTAATGTAGAGAAAAATAGGTTCTTTTCTTCTCCTTAGTAAATGTACATTCCTCAAGTGCAAAGAGAAGTGAAATAGCTTACATTTATATGGCCTTATTTTCCAAGACTGTATAGATACATGTGTTTTTGTTATACCTTGTAAGTGAAAAACATCTAATACTTACTCTAACTCTGCCTTATAATATCATATTTTACCTTTTCTTTTCTCTTTTAATTAGGGCATTCCTGGGTATAAGGGTGACAAGGTAAGTTGGCAACAACAAATAGATAGATCAGAATTTCAGAAGGAAAAATAGAAATATAAGCGTATTTATATATTTAATAAAAGTTATTTTCTTTTGTTTTAATGAGTCTGGATTCCCTCATTCTTATGCATACTCTTGACTCTGTTAACATGGAATAATAATAGAAATTAAGATATGGGTGTGTGTTGTTAGGAGTAGAGAGCATCCTAGATTCCTGAGATTAGAATCCAGCCTCCTCAGCTTTGCAAACATGAATTCTCTTAATAGAGAACCCCAATTTAACAGCTATGCAGCACAAGTATCCAGATTAAAAGTTCCGCCATGCAAACATAGAGATGCAGCGATACTGCAAGTAGGTGCTTAACTTCCTAAGGAAACCTAGACAGCAAACCCTCTCCCAGGAGAAAGAGGATTTATTATGTCTTGGGTAAGCAGTAAAGAACCACTGACTTCATTGAATCAGGCATCTAGGTACAGCTTGCAGGGGGTGTAAACAAGCAAACAAGCAAACAAATGGTACAGGTTGGTAGATGATCTTATGTGTATTTGCAAATTGTAAGTTAGGAAATCAAACTGCTTCAGAAGAAATTAACAAGTTGGACTGGGCCTTAAGAACCTCCAAGAGTGCACAACTGTTCATTGATAAGTCTGTCCCATAGTTCTCTCTAGTATTAGATTTTCGATCTGAAATCAGAACATGTGCCTATCATCCATACAGGGGCTATGACCCTCAGGTCTGTACAACAGGCCTGAACTTTAGAGGGTCTGGCTTTGGGTCTCCCTGGCTTCCCCACTCCCCATGGAGCCAGAGTCCGCAGGAGGTCTGTGCTCCCTTCTAGCTCATGCTTTGGGTAACCAAGACCTGGGAAGGCCCTGCACAATGGCCTGAGCCTGCTTGGTGGGCATATACAAACTTCTTTCCCATAGCCATCTTTTCCCCAGGCTGGAGGGGGAACCAAAGGGTTTGTGTGGGAAGAAGAGGTCATTAGGGAGCTTTGTTGTGTGGCCTGGGGCATCTTCATGTGTGTGCTGCTCTTGCTGTGGAGGACGCTAGAGGTGGGGAGTAAAGAGGGTGCCAGGCTGCAGGCTGTAGGTTGTAGGCATGGGGCTGTATCCGGCATGGACTGCTGAGGAATTCCAAAATCCTTTAATTCTTTATTCCTTTGAAGGTATATTTGTCAAGAAAGGAAGGTAGAACATTATTGGTTTCATTTATAACTTTCAACTATTTAGACACATTGTATGTGGGTTTCTGCTTGCACTTTTGCCCTGGGCCTTGCAAATATTAGGGGTGAACCTATACACGCCAATAAATACATCCCAATCACTGAAAATGTTAGACCTAAAAGGGGAAGAGTGTAAGAAATCTCGTGATTCTGGTCTTAGCAGCCTTCAGAGTTTGGGCAACTCAATGTCTTGGAATGTCTGGTTTTTCATCTGGATAGAACTAGATTAGTGCAGGCCTGTCTAATTTACAGGAGGGTTGGAGAATGAAGTGGAATAATGGGTGTGACAATGTATTCTAAAACGTTTGCCTGTCTATGAATTGAAGGCATTATTATAAAGAGGCAAGGGACAAATATTAATATGGGAAAGCTAAACAATTTTCATGATTATAAAATTATCCTCTGTTATAGTTAAGGACAATTATGGGTAGCTCCTCTGCCCCATCTTGATTTATACAATGGGCCAGTTATCAACACCAGGAAGTTTTATATATACATTTTTTTAAAAAAGATTCATTTAAACTTCAGGAGAATTATAGATTCACTGTAGGAGTTCTCACTTGGAAAATACAAGCTGTCAGAGCAAAATGATCCTGAACCATCGACATTTAAATCAGAATTTCACCAGGAGCAGCAGCCTCAGAAATCAGAGGCTGGGAATAGAGCTAATCTGTTCATAGCTTTCTGAAGCACTTGCTCTCTGCAACTACATAATTGTGGCCATTCCACAGGGATTAATGAGCCCCCAGAAAGGAAAATGCCTTTGCAGAGGCAAATAACAAGAGTACAATATTTTCATTGATAGAAATCTGCCCCCAAAACAAATGCTGTTCCTCAGGACCCTATAGCTAACAAATCTGTCTGGACAAATGGAATGTGAATTCTGGCCAAAAGAATTTTAGAGTGTATTTATGGTACTTTTCTGTTTTATATTTTGCTGCTTGACTCATTTTATTCCCATCCAACATTATTAAATTAATTGCTTTCTAATTGATTCTTCAAGAGTGATTTTCCATTTGCATTCAGAAATAAATGTCAACTTGTTCTAAGTGATAGCTCAGTTTTTCCTGGGTCAGTTTGACTCACAAAGGGATGTGGAGAGAGAACAAATTGCTTTTGAACAGAGGCATAGCTGGCTCTAAGAATTGAACCTCCCTCCTTCCTGCTCTGGATCCAGCTACAGCCCAGGCAGTACCCTAGAGAGAAGTGCCAGGTTAATAGAAAGTAACTTGCAGCCCATGACAGTGTGCCTTGTTCAGCTATGGGTGACTGATAAGAACGTGGACTTGGGAGCTTAACAGACTCAAGCTTGTGGTCATGGACAAGCTACGTAATTTCTCTGAGGTTCATTTTGCTTATGTATAGGTGAATATATGTATATATATATATTTTGTACACACACATATCTACCTTATAAGGGTGTTATTAGCTCAAAGGGATTAAAAATAATGGAAAGGGTCTGGCACACACCTTGTCTACATAATTGATGGTTAGAATGATGGTTTCCCTCAGAGCAATGCTATTCAAAAAGTATGGTCTGCAAGCTGGCTGGCAGTCTAGGAACTGTTTGTTGCTATTCTGCAACAACATGAAGCTTGCACCAACATATAAATCCACCATATTACTATGTACGCTGTTAAGATTTAAGATTACTGTATACACTGCAAGATTTCCTTGACAAAGGAAGCAATGCATTGATTTACATTCTAGTGCAATTTCCTTCTGTCATCGGGTAGTGGCACTTGGAGCAGCATGTCCTAGAGCAGCACACAGGTAATGAAGCAGCAGACGAAGCAGCAAAGAGCATGGGGAGGGTCTGGACTGAGAGTCACTGGCTAGCGGGGACATTTCAGCAGATCATTTAACCTCTCCAATTCTGCTTTCTTATCTTGAAAACAAGAATTGATTTGAAGCTTACAATAAATATATATACATATAAGCACTTTGAAAATTCTAAAGTGCTTTATAAACAAGAGATGATATTGTTATGATTATGAAACTTCAGTCATTTTTCTAATTGGCTGTTACTCTTTAGTTCTAATTATTAGAAGTCTTAAAAATCTGATATAATGGATTAATATTCAGAGATCCTAATTCTCATTCTACTTGAGCAACCTAATTAACCTTTTAAAAATGCTTATTTTTATTAAAAAAATTAATTGGCAAATAAATGTACATATTTGTCGTATACACATATACACACATATGCACATGATGTTTTGATATATGTACACATTGTTAGGGTTAGGGTTATGGCTAACTTGAGCATTACCTCACACATATCATTTTTTGTGGTGAGGACACATTTTCTCTTAGCGATATTCAAGAATACAAGGCATTGTTATTAACTATATTCATCACATTGTACAATAGAGCTCTTGAACTTACTGCTCCTATCTAACTGAAATTTTGTATTCATTGACAAACATCTCCCCACATGCCCACCTGCCACATACCCTTGGTAATCACTGTGCTATTCTCTTATTGTCTGAATTCAGCATCTTTAGATTTCACCTATCAGTAAGATCATGCAGTATTTGTATTTCTGTGCCTTGCTTATTTCACTTACCATATGTCCTCTGAGTTAATCCGTACTGTCACAAATGAAAGGATTTCCTTCTTAAAGCCTGAATAGTCTTACACTGTGTATATGCACACCACATTTTCTCTGCTTAACCTTCTTGAATCACAAATTTTCAGTCTGTAAAATTGGGTTCATGCCTCAGTTAATGTCAGATTAACTGATAAAATGTCTATAAAATATCATGAATGCATTCCAAAGCATAACTCAAATGTTAGTTTTTTTTCAGTAATGTTCTAGGGAAGACAGGAAAGGAGAGTGTGGTAATGAAAAATACAGGGCATGCTTGCCACCAAGCTCTGCTCTCTCTCCCAGCAGACCTTGCAACTCCTGATGGCACCCTTCCCCATCAACTCATGGCACAGTCTTGTCTCAGAACTTTTCTCTCACAGCTCCCTAGGCAAACCCTGCTAGCTGATCAAGGTTGGGAGTCAGGCTGGAGTATGATGTTGTTGAAAAAAACAGGGACTCTGAGTTAGAGTTGACCTGGGTTCAGACTCTGATTTTTCTACTTAACTAGCTATATGATCAAGGGAAGTTATCTTGTTGGGTTTAAACTTTCTTGACCATAAAATAAAAATGGTAAAACTGATCTCATTGGGCCATAATGTGGATTCAACTAAATAATGTATGCAAAGGGCATCTAATATCTGGTAGATGGTAGATTCCTTTCCTTCTAATTTTATCTGTTTCTCAAAAATGTCAAACCTTATTAAGTGGTAGTACTGATTTGATCCTGTCAAGTTAAGGAAGACTCATGGATAAGAATTTTCAATATCCATGTAACTCACAGTATTGAGGATAAAATTGTGTAAAACCAGAGTGATTCTGCTGTGAATCTTAAAAAAAAAACAACTAAAAAACCACCCAAATCTTAACATTGAATGACTGCAAATGTTCTCTTATTTATTTCATTTATTTATTTTTTAGGGTGAACGCGGGGAATGTGGTAAACCAGGAATAAAAGGTGACAAAGTAAGGAACCTGTTTTTAAAATGCTAACAGCTGTGATTCCTTTGGGGCTAAGTTTCCTTAAGGGAAAATTCCTGGGCTGAATTATGTTGATCTCACTACTAGAGTTGAAGTCAATGACTCAGTTTTCACATCTGTAAAACATGAACAAAGTGATACCTAACATAGTTAATGGAGCCTCCAAATGTCTTTCTTATGGACCATTAAGACTGTCTTGTGACACCCTAACCTTTGGGGCCATGCCTACTGAATGTTATTGTGAAAAGGGTAATTTAACCAGCAAAGTCAATTCAAGCTCCAGTTGGGTCAGGGTAGAATTGCTTTCTAGATGTAAACACTGAGAATAGGCACTTTCCCAAAGAGAGTGAGGAACTTCATGAAATAAATTAGTGAAATAGTTATAAACAATGTGGAACAACTAGACATATTAATAGATAGGAGTTTGGAATTTTGAAAATGCATCAAGACACAGACAATTGGATAGGTATGTATTTTTAGTTAAAAAGTAAATATGGATAAAGTAATTAAACCGGAAACAATATTAAGTACATTAAAGGGTTCCTTACAGTGGACCCCAACCTATTTGACACCAGGGATTGGTTTCATGGAAGACAATTTTTCCATGGACCCAGGGGATAGAGGATGGTTTTGGGATGATTCAAGCACATTACATTTTTTTCTTCAGCCAAACCTCTCTGCTAATAATAATTTGTATTTGCAGCCACTCCCCAGCACTAGCATCACCACCTAAGCTCCGCCTCAGATCATGAGGCATTAGATTCTCATAAGGAGCGAGCAACCTACATACCCTACATACGCAGTTTACAGTAGGGTTTGTGCTCCTATGAGAATCTATTGCTGCTGTTGATCTGTCAGGAGATGGAGCTCAGGTAGTGATGTGAGCGATTGGGAGCAGCTGTAAATACAGATGAAGCTTCACTTGCTTGCCAGCTACTCCCTTCCTGCTGTGTGCACGGGGTTCCTAACAACCCACAGATCAGTACCTGGTCAGTACCTGGTCTGTGGCCCGGGGGTTGGGGAATACAGCCTTAACAGAACAAAAATATATAGAAAGTACATCTGAAACATTTTATGTTAAAGTGCCCCAAAATGTACAGAGTAAAAATAGTTTTCATTATAGTTAAAACAATTAACAGCAAGCCGTCAAGGTATCATAAACTTTTTCAATGAGTATATTACAATTACGGGGAGGGAGTCAACAAGAGAAAATGAAGGAGAAGGTTTAAAGAAGAGGTTAGATAATAACACTGGCTCATGGAACTAAACACTTTAAATAGCTTGAGATTTTTCTGAAAGCTTTTGACTGTAGAGTTAAAGGTCAGGCGTTTTGCAATATGTAGGCTCAGTAATTATCTCTGGGCAAAACCAAAAGAGTGATAACGAATAGGTTCTTCCTGGAGGATAGTTGAAAATGGGAGATGGACATGGGTACTTGGAAATAGAGAAGAAGGGGCACATAGTGAGTAGAACAGAAATGAAAGTCAAACAATATCTCGGAAAACTATATGAAATAAAAATGGTTGACAATTAGTCTCATATTTCATTGACTAAGATGCCAGGGGTACGAAGTGTCCCATTATTTTCTGTGCCCAAAAGGAAGAAAGAAAAACATGCTGCTAATTATAAATAGAAGATGCAACTGATTATAAGACATACTCCAATGTCAGAGATGTACAAATGTGAAAAAAATGTCTCTTATAGTCAATGAAATAAAGTGTTCTTGACGCAGAGCTCACACAAGTTTATAACAAAGCCACCTGAACAGTGTGAAGAGACACAAAAGGGAAAATATATTAATAGATGGCTAATAAATGAGAAAAATATCCAAACACACTAGTAATTAGATAAGTGAAATTAAGACATTAAAATATTATCTCATAAATCAAATTAGCAAACAGTGAAGTAACATATAATAATCATTGTTGATTGGGATTCCATAAGATGAAGATACACTCGCTCATACTCAGATGGTGGGAACAGACAACAAACTTTATGGAGGAAATTTCTCTCTTTATTTCCATGTACAGCATGAGAGAAAAGGGAGAGCCAGAGAGAGACTTGAATGGGCTTACAGTCTCAGCTAGAGTCTTCTAGGAAGCTATCTTTAGGAATGAATCAGAAGTTGGACAAAGATTCATACACAAAGATGTTCATTATAATTTCACTTAAAATAGCAATCATCAAAAATACTTAAAGGTCAAAACTATGGAAATGAGTAAATTATTATAGGTCCTTATTCTTGAATAATACTCTGTTTACTACGAGTTATTAATGACATGGCAAAATATTTTTTAAACAGTGTGAGGCCAAATAGGTAAGACACAAAATTGGATATACACTCTGATAAAATTATTTGAAGAAAAATCTATTGGGA
Organism: Microcebus murinus; assembly: GCF_040939455.1. Classification (NCBI taxonomy): domain Eukaryota; kingdom Metazoa; phylum Chordata; class Mammalia; order Primates; family Cheirogaleidae; genus Microcebus; species Microcebus murinus. The sequence goes on from NC_134112.1 coordinate 41,863,658, forward strand.
TTAAAATTGAATGAAAACATGCCTAAAATGTTAACAGCATTTGCCTCTTTGTGATTTTTTAAAAATTGTTTTTTTTTGCATTTTTCTATAATTATAAAAGTATGTTTATTTTTAACAAGTAATACTTTGATAAGCAAAAAATGTGGAAATTTGGGGAAAGAGAAATTAGGCTATGTTATACTCTCGTAAAAATAAATTTTAAAGGGTTTCCTACCTGCAGAACATATTGAAATACTTTCTACTAGAAGAATGTTGAGAATAAACAGTATTTTGTCAAGTTCCATGTCTGGAAGATGGGCAAAAAAGTGACCTAGGTGTCATGGAAATGCACTAAATTGTTAATTTAATGGACATTGCCCTCTTGGATGAAACATATTCCACTAATTTTATTGCCTTTTAGGTAATCTTCTGAAGAATTCCTTTACTATAACCAAAATATCAATATATAGGCCTGAGACTTACATCTAAAATTGTATTTTCATGATTGACTTCCCAGTTGGCTTGTCAATTAAAATAATTTCAATTTGTTGTCTTTGATGTTTAGATAACCAGGGAAGATTAGTCATTACCCAGAACACATTCCCTCCCCTCCCACCTGAAATCATTTTACTGTGAAGATGGATATTTAGGGAGACTTACTGATTTTATTCCACAGGGATCCCCAGGGCCATATGGACCAAAGGGACCCAGAGGACTTCAGGTAAGCAGGTTAAAACCAAATCTAAGTCTGGATTAGAATTGCCTAGGGAACTTTTAAAAACCCGTTTGCTCACTTGCACCCTCTACCAGTTAAATCAGAATGGCTGGGGATTGGGGCAAGGCATTAATGTTTTTAAAGATCTCCAGGTGATGCTAATATGCAACAAACTTTGGAAACCGCTTCCCTAATGTTTTGATTAACTAACTCAGGCTCCCTAAAGATAGGTATCGATAGGCAAGTCTTCTTAGTGAGTGGCTAAGGGGATGAAGTTAAAAATATTAGAGTGTGGGAAGGTGAAGAAAGACAAAGTAGTTAAAAGTAGGATGTAATTATTTTTCCATGGCTACTATAATATAGTTGGAAAAACTATGCATTTTATGTAAATTACAGTATTTGTATTGTTCCATCATGACAAGTAGTTAATGCTCTAGAATATGAACTGATTTTTCTAAGGCATTTATTTAAGTTAGACATTCTATGGATTTCAGAAAAAAATTTGGATCGTTTTTTTCAGTCTAGGGACTTGTCTCTTCTGAGACATATTGGGAGTATATGTGAACAGTTAATTTCAGCATTTCAAAAGTCTATTAAAATTATACTTTTACCCAGGATTTCCTAGATAGTATCTAGTTAACCATCTACTTCTTTGTCTTCATCTGGCATTGTCAGAGCAAAGCTGTAACTCTGGTTATCACATGGTCGTTGGAAGCTCTGACTTTATATATATGCTTTAGATATTTAAAAAATGTTTAATAGGCAAGAGCCTTCAAAAACGGAGTCCACCGGGCATGGTGGCGCATGCCTGTAGTCCCAGCTACTCGGGAGGCTGAGGCAGGAGGATTGCTTGAGCCCAGGAGTTTGAGGTTGCTGTGAGCTAGGCTGACACCACGGCACTCACTCTAGCCTGGACAACAAAGCGAGACTCTGTCTCAAAAAACAACAACAACAACAAAAAAACGGAGTCCAGTACAGGAATTAGATTGGAAACACAGGTTCAGAAAACAAATATCTCATTAATAAAGTGCTATTTTAAAAGCTACTTGTTTGACTCAAGAAATTTTATCTTATCCCATTTCCCAATTGAATGTATTCTCAATTTAGCTGAGTTGTATAGTCTGACTTCTAACTCTACGATCTCTAGGGGCCCTAAAAAATGATTCATTCCTGGTTGATCTTTTGTATACAGAACTAATTCTTGGTTTTTCATCTTGGCGCAGGGCATTAGTGGACCTCCAGGGGATCCAGGCCCTAAGGGATTTCAAGGCAATAAGGTAATCTTACTCTTTGGTTAAGACAGGCAAAGTGTCTTTCTCTAGTGCTCTATGTAATGCATGTTTCATTAGGTAGAAGTCAAACGACTCTTTAAGGAAGTACCTCTGGAAATGCATAATTACCTGCAGGTGTATACACAAAATCAAGTACATGCAGAAAGTCAGTGACATTTATTATTTATTATTCAAAGGGGGCATTATTAAATATTAGTTATTATCTGGAATCTTTGCTGTTTCCTTCTTACTCCTCATGATTAGTCATTTTATGGCTCACTAGAAACTGAAAAGCAGTGACATGTAACACAATTCAAACAACTCAGTTTCCCACATATAATGCCAATGCGATATACAGTTTATAAGAGAAGGGAATTTATAATTGTTATACCAACAGAAAAATCAAGCTTTTTTTTTTATTACAGGGAAATCTCAACTATCAGTACTCTAGGTGTCGTATCATTCCACAGATAACCAGCCAAAATAAGTAGGGGCTAAACAAGAGCTAAATACTAGAATCAAAAGATGCTGGTAAGAGAGACCTTATGAAAGACCTGGTTATCAGGCTCCCTTTTCTAATGAGGGTGGCCATTAGTTTGCTAAAAGCAAGCTTTTTATTAATAGCTCCTTTTAACTCTTCTCAGTGCTTAGTAAATTTCATGGATATAGTAAATATCTAATAGTGACTGGAATTGTATGGAATTTGTGGCAGTAATAACAGCAGAAGCTGCTGTCCCCAATTGACCTTAGATAAAGTCAAGTCTTTTAAGGGTGATGTTAAATTTGAGTTGTAGGGAGCAGATGAGAAAGAGGCAAGGGAGTGACAAGTATAGTATTTTTAATGAGATAATGACAGCAGTGTGATTTACTAGGACACTTTTACTTGGCAAATTAAAATAGAATGGGCTTCTCAGCGGGAGTGTGCTTAAGCTTCATCTGGGGCAATTGTCTTTCCCAGTCCTTTCCTGTGATTAATCCTCTCTGGGGTAAAGAAGTGGCTTTGTTGAATACTGAGTAGAAATTTTCATAAAATTGTGTTGGCTATAGGTAAAATCCTGGAGCAAGAAAAATAATATATTTTGATAGTTCACACAATATTTCTAGAATGCTTTGGCTACCTACTATAATATTTTTACCTGTTTGTGAAAAAGAGGGTTAAGATCAAACAACAGAGCTGGGGTTTGATGGTGGAGGACAGGTCCATAAAAAGGTGCCATCATTCTATATGTCTAATAGATTTACCACTTTTTTTTAAACAAATAAATTTATTTCAACAACATTTAGCTTTTAATTCCAAAAATCCATTAATTTTTAATAAAAATGAAGTTATTTTTTGGGGGGTGGTTATAATTTTTCTGACATAATAGCACTTTGTGGTTGACTTTTACAACATAATCATAAAAAGAGTAATTTTCACAAAAGTATTTGAGAACTTCAGCAATTTCCAAAGGGCCTCTCTTTAAAAATTTTTTAAATGAAAAAAATGACAGTTTTACAAAACTATAAAATATATACGACATAAAATTACCACTTAAGTTTCAATCACAAAGTTCACTGCTAAGTAAACATGCAAGTTTATTGCCAATTGAAAATATGTCAATTTCTAGAGAATGCTGATAATTGTTGGGAGGCTACACAGTGGGGGTGAGCTTCCCTTTCTCCCTCTAGTTGTATTTCTATTTAAGGTTACAAATTCAGTAGTTTCTCAACTTTTATTTTGAGACTATTAGTAACTTCTATGTAATTTCTACTACTCTTTGGATCCATTAGAGATCCATGTCACATTGATCATTAGCTAATTTTTTTGATTTTATACATTTATTAGTTTATAATCTTAAAAGTCAGGTTTCAGGGAATGATTTTGCCTCCCAGAATGTACTGTACTTCTAAATTTTGAAGATGTAATAAACTATTTTGTTCCTCAATCTGGAAATAATGTTATATTTTATATTGACTTATTTCTTTTCATCCATTACCATTTTATTACAAAACGTTTTAAAGAAAATACTATTGTAATTTGTGCAAAAAAAAAAGACCTCTAAAATTCAGTAATTCTATATTCTCTAATGGGCACAGGAGGATTATTTATTTTGAAACTTCTATAATAACAGCTAACATTTATTTGTTGCATATTTACTATGTACGGGTACAGTTTTAAATATTCATTTAACACAAATACCACCTTTTGAAGCATGGTCTGTTCTTATACCCACTATCCAGATTAGCCTACTGAGGCACAAAGAGTTTAAGTAATGGGCCCAAGTCTACAGAGTTAGAAAGGGACAGAGCCAGGATTCAAGTCCAGAAGTCTGATCATAACTACCATATCATATTTATCCCCTCAGGAAAACATGTCAAATTTCCTGAATATTTGGCCTGAGATAAATACATTTTTTTGGATAGTATGGAAGTTCCGTCTGTCTTCCTTTATAGTAGACTTTGGCTGGGAACAATGTTTTATTGAAAGGTGCATTTCTACTTGGTTATAATGTTCATCTGAAGGTACAGGGAAAGAAGAAATGGAATCACTTGGGGAAAAGAAAACAATAATGCTAACTGTGCATTTTCAAATGTTATATCTCTTATGAGACCTTAAAATAGAAACCTTCAGACTTATAACATATTCAAAGATTTCATGAGTTTCTAGGTGGGGCCTGCCCATGTCTATGAATTTATGAATGGTCTTTCTCATGAACTACAGTCACTTTCTGTTGCTTGGGGGGTTGGATTTTTTTTCATCAAAGAGTTTTTCAGAAAAGGTGGCCAGAGAACAAAAGGAAAAAAATAGTATATGATAAGTCAAGGGAAAATGTGCTTCTGGCCTAGTTTCACAAATCATTTCTGTCATTAATACTTTCCACATGGAAAGTAGCTGCTATTCTGCCATGAATGCCCTTGTTGCCTTAGCAACAAAACATAGATGTTTCTCAGAATAAAGTTCTGGCTGGGAGGCCACCTTGCCTTCTCCTACACATGAGGGTCATGTAGTGGCATTCATAAAAAGAACATCTCAGCAGTCTCTGAAATCAATAAGAATTGTAACCACACAAGTGCCTGAGAAGCCTTATCCCTAAGACCAAACTGAAACATAACTCAGGAGAAAGTACTGTGCTCTGAGGGAAGACTGAACCCCTAAAAACTCAGTGCCACTGACATCCATGGGGGTGTTGTGTTAGCTCAGCTTACAATCACATTTGAGGATTGAAGGAGCCCTCTATTTAACTAGAAAGAATGGCTCAAGATTGATAGGCCTTTCATATCATGGAAAACAAGTCACCAAAATTAATTTTGAACAAATAAACACAGTGGAACATTGGGTGTGTCCGGCCTATATTAGGTAATTTTTGCCATTTTCTTGATATCTTTCTGAGGTTATTTCTGAAGGATATTTCCTTCTCAAATATCATATAAATCTGCTGTTTCTGAAACTGTCTTTGTGCCCCCTGGGAGGGGAGACTTCTCTGTAGCATGTGCAAGAAGCTGCTTGTGCTACTTTGAAGTGTCCTAGCATTAGAGCTTCAACACTAGGGCTGAAAGGGAGTGAAGAGATATCCCTGATGTCTTTTCCCAAGGGAAAGTGCCATATGCTAATCCACAAACAATTAAAAAAATGCTGTGATATTACATTATACATTAATTTGTCTTAATAGAAGAATCACCTCTCCTCTAACACCTTTCATTGTTCTGCTCTAGGACATTCATAATATTTCCTGCAGGGTTTTTGTCCTATGTGTTTTCTTTTTGCTGTACATTTAAGTGCAAGAAACTCAACATCCCTCCTTTTACATAGGGGACTTGGTCTTCCTTTATGTTCAGTTTAGCTTCTGAGATGTTATGAAACCCATAAAGAAATAGCAGCAGACTGGTCCCGTTTAATAAATGGATATGGATAGGGTAAATAATCTCCAGTGAACCAAACATCCATCCAAAATCTATGAAAAATCTAGTATTAATGAATAAACTGAAACTATGTTTCAAGAAGGGTATATGGGGTAAATAAAATATTCAGTTCATTCGAAAGTCCACACCACACCACAATTTTTGGACACCCTACTCTTCCTAATCCTACTCTGTCAAGCTTCCATTCTAGTTTTTGAGGTTCCCAAGCACAGGAGATATTTTTCAAGTAGATGATATACTAGTGAAGAGATTTAATAAACAACAGCTAAATGTACAGGCACTGAAATTAAAACTGTAAATTTGGTAGACATCCCTATGCAAGATCCTGTTTTCTTGAAAATGCTCTATGAAAAGAGATTAGTTTTAGCAAGAAGGCTGGTCATCTTTCAGATATGGTGCTAGGAATGCATATGCAGATCCTTCTGATAGCTGGAGCTGTGCTAATCAAATTTCTGTCCTTTTAGCTTCCATGTGTTATGCCTCTAAACATTCCTAGCCATTTTCAGACAAGGACCATTTGCAAAAAGTTGAGCAGATATATGCAGGTCCATCGCTGTTTTTAAAAAGTCTAATGCAAAAGATCTAGTGGCGATGGATCAGGACCACCGCTCTCTTTTAATCTCTTTAAAGAGATTAAAAATTATGCCATGCAGACTCATTCACACACATTCAAATTAAGCAACAAGTATTTCTTGAATGAATGAATAAAAGGAATGAATGGAGTGAGTGGTCAACAGTATACAAGTCATATAGGCAGTTGCTTAAGTGGTAACTTAATTGGCAATATCGAGGTCATTGGAAACCTTTGACAGAGCAGTTTCAATAGAAAGGTTGGAGTGATGGCAATGGGTTGTGGAAGGAATCAGAGAGAAGGATGTAGCAGTCAGGAATCTTGACCAGTCTTCAAACATATTTGAGTAGTAAAGAGAAACAAGATAGTGTTGACATAACCCATCAAAATCTTCTTGTGCATTAAATAATCCATGTTATTTATACTTCTACTTTCTTTTAAAAGTGGCATGAAGACTTTGGACTGAAACTTTTTTACAGTTTCAAAAATACAACTTAGAGTCATGTTTTCTATAATGTCAATATTTTCACTAGAACAGAAAGCTCAAAAATGAAAATTTAGTAGTTTTAAAAATACATTCTTGTTTTGGTCATTATTTAAATACTTGGTTTGGCTCAGTGTTAGCTTAGTAGCTGTAGTAGGTCAATCTACTAAACACAACTAATATTTCCAATTGTGGTTTGGACATGTTCAATACCACAAATATGTGCAACAATAAAAAAATTTTAAACTTTCTCCTAAAACAAGCATCTTGTATTGATATAGAGCTGAAATCAACTCTCACACAAGTGAAAAACCTAACACTCTCCTAGCAACATCATGTTGTTTTCCACCACATAAACAATCATGTTTTGTAACAGGATATATAATCCCTTATAAGTTGATGTGAAGTAAATCAAATGAAACATATATAGACACCTGTAATTCCTCGTAAAGAATAATTAATCAAATAAAAGAACTTTTTTAAGTTCACAACTTTCTTAACAGAATGACTATATTTTTGGCTTCATGTAAAGCATTTTAAGTATAGAGTATTTAAACATGTTAGCTTTTCTAGTTGTCCAAAAATGATAATGTGCTTTCTGAATCTTCTGGCAGGCTCACAACTTTGAACGAGATAGTGGTTGCTCAGTGTATAGGAAGAATCCCTTTACAATTTTAATTACAAATATCTGTTAAATGAAGAATCATAGTCAAGGTGCCAAACTATGTGAATGTTCTTCCTTCAGAGATGTCAAAGTCTAAATGCTATTTCTGTTCTGGGCTTAATTATAAGGGAAAGAATCATTAGTAATCTAGCAATTCTTGTAGAAAGGGCTTTGACCTACATGCACATCTGCACACCAAGACTCTAAATGAGCTTATTAACTCATTTGACATGAGACAACTGATAGTGACAACTTGAAGTGGCTTCCAGAACATGTGGGATGTCAGCCAATGGCTTCAAGGTAGATGATTTCCATTCCCAAATTGCTGATGCATGTGGTTCTCAGCAGATGGGGCATATAATCTGTGTGTGTGTGTGTGTGTGTGTGTGTGTGTGTGTGTGTGTGTGTGTGCGCGCGCGCAGATTGTCAAAGTAAAAGCTCTCATGGACAAAGTGAAAGCATTTAGGAACCTAAAATGCTGCTAACATTTCCCACCAAGTTGCTAAATCTAACCTTCATGCATAGTCAAACTGGGCACTAATGTGGGACAGAATCAGGCACTGTAATGTCTTCAGAGCGATGTCAGAATTCTTTTTATTTTTTTTGGTAATTATATCAATGTCCTATATTATTTCAAGTAAGTTGCAATAGCAGCTTTGCAACAGGGAAATTCATTTTATTCCAATGGTAAAGAGTTTTTTACTGTGGAAAAATATACATAATATTATTTGAACCATTTGTAAGTGTACAACTTAGTGGTATTAAATATATTCAGAATGTTGTATACCCATTATCACTATCCATGCCCAAAACTTTTTCATCATCTCAACATAAGCTCTGCACCTATTAAGCGATAACTCATTTTCCCCTCCTTCTACCCTCCAACAGTAAGTTTTAAAGAAACATATCACACTGTCATATGTATCTATTTCCTTTCATAAATCAAGGTTCTTGTTCTTAGATTAATGGAGAGTGTCCACCCTGAATATTTTCTAGCCACTCATTTTGTGCTGTAGAGTCCTAAATAGTGTTTATTAGAGATATGATTCTCAAAAGCTCTCCTAGAGGCTGCTGACTGGGTCTTGCTTTTAGGGAAAATGATACACAATTCCTTAGATTTTGTTATATATGACAAAGTATGACTTTAGTTGAACCATTTGAATTGCCGTTTTTGTAAAACATGGGTAAACATTGTCAATGTCATGTGGTTTAATCTGATAGCAGTCTAAAGTTGAGTTACTAAAATCTGGTACAATACTACAATTTTTATTATATTCTATTATATTCTTCACCATTTCTTTGTGATTTTTGGGGGGGAGACATAGTCTCACTCTGTTGCCCAGTCTAGAGTACTGTGGCATCAGCCTAGTTTACAGCAACCTTGAACTCCTGTGCTTAAGCAATCCTTCTGCCTAGGATCTTCCTGCAGCTGGGACTACAGGCTCACACCACCATGCCTGGCTAATTTTTTCTATTTTTAGTAGAGATGGGTCTTGCTGAGGCTAGTCTCAAACTCCTCACCTCAAGTGATCCGCCTACCTCGGCCTCCCAGAGTGCTAGGCGTGAGCCATTGCGCTTGGCGACCACTTACTTCTTTGTTATTATGGACTATTTTCTTTTTCAGAAAGCACAAGTAGATAGAATATATGGCCTATGGTTTTCTCTCTCACTTAAGTATTCAAAAAAGGTTTTAATTGGAGATTTGAAACAATGGTGGTTCCAAACTCAGTGTATTTTACTTACTGGTTTATATGTAGAGTTACCTTCTGTGATCACATTATAACTAATTATAATTTATATTACCCTTACCACTAATTCAGTGACAACACTGATCCAAGTAGACTTTGAAGGAGCTCAGGAAATTTCATCCCAAAATATGACTCCTTGATATAAGGAATATTTTGAATTAAAGGCCATTGAAGATCAAAAGGTATTGGAGGGGGCTTTTCCTCTATCAGCATAAACCGGATTGACTGATCAAAAGATCAAAGGGGCAATTGACTTCCCTTCCTCAATCTGTTATTTCAATATATCGTGTGAAAGAAGATTAAGGATGCAACCAGATCTGGCCCAAATCATTTAAATATAATACCTGTTTCTCAGTTTAATTTAATTTGCAAAGAGAATCATTTACAAGTCAATCTTTTTCCCCATCCATTTGCCCTCCCTAGCACCATTTGTTTCCCCTAACCAGAATTACCTGTACTCCTCATCTCCCCCCCCCCAAAAGGACAGGTATAAAAATATCTGAACTTCATTAGGATATTGAGTAATCACTCTGTGATTCTCCCCATGTGCATGGTAAAGAAACCTTTCTCTTACTAGTCTGCCTTAACTGTGAGTTGATCTTTCGGCAAACATTTGGGGGAAAGGAGAAGTTTCCCCTCACCCCTGAAACTTTATGTACCTGAAATGACATGTGAGTTAACTTGTAAAAATTATATTTCCTCTTGGCTTACATTTTATTTTAGAGATGCTTTGTCTTCGTATGATGGCTCTTCAATTATGGGTAGATTTTTAACTATCTGACTTTTGTGTTTTTCATCTTACAACAAAGATATGAATTTAGTCTGCAATTAAATGATTTTTGAAATACTTTAAGAATTGAGAAGCCTTGAGAGGCAGTTTGCCATAGTGTTTAAGAGCACTGGCTCTGAAGCCAGACTGCTGAGGTCAAAACCCAGCCCTATATTTTATTAGCTGTGTAACTTGGGCAGGTCACTTTACCTCCATGTGACAGTTTCTCATCCATGTAGTGGGTTAACAATAGTACCTACCTCTTAGAGTTGTAGTGAGGATTAAATGAATCAATATAAGTCAAACACTTAGAGCAGCACCTGTTACATAATAAGTGCCATAGGTGTTGCTAATTTTTATTAAGCAATTAAGTACTTTGACAACCCTCTTTATACTAATATAGACCGAGCCTATCTTGATATGTTTTTCAAAAACAAGTTTTTTATTATACAACACTTCCTCTGAGACAAGAGAAATTAGGTACTAAAAATGGAACTTGATTTAACAAGTACTTGATAAATATTAGCTTCCTGTCCCCTCTCCCCCCTTTTTTTTTCAAAAAAGGGCCTTTCTTGACTTTTCTCCCAAGTCCCTGTGTAAAGTCATTACTTCACTGAATTCCAGCTAAGAATGTATCCTGGCCATACTCAAACCATTCTGCACCTACAAAATGCTCATTTGTCAGTTTCTCCCCTTTGGGAAACACAAGAACATTTGCCACAAGATTTAAAATATTCAAGTTGGTGCTATGCATATCTAGGAACTGATTTTTAAAAGTTACTAAAACATCTTTCCAATGTTAAGAAAAGCCTCAGGTATGATTAAATTGTTCATAAGTGTATTGTCCAAGAAAAGGTAAAGTTCTGTCCTCAAACAATTCAGACTTTGGTGACCATTCATTATTTATTATCTTAGGGAAAGGAAATATTTGCTTTTGGTTAGAGCCAGTGCCAGGGATAGAGAGCATTAGTTTTCTTTAGTTGAACTTTCCTTACAGTGTGATTTTAGGCCATTTATTGTGTTTTCATTATTCTTTCAGCTGAAAAAAAATGTTAATTGTGTCTGAGTGAGTTTGTAGGAGAAACTATGTAGTAAGAGCTTGATTTCATTATGAACTTAGATATAGTTGCTTCTGGTTGAAAACCTAAGTAAACCTGAGGGAACCAGGAGAGCATTTCCAGACCTAACACACCCCCAGCCTAGATCAGTTTTCCTGTTTTGTTCACCTTCCACTGCCAGCACACCCCCTGCTCCCTAGTGGATGCTCAGTAAATGTCTGATGAATGGATGATTGAATGAATGACACTAATTAGCTAAGCACTGAGAATGGGAAGCTGAGCAAAATCACCTGAATCCTCCCCACAGTCTAGGGGGCAGACATAGCAACATGCCTAGAAATGTGAAGTTGGAACTGTAACGCATGCTCAGCAAAGAGAGAAAACAGTGCTATCAATATTGCAGAGACTACAACAGGGATTTCACCTGATCAGAGACACCCTCCTTGAAGCTATGCTGCTTAAAATAAAGTTTGAAGGATGAGTAAGAATAACTAGGAAAGGGAGAGGTAAGAGCGTCCCAGACAGAGGAAATAGCATGTGCAAATACCCCCATGGCGGAGGGAGCAAGGCAAGTACAAGGAACTGAACAAAGGCCAGAGTGGTGAGTGGAGCAGATGGGACTGGAAAGGCTGCAGGACCACACCATGCAGGGCTTTGTAAGAAGCTCTGTCTGGAGTGATGAGCAAAAGGAAAGTCCTTGGAAGGTTTTACTTGATTAAAATTAAAATTAAAAGATTGCTCCAGCAGCAATAGAGGGAATAAGTTGAAACATGCTAGAGTGGATGCAGGTAGAATATCAAGGACTTGGTTATAGTCTGAACAGAAGGTAATATTAATTTGGTGTAGGCTGTAGAGGCACGGTAGAGGGTGGGAGAGGTGGATGGGTTTGAGAGAGATTTAGGAGGCATATTTACAGGTGTTGGGGATGCATTGCGTATGGTGGAAGAGGGAGTCAGAAGTGTCAAGAATGACCTCTAGGTTCTGGTGTGGTACATGAGGGATTTTGGTGCTCTTCCCTGAGATAGAGAACACTGGAAGAAGCCTAGGCCTAAGACTGAAAGATTATGAATTTGTCTTTGGAAATGATGAGACCTTTTTGAAATTCTCTTTTTCCCCAAGTCTGCACAAGACGTCGTTATATTCTTCCATTGCCACCCCACTTAAATGTTGGTACTGTCATGGTTCTGACCTGAGCTGCCACTCTAAACCTGCGCTGTCCAGTGCAGCGGCTGCATGCGGCTACTGAGCACTTGAACCGTGGCTAGTCCAGGTCGAGATGTGCTGTAAGTGTAAGATACACATCAGATTTCAAAGGCTTAGTATTAAAAAATAGAAAGAATGTGGCCACTAGAAAATTTAAACACATAATGTGGCTCTCTGTACATTTCCATTGGATGGTACTGCCCCAGACAGTGACCCTGTTGTCACCTCATTTCTGGCCCCTTGGGCCCACAGGGCTGCTCACTGTCCCTAGGACATTTCACATCATTTTATGCCTCATACTCTTTCCTCTTCCTGAACTTTTGTCCCCTTTCTTTCCCATAAGATTAGCTATGATTCCTATTTCTTTGTTCAGATTAATTATCTCCTCTGTTGTGTGAAACTTTCCCAATTCCTTAAGGCAGAATTAAACATTTCTGCCTCAAAGTCTTATGTACTCTCTTAATAACTTCATTATAGCTAATTCACATGCTTGTATTTTATTTCACATTCATTTGTCTCTCTAGCCAGATTGTAAACTTCTACAAAGTGCAGGTGCAATCTGATTTATTTGTCTAATTATGTACCCTGGTACTCAATTAGAGCATAAATTGTTATTCACCTAGTATCACCTAGTTGGTGCTCAATCAAGGTCTGGTGAATAACAATTGAATCTATACATATTAAACAGCTACTGTGTGACTGGTTATGACTTAGATGTTTTACAGACAATATCTTGAATCCTCTCAACAACGTTGCAGGGCAGATATAATTATCCTCACTTTGCATATGGGGATCTTGCAAAAGCTCAAGATGTTAGTAAACAATAGAGCCAGGATTCCACTACACGGAATGACTCCAAAGCCATGTTTTTTCCCTTGTGATTCTATGCATGCTGAAAATTGGATTAAAAATGGAGATTATATTCCCATAGCATAAAAGGGGGGAAAAACCCTATTTCCTAGGATTGTTAGTTTAAATGAGATAATATATATAAAGTGTCAGGGCAGTGCTTATAAACAATAGGTTTTATTAAACATTGGCTTTCATTGTTCTTGAGGCCCATAGCATGGGTGTTCTTGATTTCCAAGGAAGACGAAAGTGGTCCACCCAACCTCCTTGCTGACACTCACATGGAAGTCATGAGAAACAGACGTCTTCTGGGCTATCCATTTTAACCCAGTCCTGTTTGTTTTACTCACCTGTTGGTAAATGGCTCTGATGGCTAACAAAAGTAAAGCAGAGAAATAATTAATAGTACCAAGGGCATGCAATCTCTGTATGTGTGTGTGTGTGTGTGTGTGTGTGTGTGTGTGTGTATGTGTGTTGGTTAGGGTTGGGTCAGAAATATTAATAGGATAGGAATGAAGACTGAGTCTTACCAGAGCTATATTGTCTTGCCAAATTTCTAGCAAATCATTCTTACTAGGGCATTGGCTCTTCTCTCCCTGTTCTGTCTTACCCAGATGTCCCATTTTACAATCAGGATCACTACCACTTTCTTTACACCTCAGGAATCTTTGTAGGAAAGGGAAAGGGGAAATGTACAGGGGATAAACAGGAGCTGTAGGCCAATACTGGTCTGTGGACCCTATGTTGAGATGCCAGGCTCCTGAGAAACAAATTTAAACAAGCAGAATATGAACATATGTTGTAAAGGGCTATGTTCAGGTAAAGACAAGCAATCCCCCTGCAATCTTCAGATTCCTGTAATTTCCTTGAAAAAGTAATATCGAGAAATTTCTCAGTTGCTATTGGTATTTGGCCAAGGCTAAAGGGAGCTCATGGGCCCAAGGGTGAGATAGTCACTCCTAATTCTCCTGGTTCACACATTTCAGGGTAACATCCAAACCAATGCCTTGTTAACTAACCTGTGCTCCTGGTTTGTTTCTTCTCTTTCTCTTTTCTTTTCTTTTCTTTTTTTCTTTTTCTTTTCTTTCTTTTCTTTTCTCCTCCCTTCTTCCCTAACACCCTCTTTCCCTCCCTCCCTTCCTTCCTTTCCTTCAAGACAGGGTCTTGCTTTGTCACCCAGGCTGGAGTGCAGTGACACAGTCATGATCCTAGCTCACTGCAACTTAAAAAATACTCCTAGGCTCAAGGGATCCTCCTGGCTCTGCCTTCCAAAGTGCTGGGATTATAGGCATGAGCCACCATGCCTGGCCTTGGTTTGTTTCTGATCAAATATCAGACAAATACTACTTAGGGTTGAGCTTTCACTACTCAAAAAACAAACAAACCAACCAACTCTCATATTCTCTACCAAATGTATAATTTAAATGTCTTATGACACATTACAGAACCAAAGTTACATAAAAAAAACGGACAGAAAATGAATAGGATAAGTAAACTCTCAAGGCCTTATACTATTATTATTTTTTAATGGTGTGTTTTATCTCATTTATCTCTTACACTAGTCCCTTAAGTTTAGAGCTATATTTTAAACTTCACCCTATTTACTTCATGGGCCTCCACAGAGCAAATACTTAGTGGTCATTTGCTGAGTGATAGAAACAGTCACCCATGTGTGACTTGTATAACTGACAAGGAGATTATAACTTGAGAGCCCAAGAAGTTGTAAGAAAAAGGCTTTTTGAAGTGTAAATTTGGAATTTCTAGGAAGCTAAATAATCTCTAGCAGTTAATTAAGCTTTAAGATTGAGAAAACAACTTCAAATTTAGTGAGAACTTTTATGTCTAATGTTATAAAGAGGGAGAAATTCCACAACCAAGAACATGTAAAATAAGAATGGCAGTCACCTGGCTGCTCCAGAAAATTCAATCTATGTAGAAAAATAAGTACAACCCTAGAATCTTAAAAGAAAAAATTCAAGTTTATTTATGTGCCAGATTGACTTGTACTCAATAGGATGAATGGTAGGTACTTTTGAATTCAATCCACTTAAATGTCATAGAGTCATAAACTCTGACAACTGATTTTGAAACAGGTTTCCTTTGTTTTAATTCATCATGAGCCTGGGCATATCTTTTGGGGAGCTGGTTTGACTCTGACCCTTCTTTTCTTTCCCCATTGCAATTGGTCAAAGTCAACAGACTTCCTTAAGGCAATGCCTCTATCACATCAACAGAACATTGCTCTGGTTTCTACATGTCCCCTCCAAAATCATAAGCCTCTGGAGCAACTTGAGACTTTTAATATGAGTGAGAATTCATTCATTTCCTTTAATCTGAGAGAAGGCTTGTCTTAATTTACTGTTGGTTAGTGCAAGCATGCAGAGGGAAATCTTCAATTTGAATGAAGTTTTAAATAGCAAGTATTCATTAACTCAAACATGAGTATTCAGAAATCCTCCTTAGCATAAATTAAAGGTACATGTGTGAATATAAAAACACTGGAAGGTAACACACCAAACTTAATAGTAGTCTTGGATGGGTAATTTAAAATTTTCTTTGTATGTATGCTATTTAATATATGAAAACCTTTCTATAATGAAGATACCTTATTTTGATGAACAGAAAAAAATTAGCATTATAGAAAAATCACCTAGAATCAATAGCCACTCTCCTTTGCCCTAGCAACATGCCACGGGGCCAGATTCCCTAGAGAACTGCAGAGCTGTATCTGTGTGAGTGATATTGAGGTGTGAGTTTGGGCAGGCCAGGTAACCTCTCTGGGACTCAGGTTCCTCACCTGTGAAATGTAGGGGCTTGAGTGCAATGGTTTCATCCAGTTCCCAAAAGCCTTAATTCTGTTATGGGCCTGCCATACAGTAGGCTGTATTAATTAAAAATGTTCTGGCTTCTAGCAACAGAAACCTTGACTAATAGTGGTTTAAATCACAAGAACTCTTGCTATTGAGTAAACAAAATGTTTGAAGATAGAGAGTCCAGGACTGGATCAGCAGCTCAGTGAGGTTATACAGGAGCCAAGATCTTTTCAATTTTTTCTGTGTTGTCCTCAACTATTAGTTTTTGTCCTAGCGACTGCTGACTCCTAAGATAATTATCACATCTGCATGTAGGAAAGATGAAGCAGACGTAAAAAGTTTCTTCTTTGTAGCCAGTAAGTTCCCTCACATTTCATTGGTCAGAATTGAGCCACATGACCAACCTGGACCAATCAGTGAAGAAGGGAAAGGAGGTGCTAACCTTG
The DNA here is from genome assembly GCF_040939455.1 of Microcebus murinus. Lineage (NCBI taxonomy): Eukaryota > Metazoa > Chordata > Mammalia > Primates > Cheirogaleidae > Microcebus > Microcebus murinus. Next base: position 41,880,128 of record NC_134112.1, read on the forward strand.
CATTAGACCAATTATCTATCATTCATCCCACATCCCTGACAGCAAAGAGCAGCTGCCACTGACCTGCAGGGAGCAGAGTTCTGTCAGCAGGGAAGCAGAGAGGGGAGAGGATTGCCATTGGGTGGGAAACAGAATGTGTCTGCCAGAGCACTTAATAAAGATTTGTGAATGAGTGAGTGAGGGCTGCACTATGACTTTTATGGATCCTGAAAACTTTTGCCTTTGTGGACCCCTTCTTCTATAAAAAATATTAAAAATTAAATTTTATGAGGTGACATAAAGGCAAATATAGTCCAGGCTGGATTCATTGTTATATTATCATTATTATATTATCATATATTATCATTATTATGTTTATTTAAAAAATATAATTACAAAATTAAAATGGAAACATTTTTGTTCTTAAAAGTATTGTGGCTCTAGATTTTGTCATAACTGTGCCTAGTGGATAATTTGCCCTGGGTCGTGTTGTCTTTACAAATGGATTGTAAACAATTGAGGGCAGGGACTGCTTTTGTTTTGTTTTTGCCCTCAAAGCCCCTGTTGCAACACTATTCAATCTAAGAGCTGCTCAATAAGCACTATGGAGTTGACCTAACATCACTGTTTTTTCCTCTAGGGTGAGCCAGGTCCTCCTGGTCCTTATGGTCCTCCAGGAGCTCCTGGGATTGGACAGCAAGGCATTAAGGTAAAGATGCTTGTCTCTTTGCACATTGATAACTATTGAATTTATTGTAGGGGTTGGAGTAGCTGTGATTTGAACTCTCTTCAGCCTAACCCTAATAGATAAAAGGAGACTTCCTGCAGAAGCTACTTATATTGTGTGCTTGGACACTGTAATGCCCTCATCAGTGGGAGTTACCACAAGAATAATCAATAAAGTTTTTGATTTGGTTGCAATGAAAGATTTGCTTGTCTCCAAATACCCACCCTCTCACCAAAGTACTATGTAATTCTGTTAAATTTTTATGGACTTTAAACATTCACATGCAAATATGTTATTTGGAAGTGAAACACCTTATCATATCAACTACCACCACTCACATTAGATAAAAAGTAAATATTGACAGAGGTTTGTGGAGAACTAGAAACAGAGAGAACATCCATGGTGGGGTGCTCTGCATCATGCAGGATGTAACAGAGCATACGTGCTTATCTTGAATGGCTTTTCTATGTGCCTGGGACAATAAGGCTTTGATGCAGGACTGAAATAGCAATACAAAACAGTGTACTTTAAATGTAATCAAGTGTCGCCATGTATAGCATTTAAAAAATAAGCACATTGAGATGACAGGGAAGGTGGAGTTTATATAGGCAGAGTTAATGCAGAAGGGTTCTGAAGGAGATCAAGTATGAAACAGAGCTTAGAGGAGGTGAAATGGGACACAGTGTAGACAAGGAGGGGGCGACATTCCAGGATGGTGGCAAAGGGGAAAAGGACACCATATACACACTGTTGGCTTGGTCATCTCAATTAGCAAAATAAATTGCTGTCTTGCCAATTCCTACACTACAGTATGTAAAAGCTGAGAGTGCTGTATTGCATTTAGACTAGAAAAGATAGTGAACATTTTTAGGGTAATTTGTTCATTTAAATGTACCTAAATTCAAGCCATTTCTCCTCCTCTAGAATTTTTAAAATCTTTATGAATATGAAAAGTTTGATTAATTGTGCTATTTATCCTTTTGAAATCTCCAGAGTATTTTGTGCTATGTTTGTGCTATTCATTATTTGAAAACTCAAACTTTCATTCTATTATTTTTTTCTCTTAGGGAGAAAGAGGCCAAGAAGGAAGACTAGGTGCTCCAGGACCGATTGGAGTTGGTGAGCCCGGACAGCCGGTAAGTAACAAAAATTCTAAATGGAATAAAAAGGATGAATATAGTTCTTATTTGTTCCTTCTGGTTAAAATAAATGATCAAATTAATCTACCTTGTATCTTTATGAACAACAGATGACAATAAACATGCAAGGACCAAATCTAAATGTTATTTTTCACAACACTTGAAATAGGACTACATATATTAATATATGTACATATGTATACATGTATTATATATATGAGGTTTACAACTGGCTCTCTCTGGCTGTCATCTCTTACAAGATTAATCAGTTTGTACAAGAAGAAAAGAGTTCTCATGTGTCAAAATTTCTTAGAAGATAAGAAACCTGGATTCAGGCCTAACGTTTATACTTCATAGTTGACTTTCCTGTAACCATGAGAAAAATCACTGAGAATAAGGATGTTGCTCATTATCTAACCCATGAGTATGCTCTGATTGATAGTGGTAGACAGATAATACCTGTGGTATTCACAGCTTCTGCCTTATGTAGCTTTGTAAGTTTGCTATTGTTGGAAGGGAAAGAAGTTTCTGTCAAAAGACATCTGGAGGGGAAGTGAATAAAACATGACTATTCTGGTATAAGAAGCTTCTTAACTTTTCAAATAATCATTTTCTCCTTAGGAAAAAACAGTAGCTGACTCACTAAGGTACAAACAAAAACGACCACTTGTGGACAGTTGGTTTCCCAATTTGGCTTTATGTTTCGTAGTTCCTCACGTGTACTAACAGAAGTGTGTGCTTCCTTCCTGTCCTCTGTGAGTGAAGTGGCAGCATGTTGTTTGAAGGTTAGGCTCTTCACTAATGTGTGTATTCACTAATTCAAAACACAGAGCATATATGAAGGAAAAAATATACTAGACTAATATCTAGAGACCAGTGATCTAGAGACTCAGTTTTCACTAACTAGATGGTATCATTCAAAGTAAACTGCTGCAAAAGGCTTACTTAGGGTGATGGGAGAAAAAGGTAAACCACTAACTTCTTTTTTTGTTATGTATTGCTCCATAACAAACTACGTCAACACTTAGCATCTTAAAACAATAATCTGTTAGTTCTCATGACTCCATGGGTTTACTGGGAAGTTCTATATAATGTGAAGTTAGTTGAATGCTAGAATGTCTGGAATGTTAACAGTGGCCTTACTCATATGGCTGGCAGTTTGGTGCTGGCTGTTGTCTGGGAGTTTATCTGGGGTTGTTGCCTAAAAATCTCATTTCTCCTTCTCATGGGTGGCTGCTTGGGCTTCCTCACAACTTGGCAGCTTGAATCCAAGCAGGAGTGTTTCAACAGACAGAAACCATTCATCATGTAAGGCTCGACTCGGTAATTATACAGCAACATTTCTGTAATACAGTTGGCTAAAATAATTATAGAATCTTCTTAGATTTGAGTGGAGTAGAAAAAGACTTCACCTCCCTATGAAAAATGTCAAAGAACTTGCAGATATTCAGCATAATCACAAATTTTAACTTCTATAAAATTAAAAGATTGAATTCTCCCTAGGTTTATGATGTTACAGATAAAGAGTAAGAGTAAGAGTAAATGTTATAGATACAGTAAAGTCTCCATAATCTCTTTCAGAAAATAGAAGAGAAAGTAACACCAACTTATTTTATGAGGCCAGTTTTCCCCTGATACCAAAGCAAAACAGTAACAATACATAAAAATAAAAATACAGACCAATATCCCTTATGAATATAGACATAAAATCCTTAAAAATATATTGGCAAATAGAATTCAGCAATATATAAAAATAATTATATAGCATGATCAAGTAGGGTTTATTCCATGGATACAAAGCTGGTTTAACAATTGAAAAGTCAATCAAGGGAATATAGCATATTAGTAAGCTAAAGAAGAAAGATCACATGATTATATCAAAAGACACAGAAGAGTATTTGACAAAACTCAAAATTCTCATTAACCCTAATAAAACCCTGATTAAAACTCTTAGAAAACTAGAAATAGAGGGGAAATTTCTCAACTTCTACAAAAAATCTACCACTAACATCATACTTAATGGTGAAAGATTGAGTGCTTCCCTCTAAGATCAGGCATAAGACAGACAAGAACATCTGCTTTAACTAATCTTATTCAATGTATTAATAGTACTGGAAGTCCTAGCCAGCACGATAAGGCAAGAAAAGGAAATACAAGGCATTACGATAAAAATCAAGAAATAAAACTGTTCCTATTTGCATATGACATGATGGTCTTCAAAGAAAATCCCAAGGAATCCATAAAAAACCCTCCTAGAATTAATAAGTGAATTAGCAAGGTCACAGGATATAAGATAAATATTACAAAATCATTTTTATTTCTATATACTAGCAATGAGCACATAGAAACTAAAATTAAAAGCATAATACTGTATTTCCCTGAAAATAAGACCTACTCATAAAATAAGCCCTAGCAGGATTTCTAAGCATTTGTGCAATGTAAGCCCAACCCCAAAAATAAGACCTAGTGATAGGCGTGGCTATTCAGCGTATCTGCACAACCCGTGCATTTCGTCGCTGAGCAGTAAAGAAGACAACCAGCCCTTCTCAGCTGCCCCATGAGAGCTCTGTTGCTCGACATGAAAGATTGGGGCCAATGGTTCCAAAGGAAATAGAGTCACAAGAAATTCAGGATGGAATTCAGGGTTTGGAGAGTTATGATGATGTTCCAGAAGATGACTTAACTATATTTGAATAAATGTAGATTGTTGTACCATACTTAAAAAAAATAACATATCCCCTGAAAATAAGCTCTAGGGTGTCTTCTTGAGGAGAAATAAATATAAGACCCTGTCTTACTTTCAGGAAAACATGGTATCATTTGTAATTACTAAAAAAGAAAAATACTTGGATATAAATCTAATAAGAAATGTATAGAACTTGTATTAAACTACAAAATACTGATGAAAGAAGTCAAAGAATTTTTAATATATTGAAAGACATATTCATGGATTGGAAGACTCAACATCATAAAGATGTTAATTCTCCCTAAATTGATACAAAGGTTTAATGCAAGTCTTTTCAATATTCCAGCAAGATCTTTTTTTATAGAAAAGGACAGGATTATTTTTAAATTTATGTGAGCTGGGTGCAGTGGGTCATGTCTATAATCCCAGCACTTTGGGAGGCCCAGCTGGGAGGATTGCTTGAGTTCAAGAGTTTGAGATCAGCCTGAGCAACATAGTGAGACCTTTTCTCTCTAAAAAAAAAAAAAAAAATTGACTGGTGGTGCGAACCTGTAGTCCCAGCTACTTGTGAGGTTGAGGCAGGAGGATTGCTTGAGCCCAGGAGTTCAAGTATACAGTTAGCTATGATCGAGGAATTGTGCTCCAGCCTGGGTGACAGAGCAAGAACCTGTCTCTAAAAGAAACAAAAAAACAAAATTATATGGAAAGGCATAAAATCTAGAATAGATAAAACAATTTTGAGAAAGAATAATAAACTTGGAGAAATCACACTGCCTGGGCTTAAGACTTATTATATAGCTACAGTAATCAAAACTGTATGGCATTGGCAGATTATAGAATCATGATCAATGGAACAGAATAGAGAACCAAGACACAGATCCACACAAGTATAGACAACTGATTTTTGACAAAGGTGCAAAAGGAATCCAATGAAGGAAGCATAGCCTTTTCAACAAATAATGCTGGAGCAATTGGATACACGAAAAATGAACCTCAACCTGAGTATCACACCTTATACAAAAATTTACTCAAAATGGATTATAGATTCAAATGTAAGATGTAAAAGCTATAAAACTTTTGGAATAAAACATAAGAGAAAACCTTTGGAATCTAGGGCTTGATGAAGATTTCTTAGACATGTCACCAAAAACATAATCCAAAAGAAAAAAATAATTGGACTTCATCAAAGGTTTGCTCTGGAAAGACTTTATTATGAGACTAAAAAGGACAAAACCCCTTTGGCTAAAATGTCATCAACGTTTCCACCCACTCCTGAAAAATACACTGACTGTAGGAGGCTTTTACTACAATCATCTCCACTACTTTCAGAGTATTATTCTCTGTTAACTTAGTTGTACCTTATTTTCATCCCACTAAAATTATTTATTATTGTCGTTTTAGTTTTTTCAGTCAATATTTACTTAGTTTTACCCATATGTTTACCAATTTGTTGTCTCGCCATAGCTTCTCAAATTTCTCTATTCTTTTTGGCTTCTTTCTTTATTCAAGAAAAACATCTTTTAGAAGTTGTTTTCAGTGAAAGTATGTTAGCATTAAACATTTTTGGTCTGATAAACCCATCACACATAAAAAATATAATAAGTTGAAAATGTATTTAATGGTGGCAACACAGAAGATGATCCCTGACTTACAATGGTTTGATTTATGATTTTTCAAATTTACAATGGTGCAAAAGTAATACACATCCAACATAAATGTAGCCCCATTGTAAGTCATAAGGAGCTCCTTAACTTACCATGAGGTTATATCCTGATAAATCCATTGTAAAGTCTAAAAATTGTAAGTAAAGCCATCCCATCACAAGTCTGGGACCGTCTGTATAACTTTGAAGTTCCTACATTTATGTCAGAATTTCGGTTCTACTTTTCTCCTCATTTTCCATTGGGCGAGCCAAAGTCTTTGCTACTCTTTCCTCCTCTAGATTTACTGGACTTATTCCCACGACAGAAACAGACCTCTCTGTACAGGTCAACTACAGTACCAGCTTAGCTGCGTGCCACTCACGTTTTCAACTCTCTTTTTTTAAACCCTGTGATTTCTGTTATTTTCTTTGGGCTCTGCTATGCCTTTAAAAGTCATTTTAGGATGGGCACAGTGGCTCACATCTGTAATCCTAGCACTCTGAAAGCTGAGGCAGTGCTGGGAGCAGAATTGATGGAGGCCAGGAGTTTGAGACCAGCCTGAGCTACATAGCAAGACCCTGTCTTCCAAAAAACAAAAACAAAAACAAAAATTACCTTGGCATGCTGGTGTGCACCTGCAGTCCCAGTCACTCAGGAGGCTGAGGCAGGAGGACCACTTGAGCCCAGGAGTTTGAGGTTGCAGTTAGCTATGATAATGCCACTGTACATAGCTTAGGTAACAGAGCGAGACCATGTCTCAAAAAAATTTTATTTTAAAGAAAAAAATATGACTTGTCTTTCTAACTATAGCTAGAAAGTTTTAACAATATTGCCAGAACATAAAATTCTTATTTGTTTGTTGTTTTCCAAGCCACGGAGTTATGCTATGAAGTTTTGTGATTTAAGTGGATCTAGTTGGAATCTAAAATCATAACAAAGGTGGGAAAGATCCTAAATAATATATTAAAATGTTGCACCAAAATTCATTGTAAAAAATCAACAATGTGAATTTTTGAATTATTTAGAAGTACCATAAAGACTTACCTTAGGACTGACAAAGGTTCTGCTTAAAGTCTCTACTTTTGTTTCTTTGCAAGTGCTTTCAGGTTTAGTACTACTCTGTTTTCACTCCCACACTAATATAAATCTACAGATAGATGGAATTAATATTCTAGTTCCAAGACTTAACTTTGAACGGTCAGTTATCATCTTTATGTGATTACCCCTAGTTTTGTGCTGATCTGGTAGATGTAATTGATTCATGAAAAATAAATTGGTTAAGACTCTCAGGGTGATCCGTTTGTTTATTGTGCAAGGTTATTCAGAGCAATGAGAATAAAAAATAACCCCTAAAGGAGAACTCTAATTGCTTGGAGGTTAAAAAATAAAGTAGATGATAATGGACAATTTTTGCTATTATCTAGCATATTTATCTTTAATGCTTGCCATGTATTTTGGAACCACTTTTCTTGATTATTAACATTATTGAGATTATTAAGGAAAATAACAAAATTAATATAATGGACAATCATATTTTATCTCAATGTGTTAAAGAAAGCATTTCACTAATCAGACCATGTTAACTGATAATTAGGTCCCTCCACTATTTTTTTATTAGAAGTGTTCATTAGAAGCCAAATATGCCATAGTTGCAATTGGTTCTCGTGGACTTTGAAAGGACACTGAGTTTTTTTTTAATAGAAGCATTTATGTTTTTTAAAAGTGATCCTTTTATACTGTCTTAATAAATTCACAGTATAGCTCATTAACCCAAGTTAATGGGTTTGCTATTTCTCTTCTCTGGTTAATAATCATCTCCCATCCTGACTGTTTAATTGGAAAACCTGAGAATATACTGATGGTGTGGAATGTTACTCTGACCATTTAGAGTAATTAAACCTTGGATCACTGTTGTTTAAATTCCCCTAAGTGATTGTCCATGAGCATTAACTCTGGTCTCAGCAGCTGTAAGCACATGGCTCCTTAAAGCCTCCAATATTTTCACTTTCACCGTAGCTCGGGTAGTCTAGAAACACAGAGGAAGGAATATTAAGTGTTTATTCTGTGCAGCTTACCTCTCTCCACATCAGGTGTCCTCAAACTACCGCCCTCGGGACACATGCCGCCCGCCGAGGACATTTATCTGGCCCACTGGGTGTTTTTGCCGCAGCTGCCTGTCCTGCTTAGCAGCGGACTCCTTCCGGGCCCACAGTGCGCATGCTCCAACCGTCTGAGGGCCAGTGAATTGGCCCCCTGTTTAAAGAGCAATTAGCCAGGGAAATGTAGCATAGCTGGTATTTGAACCTCAGTCCAAATGACACCAAAGTCTACTTTTTACTTTCATGTAATGCTGTAAACTCCATGAGACAGGCAGCAGTTCTGTCTGCTGTTCCTACAACCTAGCACAGTGCCTTCCACCTACTAGCCATTTGGTAAATATTTGTTGAATGAATAAAAAAAATGAATGTACTGGAAAAAGACTTCCTTATATTTAATGTAAATTGTGTTTTTTCACTGGGGAAGAAGAGTAATTTGTCAATATTTTCTCTGTTACAGTATGTGATGTGAGCTTGGCAGTTTTTGGTTTAGTTTGCAATCTAGTTTTCATGCTCATATTTATTATTTCCCTGGCTAATTGCTATGCCATTAGAGTAGGCTGTCATGGATATTAGTGCTTTGATTAAGGTCTTGGAATGTTAAAAACTAGCTGTCTAATAAGCACTGCAATTTAAATTGAAATAGATGTTAGCGTTTGCTTTTAATTAAAGTCTTTATTAAATCAATTATGCATAAATATTAAAGAAGACGGTCTCTTAAAATATACAAAATTAGGGAAAGGAAAAAAATTAAACACATTAGCTATCTTTCTGATGAATCTATAACTATGATCAGTCACTGATGGGTATAATGCTGCGTTATAGTTCTGCTAAAAGGCTCGGGCAAAAAGCATCTCTTAAGTCACCCTGGATTACTGCATATCAAGCCCAAAGATGATTCAGAGTGTCTGCAGCATGCTGGCTTAGGGGCTTGTGGGAGACTCAGTAGACTTTGTTCCATCATAGGTTTACTTCCCTGGCAAGTGAATCCTAATTATCTGTTTAGATCCATTCAAGGAAAAGCTCCAGTTTGTTCTTCTAAGATTCTCATTGTAAGTCCCTGTTCTGCTTTTTTTGCTTTATGGTCAAGAAGAAAAAGAGGGAAAAACTGTCACCTTTTCAATTTCTGGTTTAAATGAAAACCTCACTATTATTGTCTTTAATTTTTCAATTAGTATGTTTCTGCCAGTCCATTTCAAAGCCTGAGGCTGTGTTGTTTTTCTAAACTTATGTGAGAAGTCCCCTCCTTGCCCAGTGCCTTTCTGAGTAATAGTCATATGCGCTTCTTAATTTTAATCATTGAGATTGAAAAACCATGTTTCCTCTTAATGATCTTATCAAGATTCCAATTTTCACATAAAACTGCCAGTGGGTTCAACTAGTGCATGAAATAATTCAAATTTTAATCCAAATTTATCAAGAGAGAAATTAAAACACATGTAAACAGCATTTACTACTTCACAACAGCTGTGTGGTGATTTCTTCCCAGGGTTCCCCTGATACTTAATTAAATCATTAAATCACTCTGCATCCTTCTCCAGTCCACACAGTCCTAGAGTTTTAGTCTTTCCTCGTAGAATTGATTCCTTAATCCTCATTCTGAAGCATCACTTAATTTCCATTTTCTTTTAATTTGAGAACACTTGAATAGAACATCTTATGCCAGTCAAATGGAATGTGTATTTAATACTATGGAATATTATTCTTCACAGATTTAAAATTCTTCTGATTGGTATGGGGCTAGATAGAAGAATTCTCACTTCAATGAGATTTAAATAGAGCAACAGTCATCCCTTAGAATCCGTGGGGAATTGGTTCCAGGACCTCCCTGGATACCAAAATCCATAGATGCTCAAGTCCCTTATATAAAATGGCATATTCGCTCATAACTATGCACATCCTTCTGTATACTTTAAATCATCTCTAGATTACTTTATAACACCCAATACAATGTAAATCCTATGGAAATTATTGTTATACTGTGTTATTTAGGGAATATAAAGAAAAAAAGTCTTACATGTTCAGTACAGATCCAATCATCCATTTTTTTAATCCATGTGTACTGAAATATAACCATTCTCTTTCTTCCCCTCTTCTTTCCATCTCTTCTACTGTTCTGTCTTTCTCTCTTCCCACTTCTAATTTCCTTCTATCCTAACCAGGGTCCCCGTGGGCCTGAGGGAGCACCAGGAGAGAGGGGCTCACCCGGAGAAGGATTTCCAGGACCAAAGGTAACAATATCTTCAGTACTAGAAAAAAGTACTTTGTCTTATATGGTCATGAATTGCAAATTTAAAATATGTGTCCTATGCAATTATCAGAAGTCAGGTATTTTCTATGATCATCTTTATCTTATTAAATGAAGGAATATGTAAACTTTCCCTTAATGTAAAAGTATGGTGAAATTTGCACTTATGACAGACTTCCGCTTCAAGTAATTACTACATATGAAATTAGAAAAATCTCTTAAAGTAGTTTGTAGTCATTAAAGCCATGGTGATAAGTAGCAATCTTTGCCCAGAAGGTGTCACTGAGTCTAGCTATGGCAGTGCTTCATTCACAGCTTTGTAAAACACAGGTAAGAAACCAATCTGTAATAGTATTACCATCAATATAATAAAAAAGGAAATTTTACAGAAAGAACAAAATGTTATGAAAGACCTACCTTTTACCTGGAAATTGAGAATTTAACGTTTCTTACTGCTTTCCACATATAATTCTTAGAGCTCAAGTTCTTCTGCTCTAGGGGTTGGCAAACATTTTCTGTAAAGGGCCAGATAGCAAATATTTCGGTCTTTGTGAGCCATATGGTATCTGTTGCAACTACTTAACTCTGCTGTTGAAGCTTGAAAGCAGCCATAAACAACATATAAACGAATGAGGGTGGCTGTTCCAATAAAACTGTGTTTGCTAAAAACAGGCAGTGGGCTGCATTTGGCCAATAAGCCATAGTTTGCTGTCCCTGATCTAGGCTGTTTACCCACAACCTGTGGCATATTTGTCAAAGGCAACATAGGAAGTGTTTTCCCCAAAAACTTTGGGCAGCATCAAGAAAAATTCATAGTAAATAAAGATTAATATTTTGGAGTCCTTCTTGATTAATTTCCAAATTCTTTCTCCCAAGCATGCACATGTGTGCACACACATACTTCTCAGGGAACCACATGCTGCTTTCTCAGTATCTAAGACCTTCCACATCAGTCACTCTATCAGGTCACTAAGATCTGGCCTTTTTAGTATGTCCTCATGTTCTAAAAGTAAATCTCATTCTTAGCCTCTTCCACCATGCTCAATGTTCAATTACCTATGAGAAACCGAAATTTCAACTAGAGGGAAAGCAATTAAAATAAAAAATTCATACTAAGTTGTGAGTGACTTATGGGTTGAATTTTAAAAGATACCCTTGTTAACCAACAAATTTTAATTTGTCATAATAATGGAAATAATGTGTTGGATAAAAGGACATTACTAATACCTTGACTAACCAAAGTATCACTATCAGAAGACAGAGGTTAGCAATTTGGCACTAAATCACAGAAAGCTTTATATAATAATACATAGTTTCTTAAACAATCTTTTGGCATATAATAAATTTCTCTTCATGTGTAGCCCAAACAATGTGGAAGATTCAAATTGCCAGAATTATTACTCTTTATAATCTGTTTTTTTTAAAAATAAAGAAACGAATAAGAAGTGAATATATGAACCACTAAGAAGAATATTTCAGGGCATGTCTTAGAGAAAGTTCAACATATCTTTATATATTATATAAAGTATAATGCATGATATACTCTTGTGTATAATAAGCCAAGGGCACTGCATTGACCTCCAGCTCATCAAAGAAAGATCTCATCCTGTTTGGTGTTGTTTTAGGATTAAGCATATGAGATTATACTCTGTGGTAATGGTCAGAAGAATCCATTAGTCAGAATACTTCTCCCAACCGGTCAGAGCAATGGATGTTTTCTAAATGTGCTACTTGTGGCTAATTTGCAAATGTTCTTTGATTTTACTCTTTGTTCTAATAAATTTATTAAGTGAATGCTATTTCTGATTGATGACATGCTTCACTCTTCATGCAAATGTGTGAAATGTTACGATTTCATTAACGTTAAGACCAGACCTAGTCAAAGAGGTCATGTAACTATGGGAGTATATCCAAGAAGATTTATTTACCCATGAATTCTTTTATTATTTATTTATTTATTTTGAGACAGAGTCTCACTCTGTTGCCCGGGCTACAGTGCCGTGGCATCAGCCTAGCTCATAGCAACCTCAAACTCCTGGGCTCAAGAGATCCTTCTGCCTCAGCCTCCTAGGTAGCTGGGTCTACAGGCATGTGCCACCATGCCCGGTTAGTTTTTTTCTATATATTTTTAGTTGGCCAATTAATTTGTTTCTATTTTTAGTAGAGATGGGGTCTCACTCTTGCTCAGGCTGGTTTCGAACTCCTGACCTTGAGCAATGCTCCCATCTTGGCCTCCCAGAGTGCTAGGATTACAGGTGTGAGCCACCGTGCCCAACCCATGAATTCTTTTAAACCTAAATTTTCAATGAATTTTTATACATTTGGATGCAAAACATTTAATAAGTAATCCAATTCTAGCAAGTATTAGTCCATATACTAATAGTATGAGAGGCAAACTTTCCTTATGTGATAGATCCAGTTTGAGCCATGTGGAAAAGGAGGCTTGATCCGGCTAGTGGTACTATGTACTTGATTAGCTATCTCATTTTCAAATATTTATGTTTAGATTATAAATTGAGCTCTTTTCCAACATCAGCGATGCTACATATGTGGTCTGCTTGGACAGACTCCTTCCTCTTACAGTGTTATGACTAATTATTTTTACAAGTTGCAAATCTCAGAGTCAGTTCGAATTACCTATTTGCAGTGAGCAGTGAATTTGCATGCTTGATTTAAAAAATCAGTTTGAAGTATAATTCATAGTAATTATTATGTAAAATTTAAAGTCCTGATTTTTGTTAGTCACTGATATCCCTCCCATATACTTTCAGGGTGAAAAAGGTTCTGAAGGACCAATTGGCCCACAAGGATTACAAGGCCTGTCAATCAAAGGGGACAAGGTACTGTATATAGGGTGTACAATAGAAAAAATTCCAATAAAATTATTTCTCTCATTATTCTTTATGTATGTACATTTTTGAACTGTATACATGACAACTATACCACACAGGTATCCAGTTGACTATAAATCTATTATATGAAAGGTGTATTATTATGGAGGATGAACCATGATCTGAGAAATCCCATTATTATTTATCCCATTATTATTAAATCCCATTATTATTATTTACATTTATAGAAATATTTTACTTAGTTTGGTTCCGACATCCCCAGTGACTTCTACAATCAGCAAAGCACCTTTGAAGCCAGACATTATCAAAAGACACCTCTTCTTAGTAAAGAAAGTAGTTGTTAAAAATATACTAACTTGAATCTATTCCAGAAATGCTTATCCATCCTTAGCCTCTCATTCCAAAATATTACCTTAAAATGGGGTTAAAATAAGAGAACTCATTTAAGAAAACTAGTGTTGATGCCCTCCAGCAAGGACCAAGAGGAATCCACCTATAGTCAAACAAAAGTTTATTGACTCACCACACAGAGGGAGACCAGGTACCATGGAGAACCTACAGTGACTCGGGAAGAAGATGAAATACAAGATATTTCATAGAATTTGGGCTTGTGTTGGATGATTTTTGGGGAGTATTCAAGAAAGCAGGGGTTGGCTCTGGATTTGGATGCTATCAGGAAGTTGGGATCATTTTGAGTATTTTAAGGAATCTCATCTAGAAGTTGGGAAAAACAGAGTTAGGCTGTATCAGGGTGGGGAAACTTTTCCTATTGGAAGCCTTCATTAATTTACTGTAATCAAATAAGGCTTCATTCAAGAAACTTCAATTAGATAGACTTAAAAATTTATATTATTTTGTAAAACCTAACTACTATGTACTTAATAATTTCAAAAAATGAAAACTATTTGTTAATTTTAAAGTTAACTAACCTTTGAATGACTTGGTTATATCTGCTTTTTGTTGGAAAGCATTTGAAAATTTGGTTGTAGCATGGAGGATCAACCAGTTTCAGTTGATCCTCTAGGTGGGTATCAGTCATCTGTAACCTTAAGGGCATCTTGATTTGGGTTAGGTAGGAAAATGTAGATTTGCAGCAATAAGTGGTTGAAAAGCAAGAAAGCATTTTTTGAGCATGTTTTCGAAGGTGTGGGTATTCTACTGCATTTTTCCATATTTCAGTTGGATCTTTTTTAGCATCAAACAATGACTTTCAAATGTCATCTACTGAGAGCTCAATGAATTCCATCTGTAGTTCTTTAGGTGCCTTGGTGATATCAACTAGGTGAGGCTGAAATGCTAATTTGAGTGTGATGTCATGATTCTCAAAGTCAGTGAAATTTTCATTGTATTCTTCAATGAATAGGTCTATAACAGCTGCATATTCTTCAAATGATTCGCATATATCATCCTGCTCATCAGTGACCTTTGCTAAGTGGGGAAAATGTTCATTCGAAATCTCCTACTGAAATGTTTTGAAAAAAGATAGTTTTTTTTTTGAAAGGCTTAGATTTTTTTTTTGCCACATATCATATATAGACTTAGTTTTACCTTGCAAAGAAATATTCACGTAATTTCGATTTGACATGATATCACATGATATCACACAGAAATGCTGCATTCCTATAGAAATATTCTTTCAATAATTTACATTGCTGATTCTGTTCTTCATGAAATTTAGCTATCTGTTCTCACAGATATAAAATCTTGGCCAACACCTGTCCCTGTGATAGCCAATGCACTTCAGAATGATAATGGCAAATCCACACTGAGTACCTCATTGTTCAACTTTAGCATGTTACAAAACTGATGATACCATGATACATTTGCACGAATATAGTTAACAATACTCATAACTTGTTGCAAAGTGCCACTTAAAGTGTTAGCTTTATTGCAGAGATTTTGCTGATGCAAGATACAATGAAAAGAAATGAAAACATCTGGATTTGTTAATACTTTTTAAATCTATGCAATAAATCCTTCATGTTTTCCTGTCATGGAGGGTGCTCCATCTGTATGTATACACTCATGAAATTTACCAAATTCAGTCCAACTTCATGTTGAAAGTTGTTGAAGTTGTCTATTACTCATGTTCTGTTTGCAAGCGTGCCCAAAGCAAGTAACTCTTCATAGCATAGAAAATCTGTTATGACCCAAATAAGTATAAAACCTGTGCTGAGTCAGTAGTATCAGTTGATTTATCCAAAGCAATTGAATAATATATATTTTCCTTTTGAAGTATTGTATGAAGTTATTCTGTTAAGTTGAAGGCTAATTCATACTGCCAATCAGTTGGGTTCTTCCTGAAAGAAGCAGTTATTTGTACTTTGAAACGTTATTGGGGTCTAAGCACCCTACAACTTCAACAATGTATTCTTGGACAATGTCTATATCACTGAATGGCTTCCCTTTTTCCCAAGTATATAAGCTATAAGTTTTCCCAAGTATATAAGCTATATAAGTTTATAAGTTGCTTCAGTAGCATTATTTCCAAGTCTTATTGCTGCTTGAAAGAATTGTCTTTGCTTTTGCTTTTCATCTTTTAATTTCTGCAATAAAACCTTTGTGCCTCTCCCTCTAATATAACATATTTGTGGTCCTTATGAGTGTTATAATGCTGATGAACATTAAATTTCTTTAATGTTGATATTGCAGTATCACAAAGCAAGCAAATCATCTTTAGTAGAAACAAGATAATACTGCAATTCCCAATCCTCATTAAAAATCTGTTTTCTTCCTTCAGTGTTCTCTTGGTTTTCTTTGACATGATGAGCTATTAAGCAGACAGAATTAAAAAATATTGTTGAGCTGTTCAACTGTTCACAAATTCCACTTCAAACAGAAACACAGTACACCATTGTCAAAAGTTGATAACAGACTGGCATACTTGATCCCCATAAACTCTCCCCAACCAGCCTCATGCAGTAATGGTGCCAGTCAGGTGGGGGAAGTTAGAACTAAATCATGAACATAGCAGCCGTCGATTTAGCCCTTATGTCTTACTAATGTTCTAATTGTGTTGTTCAATCTGGGAGGATTATTTCCCTGAAACTTATTTTTTTCTCTGTTATTTAAAATATGTTCATTTCAGAAATAACAATATAAAAGAGACACAAAAATGTATTAATAAAAATAAAATGACTCATTCTGTAAAATTTGCCCCTGGCTGAGTCATAATTGATAAAGAAGTAGAAGTCACTCATTTTTTAGTGAATATAGGAGGATGTTTGACCATTTGCAGGGTTTGGACAGTCCTTGTTTTTGTCTGTGCTCAGACATGATCATGGAGTGGTCTTGCATTTTTCTTGGTTGCATCACAGTCATAAAGTGGCCTTATCTGATGCTGATGGTCTGTAAAACTGTATATGATCAGTGCCACAGCCTACTGCCAGGGTCAGCTCAGCTCCTGGCTGTCAGGGGTTGCTCTTCTTTTTCTCATTAGATATTTATGGTCTTTAAAATAGCTGCAAATTATACCAGATTATAAATAGGAGTCAGGCTAGTGATAGAAACTACTGGAGACTGACAAGGCATTAAAGAGCAGTGGAAGTGAAGCTGCCAGAGAGGGAGGGGATATAAAAAATGTGCCCCAAACAGAGACCTCACATCAGCTGGAAGTCATTTATATGTCAACCTTAAAGCATATCATTATCATATATTATATTAGAATAACAGTTGACATTCATGATTATCTCAAGTGTTGGAGTTCAATCTTGAATGACTTACTCTCTTTATTTACTGGTAGTTGTCTCTTCTGGCTGTCTGTATTTAAATAGCAGAGATAATGATAAATAGTGAGTTATATAAATTTTGGATATAATACAATTCTTGTTTCACATCATTCAGCTCTGGTTGTAACTGCAGCTCCAAAATACTCCAAAAAATATGTAAGATGTTCTTTGTTCCTCTGGAGCAGTGAGAACTGAGTACAACAGAACCATTGTTTTATAAGTTCACTAAGTTAACTTTTTCAGGTGGTGTTGTGACATGGTGCTTACATTTTTACATCTGGAGCTCATGTGAAGAAAACACTTTGAAATATCAGGACATTATCACATAGCACAGCCTTTATCTGCTATTCCCTTACCGAAGCAATATGATTTTTCCTTTTTCCTTCCTCCTTTCTTCATTTTCTATGATTTTACATATAACCCTAGATTCAGAGACTTTGGTGTCTGATATTCAAGTGATAAGATAAACTCACCTATGATAAAGGCTCTCAAATACATATAATTGATACAAAACAAAGAAGTAGTTATGAGAAAGATATTTAAGTGTAAATAATGCAGCACAAAAGGGGCTCTCTCTTACGTATTTACTGAATATTTGCAGAATAGTGGTTATGATTTGGGTTCTGGAGCCAGAGACTGGACTTGAATCTCACTTCTGTCATCTGACAGCTGTGTGAGCTGGGGTGAGTTATTAAAGCTCATCTGGAAAACAGGGATGCCCCCCTTCAGAGGCTGTTGTGAGGATTAAATGATGGCAAATAATTCATCTCTGAATCAAACTTGACTCCATTATGTTTTCCTTCCATCATGTTTATTTAGACCAATGGTTGATACGAATGAAACACTGAGAAGCATGTTCCAGGGCATATCTTAGTGCAGGTTCTATATACTTTAATATTGTATAAAGTTTAATCTAATATGTTTTTGTTCATAAAAAATATGTATTTAGCCCAGACATTGGCAAACTATGAGCCTGGCTGCCTGTTTTTGTAAATAAGATGTTATTGGAACACAGGCACATGTGTTCATTTATACATTGTCTGTAGCGACTTTTGCACTACCAAAGTAGCATTGATCAATTGTCAAGAGATGTTATTATGGCTCTGAAGCCAAAAATTATTTACTATCCAATTGCTTAAGAACAAGTTTTATAACCCCAATGTAAGTCTAAATAAATACAATTGCCTTTACATTAGGTGTCTTAAGCATGTTGCCCAATCCAGTGGTCTATTCTCAGTTGTCAACTTACTTGACCTACCAAGTAGCATTTGACAGATGGATCCCTCAGCTTCCTGAAACACACTCTTCTCTTGGTCTCCCTGGCTGCTGCTTCTCAGTCTCCACTGCTATGTCTTCTTCATCTCTCTGATCTCCAAATGGGGTACTTAAAGGGCTCTGTCCTTGCACCTTCTCTTTTTTTCTATCTACTTGGCAAATTCAGTCAGTCATGGTTTTAAATACCTGACTGAGGGCTCCCAACTAGCCCAGACCTCTGCCACCTAATTGGTATCTCCACTTAGATGTCTGTTTTAGGCATCTCAAACTTGTGTCTAAAACTGAGCTCCCAATATCACCCCTTCCATCTCCACCCTTGCTT
Organism: Microcebus murinus; assembly: GCF_040939455.1. NCBI lineage: Eukaryota > Metazoa > Chordata > Mammalia > Primates > Cheirogaleidae > Microcebus > Microcebus murinus. The sequence goes on from NC_134112.1 coordinate 41,898,823, forward strand.
CTCTCTCAGGCTTCTCCTTGGTAAGTGACAACTCTATTCTCCCAAAGACCTTGGAGATATCTTGGAGTCCTCTTAATCCAGCAAATCCTGTAGGTTCTACCTTCAAAATACAGGAGGGTCTGAGTACTGCCTACCCCCTCTGCTACCGACACCCTGGTGCATACCCTTATCATCTCTCATGTGGATTTCCCTTCAGTCTGTTCTCAATACAACTTCTGACTGAGCCTTAAAAACTAAGATCTTTGCCTTCTCGGCTAAGTGAATTCTCATCTCATTGAGAGAAAAGTCCTTACAATGGCCTCAAAGGCCCTGTTGACCCTTCTAATGGACCCTGCTGCCATAGTCCTCAGCCTCCATCGTCTACCGCCCCCTGCCATGGTCACGGCTGCCCTGCACTATCTTCTTGCTGTTCTGGAACATGCCAGTCATCACCCCTGCACTGGCTGTTTGCTTTACCTCCAGGTTTCTACCTGTCTGAATTCTTCTCATCAGTGAGGCTATCCCTGGCCATCTTATCCAAAATTGTTGCTGCCTCTCTCCTTCCCTGATTAATTTTTATCTCTCTGTTTTGTTTATTATCTTTGGTTTCTCCTAGTAAAATGTAAGCTCTATTGAGGACAGTGATTTTGAGGTGTTTTGGTCACTGTTGTTTTTCCAGTGTTTGGAACAGTTCCTGGTACATACTGGGTACTCAACAAATATTTGTATGAAGACTCAAGGAATGAATGAATGATATTCTTTTTGCTGATAACTCTTACTTTGTTTTTTCAAATTCATGGAAGGAGAAGGTGGGGCTCTTTAATTTTGTTGTTTTCACCTGAGATCATTCTTTAATTTTTCAAAATGCGTTTTAAATAAATTTTGGAGGAAAATGGTGTTTAGAAAATTTTAACGTTGTTTTCATCAGTTTCTCTCAAATCTCAGTTTTCTTGTACCCTGTGAATTTTATACTTAAAATATTTCTGTTATGATCTTAACAGGAAGTGTTTGTGTCATTATAATAACTATTCAGGAATTTTTGGTTGTGAGAAATGATTGATAAGTCCAAGTTGGTGATCAAGCTGATGCAAATGCTCACCAATTTAGACTAAATAGCAAAATGTCATTTCCTATTTTGTCAAATTACAACAAACTATCAACTGCTTTGAAGGAATGAAATGAAGTTTTATAATTTTCCATCTTGAAATTTTTTTATAATGTAAAGATAGATTTTACTCTAGCCTAATTCTAAATTAGCAAAATATGAAAGAATAAGGTTTATTTTATTTAAAACCTTCTTTTGTTGTTATATTTCTGGCTTATTTTCTATACAGGGGGATTTAGGACCTGTGGGGCCCCAGGGACCAATGGGCATGCCCGGAATTGGGAGTCAAGGGGAACAGGTAATGAATGCTTTCTTCCTTTGCTTTTGGTACAGAACATTCTGGCCCAAACTTGGTGTTCACTGAAGGCCAGTCTTGCAAACATCCATGAGTATATTTGACAGTCAAATTGCAATGGAGTATAAGTCTAGAAGAGAATGTAGGGAAGGATAAGATGGTTTCATAAGAAGATTTTTATGTTTTAGAACTTCCAAAGACAATTTATTAAAGAATAACTTGTGTGTTTCATGATGCTGTGAATTTTAACATTAAAACCCAATTAAGAGTTTTGGGGTAATATTTTACATTTTCAGTTACCCTTGGGATCTATAGTTTGTTTAACTGTTTGTGTGTTTTTTCTCCTTGAAGATTTGTGAGTGATTAAATTCCACTCTCTCCCAATGGAGTAGAGTAGTATTTCCCACCTTTTAGCCACATACCAATCTAAAAACAAGTATTAAACTTAAGCCCAAGACTAGAGGTGACCACTTAATTTATGGGTCATTCTTTCTGGACAGAAGCAAATCACAGATAGGATTTATAAATGACACCTGGCCCCTCTTGGGCAGAAGAAAGGAAGCTGCTTCCAGAATCTTCTGGTAACTTTAGAGAAAGTTAGGCAATTGTGTTAAATCTAAATAATGTGAAGATAGTATAACAGTACTATCTACTGATGTTTACCGTATGTTTTTACCTACATAGTCTCATTTAATCAAAATGACCACAAATCCAGATTTATGCTGAATATCCTCCCAGCTAGAAAGTGGCAAGTGAGTTTGAATAAAATGTATGATTCGGATGTGAATAATTCTGTTGCCTAGAGAATGAAGAGAGCTTCCTTTATGTAGGGTAGTGGGAGAAGGGAAAAAATAGAAAGAAGGGATAATTTCAAATCTCACATTGTTGACAATAACTTTGAGTTTATTTCTAACCATCTGCTAATTTATTATTATTGTTGTAACATTTTTTTTTTTGTTAGCCCAAGAAACGGCAAAGTTGGATATGACTCCTTTTTCCATTTCCTTGCCCTTGGCAGAGGTCCTAGTGTAATACACTAGGAGGATTAAGGTGCAGAAGCAGCCAAGACAAATCTGTAAATAAATATTTAGATAATAATTAAGAGCTAGATATGTTCTCAAACTTTGTATTATAGCTTATTTGCTGGTTTTAGCAGGGGTTATGTTCTGATTCTGGAAATGCCTGGATGGTGCTGCCACGTCCTGGGTTTTGTGGTGTCCTGGTGCTGGGTTACCACTACAAGGACAAAAATGAGGTTCAAAGACAAGTCTGCCTGTGAACTCTGGACCTCCCACCCGTGGCTTCCTGTTGCCTTTAATACTGGTCCTTGATGGAGGTTGTTTATTCTTCAGCTATAAAAAAAAATCATCTAAATTCTTTTATTTTCAATGCTCTTCTTATCCTTAATTTGACATGTTTATCAACTGAATCCCTGTTATATTAGATCTTCCCATTTCTCTTATAAAAAAAATTTTTCTCCCTCATCTGCTTATGAAGGAACTTTTGTTTCCAGTATCATGTTTATAATATCTCTCAAATGGCCTCCAGATTTTCATTAAATATGAATATTTGGAGCCTTGATCACCTCAGATCTAAAGTGAAGTATAAATAACTGCATATACACATGTACACATACATATGTGCACATCCCTTTTTATACCCACAATGTGAAAGGGAATGTCAAGTGTTTGAACATTCTTCAGTTTCATGTCTGCTGACTATTGCTTCTTAGAGGTTAGATCAAACCTTCAACTTATTTATTAATAACATTCTGACACATATCAATTGGTACAAATAGGATATAGGTTTGCCTGCATGTGATAGAGCTATGAAATGGGTTAACTATTTCATAGTTAAGATGTAATTTTATTTCCCTTGTTTAAAACTCCAAGCTATGTAGTGGCTCTATTCATTAGTGTCCTCAGGGGTTTAGGCTTCTTCATTCTTGCTAGTCTGCCATCCTGAAGGTGCTTTCCTCATCCCCACGATCCTGGATGGCCACCACATCTTCATTCCAACCACTGGGGACGGGGAAAAGAGAAGGGAAAGTCATACTTCTTCCTTTAGCATGGACTGGAAGTTGCACACATCAAGCCATTCATATCCCATTGGCCAGAATCTAGTCCCCATCACCATACCTGGCTGCAACAAGGACTGGGAAATGTGGTCTTTATTCTAGGCAGCCATCTGAGCCAATTAACATTTTTCTTACTGCGGAAGAAGGGAAGAATGCATATTATAGTTCAACTAGCAACTTCTGCCACCCCATATGACAAACATTTCTTGAGTATGAGTAATCTATTGTGGAGTATGAACTAAAGTTTTACTTTAGAGGATTTGAAACAATTCTTATCTAAATGTCTTCTTTTTTTGTTTAACATATATACTATTTTGTTTTTCTCTTACTATTCCACATTGTTCTTTATCTTTGGTTTTCAGTAGTTTGGTTATAATAGGTATTTGTATAATTTTTCTACATTTTTTCCATTTTATTGTTTATTGAGCTTTTTAAAAAAACATTTGTTTTTTACCAAATTTGGGAATATGTTGGCATCGAATGCCTTCCTTCCTGGGAATTCTTTTCTAGGACTATAATGACATGAATATTAGACCATTTGGTATTGTCTCACAGATCCTGGAGTTTCAGTTTATTTTTCAGATCTCCTTTATTTCCTGTCTTCATATTGGGTAATGTTTATTAATTTGTATATCTAGTTACTATCCTTCATCAGTTCTCCATTTTACTATTTAACCCATAAAATAAATTATTTACTAATTTAAAGATATTCATTTTTCAAACATTAAAGTTTCCATTTAGATATTTTCTTTTACAGTTTCCATTTCTCTGCTGAGAAATTAATGCTTTCTTAATTTCACTATTTTTAAAAATTTTATTTTAAAGGGAATCCAAGGTCCTGTTGGTCCACCTGGTCCACAAGGGCCCCCAGGACAAGGCTCACCTGGTTCCAAGGTAACTTTCTAAATTAGAGCAGAGTTTAATATATTTACATTATAATCGTTTTCTAGTCAATGCCAGTGCATTTGAAAGAGAACAGATAGTATAAACTTAAAAATCAGAGATCTCTACTTAATGCAAAATGTTACTGATATTCATACCAATTTAGAAATATGACATGTATTCTTTTTGCTTTAAGAAACTTTTAGTTATACAGTCTTCATTTGTTGTTGTTGTTTTTTTCTCTTTTTTTGAGACAGAATCTCACTCTGTTGCCCAGGCTAGAGTGCGAATGCCATGGCGTCAGCCTAGCTCACAGCAACCTCAAACTCCTGGGCTCAAGCAATCCTTCTGCTTCAGCCTCCCAAGTAGCTGGGACTACAGGCACGCACCACCATGCCCGGCTAACTTTTTCTATATATTTTTAGTTGGCCAATTAATTTCTTTCTCTGTTTTTAGTAGAGACAGGGTCTCACTCTTGCTCAGGCTGGTTTCGAACTCCTGACTTTGAGCGATCCACCTGCCTCAGCCTCCCAGAGTGCTAGGATTACAGGCGTGAGCCACTGCGCCCACCTGTTGTTGTTACTTTGACTTATGAGACTCCATTCCAGCAACTCAAGCAGTACTATCAGTAGAGGCTACCAGTGATTATGTACCTCTTTGTGTTGGCTAATTTTCATTCTTACCATCATTCCCATAGTAGATCCAGTTACCAAAACCTTAAAGAGATGGTGTCACAAATGACCAAACAAATAAATTTCTCTATAAATTTAGGAATCAAATTATCTCCTAAATTGGAACTATTATTTACCCCTTGAGGAGAAGCATGGCATTTTTATTTAACTAGCTATCCTTACTTAATGTTGCTTCCAATAATTACTAATCATTGTTAAATAAATAGACTACTTCTCTGAGACCATTTCTTCAAGAACACTCAGAGCCATCTATGTGAGCAGCAGCTCAACAGAACACTGTTGCTGTCCTTGAGACTTTTGACTTGGAAGTTACCATTGAAACCTCAGGTTGTTTCCTCTGGTTATAATGCTGCTCTGGATCTGCAGTCACTTGGCTTCTCATGTGTCCATTTTAGTTGTTCTGGAATGTAACTGCCTACCTTTTCCAGGTGCCCTCCACAGGGGTTCCTTAAAATCAATTTTGAATGTGCAACATATTCAAAATTGATTAAAATCAATTTAAAATTTTTGTCTGACCTACATTTGAGTCAGACCATATTTATAATATATGTATATATTCTCTATATATTATATGTATATATTCCATATACCAAATTGGGTGAAAATCTATTCATCTAGAGGGATTTCAGGCAATATGTATATGAATTAAATACATGAAATTGTTTTATCTTTGTTGATGTAAGATAGCTCTTAAGATATTAAAATAGGAATATATTATTATTATTTTTTACTGCTATATTCAAATACTCTTTCCTCTCTAGGGAGAAGTAGGTCAAATGGGACCTACCGGCCCTAGAGGACCAGTGGGAGTTGGAATACAAGGTCCAAAGGTGAGTTGACCATGCTGCTCAGAAGTGATTTGATAATTTATGTAATATTATATAAGATTTCTTTTATATCCAAATGCAACATAGATCATGCATGTGTCATCTAACTGTATATAATCTCTTTCTTTTAACTTTTTAAATGGGCTACTAATACCACAAAAGTTATATTTACATTTATAGCTTGCTCTATATTTCTATTAGACAGTGTTACTTTAGAATATATACTCCATTTGAACAGTCATCTTGGTTATCTTGTTTATTAGTCAATCTTCAGCTTTGGGGACATGATTGGTACTCAATAAATACTGTTGAATAAATGAATGAGTCCTTAGTTTATCCTTCACAATTTCTGTAACTTATTCTGAAGTTGTATAGGACCTGACGAACCATGTTGAGCACTAAACTCACCATTGTCTTGTTGTCATTGTCATTATTCTTATAAGAATTTGAGTATTAGAAAAATATGTAACATGTAGGTCTACAAACAATATATATGTCACATATATAAACATAAAATTACAAAGGATAAAAATAGATTAATATGCTAATAATAGCCATTTTTTGTATGGTTTTGATGTGTTACATAATATGCTAAGAGCTAAATATGACATACAAATGAGTATACATACATGTAGTATATGTATATGTATATATATATACACACATATTCTTTTATATATATGTCAATTACAGATGGGCAACATGCACTATAATAAAGCTCTATAATTAGACTATTTAAGTCTAACTCTCAGTTTTGCCACTTAATACATGTATAATCTTACGCTTCTCTTACTTCAAAAAATGAAATATTTCAAATATACTTGCAAATACAGAGAAGATACAAAGAAAATCTTTGTATTCCACAGCCCAGATTTATCAAATCTTATCATTTTGTCATATTGACTCTAGTTTTTTTTTTTGAGATGGGGTCTTGCTCTGTCACCCTGGCTAGAGTGTAGTGGTGTTATCAAAGCTCACTGCCGCCTCAAACTCCTGAGCTCAAGTGATCCTCCTGCCTCAGCCTCCCAAATAGCTGGGACTACCGATGTGAGCTTCTGTGCCCAGATCTAGATTTTTTTTTGAAAGAAGCATTACAGATATAGCTGAAGGTCCCTGATTGTCCTCCCCAATCCCATTGCTCTCCCTTCCCTCCCCAGATGTAATCATCATTATGAATTTGGTGTTTATCATTCTTTCAAAGTTTTTATAATTTCCCACACATGTTTTTATCAAGTCATTTATTGCTTTTTGTGTTCTTGAACTTAATGTATCATTCTGCAATGTGTCTATGATCAGTCATGTTTTATTTGTGTTTTTATATACCTCTAATTCATTCATTTTAATTACTCTGTAGTAATTAAAGATATTTTCCATTATAGGAAAATATCTTATTTTATATTTATCCATGCTTCTGTTGATGGATATTTAAAATACTTCTCATTTTTTGCTTTTGCCAATAGTACCGCCATAAACATTGTTTCCTTTTGTATAAGTCAGGGTACAAGCTTCTCTCACTTGTAGAAGATATTAATAGATAGCTAGAGGTACAATGGGACGATCATAGAGTAGGCAAGTCTTCAATTTTGATATTGCAAAAATCTTGTCTAAAATGGCTGTAATAGTTTACCCTCCTGCCAGCAACAGGTAACTTTCCTTTTTCTTTTCCCTATATCTTTGCAAATATGAAGTGTTTACAAATATATCCTATTGTATTAATTTTTATTCCCTAATAATTGTTTGAACAGTTTTTTGTGTGCTTAATAGACCTTCAGCTGTTCTCTTTTGTAAATTCCTGTATTCATATTTTTTGAGGTTGAGTGTTCCTTTCTTATTAATTGGAGTTCTATCTATCTATCTAGATATTAATCCTTTGTTATATAGGGTGCAAATATCTTCTCCCAGGCTATGGCTTATTGTTTTCACTTTACTTAAAAAGTACATTTAGTATACGGAAGTTTTAAATTTTGATGTATTTCTATCCCTTTATGATTTGTGCTTTTAAAATATTATTTTAAAACATTTCTTGACCTCAAAGTCATAAAGATATTCTTATGTATTTTTTTCTGAAAATTTTAGTGTTTTGCCTTTTAAATGTAGGTCTTTAATCCACATAGAATATATTTTTGTGTGTAAAGTCAAAGTAGAGATCTACATTTTTGCATCTAAATAACGAGGTGTCCCAGCATCAGTTAATGGTCTATGTTTGCCACACTTCTTTGCAGTGCACCTGTCATGTGTCAAGTTTCCATACTTGTGCAGATCAGTGCCTGAGTTCTCTGTCCTACTCCATTTGTCTATTTATATCTCTCAGTGCTATTGTCTCCCTGTTTTGATTATGATAGATTTATAGTAAGTTTTATAATCTCAAAGGAAAAATACTACCTTCTTTCTTGGTTATTATTGATTCTAAGATATACACTTTAGGATTGTCTTAACAAATTTAACAGAATATCCCATTTGAATTTCATTGAATCTACAGTTTAAATAGTGTGTTTTTTATACCACAGAGTAAAACTCTAATTTCTCAGGAAAATAGTTGTCATTTTTTCCATAAAGACCTTACTTCTTTAAATTTATTCCTAGATACTCTGGAGAATTTTTTTGTAATTGTTCTCTTTTTCTATACGTTCAAATTAGCTATTACAGGTTTATAGGAAAAGTATTTTTTGTTTTGCTTTGTTTTTTGTTTTGGTATATTGATTTTATATCCAGCTGCCCTGTGAAATCCCTTAGTATTTCTGTTTGTAGAGTCTCTTGCTTTTTAAATTTTTATGTACAATAATCATATTGTCTGAAAACAAACAATTTTACCTATTCTTTTGTAGCTCTTCTTTCTTTTATTTATTATTATCATTTTACACTGCTAGGATCTCCAGTACAATGTTTAAAAGAGGTGACTTCAAAGGAAGTGCTTTTGAAATTGTACTCTGAACTGTGGTATTTGCTGTTGGTTTTTGATAGATACCTCTATTAGGTTAAGAAAATTCCCTCCTATATCAATTGTACCAAATAAATTGGTTGGTTATGAATTATAAATGAGTATTTTATTTTATGAGTATTTTATCAAATTATGCATCTCCTGAGATAACTATTGTTTTTCCCTTTTAACCTGTTAATAAAATATATTACATTTACAAAATTTTTAGATGCTGGACCATCTTTGCCTTCTTGAGATAAACCCAATTCATCATGATGTATACTTTTCTGCGATGATAATTCAATTGACTAATTTTTTATTCAGGATTTTTGCATCCCTTTTTGAGAACTATTTGTTATGTGATCAACATAAAATAAATGAACATATTTAAAGTGTAGATTTGGGTAAGTTTTGATATATGTATATGTTCTTGAAACCATCACTACAACCAAGATAAAAAAGTATCTACAAACCTCAGAAATTATCATCTATCACTTTGTAATACCATCCTTCCATCCCTCCCTTCCTTATTCTATCTTTACTGATGTGCTTTCTGCAGATCTGCTTTACAGTGATCTGTTTTTTGTCATTATAGGTTAGTTTGCATCTCCTACAACTTTATGGAATCATTTACTTTGCATTTGTTTTTTCCTGGCTTCTTTTCACTTAGCAAAATTATTTTGAGATCCACATCATAGCTTGTATAAATAGTTTGTTCCTTTGTATTGCTGAATAGTATTCCAGTATATGGGTATACTTCCATTTGTTTTTCCATTCACCTATTGATAGAAATTTTGGTTGTTTCCAGGTTTGGGATATTGTAGTTAAAGCCATTATGAACATTTTAGTGTATTTGTATGGACATATTTTTTCATTTTTCTTGAGTAAACACCTAGAGTAGAATGGCTGGTCATATGGTAGGTACCCATTTAGGTTTTCAAGAAACTGGCCAAATGAGTTTCCAAAGGAGTATTTTTATTTTGACTGTATTTTTTTCTGGGTATGGAATTATAGGTTACAGTTGTTTTTTCTTTCCTTTTAATATTTTTAAGATGTTTCTCTAGTGTCTTCTCACTTGCATTGTTTCTGTTGAGAAATCTGTTGTTATTCTTATACTTGTTTCTCTACACAACATGTCTTTTTATTTCCTCTGGCTGCTTTTGAGATTTTCTCTAAATTGCTGATGTTGAGCCATGTGACAAAAATCCTTTGAAGCTTTTCAAAGACAGTATAAAATATATTAATTGCAAGTACCTCAAAATGGAGCACATGATATAGTCTATCAACTTCTGGGAAATAAAATCTTTGTTCATCCACCAGGGGGAGCCAGGCTCAATAGGGCTCCCAGGACAACCAGGAGTACCAGGAGAAGATGGAGCCGCAGGGAGGAAGGTAACACCAGGTTTTTCATATCACTGGAGCAAAAACTATTGTATAAAATTTATATCTTGGTCCTGCAGGAGCTCAGATTAAACTATCCAGGACAAATTTAGTCTCTGTAAAAAAATCCCACGATCCTAAATTCCTTTTTTCGCTTACCCCCCATAGAAAGAGTGCCCATTCAGAGACTGAGATAGTGTCTCACGTCCTCTGCCCCTCTGGTGTTTTGACTGTGGTGTTCTCCAGTAACCTAATTCCTTCAGGATTTCTAGAAAGCACATTAATTTAAATGTAAGAGATACACACTTTTCTTCTCTCTCCAAAAAGAGACTGTGTAAATGCATTCAGGAAGTAAGGTCATTGTCAGGATTTTCTGAAGTATTTTGAGTTGACATTTGAAATAGTCATTTTTCAATAAAAGTTGTGAAAAAACAGCAGATGTAAAGCCTGAAGGTCTTCCTTGTTTTAAAAAAAAATCTGCCGAATGCAAATGAAGAGCCAAAGGAAAGTGAGCTTATTTGCTTTGGAAATTGGCTGAGAAATTGGGCTTTTTCATGATATTCCAGCTGCTGGGTTAAACCTGAATTTGATGTTACTTCACTCAAGTTGGTAAACGTCCAAATTAATTTTGAGACTAGAGTGATGGTCTGTTTTGGAGCATCTCAGCTGAACCCACTGGCAATAAGAGAAGACAAGGGGGGATTATCCACACTTGTCTATGGAGAGTCAGCCGAGATGTCAGTGTTATTTCCTCTAGGGAGAAGCGGGGCTTCCAGGAACAAGAGGGCCAGAAGGACCGCCTGGAAAAGGACAGCCTGGCTCCAAGGTATGGAAATGACAGAGTGTTGGGGGAAACAGTCTGTGTGTGTTCTGGTCTTGATACTAAGAAGCCAACTTAGGAGAGAGATTTGATTGTTATTCTTGCTATGTCAAATGTAATAATGTCTGGCTTAAAATTATGAATACTATCTTGTGAGCTTTTGGAAGGCAGCAAGTATATGTTGTTAATTTTTATTTTCCTAACATCTATTATAGGACCCAGTATATAGAAGAATTCAATGTGTGTTTTCTCAATAAATGGTCAGATTGACATTTAAAAAACACATAGGAAGGAAGTGAGGCCTTGAGACATATCTTTGAGATTTGATAATCCATAAATTTTCTTTAAGTATTTGTAGAATCTCACAAAATAATAAGAAATGCCATTTTATCAAATGAAAATTTCACTTCACAACTTGGCATACATTTATTTTATACTCTGTAGAAATGTTAGTTGAATAACATCTTTATATGTCAAGATGAGAATATATAATACAAATTCACCAACTGGATGAGATCACTAGTGATATAACCTACAGCCTCTAAGGGTCCAGATGTCCCTGCAATTTTTATGTACAGTCATCAGTGCCTACATAAAGATTCTTATGGGTTATATATGAGTCAGGTAAATATAAATCTGTATACTTATTAATGTTCTATTTATAATTTTACTAGAGTAGTAATTGATAACTTAAGAAATCTGTGTCATGGGACCATATTAGCTAAAATTGAATGCTTCATTTTAAATGTGCAAATCTGAAATTTAAATATATTTTTAGGCTTGAAAACATTTTAATTTACTGACTTACCAGACTATGGGATCCTCTTTTGGGGAAGTAGGGGGACAGGGAACACCTTTTTAACATCATGAAAAATACAGTTTTAGAAATATTGGCCTATTAGCATTCAGAGAACTACTGTTTTCTAGAATACACTTTTGGAAAATAGACAGTTGGAGTTAATCATTGAGGCTGTGAGAATGAATGATATCCCAGAAAAAGAGAGCTGAAATTTAAGCCCCATGTTGAGCGTGCCCAGCTCAACAAAGGAATAACTCCTCATGGTTTGCAGCTGAGGTCATTTAAACATAAAAATGACTACACCAGGATTTTCAAACTTGAGCATCAGAATAATCACCTCGAGGGCTTGTTAGAACACAGATTGCTGAGCCTTACACCCAGCTGGGCGCTATCATGTTGGTAGCTGGAGAAAGAACATTCAGAACTGCATAAGCAGAATAGTACCATGTTGGAGAAACCAAGGAGAAAGGGTTTTGAGATGAAAATAATGGGTGTTATTAAATGCCACCAATAGGACAAGCAGAATATATATTGGAAAGAGAGGCCACTAGATTTGTGGCTTTGAGGTGATTTGTGGCTTATGGAAGGCTATTGGAGAAGAGTGGTAGGAACATGTTACATAACCTAGATGTGCCACAGTTCAGTGTTGGCACTTTATTACATAGAATTGGGTTCCTGCTGTTGTCTTCTGGGGTAATTTAGGTCAGTAAGTTATAATAGTGGTAGTGAATGAAAGAAAATAAATAGTCATGGTTGGGTTTTGTCTCCATTGGCAAATGATAATGATATAATAAATGATATTTGGACATTCAAATTTTTAAAAATACTTTGTTACTGCTCTCCATTAGTATGGACCATGGGGAGTTTATTACACCTCTGTGGATTCTACAGGAGGTCACCTCTTCTTCTAAGTGAAATATGTGCTTTGCTGATTAGTATAACCCAGTGGTTCTCAAAATGTGGTCCCTGGACCAGCAGCATAAGCGTCCCCTGGGAATATGAGACTTGCAAATTCCTGGGCCTCGGTGAGGACTTACTAAATCAGGAACTCTGAATGCAGGGCCCAGTAATAGGTGTTGTAACAAGCCCTGCAGGTGATTCTGATAATTAAGTTTGCAAACCATGGAGTAGTCATTTATATTGTAAATGTTCAAATGGCCTCAGCTGCAAACAACAAGGAGTTATTCCTTTGTTGAGCTGGGCACACACCTGGATATAGTGCCTTGCTGTTGAGCCCTAGTTGAAAGATACTTTTGGCGGGGCGCGGTGGCTCATGCCTATAATCCTGGCACTCTGGGATACCAAAGTGAGAGGATCACTTGAGGTCAGGAATTTGAGGCCAGCCTGAGCAAGAGCAAGACCCCCTGCCCCGTCTCTCCTAAAAATAGAAAAATTAGCCAGGCGTGATGGCGTGCGACTGTAGTGCCAGCTACTTGGGAGACTGAGGCAGGAGAATCGCTCAAGCCCAGGACTTTGAGGTTTGAGAGTGCTGTGAGCTAGGCTGACGCCACAGTGCTCTTGCTCAGGTGAGAGAACTGAGACTCTATCTCAAAACCAAACATACTTTTTTAATGGTGTGAGGTGGAAAGTCAAAGGATTCTTTTGGGGGAGCACTACCTTGTACAACCATGCAAGGAAACAGCCAGTAGTCATAGTCAGTTTCTAGCTCCATACTGGGTTAATGCTCAAGCATCTTCCTACTAATAAAATTATTGGCCTCCTTTGGGGGAAAGCACTAGACAGCCCACTGAGGAAGAAACAGGATTTTCTTACTGTTATTCTTTCTGTGATTTAAAAAATTGTCTCATTTTATGTTTTATAACTGAAATAGCAGGAAAATTGAAAAACAGTATGAAAAAGCATGTATAGCTCTTTTCTGAAACTGTGAATGCTTCAGAACCATCTGTTAATAGACTAAGGGTGCAAAAGAACTGCAAATTCAAATGAAAGTTCCCAAAGAAAGATACAGAACTAAAATTTTATTTTATTTTATTTATTTAATTTTTTGAGACAGAGTATCGCTTTGTTGCCCAGGCTAGAGTGAGTGCCATGGCGGCGTCAGCCTAGCTCACAGCAACCTCAAACTCCTGGGCTCAAGCAATCCTGTTGCCTCAGCCTCCCGAGTAGCTGGGACTACAGGCATGTGTCACCGTGCCCGGCTAATTTTTTCTATATATATTAGTTGGCGAATTAATTTCTTTCTATTTATGGTAGAGATGAGGTCTCGCTCTTGCTCAGGCTGGTTTCGAACTCCTGAGCTCGAGCCATCTGCCCGCCTTGGCCTCCCAGAGTGCTAGGATTACTAGCGTGAGCCACCTCGCCCGGCCTCAGAACTAAAATTAAAAAAAATATTAAATCATATTTAAAACACGGTGAAGGCTGAACCATTCTGAAGTTATCCAATCTGCTTAAGAACATTAACAAAGCCTGCATAACTCAGTGGTGTTCTGGGCACATCACTTTAAAATTGGTATTAGTTGAGACTGTGACTCTGATATGGTCATTATTAGGTTAGAGAGGGTTTGTTAGTACAAGGTCTCTATAATTATTTTCTCAGGGCGATGAAGGAAAGAAAGGAAGCAAAGGAAATCAAGGGCAGAGGGGATTTCCAGGGCCTGAAGGACCAAAGGTATGTTTCTTATGTTCTCATTGATGCTTTGAGCAGATTGGTAATTATGTCTCGTTTTAATAGAATATTAGATTTCCACTGAACATTTGATTCATGGTTTCCTTCCCAACATATACAAAAAAAACCCCAAAAACCTCCAAATAAAAAAAAAAAACCTTTAGGAAACATATCACCAAGACCATATTGGAAGAAATAAAGAGATTGCATAAAATATGTAATATTCATAGGGATACATACACTTCTAAGAGAGAAATTGTATGTCAGTCCTCTCTAATGATAACTAAATATTCAGAAGTTGGGATAAAGTGAGGACCATAGGAGATACAATTCTCCATCACCTTGTTTTGATGAACAGTAAAAGAGCCCCAGACTGAGGAGGGTGCTGAGCAACAGGTGAAGGAGATTGTGAGGCCAGCAATTAAGTGTGTCCTGATTTAGCAGCAGAGAACAATGAGATTATTTGAATGTATCAGGAAACAGAAACTGCACACCTAAGAGAGTTCATGTCTCTAGGAAGGTGCTAATTGTAAGAAAGAGACAAGGAATATATTTAAGGACCAGAGCGTATGTTTTAAAAATGGTACCAGCAAGATAAGAACAGGTACAAAACAAAGCATCACCTGTAGACCAGTGATTCTTAAATTCAGTGCCCATCACTATCACCTGGGGAGCTTAGTATAAATCCAGATTTCTTGGTACCAAGCCCAGATATTTGGATTCAATAGAAAGAACAACAGAAAGAACATCTCTATATAAGAAATGCATTGTATTAGTAACAGTGATTATGCTTTATGTCTTAGTTACTCTTATTCGAAGTGAATATTTTTGTTTTAAAATAAAGCTGTTAAAAGATAAGAATTGCCATATTTTCAAGCATAATCACCCCTTAATACAAGGTCTTTAAGAGGACTGTATACTTTCTATGATTCTTTTCATGTTTTAAAAGTAATCAGCCTCTTTAACAAAAAAGAACAGATTAAATCTAGAGGCATAATTTTGCCTTACGTCTGGTTTTAGTGGGGAATTTTAACAGGTTAATGTTTTGTTCCCTTGTCAGAATATTGGATAGGGTGTTTATCTGTGTCATGTGTCATAGCCTTTCAGATTTGGATTTAAGGACTGGCACATTCAAGCTGTGGCCTGAACTGGGCCAAGTAGGCCCATGTGTACAGCTTGTTGGTCATATTGGCTAATTGGCACAGTGGGAGGCCTCAGCTGGGAAGATGAATGTGGCTCTGGGCAGTTGTCATTGTTGGTGCATCTGATTGACAGAGTCCCTCCCGGAGGAAGCCAAATAACCAAATAGGCAGCTATGCTGTTGAGTTTTCAAAAAGCATGAAACAGGCAGAGGCAGGATTAGGCAGCAATCTGAGATCCTAGAGGGTCAGGTTGAAACATAGCATAGAAATAGTTTGTTCTATAAGACACTTCTACAATTTTTTTTTTTTTTTTTTTTTTTGGTAAAGGGCCAGAGAGTAAATATCTTAGGCTTTGAAAGCCAAGAGGCAAAATTGAAGATATTAGGCAGGTACTTGTATAAAGACCATTTCAAAATGTGGAGACCACTCTAGCCAAGGCTATACAAAACGAGGGACAGGCTATATTTGGCCCATGGGCTGCAGTTTGCTGACACCTACTCTGGAGCAGGAGTTTCCAACTGTTTTGATTGTAAACCTATCCCAATAAAATTTTGACCATATTCTGATATAGGTTTTTTTATTGTAATTTTTATTCATAAACGATGAATACTATTAGGTTGTGAAATTATATAAATAATTGAAAAATGTATAAGTGAGATAAAAATACAGAGAGAAGTTCTAATATTTTCTTCTTCTATCCCAGTGGTGTGCAGTGACAATTGATTTGGAATAGTGTTTTTTCAAAATGAAAACCCGTATCTGAAACCCATATCAGAATCACCAGGAGTGCTTTATAAAAATTTATATTCCTGGGCCCCAGCCTCTAGATCTATTGAATCAGAATCTCTGGAGTTTGAAACCCAGGACTGCATTTACCAAACTCTGGATAATTCCTCTAAAATTTGCGAATCATGGTCTAGATCCAGTTGCTCCAGATTGAGTCTTTGAGACAATATTAGACAACAAAAAAAGAAATATTTTAGTTTTTCTATTCAAAATTTCATTTAAAAAATCATACAGTCTCTACTTAAAAAAGGATGTGAGGTATCATATATGGAATATTGATATACCATGGACCATTAAAATAGTAAAGGAAAAAGAATTATAAAGTAGAAGTGTTCCCTAAAACTTATGTTAAAGATAATTGTTATAATTGAACAAAAAATTTCTTTCTGAGCTTCCTAACACACAACACAAAAGGGAAGCACCATGAATTGCATGATTTTTATGCAATTTATAAAAGAATGTACAAGAGGTACAATTTGCCTAACTTTCAGGAATTAATTGAATACATTTATTTAAAGGCATTAAAATCTTACTGGTTGAAAACCTTTGCAGTAATTTACAAAACTTGCTCAAATTATCTTCACTTTGGTCTTTGAAACAGAGGTCATAATATCATTTTAATATCCACAGACATTTTCATGCTTTTCCTGAAATAATCTCCGTGCATGATTTCTCTGCTTGAAATGTAATAAGCATTTTGTTCTTTTTAAGGGTGAGCCAGGCATTATGGGCCCGTTTGGAATGCCTGGAGCATCGATTCCTGGACCATCTGGGCCAAAGGTATATACTCTTGGAAATATCTTTTTCTTGGCTTTTTGGCGGTAGTAGAAAAAAAAAAATCATGATATCAGTGGATTAGAATTTTAGTTTTGGAAGATCCCTAAGAAATGATCTAGTTCAGCCCTGGTATTTCACCGACAAGCAAATGTAAAGCCAGCAGTAGAGTTAGGACTAGAAACTGGGTTTTGTGCTCCTGCTCCAAGCTCATCATTTTAACCTTCATTACCACTTCCAAATCCATGACCCTGATGATGGTAAGAATTTATTACAGTTATCCCTAAGAATCTACTAGGATTTATCACTGAAAAGTCTGGAGGAAAAGAAATTCATGCAGTTTTAAGAACATTCCCAGACATTCTTACAGTCCAAGTATTTGAGTCTAAATTGCAACCTATTATTTCAATGGGCTTTCTCCCGGCAGTTATAGTAGTTTTTACTGACAGGTTTTATTAGGATTTGTCCCCTCGAATATGTTAGAAGAATGTATGATCTCAAGTCTGAGATGGATAGATTTTACTCTTTACAGATTGGCCTATCTCTTTTTTGCTATGTACCCTTGTGGTTTCTTATGCAACCTATAGCCTCTGGATGTTGTTTGAAATGTACAGGGAGATAGAGGAGGACCTGGGATGCCTGGATTTAAGGGAGAACCTGGACTTTCTATTCGAGGACCAAAGGTATGCTTTATGCATGTTCTTTTTCTGTATATGAGAGACGTGAAGGTAGATTTAATACACAATAAATTGTTCTACTCAGGACATCCCTATGTTAATACACTAAAATGTAAGACTATTCCCCCTTTTTTCTGATCAAGCAATCAGTTTATTTTTTATACATGTGGGGAATGGTAGCTTCTACCGGTAAATTTTTGCTGACTAGACAATTGTTTGAAAATGTACTCTTTGCAATGTCTGGGATACAAGGGATTACATGGCTTCTGGCCCCTTTCATTTATATATCAACTACTGAAGTATCTGTTCTGCAAAACACTGTGCAAAAAAGTGTGTGTTTGGAAGCTTTAGTGAATAAAAATTTCCCCTGCTTTGATTAGCCATCCTTTGGAGTTATTTCAGATGAAAATATAAATAATTATAGAAGAAATCAGCTTTAAGTAATCATATCTAGTTTTCCACAGGCATGAAGCGCCATTTCTCTCTTTTTTACTGCCTGCATCATCACAGCAAAACTTAGTGTTTATAACATTCCTAGGTGTCAACACACACATCTCTGTTTATGAAAACAGTGTTCAGGGCCCCATAATCAGCACTTTTTAAGTTAATGGCATGTTGTTCCATGGTTTTGAAGCTGATGTGTGTGCCCTCTTATCAGATTGTCTCAACTAGGGTTCAAGTACTAAACCAATGACTTCCAAAGTTAAAAAAAAGAAAATGTGGAGTCATCTTTTAAAGGGAATATAATGCAAAACCTACTGTATAAAACTAACATAAACTGGAGTGGTTCTTGTTTGAAGGCAAAGGGAGGAAGTCAGGCCCCCATTGTTCTTACTGCTTTAACAGTCTTCCTCCCCTCTACCGTGAAAACTGCCCTAGTTTGCCCAGGACTGCGGGGGTTCCTAGGTTGCATGGCTTTTTCAGGGCTGAAACTGAGAAAACCTTGAGCAAACTGGGGTGGGCTGTTCACCTGCTCCCCAGACCCTGAGGTAAATGGAACCCAAGCTATGGAGACCCTTCTCTATAATACCCGAAGCTATACAGACAACTCAATGAGAAAATTCCAAATTTTCTAATGTGATAACTACAGATATGACCTTGATCAATTACATTAGTGTGACAATTTTGATATTGTTTGATATCTGTGTATGCACAACCTATGATTTGTATCTATCTCTACATTTATCTACTTCTCTTTGAAATAGGAATAAAATCTAATTAAATGTGCTGCCAGAGTTTATAAGCCCCACCTGTTTTCTGCCAATGGTTATTGGGCATTGTCAGTGAGGGTGTTTAAAGATATTTGCCTCCCACCACCTCTGGGCTCTAATGATACTCTTTCTGCCACTCTTCCTAATTCTTTAGGTTTTAAGTTATGGGAGGGTCATATATGCCTTTGAACATCTGATGAAAGTTTTGGCACATTAATTCTATTTTGTGCACTACTTCAGAGATCTCTCGGGTCTCTCGTAAAGCTGATTTCAAAATATCAGATTTTAATTTTTGGCCTAATTTGTACTGAATGAGAAAAACACATCAAAGTGAATTACTTTATAAAACATTTTCTTGAATACAGTGCAGAAAAGTCCAGTGGCAGAAATCCATCTATAAAAATATTGTGACTAGTCAAAAATAAAAATCTGCCCCTACAGGCCCCTTCCGATTAACATGAGAAGTAACAAGCTACCTGAAATGCTTGCAGGAACAAGGACAAAAATCTCTAGGAAAAAAATGTATGTCAACTGTCAGTGTTTTAATGGTTTCTTTCCCCTCTCCACTGTGGTCGCCAGAGTTTAAGCAATAGCAGCTGCTGGTAATTTGTTATGGGCTTGGAACTTAGAAATAAAAACTGAAAAGTGAATTGTGATTCCAATTTTCTTTTCCTTTCAACTTAACTAGGGAGAGTTACTGCTTTATTCTGTGTTGACCCTCCCCTTATGTAAACATGGAAAGAAATGGGAATCTGATTTTGAGATAAGTCTCATACGTGAATGTTTAGAGCTTTAACCTTAAATATAGTCGAAATAGCAGAAAAATTGCTTCAGAGAACTGACCAGTTGTTACCTGTAGTTGGGGATATACCAAAATTCACTTCTCTGGAAGAACTTACTCTTGTTCTCTCTCATGTAACTTTTTTTTTTTTCTTTTTTTCCTTCTCTAGTCATAAAGGAATCTCTCATATAACCTTAAGAAATCATCTTGGGTTTTTGTTGATGATAAATAGTTCAGTAGGGTATTATAAGTGACCACATATTTTCTAAAGATGATCATTCTTAAGAAGGCTAACCAGATAAAACCAGTCTCAGATTTAACAGGAAAAAACAGTGGTTGCATTCATGGTTTTCAAAATAAATTTAACTTTTTTAAAGGGTATGCAACTTTTCCCCCTTTCCTAATCAATCATTCATTCGTAGGAGAATTAAGAAGAGTTTTGGGGATTTGGATTTAGGGCAACATTTTGGCTTAGAATAATGGCAATTATTGATCTCTGAATTTGCTTGCATGTAAGGAAAGTACTTAAGAGTCCTGCTACTTTCTTCATTCTAAGATACAAATGTCTGCCTATCATTTTACATTAGGAGTTTTCTCCCAATGTAAAAAAACATAAATATATTTGGACACTAACAGCTCTTTAGCAAAACAAGGGGTGCATGTTGACAAGGGCTGTTATAAGAGTCAACACAGTAACACAGAATGGAATATGGTATCAAAAGAAATATGTTTTATATATAAGTGTAATAGACTTACAGTTACTAAGCCTTCTTCTAAAAGATTCTTCTTAATTTGTTTTCTTCCTTTCTTTCCATTTTCCTTTAGTCATACATTTTTCTGATTTCTATTTCCATTTGTAAGAGAGTTACACATCTTGGAAAACTCTGTTGTCCAAAGAACAATAATCACCCCCCCTTGCTCTCTGTATAGGAGGCTAATGGTTGCTACTAAAACTTTTTGTGCCTAAGGTTGTCACTATAAAGCAATGTTTGTAACTTTTTCCTAGGTCCCAAGATATGAAACACAAACTCTGTGTCCCATGCCTTATAACATGTTTTAAAAAAATTGTTTTTATTTTCATTTAGGTTTATTTATTCCTCAAGTATTTTTAGCCCCGTTGACAATAGGCTCAATACAACAATAGGCAGCATACAGTTACCTTATTTCACATTCAAAATTTTGCTATGTATTCTTCTCCTATTCTTCTCACACTGTGCATACTAAATTTTCTCATTTTTATACTTTTCCCTGATGTATGATGCATTAAAAACTTATAATTTTTAAAATTAAAATTTTAGCGATAAGCCATTTTTGAATTCCTGTGAAGTATATTTTTCCTGCAGAGGACTTTGTAATGGTTTGTGTATATTCTTTGCATTCATTCCATGCCTCCCGCTGAACTCAAGTGGGTAAGACTTATGAAGAGATAATGAGTTGCACGTGTGGTAGGAATTGCTCCTAAAATTTTTCGAATTATTCCTCTGCACTTACGAAATCCACCTTTGGCGTATTGAGTTGGTGTTACGCTTAAGTTTAACCTGGTGTTTTATAGCTTAGTCTCATGATATTACCTGGTGTTGGCATTTATCCAGGGTGCCCAAGGCCCTCGGGGACCAGTGGGCGCTCCAGGACTCAAAGGCGACGGCTATCCCGGTGTGGCTGTAAGTGTGGACATTACTTTTCCTTCTTTCCTCCCTCCCTCCCTCCTCCCGAACACTGCTTACTACAGGGATGTTCATCCCTCCCTTATTGTGTTGTCTCAGGGGCCTCGAGGATTACCAGGACCCCCGGGACCAATGGGTTTACGTGGAGTGGGAGACACTGGAGCCAAGGTAAGATTGTAAAGTAGGCAACATACTAGCTTCTAAAAATGAACCTACAGGTAAGTGACTTTGGTAAAGGTGGAATTTTTTTATCATACAGAAGAGTAGAGGTATCTGAAACAACTAATGAAGTTATTTGCCCTCATCGATGGACTGCCAGGTGAACTAACCTGAACATGTAGATTAACTTTGTAACTTTTCTCCTCCTTTTTGGCAGCAACTCTCACATTCCTTTGCCACTTCCTCTTCCTATAGCAGAATCAGAGTTCGGTTTGGAGCCCTCCTCTCTCCCCAGCCATGGTCTTTCCTTGGGTACTCTCACTGGTTCCATGGCTCGAACCACTATTCATATGCCGATGGCTTCCAAAGTTCCATCTTTCCTCCCCCATGCTCTGGTCTCACGTATCCTAGTTTCTTACCATATGTCCCCTCTTGGGCTTCTCGCAAACATCTCTAATCTCATATCCAAAATCGAACCGTTGATTTTCCATGGGTCTGCAAATGGCACATGCCATCTGGCATGCTCAAGCCGGAAGACCTAAGAGATCCTTGGTCCCTTCCTTTCCCTCTCCTTCCTCCACGTCTAGCCCTTTGGTAAGTCCCACCAGCGCTGTCTTCAAAATATATCTCGACTCTGGCTCCTTTTCTCCTTCTGCTTCCACCATGCAGATCATTATCATCTCTTGCCTGGGCTATAAAAGTAGCCTCTTCACTGGTTTCCCTCTTTCACCTCTGCTTTCTTATAACTTAGCAGGCAGAGAGGTCTTTAAAAACCATAAATCAGATCATATCCCATTCCTTCTGAGAGACACTCTGGTGACTTCTCTTTGTACTTGGAACAAAGTCTGACCACTTTCCATGGCCTCCAAGGCCCTTTGCACCCCGACTGCAGCTTCTGTCTTTTCTCCCTGGCTGCCCACGTCCAGCCAGACTGGCCTGCCCTGCTTCTGCTCATTCCTGCTTCAGGGCCTGGGCTCTGCCAGATGGCTGATTCTTAAAGCCTCACCTCAAATCTCACCTCCTGACCACCCATACAACAACAACAAAAAAATCCTATCCCCTCCTTCCCTGTATATTTCCTATATAGTGTGCCTCGCTTTCTGTGATTATCTTGCTCTTTATCGTTCTGCATAGTCCACGAGAGTGAAATATGTTTGTTTTTTCCTTCCTAACTTCATGTCACTGATAGGAGCTGTAGAACCCGTTGAATGAATGGAAAATGAATAAAAAATATTGCCTGAAAGAGAATTTTTCCTGGAAATATATCTGCCCACTTAATTTTTCTAATGTTTCCAAGTCATTAGAGAGAAAAGATGTTGTATGTGGTCAATGCCAGCCTCTCATCTTGTTTTTTTGTCCCTGCCACAGCACTTAGGAGTGACAACACCTTGATACTGCTCCTGTACAATGGGCAAGCGCCCTTTTGCATTCTCCCAGATAGAATGAAATATTATAGACCCATGGTGCTAAGCATCATCTTGAAGGGAGATCTTGATACTGGCCCTGTCTCTGTTTCTTGGGGTAATTATGAGAGTCCAGTGCGAGGGTGTATCTGAAAGTGGTGTGTACACTGTGCAGAGGAGACAAACCCGAGGGGCTTTGATCAGGGTTCTGGCTGGGTCTGACTCAGGACTAAGTCAGATCCTTAAATCAGCCTCAACAGCAGCAATAAATCATACTGAATTTGGGCATTGAGGTATTATTTTTTTCTTTGCATAGTATCTGTCAAAATGTCAAAATTTTAAAAATAGAAAGAAATTTAATAGATAAATATCATTATTTTCTGCTCTGGGTGAAACATTGGTAAAAATTTTTGTTATACTAAATATTTCCTAAAGGAAATAGCTTATTCCTATTTAAAATAAGACATGAAATAAAATATGTTAAATATATACTGGAATGTGTTTGTATTCCAGTGGAAACAGATGATGATTTACATTTCCACAGAGTAGATTATTATGAATTTTTAATGTAAGTATACATTGTATTATATTAAGTTATACCATTATGTTACTGCTTTGCATTTGGCAATAATAATAAAGACAGGCACTTAGGCACAGAAAAAGAACATTTAAAAAATCTGATTCTTGTGAATAATTCCACTCTGTCAGATTATTTATGATATAGACTAAAACATTTACTAAATGATTTCACATGTCATTTCCCTCCCAAAGTCTCCCGCTTTTACATTTAGGGGAGAAGAGCAAGAAAAAAGATATTCCTTGAAAAATTTCATTCTGCCTAATTTCTTTTTTTAATGGCCAGCCTGTTGCCAGAGGATGTGTCCGAAGTGAAACTCAGGTGTTCTTTGTTAGCCCACGTAGGAGGCTGAGTGAAGCCGCCGGCTTGTAGCTGGGCTGGTAGTGCAGGCAGCAGAGCCTTAGCCAGGCGTGCCTATGTCGGCCCCTTCCTCTCAGCCGCCTTTTCCTTCCCTCCATTGCCTCTTGTCTCTCTCTGTGGAAAGTGTGTTATCCAGGATTTCTCTAGCCCCAGAAGGAGATGTTAGGGCAGTGAGCTGGCCTTAGAATCAAAGGAACTTGGATCATAAACTTGAATATAAAGGAAATTCTAAAAGCAAATAACACCTTTTAAATAGCCTTTAAAATCATCTCTCCTTTTTTTATAAATGCCTCAAACTCACTATGTGAATCTTATTCCTGAAAGAAAACTTTTGGGAATACACACATATACTCACACACCCACACGTGGACAGACACTGGTTACAAAAAAAAGAGGTATTTTTTAAAGTCTAATTCAGGTTAATGTTGTCCTTCCGGTTTGGTAAAGTGGACGTGAGGCTCTCAGAATACCAAAAATTGTCAATGGCAGCAAAAGAACAGGACCCAAATGTGTGGAAAATTCTTCTTCCATTTTGAATTATGATGATAGAGAAACTGTATGTGGGAGTGTGTGTGTTAGTATAGACATATATATCCTGATATGTTTTTCATTTAAACTCTGTGTAGTCACTTTAAAATCTTGGCCTAAAGGCATTAACTTGCCAAACAAATGTGTTTTGAAATGAGGAAACCATTAAGGTTGACAATTAATTTATGGTAGGTTTTTGTGATATTTAGTTAGGGTCACATGTGTTTAGCATATGACACACACATTAAACTCAAAGCTTCTATGTTTTAGAATGTATAAAAAGCAATCTCTGCCATCCAGCACCCATGTGCTCTGTGGCTTTTTCCCAAGTAGAAACATTCCATTCAGCATTAGTGGTTATAGTTCTTCTAGACACAAGTATCTTGAATTTAATTCAGATTTTGACAAGACCTGATGTATTTCCAAAATTCTTGTAAAAACTATAACTTTCGAGGAGATAGTAGATATCATTTTAAAATTCACTTTTGGAACATGCTGGGAAGAGGGACTGATAATCTGGTCTCTTGCCAAGTGGGAAATGCTCACCCAGTATCCGGACTCCTGGACCCAAATTCCTGGCTCCATGTTGAGGAAGACAGGCTCAAAGACCCTATCCATCACTGCCTGCATTTCTTCAATGGAGCCCTAGATACTAGGGGGACCTCTTGTGATTTGAGGGCTGTCATGTCATTCATCTCATTTTTCTTTGAGAGGCTGCAGATAACTCTTAGCTCCTGTGTTTTCACCCCAAAAAGCTCATGAGGAGCATGTGGCCTGAGGGCCGATCTGATATCCCTGAGTGTAAGAGTTTGTGTCTGGCTTCATAGAAGAGGAATGCAAGGTGTGGCTCTGCTGAGCTCCCTAAGGGCAGGTACAACCTGTTAGCTCTTTCAGTCCCTCTGAGTGTGCCAGGGAAGGCCATGACCTTCCCCAAAGCCTTGGGGTGGTTGGACTTAGGCCAATCCTTGCACAGAGGAGATCTAACCTGAATTTGGGGGCCCACAAAGGACCTTTTAACCATCAAGTGATTGGAATAAGTCTGTGGACAGAGAAGACTTGATAGATTATTGTTGTTGTTAGAGGTCTAGTTACCATTATTACTATAATTATGTTACCTAAACATTTCCAGAATATTGTGGCATTTTAAACAACTCCCTTATTTTATAGTTGAGAAATCAAGGACCAGAAAAGTTGAACAACTTCTTTATAATATAAACATTTTTGATACTATATTTGTTTTGTATATGAGACAGAGATCATGAATATGGATGAATGAATGAAAAACTGAATGGATGAATAAATCATAGCCGAAAAAATGAATTACCTTGATCCACATATACTTAATCTCTAATACTGTCCATCTTCTATCAGCACTGTTTTGTGTACATTTGGATTGTTTCTCTTTCCATTCTAGCTTTTCCATTGTCCACACTTAAATTATGTAAACATTAAAGAGAAGCATAAACCCAAGCCCAAAAGAGTTAAACATTTTCCAAAAACTTTAAATGTTTGAGTATTGTAAATGCATGCTTTATTTGACAAAAGTGGCCTATAGTCATAAATTAAAATGCAAGTCTATGTGAAATTCCACTGAGTATCATTATTCTAAAAATGTTCCCAGCATCTGAATTGCCTCTCTGTTCTCTGCAATGGTTCACATATGTGCACACCACCAACAGGCAAGGGTGGAACAGAGGCGCGATTCACAGCGAGATGCATTAGGAATTTGTGGATGCCATCATCGGCAGACATAGACTGGACAAGGAACTCCATTTTGAACAGTGCCCGATAAGGAGGGCTGGCCTAGGAAACAGACTTAATGAAGTTAAGGGGCAAAATTCCAAAGTGGATTTCAAGAGACTCACCTCCCCATAATATGCCAGCAAAATTGCTCCAGGCCAGACAATTGGCTTAAAATGAGGCTAATTAAAGCCAGAGCCATATAAAGTGTAGATGCCAGGCAGTTAGACCCACAGGTTTTGGAAAAGGTCACATTCAAGACCAGGAGAACTTGACTAATTGACTTTTCATGGTTACTCCCCAATTCAGTTCTATGCGTGATCTCTCAAATCTGAGCTGCACTCCAGTCTACCTTTCAATCAATATTGCATTCATCTCTCCTTGTTTTCCTAGCACTGCATTTCTCTTCCCAAGAGTAGGCACATACTTTCCCTTTAGCCCTGGCGACACACACTAAATCCCCTTAACATTCACCACCCACATCACCATCAAAACATTTTTATTTTTAATCGTGCAGACTTGGAGGAACTTTTTCCCTGTGGAAAATTATATCGAATTTCAGTACAGGAGAGCCTGCTCTTCTCCTTGTCACTGGGGGCAGTGTCAGTGTTTCTGTTTTCAAGGCTTATAGCTCAACTAAATAAGAAAGACTCTTCCTCTCTTATGAAATTTTTGGCACAAGGCAATCATTTGTTCATTGTTGATTAGTTGATTTTGAGGAAAGGAAAAAATATTCAAGAAATCCACCCCAGATCCTAAGGCAAGTTTTTAAATTATCAGGGACTGTGAGATATAGCTGTTTTGGAGTGAATATTGAAGGTCAAGGAGAGAAATTGACTCAAATAATTGAAATTGTTTTAATTAATTTGAAATTTAAAGCTGGAAAAATACCTGAAGGGAAAAGTGATGGCAATTTGAGTGCTTTGTTTTGTAGCATCTGCTTAATTATTTTCTCATCCCTGTGATGACCATCTGGTGATTGTTATTGTCTCCCTATTCATTTTAAAGGGTGCCAGTGACAAATGACTGAGTGATATGACAATACCCCGTCAATAATCAGTACCCATTGCCAATATCTGGGTTGTCTGTGGATAAGCTTAGAATAAAGCCTCTAAACTCCCACTGACATTCTGGCAACCACAAGGGAGGTGTTCAGGAGTTACTGACCATGACATGTGCTGTTTTATAGAATTCGTTACCAAGTGTGCTTATATTTGTGGTAGTTGAAGCCTTAATAGTTATATCTTAATTTTATTTAAAAACCAGAAAGGAACATTAAGCAGCTGCTAATCATCACTTTGACTTCTTCTACCTTATTTTAATACTCAATCATTCCTTGGTTTCATCTTTTAGCAGAATCTTTAGAGTGCTGTTCCTTGGAACATTCTTAAGAGGCCGGTTCTTTTCACAATGAATTCAATTTGCTTTTATTGTCCCCAAAGTAGAAAAGCATAAAATCACTTTTGGAACAAATGTAACTTACTTTTACAGTCCTCTCGAAGAGGTGGGGACTTAATGGGCAGAGAGAGAGAGAGAGATTAAAGCCTTGTTAATGTGTGTGTCTTGGTGGAGAGGGAAATAGTGGAATGGGCTGATTATTTTCTCAATTATTGTATTTGAGTTTTATAAAATTTATAAGGTATATGGGTTTTTTCATTGTCACTGCTCCACCTTGAAACCTCTGCCACTTCTTAGCTGTGCGACCTTAGCAAGTCATTTCATCTCCCTGAGGTTTGTCATCCTCATCTGTGATTTGAGAAAACGATGCCTACCTCACAGGTTTATTCTGAGAAGTTAATGGAGTAATGTACATAAAACATTTTTATGAAGTCTAACATATTAAATATTATAATTAGTAGTAGTAGCCACATTGTGCATTACTCTGACAAATCAAGTACATTGTAGGATGGATCAAAAGAAAGATTGAGAATTTGTGCAGGTAGGAGATCTGGAAGGAGACCAATGAAAACATTAGAGTAAACCACGGAACTGGGGAATGGCAATGAAAAGGGAAAAGGATGCCTTAGACAGCTGGATTGTGTAGGCCTTTTATAATCCAGGATGAATCTTATAAAACAGAATGTTCATTCATCTCCTTGAGAGGGTGTGATCGACTTAATGCAGGAAAAGGACTTTCATTGCCACCCTGCTGTAGTCTTTGCATTAAATGGCGACCGGAAGAGAGTCTGTGGAGAAGTTAGCATCTTGCTGCTAGTCCCAGCCACCATCAAATGGGGGATGGGCTCTGGAGTCCGTCTGGGTTTGAATGGCTCCAGGCTGCATGGTTTCTGGCAAGTCGCATGTCCTTTCTAGCTCCAACTCCCTTATCTGTAACATGGAGTAAGTTGATTGTCGATAGGCACAAATAAGATAATGAATTTTCAGTATTTGCCACCTAATAAACTTAATAAGTGTTGATTTTTACTTATTTATTATAATAGTGTTAATATTAACCAAAGCAAAGATTTATAATGAGAAAATGAGTGCATGTGAGTGTGTTCTGCTCTTTTTTTTTCTTTTAAAATGTGAAAGCTTCAAAGTATGGCTGTTAGAATCATCATAAGATTTAAGTTTATTTTTAAAGGAGTTAAAATTAACCACTCTGGGAGATTGTACTCTAGGTGAAACTTTCACTGAATCATTTAAGTTCACACACACAAGTACTGCAGATGAGCTTACATTTGGCCATTTCCTGTGAAAATGAAGGGAGTATCTTTCATCTAGAATCCTTTTTGTGGGCCAACGGGAAGTGGTAGGCAATCTAAACAGTTATTCTCCTTTTGAGGGAGTAAATGCAGGGGAGGTGTGGGGCTTAGGCTCTGGTCCTGTGAAATTGGTGCATGTCGTTACCAGTAGCAGCTCTAAAATTTGCTCACAGGTTGCTCATTATCTCCTAATGCAAGGGCTCCCTCTGCAGGCTCCAACAACCCTCAGATGTTGCATGGGAGGCTAAGTCCAGATATATAAGAACCTGTTGTAATGTTCTTTATTTGTGAATGTTGCTCTATCCATTGTCATAAAACTGCGTGTCTGAAAATATTACAAGTCAATGTACTTCTTAGGTACTGATGGTGCTGCATTACGGCAGAACCAGTGTGGTCAAGTGGTAGGGTGAGACCTGCCCACCATTCTCTTGCTCATATTCTCAAGTGTGGCAGCCTAACATGGACACATGACCCATGGAACAACAAAAAGCATGATCCATTTTCAAAGATTCCCTCATAGTGGAGAGACACTATATCTTTAGAGTCATAGCTAAGTGCCTAATATTTCCATCTGTTGAAAGCATGGTACATATATCTGAAGAATAACCCTCCTAGCCTGTTATAGACCAATTCAAACATCTATGAAATGTTAAGACTTGATCTAAAATCTATCAGATTTATAAAAGCATAGGTACATATATCATTTCCCCATAGATTGAAAGATACAAAATACTGATAGATGAAACACAGCTGTATGTCAACAATTACACAGATAAGGATGGAAAACTTGTTCAAGATAAGCACAAGTACCATGGATGACATGGGATCACACCCTTAAAACTCATTGGCTGAGGCTCCAGGACAGAAAGGACAATAAGGGTCTGCTGTCCTATTGCAGTTAGCCTTCAGACATTCCTAAGTGGTAAGGGTTAGAGGGAACCAAGTAAGAAAGAATATGAAGAAGAAAATGAATAGCAATTCTATTCATTTTGTGTTGAGGAGGCTGGCCTGAGGTAGATTGTGACTTTATTTTACCTGTTTTTTCCACTGGCTTTTCCTGTGTGTGTGTGTGTGTTAGTATGATAAATACTAATTAAGAATGGATTTTAACTAAAATCATCACCAGAAAAATATTATGAATTAAATAGTAGAGTATTAAATTCTTTCTTAAACAAATACTACTTTATAAAAAGATTCTCCATATCCTTAAGTTTAAAAAATTATGTCATATTTGATACATACCAAGAATACATGCAGCACATATAAATTCCATTCATGATGTTGAATCAACCTGTGTGCTCCTTCCCATTGCCCATTTAAAAAATCTTTTAAATCATGTATTCTTGTTATTAAGGGTGAGCATTACAGAAACATTTCCTCATGCTCATTGATGAGAGTTTGAAGGGGTATTTTTATGGATTTTTAAAAATGTTATTACATTTATTACATGAAAATTATTAAACATACACAAAAGTAGAAAGACTAGTAAAATCAACTCCCATATGCTCATCACATTTCCTTAGCAATTGTCAACATGTTAATTTGTTCTATCTGTTCCCCATTCTTTCCCTTACTGTATTATTCTGAAGCAATCTTCAAATATCACCCTTATAAAGCTTTATTATTTCTCTCAAATGTAAGAACTCTTTTTAAAAACTTAATGGCAGTGCCATGATCAAACCTAAAAAATTTAACATGTCTTTAATATAGTAAATTCCTGGGACATTTTCCAGTTTGTCTCATACATTTGTTACAATTGATTTGTTTGAATTGGGATCCAAAGCATGTGTACACATTGTATTTGAGATTGCTCTTAAATCTCTGTTAGTCAAAATTTACTCCTCCCTTGTTTTGTCCTTGCCCTTCCTTTGTGGGTGTGTTCTTTGTACTTCAGAGTTTTGCTGATGGTGTCCTTATGGTGGTGGTTAATGTGTTTCTCCATCTTCTATTATTGTAAATTGGTACATCTGGAGACCCGTTCAAATCCAGGTCAGTTTTTCTTAGCTAGAATATTCACAGGAGGGCTGTGTATTCCCCACAACATTACAGCAGGAGGAAGAGGGTGTCTGGCCATATCCTTTCTAACCTTTTCACTTCATCTTGGAAAGGTACAGGTGGACAGAAGCAGAAGAGAGGAGGCCATAGAATCTGGGGTGGGTTGGGGTGACCAGGCAAAGAAGACAATTATTTTTGATCAAACATTCAAAGATTCTGGGTAAAATCTATTTAACTATGTTCATCTATGTTTTGCTTTGTTGGAAGATGTCAAAATGTCCAGAAGAGAAAAGACACGTCTCTTTGACGAAGAAGCAAAGTGTGTGAATCAGTTAGGTGTAGTCAGAAGCACTCAGGCAGCGAACGTACAGATACTCCCCTGAAAGGCACTTCAGAGGTACTCAAGAAAGAAGAGACCATGGAAATGTACGCAGTACAGGGCACCATGTTCTCTACGTGGAGCTCTTGCAGTTGGAGTAATCCTTCAACCAGGGCGGGACTTGGGGACACTCAGAGATGGGAGTCAGAGGGAGAGAGGTGTTAAGAGATAGTTAGCACCTGTAGGCTCAAAAGCAGCTAAGTACCAAATGGAAGGGATGGAGACAGGAGACCAGAATCATAAAAGTGGCCTGTAAAAAAAAAGAGAAATACATAATTATGTAAGTAGAGATTAAAAGAATTTACTCTGTAATAAAGTGTAGTTTAAAAGTTTCCTCCATTCTTTTAAGGCCTTATTTTATCTAGAAGTATTTTAGAGTTTCTAAGTGGAAAGTAAATTAAAAGATGGGCTGTTTCTATAGATAAACATTTTTGACATTTCTTTTAATCCATGATTTCTGCACTGTTGAAAGCTGGAAGCTGTTTAGCTTGTAACAGGACACGGACAAAACACGACTTAAGGCAAAGGTATTAGGAGATGTAGGTTCAAGCCTGTCTCTGGTTCTTTCTTTTTTCTTTATAACTTTATTGAGGCATATTTTACACATCATAGAATTCACCTCTTTCAAATATACAATTCAGTGATTTTTTAAGTGAATTTACCAAGCTGTATAGCTATCATAAATCAGTGTTAGATCATTTTCATCCCCCAGAAAGATTTACTGTTAAACCATTTTCCTGTCCTTAGTCCTTGGCAACCACTAATCTACTTTCTGTTTCTATAGATTTCCTGGACATTTCATATAAATAGAATCATACAATATTTCTGGTGTATTTCATTGAGAATTACATTTTTGAGGTTTATCCATGTCATAGCATGTATCCATAGTGTGTTTCTTTTTATTGCTGAATTTACCAGGTTTTGTCTGTCTGTTCACTAGTTGATGGGAAGTTAGGTTGTTTCCTGTTCTGGGCTATTGTGATTAATGCTGCTAAAGGCATTCATCTGCAGGTCCTTGTATAGACATATGTTTTCATTTTCTTTGGGTGTATACCTACTAGTGAAATTGCTGGATCATATGGTAAATTTATGTTGACCTTTTAAAGAAGCTGACAAAGTGTTTTCCAAATGGCTACACAGCAATTCTGAAGGTTCCTGCTTTTCTACATCCTCTTAACCCTATATATTAATAGCTGTGTGGTCTTGGACAAACTTTAGTTTCCTCTTTAATAAAGCAAGTGGTGGGAAGCTGACGTTTGTGAAGTACCTGTTCTCTGCTAGGCATTTTGATAGAAGCAATTGTATGCTTTGTCTCACTTCATTCTTATCACTATGAAATGTAGATATTATTGTCTACATATATGAGGTTCAGAAAAGTTAGGTGAACAGACATCATTGTAATGCAGGATTGTTGTGAATACTAAATAACATCAAATAGTGTATATGAATATGCCCAGCACGGTGTTGGGCATACAGAATGTGACTAATGAAATGATTTTTATTTCTCTGCTGCTTCTCACCATTAGCAGCTCAAGTAGGTCCAACCACAGGGTCTGACCTTCCCTCATCACGTCCTACCAATTTGCTGGTAATAGTTGTCTGCTATGAAACTGTCACGCCTTGGAGAGACTGAAAAGCCTTTATAGAATTTGCTGTGTGGTGCCAATCGCTCTAGCGGCAGAAATATCATCCAGCCAATCCCTAATTCATATAGCATAATCTTTGTTGCATAAAATAATAAAAGCAACTAGTTCAGGATGTGGTTATATCTCTTAACCAATGGCTGCTTTTTAATTTGTGCCTTTTTAGCCCTCTATTCACAATAATGGTAATTATTTTTCTAAAATCTAGAGAAGGGAGTTCTGAAAAAAGTATATGTTAATGTTGGTCAAGAAGTTAATTAACTTGATAGATTTGAAATGGAACTGGATCAGTTGATTTGAAGATTGCTTAAGTGGCAATAAAGTGATCTAGGAGAAAAGAGCTCAATATTTTGGTCAAATACAAGGGGGTCTTGATTTAAAAATACAAGTTTTGGAAATATATTTTAATATGAAATATTATACAACCTAAAGTTTAAAAAAGACCCAGTAACTTGTCATTCATTGTGTCTTTTCAGGGAGAGCCTGGGGTCAGAGGCCCTCCAGGCCCTTCTGGGCCTCGGGGCATAGGAACCCAAGGGCCAAAGGTGAGTCCTCAGGACTGTGCTCTGTGTGAGGGTCAGATACTGTCAGATCAGTGACAACCAAGTACACAGTGACTTCATAGCATGTCTTCATTTTGGTGTTCCCTTATTTTTTCTTGATTACTGATGAAAAGCCTTATTTTTTCATATCATATAAACTTCCAGTAAAATAGAACATTAAAGTTTATAAAGCCATTTGCTTCTATAAAAGAAATGAGATCATCAGCCTCTTTTGAGTAGTTGCAAAGCACTCAAAGTATTGCCAGGCTTCTCAAAGGCTGTGCCATAGTCAAGAAGCACATCTTTGGCCAGAAGTGCTCAGGTGGCCTTTTAACAGGTCACCTGCTAATGTGTCTATTGTGCTCTGTGTGCCACATCCACTCTGCTGGTGCCAGGGTCTAAATCAGTTGTCCCCAGAGAAGGCGAGAGGACCTTCCTTTGGCACATTTTGGGGGTGGGTGATGGAAAGATGGGTCAATTTTTCTTCTTCATATTGTCATCTTTATTTCTGTTTTTAATATATGGGGTTTTTTTTGTTTGTTTGTTTTGCAATGGACAAGTATTCCTCTTACATTGAGAAAAAAATCAACCTTTTCTCATGCTGGGAAGAAAAAGACTGACTTATGCAGTAACTTACGTTAACCCATCATTTCTCAAAGTTTCTTCCGTCCAATGTTAATTTAGGAATGTATGGCACAAACAAAATTAAACTAATTTAAAACTTATGGTGGGACTTCTTAGAGCCTTTAATATATTGTATTAATGTGCACTAAAGATCTTCAAACTAAGGCACATACTGTTTTCCAATTTTATTCCACTGTGGTCTTTCCAACAAACATAGGAACAGTTTATGAACACATACTGGGAAATGCTGCACATGTTCACTGCTTTATCTACACATTTTCTTAAAAATTCTAATACTAATTCATATCGATATCTAATGAATCTTTAACTGCAACCCCAGTGAATTGGTGCTCCATAGTGAAATGGAGCAACATGTTAAAACCCACGTAGAGTCATGTGCCAGTGATTTTCAGACTTGGTGCAGAGCAGCCTTGGTGTTCCAGGGGTTGCATGGTAGGGTAGCAAGGGGAACCCAAGCAGATGAGGTCCCCCGGGCTCTCCATTTCTGCTTAGGCCAAGCAGCTCTGCTTGCCTCTTTATTTATATTTGCATTATATGTAATATTTGGTTTGCAAAGAGTTCTGTGGCTTAAAAATATTAGGGAAAATGCTGCTTTAAGTAAAATAGGAAGTAGCTCACGGGCAGTGTGAAAGTCCTTATCAGACCCTCAGTAAGAAAGAAGCTGAGAGCAGTAATGCCTGTGTTGTTTCTTTCCCTATCTTCTTACACTTTGTCTTTAATTTCTCCCCACCTTCCAACAGGGCGATATTGGGCAGAAAGGCTTGCCTGGCCCTCCTGGACCCCCTGGCTACGGATCACAAGGAATTAAAGTAAGTGAATGTGATTGTGCTGGGGTCACCTCTCAATTCACCAGGGTGAGGGGGAGAAGAGGATAACACAAAACGTGGCTGTTATGAAATGGACTTATTGTTCACAGTGAAATTGCATTGAGTATTTAGAGACGTCATCTGGAAGCATAAAAATGGTATAAGTACCATAATTCCACGTTGAATGCTAAACATTATATAAATCACTTGGTGCAAAATTTAACTTGTTCTTACGGTTTCTTACTCTCCCCAGTTTCTGAGCTGAATGGAGCATGTATGCCCATCTGTGTGTGTGCTCTCTCTCTCTCCCTTACCCTCCTCATCTGTATCCTCCATCCGTAGTCTAGGGCTTCCCAGTCTTAGCTCACAGTGGAATCACCTCGGGAGCTTTTGAATACTGATGCCCTTTCCTAGAGGAATGAAATCTGAATCTCTGGGATTGGAACTTGAGTACTGTGGTTTTAAAAGCTCCCCAGGTGGTTCTCCTGAGCAGCTGGGCTGAGAACCACTGCTCTAGGCTGAGGGTCTGTTATTGGAATTCACATCTCTGCATTCTGCTTTGTTTCTGCTTCAGCAGCAGCAAGCTGGTCTAGCAAGGTGGAACTCTCGGGATCTGCCATGTCTCAGTAGACAAAATTTGGCATCTAAATGTTACTATGTAATTTCAAACTATTCCCTCTTCTAATATGTTGATTTTTTTATTGGCTCCGTTGTCTTTCTCCCTTTTCCACTGCCACCCCTCCATAAGCTGTTTTTTAATTTTATGTATATACTTCTTGCCATGCTTAAGCTTTGAAACTTACTTATTCACCTCTGGGCAATTTAGATTGACTCTACGAATGTGGGAACATTCAAAATAAACTCTTTTTCAAATAGCAGAACTTAGTAGGTAGGAGACAGTGGGAGTTGAAGATAAATTTGAAAATCCTGTGTTGAAATTAAACTGCCTACTCCTGTGTAGAGAGCATGAGCTTAGTCATGAGCAAAACTCATCGAATGTGTGTCCAATCTTCCAATCTATCGCGTAATGTCTGGGGCTTCCCTAGCAGGTCTTTTAAATAGCAGTTGTTCACCTGTCAGCCTGAGTATCCAAGCAAAGGCTAGACAGCATGTTCTCATGTTGTACAAGGGCTGGAAAATATAGCAAAACCCTGCTTCCGTGTAAACAACATCACTCTCAGACTTAATCTTTAAATTCTGTGATTAAAAGACAGTAATGCTGCACACATGGTTTTGCAGGAGTTTGTTGCAGGGGTCCTCAAACTTTGTAAACAGGGGGCCAGTTCACTGTCCCTCAGACCGTTGGAGGGCCGTTAGAGAGTGCTTTGCACATTCCACACATGCGCACTGTGGGCCCAGGACCAGTTGGCTGCTAAGCAGGACGGGCAGCGGTGGCAAAAACACCCAGCAGGCCAGATAAATGTCCTCGGCGGGCTGCATGTAGCCCACGGGCCATAATTTGAGGACCCCTGGACCTATGTCAAACCACCTTTTTATCACCAACATAAACTCAATTCACATGTGCTGTTAGTTCATTATTGCCGCCTCTTTAAATCTGGGGCCATTTTTTTCCCTCTATAATTTGGGAAATACTTCCTTATTCACATTGGCGCACCTGGGCTGCCTGTAATCCTCCCCAACTGTGACTCATCTGGCTTCCAACCCTTCCTTATCCCCTCCAGGTTATGCCATATTCAATCCATCCTGAGAGGAACCAGGTCCTAGAGCCTGCTGTCATAGGGAAAGAACTAAAATCAAAACTTCCACATATCCAGTCTTATCAGAAAAGAGATAACGTTCTCCTCCACTTAGGGCTGTGGCCTTTTGCTGCTTGGCAGTGAACCCTGACCAAGGCTGACTCACGAAACCTCTGGACATACTGGATTTCCTGGAACCCCGCTGGCAGCCAGGCAGAGGGGTTTCCCTCAGGACTCCTACCTCATGTTCCTGACCCTTGGTTGTAACTGTCACTGCAAAAAGGGGGGAGACTGAAACATCAAACTGGTAGTGCTCCTCTAAGTCATTTTAAGGCTAGATGAGCAGTGAAATTTCATTTCTTACATTCATTTGGTGGCTCACTTCCCACCCCTCTCTAAAGACCATTTGAATCAGTGAAACTTGCTTCTGTTAGTGTGTCTGCTAAGAAGGCTTTGATGGAAGGCTTTGTTGTTGTTAACCTTTAACACTGGGGTGCACACTGTGCCCTCTCTATGCCATCCCACCTGTGGGGAAAGTAAGGACTTGGGCTGCAATCACAGAAATTATTTGCCTCAGCACTCACCTAACTTTGTTGCTGGAATATTGGCTCTTCAGTCAGTCAGTCATTCAATCAACCAAACAACACTGATTGAACACCATCTATTAATATATTAGGCAAATAAGCTAAGTGCTGGTATGAATAGTGAGTGAAAAGATGTGAACTTAGTCCTCTTGGAATTTATAGGCTATAAAATCATCAGACTTTTAGCTCCAGAGAGCACGGATGGGTGGCACAATGGAATAACTTGGGGTTACAGGAGTATGCAGGGCCCCTGCTGGGTCCTGTAGGCCACAGTAGTGAGTTTGGTGTTAATCCTAAGAGCAATTGAAAGTGACCTGGTCAATTGAGAAAAGACTCACTCTAGATACCGTCTGTAGAATGGATGGGCATGACTAGAGGAAATGTGGGGGCAAAGGGGCTCCCCTTCCCATTCTCCTGATTGTGCATGTGGAAGAGTGTGATCATCTGGGAACCTCTTCCTCCTGCCATTCCTAGGGCTCTAGGACCACCCTGGGCTGCTGCTGTGGCAGCCCTGGTCCTGGGCAACCCTGAGAGCATGATGGGCGCCTCCTTGGGCACCCTGGCCGCCCCGGCTGTTCCTCTGCAGTCTCTGCAGTGGCACAGCTGGCTCTGCATAAGGAGGAGCTCCAGCTCCTTCAGGGTCCTCAGTGCCATCTCCCAATTGCACATGTCTGTCAAGTGGATGAATGGATATGGGATTGTGGCTCTCCGATCCCAAAATGGTGTTGGTGTTTCAGATTCATGTCATAGGTCAGGAGATTGTAGGATGCCACCAACTTGTCCCACTGGGAGCCTCCAGCATGAACTATGCCCCTAGATATAGACTCTAGTCAGGAGGGAAAAGGGGTGGGGCTGTGTCTTGAGGGAGTCCTTTATGTGCCAAGTAGCCCTTGTGAGGCTGGCCTCGTAGAGGCCAGGAGGGGTGTCACGGGAGGGTGGGCCATCCAGATGAAAAAGCCACGCATGGGGACAGAGTTGGCTCCTCATTCTTCATTGCCTGGGGGTTATACCTGTTTCCCTCTTTCCATCTTTGTCTAAGTCAGTTCCAGTGTCCTGATCAGCCCTGGCATTCCCTTAATACTTTTTCTTGTTTGATTAGGAAGTTTTTATATAAATAAGATTTTCGATAGCTCTCCTTGACTTTAAAGAGTTTCTGAGGTAGATTTGTGAACTGGGCTCTACTATAACTCTCGCTATACAAAACCCCT
Organism: Microcebus murinus; assembly: GCF_040939455.1. Lineage (NCBI taxonomy): Eukaryota > Metazoa > Chordata > Mammalia > Primates > Cheirogaleidae > Microcebus > Microcebus murinus. Next base: position 41,937,228 of record NC_134112.1, read on the forward strand.
TTATTCATTGAAATAATTACTTTTCATACTCCTGACTTCTCTTCTTTCTTTGGGCCTGAACACAACTGATCCAACACTGGCTGATGGTACTTTCCATGTAGTAAGGCTGTGGCAAAGATGGCCTATTTCATTATCAGTATTGAAAAAAAATAGCTGCAATGTTATGCTGGGGGGATCTGGTGAACACCATTTGGCAGAAGCCCCCGTGTCTGCAAAGCTGGCGAACAGCCATGATTGCAGTGGTCACATGGTCACAGACCTAACAGATCAACCACGAGGCATCTGGGGCCCATAAATAGAGGGAAGCTCATTTTTCATGACCTTCCCCCTTTGCAATATTCTGACCTCAGTGGTATGAGGGAACCTTAGAATGAGCCTGAGACCTTAGAGCCACTCAGACCTTAGCCTGAATCTAGGCTCTGATTCTTTCTCATTGTGTAACCTGGAACAAATCATTTATCTTTGTTGAATCTCAGCTTTACACATCTTTAAAATGGGGACAAGAAGGCCCTGAGTACAAGGTGTGAAGATGAAATTGTATAAAGTGCCTAGTGCACAGCAGCAGATGCTCAACCGGAGCATGGATTGGGCTGTGGATTTGAATCACAGCTTCTCCACTTCCTGAGTGCTACATCTCTGCCTCAGTTTCCACATCCAAGCAAGGGGTATAATAACGGCACCATTTCTTAAAGTAGTTGTGAGGAATAATTGAAATTAAATATATAATATATGCAGTAACTGTTTGAAGTTATTCACATCATTCTTCCTTCCTACTCCACTTTCCACTAGTTTCTCTTGTATTTTCCAGGCAAAAGGCCTAGAATTCTGCCATTCAAGTGATTAAATGCTCATAAGCATAATATATTGGTTGCATTGGTTAGTATAGACCTGGCTCCCATACCAAATGAACCCCAAAATGTATAATGGCTCAAACACAATAGAGGTTTTGCTCATATCTCAGTCCAGTGTGGGTGTTCCTGGTGGGTGGGTACTTTTCTTCTACACATAGTTTCGGAGAACCCTGTCTTCTGTTTTTTATTCCTCCATTGCCTGCCTCCTTTGCCACTTGTCCTCCGCAGGCAGAAAGAAAGTGTGTGGAACGGCCACACTTGTTGCTGTAAAGTCTTGGCCAGGAGGTAACACACATCACCTCTGCTCACATTTTATTGGTGAGAGCTAGTCACGTGACTATACTGAATTGCAAGGGTGCCTGGGAAGGGTCATCTAGCTGTGTGTGCCTGGGAAGAAAAGGAACCAGAGGTTTGGTGAAGAGCTGGAAATTACTCCCACACATAATTTAACCTGTTTCTAGGAAAGATGGACATTTTAAAAATTATTTGTTGCTCTGAAGTATGTTGGTACTGTCAGAAGAGAACAGAAAACATGGGTGGTCTTCATAGCAACTTCTAGAATGCCTCATCATTCTCCTGATACTGTGGGACACGGACACCTGGTCTTATAAAGACTGGGTTCAGCCCCATCATTTCTTTTATCGACTCCTAAAAAGAAAACCTTAGAGCCTCCATAACGTTCTTATTTATTTCAAGGAGCATTCATAGTACGAGTGTTTGGTTTAGATATTGTTTGAGTAGATGGGCCAAAGAACTGGAGGAAGCTTGGAGTTCAGAAGGACCAGAAAGAAACAAGAAGTGCTTATTCATGCCGATGGCAAAGCCAGGGCCAGAGAATAAGGGACACTTGAAATCTGGTAGGAGAGCTGGGGAGGTGGGAAGAGATGGGCAGGGCAACAGAGGAGAGGCTAAGCTGGCACATACAACCTGATTTCAGGAAAGAGACCAGCAATTAGGCTCATGTGGGGAAGAGGGAAGACTGGGAGTCCTGGGGTAATACTTGGGATGCCAGTCACATTTGAGGCCAGCAGGGGTGTGATGGTGGGTGGGGCAGACCAACCTTCAGGGCCTGGTGTGGGGACAGCCAGAGAATAGCTTCTCTCACCAAAGCTCTCTGACTTAGGAATTCAGGGTAGAGCATGGAACTTTGCAGGATTCCTGGCTCTGTGTTTAAGGTTAATCTCATTTCTTAGGTAGATTTCTTTTGGTTTGTCTCAGTTGTGCCAAAATAACTGTATTTCTGTAAACTCCAGGGCTCTTTTAACTAAATCAGGTGTTTTTGCTGCCTCTGGTGTTCCTTCACCAGCAAAGCTAATGCTTGAAAGAACGTCAGGCTTCTGTAGTGGAAATCTCACGTGGAGCCTGCCAACCTTCTGTTTGACTCCTACCTGTGACCTGATTGCTTTGAAAGTGTTTCCAGAAGCCATTTGACAAGATTTGTAGTTAGAATGCACCTATTACAGCCCGGAAAATTGCCACCTTTAAAGGCCAGATAGAAATGATTTATTCATTGAAATGTAACTGACTTAGGGGAAGTAAAAAAGATTCTCACCTATAAAAGAGGCAGGAATAGGTTTGATGTATACTAAGTTGCAAATGCCTGCAGAGGGGTTAGAAAGTATTGACATGAAGAAATTTTTTTAGTCTTCTGTACTCATAACCATGGCATATAATTGTGCTAATATTATGAAGGAAGTAACACACACACACACACACATTTTAATATTATGACTTTCTGGTATTTTAATTTAAGGTTTTCTTTCTCCCTCCTGACTGCAAACAAAGAAACAAACAAATAACAACAGCATGAAAAACAATAAACAAAACCAATCTTTGTAACAGTACGACCACTGCATTTAATTTGAACACGTTCATGAAATTAAATCGAAACAATAAGTAATATAGGTAAAAGCACATTGTAGATTGTGTGTGTGCTCATGCCATGCCAGAAACCATCTCCCATCTCCCCCCCCTTTTTTTTTTGAGACAGAGTCTTGCTCTGTTGCCCAGGCTAGAGTGCAGTGGCATCATCATAGCTCACAGCAACCTCAAACTCCTGGGCTGTAGCTATCCTTCTGCCTCAGCCTCCCATGTAGCCGGGAAAGCAGGTGCGTGCCACCACCCCTGGCTAAGTTTTCTATTTTTTGTAGAGATGGAGTCTCGCTTTTGCTCAGGCTGGTCTTAAACTGTCCTCAAGCAATCCTCCTGCCTTGGCCTCCCAAAGTGCTAAGATTATAGGTATGAGCCACCGTGCCCAGCCCAGAAACCATTTTGAATTAACTTCTGTTAATTATCTCTTATTATAATTTTCAAATTCACACAATTATTCCTCTATGCAACAGGAGTCAAAACCACATGAGAGGTTTCAACTTTAAATAGTTCAGCGTCTTAGTTACACCTGCCAAAATGACTGTGGCAGGCGAGGGAGGCTGTGGCTAAAAACGGATCCTGGTGATCAGAGTCCACAAACCTAGTTGCAGCCATTGAAGGCATCCCCATACCTTTATATCTTTTATAATTTTTTAAAAACCAAGTTGAAAATAATCGCATGGTTTAGAAACCAAAGCCAAAAGCGCTGAGTTCACGGTATTCTCTGTATATTCTCTCATATTCTGTGTAAACATCAGGGAACACTTGCATTTGTGAAGTGGGACTGGCTCTGAGACCATTCGCATTTCTCACATACTGGTTCATAACTTTCATTTTCTTTCTGGGCCAAGTTTCTTTCATTCTTTCAAGCCAGTTAAGAAAAAGGATAGTTTTTTCTTTAATTCCTAAATCTTAATCTGAGGATTTAGGAGGGTATTTTTCTTTCTCAATTTTATTAAATTTTCCTTTTTGAATAGCCAAATCAGAATCGGAAGAAAAACTTGAATCTCTCAATTTAGTGGGGCTTGAATAATCATTATTACCAGCTTGTCTTTCTTGCCTATTTGCTGCGAGAAAGGCCCTGTGCAATGACCAGCGACTGTTAGGGATTTGCTTAACTTCTACCCCACTCCTTTCACTGCCATGAACCAAAAATACAAAAACAAAAACCACTTTGAAATTATTTTTTTTCCAAAGTAAATGTGGTTTACAATGGTTTCCCCAGTGCTAGAAGGAAGGTTAAAGTGACTACTGAGTGGGTAATGAAGAGAAGACGTGGTTTAATGCCATATGCTGATGCTGGATATTTAAACAAAGATTTAAAATATCACCAAAGGTTAGAAAATCATATGAAAGATTTCATTTGAGCAGTGAACATACTAAAACTCATCATATTATAATAGTACATAATTTATAATTAAAGTGAGCATGCTGCCAATTTAAATTGGTCCTTTTCTCTCCTTTTCCTTCCTTCATTTCTTACTTTCCCTTCCTTCTACCCACCTGCGCATATCTGTCTAATGTACAAAGATGTAGATATTATATATTTCTTTTTATTCTTGTAACAGATAGTGTCCATATATGAAGCCAAGTTGAGTGAGGACATGAATAAGTTACTCTTAGCTGCTGTTACCATCTTTATAGCCCACAAATTTCACTGTGGAAAATTTATACAAGGCATCTTGCTTCATCCATCAGTGGTTGGTCAGAAGTAAGTTACTACTGTATATTTTTCCCCTTCTCCTTTAAGCAAGATAAGAAGGACATTTACTACTCAAAATTTTGAGCTCCTAGAGAGAGGTAGGGCTATATTACACTCTCTAAATTCCATGCATTATTTTACTAAAACTTTACCATCCTATGAGGTAGGCTCTATGAAACTAAGGTACAGAGATGTTATACCCAGATCACTGAGAGCTGCTCTTTCATGCAGTTTACCTGAAGTAATCTTGTGTTAGTAATCAAGTCAGAGTAGATGTCAGAGGAAACTGTTCAGTTAGAGGCTTTGAAAAGTAAATGTCACTCAAAATTTACATGTTAAAAGTTAATACCTTGAGATGTGAGATATATACAGGGAGGTCTTTTGTCCTGATGATCTAAATTTTTTTTATAAGACAGAAGTATAAAAAACAATTACTTTTCCCCAAGTACAGTTCTGTCACACTCTAGAATTTGGATTTAGTGACTTTTTGAAATCAGTGCTAGATTTACTAGGAATAACAGCAGGATCTGGGCTGGCATGTGTAGCTGCCCTGGCTGGGGCTGTGATAATCACCAGACTCCTCACACATTCAAGGGCTTATCAAGTCCTTTCCAGTTGGCCTGGCTGAAGGACATACTCTTTTGTACCGCAAACCTCTGTGACAAATCAGTGCATGGTACATAATCTAAACTGATTTTTATTGTTCTCAAAAGCATCTTAAGAACTTTATAATTGTTGGTTTTTACTATCAGTGCCTTTTCTTGTCTAGTTTTCTATATAACTTATCATTTTAAGTATAAGAAATGAGGGAAAATGAAATAAATTACTCTTCAAGGTCACTTGAGAATCCCTAACAAAAAAGATAATCAAGTTTTATAAGTATTTGTGGTTGAAACTGGCAGGTCATAAAGATAGCCCCAGAATAATCTTTATTTGATCTTGCAAAAAATTCTTCATTAGTGATTCTTCAGAACTGCTTTTCACATTGTCAGGGTGGGGATCACAGACCCATGCTGTATGTGACACAGGAACTAGTGTTCGCCCTGCCCTATAAAAGCCAAACAAGAAGAGCAAAGAGTATTAAAATGAAGAGAAACTTTGAGAAAGGGAAATATGAGAGAGAGAATAGAAAATTGGTTGTGACCACTTTGTTAGAATACCTTGTTTAGTAATGCTTTGGGCCTTTAAGTCTTTTATTATCTGAAATTAATGTAGGTACTGTCTTTTGGTTAAATTTTACTAGTGTTATATTTTTATGCTTTTACTTACAACTTTTTGTATCCTGTTATTTCACATGTTTCTTTTAGACAAAATGTATTTGGATTTTAAAAATACAAACTGACAATCTTTGCCTTTTACTGGGAACATTTACTTCATTTACATTTAATGTAATTAGTTAACTGTTGTTATTTATTTCTGCCACCTAATTTGGGCAGTTTGTCTCACCTATTCTATTTCTTTTTTTTCTCAGTTCTTCCTCTTTTAAAGATTTATTAATTTTTAACTATCTTTCCTTTTACTAGTTTGGAAGTTACATATTATCTTTCCTCTTTTTAAAATATTTACTCTTAATTAAAATAATTATATTTAACTTATGAAAATTTAAAGGTACCCTTACCAGCTTTCTGGGTACTATAATAATTTAGAACACTTTAATTCCATTAATCCTACCTTGATATTATTGATTTATATTTTAATCAGTTTTAAACCCTTCAAAACATTATTTCATTTTTTATATAGTCATTGCTTATTTAGATTTATCCATGTATTTACTATTCTCTTTCTCTTTAATCCATATTGCATCTTAGGTAGGAACCATTTTCCTTTTGCCTGAATTATAGTCTTTAGAATTTTCTTTGGTAAGGGTCTACTTAGAGCAATTTGTTTCAATTTTTGTTTGAATGGAAATATCTTTTTTCCCCCTCAATATCCTTTTAAAATATATTTTTCTGAGCATTGAATTCTAGATACACAGTATTTCCTCTTAGTGCATAGAAGATTTTCCTCTGTTTTTTGGCCTCCATCAGTGATGGAGAAGTTACCTTGAGAAGTTACCTGTCAGTCTAGCTATTCCTTTGATAGTAATTTGTTCTATTCTCTGTGGCTATTGATGCTTTCTCTTTTTATTTGGTGTTTTACAGTCTTACTATTAGTGTTTATATGTAAATTTCTTTTTACTTATCCTGCTTAAGATTTTTTAGAATTCCTGATTTGGTGGGCTAGTATCTTTTATCATTTCTAAAAACTTTTCTGCCTTATCTTCTCGAAGAATGCTTCTGACCCAATCTTCTTCCTCTGTTGACCTCCCCCCCATCATCTTTCTGAAACTCCAAAAAGTTAAACTTTTTAATTCTTTCCTCTCTAAAAATCTATCCTTTCATATTTTCAGTCTCATCCCTCTGGGCTACATTATGGCTGATATTTTTCTAATCTCTTTTCCAGCTCACTAAATCTTTATTTAACTATATTAAATATATTGTTTAACCTGTCAATTTAATTTTTATCTTCAATTATACTTTTCATTTTCAGAAGTTCTGTTTGATTTTTTAAAATGCAAACAGTCATTCTATATAGATGGAATATTACTTTAGAAAAAGAATTCAGTTCACATCACTTCCTTGCTTAAAAGGATTCTAAAGCCTTCCTATAATATTTGAAAAGAAGAAAAAAGAAAGAAAACAAACAACTACAAGGCTGTTTATGATCCAGATGATGCCTAACTCTGACTCTATTTTGCATCTCTCTTTATCTTACTCAATACAATCACAGCACATCAGCTTTCTTTTGTTTTCTAATTTTATTTATTTTAAAATATTAAGAGGCTACAAGTGTGTTTGTTATGGACATCTTGTATAATGCTTAACTCAGGGCTTTTGGTGTGCCCACCACCAGAATAGTGTTCATTGTACCCAACAAGTACATTTTTATCCCACACCCACCCTCCCACCTTCTCGGTTCTTTATGTCTTTTATATATTGGGGAAAGCCACCAGAAAGGGGCTGGAGCAGTCCCACCAAGTCAGAAAGTGTGGTCATGGGAGATGGGCCATTTGGAATTCAAAAACTGGCTGTTGGGAGTGGATTTCACTCTTCTCCATCTTCTCTTGCCCTGTGGATCTCTTTCTGGCATCTGGTTGCAGGCAGAAGCCCAAATTAGCTGAGTTTACCAGTAATGGTGCTGTGGGCTAGGAGCTTCCCTGCTCAGGATTCCATCCTGGACTGAAAGCGTGGCATTCCTATGGGAGTAAGGATGCTCCACGGGTGTGCTGCAACTTGGACCCACATTTCACTCTCCTCAATTCTGCCAACATGGGCTTCCTTGACTCCCAAGAGTAGTTCACAGATGTTTCCTGTCTGCCCTTATATAACACGATAGGGTCCTGAAGGTATGGGATTTGGTCTGTGGGCCTGTCCCCTGGCACCCCAGGATTAGTCCCTGTGACAGGGAAAAGCATGCTGGTTGCAAGTTGCCCATAGAATGCTCAAGCAGGTTTGATGTCCCTCTACTTCAAGGTATGCTCTGCTTTGATGGAGCAGCCAGGTGAGCAGCATTGGGGAAGCCTGGTGGGCAGGAAGGTCATAGTCTCCAAGTACCCTTGGTCCACTGCAGATCTATAAGAGGAAAGGTGTGAGCCCCACTCTTTGGGAGCCTCGATGTAGTAGATGCACCAACAGAGGGGAAGTAGCTGCTCCTGAGAGGCCTGGCTAAATTATCCCTTGGGTCACCTGTGCTGACTCACATGGGAGCTACTCAGCAGTAGTGGGCAGAGGAGAGGAGGGATAGGAGAAGGGTCTGAATGGAGGAGAGCTGACGCTCTGTTCCCCTTTGTCCCTCCCTAGAAGGCAGCCCCCTCAGAATGTCCAAACTCTGAGATCACACAGTTCCTCTAGGGCCCACTGGCCCCCTGTGGCCACCATAGTCTGGCAGGTGTTGAGAAATATTTGTGTAAGGACCAATGACACAAAAACTGAAGTGCTGAAGTTCCCTGGGAAGGACAAAGGCACACAATGGGTGAAGAAACAGCATGGTGACCGCCACCTGGGCTTAGATCTGTGGTGGTGAGAAGTGACCCTGTGGGGCCTGGTGCTTTGTTCTCAGGAAGCTCCCAGTTTACTGTTTGTAGCAGCTTTGGGGCTTGTGAGGATAAAGAAATGCTCCAGGAGCTTGAGATCCTGCTGACTACCAGAGGTTCGAGGGGAGGAGTAGCAGAACCCCCACATAGCCTTTCCTCAGGACTCCAAGTTTCTCAGGGGTTGACCTCTGCTAAAATCTTGCTCCTCCTTGTTCTATTCCACAACTTCTTCCCATGGAATCTCTGGTAAGTTCTGGCAGTTTCCCTCAGAATTACATCAGAACTATATAAATATTTTTTCCATCTAAAACTTTTCTTTCTTTCTGAGGTGATTTGGTGACTGATGTCTCTAGTCAGCCATCTTGCCCTGATCTCATTATCTTACATCCTGTTTCCCAAAAACAAAGTTCACTCCTTCTGTAGGGCCTTTGCACTGCTGTTTCTTCTTCTTTGGCATTTGAGATGGCTGGTTACTTATCTTCATGTAAGTCTTAGCTCAAATGTTATCTCCTAAGAGAGACCATCTCTGCTGACCACATTATCCTATCCCTACCATTCTATCATATCCTGTTTATTGTTTTAATGGTGCTATCATTATCTGAAAATACTTGTTTATTTATTATCTTCTCCAAGTAAAAAGAAGCCCTATGAGAGCAGAGACTTTTTTTCCCATCTATTTCTAATTCCCAGGACCTAGCAGAATGTCTGCCATAGAATAGGTACTTAATGCATGTTTTTGAAAGAATGAACAAAGAAATGAATACTTGAATGAGTGTACGGAGGCTATATGGTGAATGATGATAAAGGTCTACCTGCAACCATACTGTTCAACTCATAAAATGATTCATTCACACATGCTTTGATTCGACAAACTATTATTGAATTCCATTAAAAGGAACGCTAAACTTGTGAAATAATTAATTCTCTTCTAAATCCTAGTGTTTAATAGTGGAAGTACGTCACTCTTACGGGTTGATATACTTGGTTGGCCTAGCAGTTAGACAGTAGAGCTGGACTTGGCTTTCTTGAATGTATATCTTTGTGATCAAATTATCTATTACTATAATGCAGCACTATTACAATGAATGCAATAAAATTCAGTGTACTTACTTGATATGAATAAACCTGAGAGTATTGTGTTTGGCGGTACTTTTGTGGGCTCAGTGGGTTTTGTGCAGTGATAGGATATATATTCAGTAAATTTTTAATTGATCTGATCTAGGTCCTACTTTTAAAGCCTCATATTAATAAAGAGCTAAGGTGGAGAAGCTTTAAACTATTATTACCTGCCACTAAATCAGCCAATCATTATGCAATGCTATTATACTTTCCACTGTCTTCTTAGATTAATAATTAAATTAGAAGAAGCTGAAATACCTTGTGCTATCTAGTTGCTAGATTTTCACAACTTTGTGGTTTTCATCACAAAGTTTAATGCTTGGAAATGGACAGATTTTCCTACAAAATCATATTTGTAGATATGACATTTAAAGAGTAGTACCGACATATTCATTATAATTCTTCTTTGTTGGCATAAAGACAGTGAGCTTTTATAAGACTTTTTGGCGTATACAATTATGCCTTTAAATGGTACTTCTTAAATTTCAAAGTAGAAAATAGATTTTTAATCCATTAGAATAGTAGGCTTCTGAAAGTTCTCCAACTTGCTTCTATTGGTTTTGAAAAATGAAATTTGATGTGTTAATAGTTCCCATTGTGATTATCATGCCAGTTTTAGAAATCTTCCACAGACCTCAATCTTTCCCTCCTTCTTACATTACCTTACTGTGGTGATTTTGTAAAGTAAATGATATTTTCTATGTTTTCCTGCTATGTATATACTTAAATAATAGTTTATAGACACTCTTTGCCAGGATTGTGAGATGCATATTGCTAACATTCTCTTTAGAATAGAATCAGCTTTTGTTTCTATATAAGGAAAATAAGTTTATATACAAGTTTTTTAAATCAAATCTTTGGCTTTAAATGAAAGATACTGATTCCACTAGTCAATCCTTGCTAGTTGTACAAAATTTTATTTCAACAATTTATTCAATAAATATTTACTGTGCATAGGTAAATATGCCAGGCACTCTGTTCTAGGTGTTTGAGATGTATCATAAACAAAGAGACAAAGATTTCTGACTTTATGGAAATTGCATTCTATTGGCAATGAACATAATAAAGAAATTGTATAATATGTTTAAAGATGAAAACTGCTATGGCCAAAAAAAAAAAAAAAAAAAAAAAAGCAGGATAATGAGGATAGAGGGGTGTGACGAAGTTTTAAGTAGGTGGCCTTGTGACAAGATAACATATGAGTGGAGCCTGGTGGATTTCTGGGGGAAGAGACTTCCAGGGAAGAAGAAAAGTTCACAAAAAGGCCCTGTAATGGCAGAAGAGTGCCTGGGATGTCCAAAAAAGAGTAGAGCGATCAGCATCACTGGAGATGAGGTCAGGGAGGTGATAGCCATGAGGCTGGGGGAGGGCCTATCGCCAAGTAGGTCTTGTGAGGTCCTTGGCTTTCCCTCAGGGTGAAGTGGGGAGCCATTTGCTGACCATGATGTGGTCTGAATTACTCTTTGAAAGAATGACGGTGGCTCGTGGGCTGAGAATAGACTGTAACAGGGCCAGGATTGTGCCAAGAAGGCTATTGTAGGAATCCAGGCAATTACAAATGGCATTTTAAAATCTAGTTCACATAAATTTAACTTCTTGGGAAAAGGTTTATATCTAGCGTCCTGCATCTGAAAGCTGAAACATGTAATAGAAAGTATTTTATTATGACAAAGTTGATGTCAGGTATATAAATCTGATTGCAAACCTACCCACTGAATTTTAGGCTATCGAACCCATATCCAGCTGTATTTTATATCTGGACTATGGCACAAAACAAAACAAAAAAATCCTATCTCTAGATGTATGTTTTTATTATGCATTTGATAAGGACGAAGATGGCATCCATTCCTTCTCTTTCCTCAATCTATGAATATCACATATTGAGCCATTACTGGTAAAACTACCAGGTTTAGGACACAACATGTAACAGAAGTACCACTCATCCTTACCTGACTTCCTGCCAAAGTTCAATGAAGAGGTATCTGGCTATTATTGGCCAAACATTCTGGAATGTACTACTTCTTAATAAACTAAACCTTTATCCATAGTAAAATGTGGGTATAAATATGATGTCCAAAATCCATTTTATAATTTTGAAAACCTTTATGGTTTATCAAGAAAACAAGAGTTTTTAAAATATACCCAAAGAGATCAGCTCTAAAAATTCATATACTCATATGATCTTGGTACCCATGCTCAAGTCTTCTCAACCCCCAGCTCTTAAAGATCTAGTCATACTGCAAGTCTTTTGGTTCCCCGTGAAAGCTGTGTTTCCTGGTCTAGGGGCTTATGCATATGCTGTTGTCTCTTCTTAGAGAGATCTCCTCCACCCCACACTTCAACGGGTTGATTCTTACATATATCAGGACTCATATTAGATAGCACTTACTCTACAAGCCTTTCCTGTCTCCTTAAGTCTGTGTTCTCTTTGTGTTTCCATAACATATTGGATAGTCCCCATCACAGTACTTCTCATGGCACTATTTATAAGTGCTCGTTTTCTTATCTGACCATCAGACTGAGATAGCAGATGTCTTATTTATTGCTATATCCTGAGCCCCTAACATATACCCGGCATGTAGTAGCTAACCAATAAAAAAAGAATGCATTTTGTCTATAGCTTTTTAGTATTTATAATCTTATCTGTCTTTCAGAGTGTCTATTCAACAAATTTTAATGAGCATCTACTATGTGCTGGGTACCGTACTAAATGCTGGGGATAGAAGTGACATGACAACTAAAGTCCTTGTGCATGAAAACTAGATCCTATAGAGTCTCCATCTATGTTCCCTTATATATATTAGGTTAAAAAAATATCAAAATATACAGTGGAGGAGAAGAAAATAAGGACCTGTGGATTGGGTCTGTTAGCCCTTTACCTTATAAAGGATAAGATGATATTTTGCCTTGACATTTATTTAATACCTGGTAGACCTGGTTCTAGCATTTTCAACTCACAGCAAAACTGTAAGTCTACCTAGCCTGATTCTCTAAACACCTGAACAAAGCAATTTTCTTTAAATATGAGATATCTACTACATACATTCTTTCATATGTTAATTCAATAGATTGTGTTTGCAATAAAAGTATTAGATAAAGAGTGGTATATGAGGTGGGGATTGGGAGCTAGTAAGACTGAATCCATATACAACACACTAAAATGAGTCCATTCCTTCTGAGTCATAGACTACGTGTATTCATAATTTACCACTTCTCTTCATATAGGATAATGGCAGCAACCAGCCTTGATGAGAAGTAGCAAAGAGTCCTGAAGTTTAACCTTTACTTTGCTGATGAAATTATCAGCTGGAACCAATCCTGATAATGTCAATGTACAATACAAACAGTTTCCCAGGGTTACCAGGTGTATTGATGGTAGATTTTGAAGTATGTTTTAAGGAACAAAAGACTTAGGGTCTTTTGTTACACCTCACCCATTGGGGTAATCCCTTCACTTCCTGGTTTTGCTTACTTTGTCAAAAACACTCCCTGATTAGCAATGTTCTTTGTCCTTGTCCACCCTGCATTCCTGGCTTTTGACATTCAAAGCTTCATGTTTAAATATGGGGTAGAAGCTCAGGCAGTGGGTAGAAGAAATTTTGAGGGTTCTTAATTAGGGATTTGGGATAGGAATCCATGCCTGGCACATTCAAGGAACAGCAGTGATAATCTGACTGGAATGCAGTGAGCCATGGATGACATGAGAAGATCTTTGGAGGTCTTTGCACAAAGGTGTGACCTGATATAAGTCATGTTTTAAGAGGATGGTTCTGGCAGCGTCCAGACAAGTAGACTGTGGGCAGCAAAGACAAAGAGGTGAAATTGGAAGCTATTGCCAAAGTGCAGGTGAGAGATATTGGTGGCTTAGCCCAGGGTGGTAATGGTGGAAGTGGTAGAGGGTAGTTGGATTCTGGATTAGATATGGGCTATATAATAATACAAACAAAGAAGTCAAAGATAACTAAGATTTTTGGCATGAATAACTGGAAGGATGGAGTTGCCATTTTCTGAGATGGAAGACATTATAGGAAAAATGAGAGTGGGTAGGTGTAGAAGAGATAAGAAATTTAGACTTGAGCATATAAAGTTAAACTTTCCAATGAACCTATTAAGTCGGTATTTGGGAATAGAAATCTGGAGTTCAGGGGAGGTCAGGATAAGAGATATAAATTTTATTTAACAATTTGTAGATGGTATTTAAAGTCTTGAGACTGGATGAATCATGTGCGGAGTGAGTGTAGTTATATTAATAGAAGAAAAGAAATTCAGTGACTAGGCTCTGGGCCCTTGAGTGTTTGGAGGTTTGTATGAGGAGGAGCACTCAGCAAAGGAGGCTGAGAAAGGAGTAGCCAGTGCAGTAGAAGGAGAACCAAGAGAGAGAGCTGTCCTGGAAGCCACAGGAAGAAGTGTTTCAAGGAGGGCTGATTTCAGTGCTGCTAATTGGATGAGAATGGAAACATTATCATTAAATTTGACGACATGGAAGTCATTGGTGATCTTGAAAAGAGCTGTGTACACATGCATGTGCACACACACAAAGAATAAAACAAAATTCTTCTTCTTCTCTGTGGAAATTCTTAATTGATGAATCTGGGTGAAGGAAATATGGGAAATATTTGTATTATTCTTGTGTTTTTTCAGTAAGTTTAAAATTACTTTGAAATGAAATTTTAAAAGGAATATGATGAGACATGAAGACAGATTATACAGGCAACACTTTTGAAAGAGAAGGCATAGAAATGAAGTAATAGAGGGAGTGGTATGTGTGATTAAGTAAGATATTTTCTAAAAGATGGGAGATATGTGTATGCTGATGGTAATGATCTAGTAATTAAGAAAAAAATCCAAATTCATAATGCCAAAGAGAAAGGAGTTGCTAGGCATGCGATCTTTCAAATTAGAGAGGCCATCTTCTAAGCCTCCTCCCACGCAACATGAGAATCCATTCTACAACAGACTAGAGCAGTGATCCTCAACCTTTTTGGCACCAGTTGACTGGTTTCACGGAAGACAGTTTTTCCACAGACTGGGCTGAGGGGGATGGTTTCAGGATGATTCAAACACGTTACATTTATTGTGCATTCTATTTCTATTATTATTACATTGTAATATATAATGAAATAATTATACAACTCACCATAATTCAACCTTCTGCTAATCATAATCTGTATTTACAGCTGCTCCCCAGTGATAGCATCACTGCCTCAACTCCATCTAAGATCATCGGGCATTAGATTGTCATAAGGAGCACACAACCTAGATAGATCCCTTGCATGTGCAGTATTACGGTAGGGTTCATGTTTCTGTGAGAGTCTAATGTCGCCAGTGATCTGACAGGAGGTGGAGCTCAGGTGGTGATGTGAGCGACGGGAGCAGCTGTAAACACGGATGACGCTTCGCTTGCTTGCCTGCCACTCATCTCCTGCTGTGAGGCCCAGTTTGTGACAGGCTGAGGGGTGGGGACCACAGGTCTAAAGGGCATTTGGCCGTCCAATCTCGGCTTCGACATTCCTGGGCATGCTTCCCTGGAATGGAAGCATTCTTCTTTTATTATATTCTTCCAAAGACCTTGTAACAAACTTAATAAGTTTTGTTAGTTTTTAAAATGAAAACAATGCATATCTATATTAAATCCAAATACCTCATAACCGTGTAAAGTTGTGAAAGCATTCCTTTCCCCTTCAGTCCTACCCTGTAGAGATTAGACATTATCACTGTTTGCAGTTTGACATGTAGTTTTCATGCTTTTGAGTAGATGCATACATACACTTATATATAGCACAACCTCCTTTGATATCATTCTATACATAATTTCCCCAACTATCTTTTTTCTCCCAGTTAATATAGCATGCATGCCCTCCAATTCAATACCTAATCTACTTTCCACAACCGAAAATGTTACTGGCAAAAAAAAGAACCAAACATAATTTACTGTATTTTTTTATTTAAATTAGGCTTTATTAAAAGTTAATATGTGGATTGATATAGTATTTTTATTTATATTTTATTTTTTAATTTTTATTGTTTAATCACCCAACCCCAAATGTCAAATACTGTATTGTTTATAGCTACATAGTACTGTAGTCCATTACATGGATGAAACATTTATTTATGTATTTCCATACCTTATATACTGCTGGAGAGAACTTCCCATATTTTCTCATACTTGTGTTAATATTTCCATTTCATTGTGTTTTGAAAGGCTTATTCTGTAGCTATGATTGGTAGACTTTCTTCCCTTATAGGGAAGTGAAATCTGCCAACCTGCGAATTTTTCTGCTGTTGCCAATCCTTTGATATGGTTTTCTACTTCACTTTGAGCATGAGTTTAGGCTTATAAAAATTTGTGAACACAATTTCATTATACCTATATTTTTCTCTTTTACTGTTGAACTTTCACTGAAGTGTTTTCTTGCTTTATCCTTGAAGCCAGCATGATGCAATAAAAACCTGAGTTAACTTTGTTAAAAACTGAATTTTGCTTAAAGGCATGTTTTTATAGGAGACTGTGACTGTAGATCTTTTTACATTGTTTCAGTCTATTTCGTGGCCTCAGCTATGCTACCCACATATGTGCCTCCTGTCGCACAGCAAAGCCAATAATTTGGTTGTCATTAAGTGGCTTATAAAGAAAATCTAGAAGAGTTTTGCAGGGAAAATCAAGAGGAAAGTTTCAGTATGTGAGTAAGCTTTGCCCCTCTGAACCTGGTCTGAATGGTCAGGAATAGTTCTTGTGTTAAGTTGGAAGCAATGAGCAAGAAACACAGGCACTATACATGAATGAAGTTGAAGACTGCCTACAGGAATTGTTAACTATAGATCTCTACTGTATTTTTATTTAAAGAATTCGTAAGACTTTATAAACATATCTTTAATCCTCATAACACATCCAAAAAAGAGACACTTAAAAGGGCTGATCTTGTGAATCCTCTGGTGAAAGACATTTTCTGAGAGGGTAATTAGTGTTAGTCCTTTTTGTGCTATTAATTCTTGGTAGAGAATAACTGATCTATAGAATACTACTGTCTTTCAGTAGCTATAATCCTTTTTTGACAGATGGTAAAACTTTGAGAACAATTCAGAGGCTTTGTGTCTTGTGATTCGCTTCTCAAATACCAGAATTTAAAAGCAAGATGTTTCCATTTTCAGAGGGGCAGCAATCTAAGTGCCAGGATGGCCGGGGTCCTGACCCGGAAGTGGCATTGGCACAGGAAGCACTCTGCACGCAGTGGGTTGGAGGTCACTGGCGTGCCAAAGGTCCCGGGATGAAGTGTAGGGGCAGTCACCCCTCCCCCCAGGTCTGCTACTTGGTGCACGACACAAGTTAACAGGCCTCATGGAACCTGCTGACAGGAAATAACTTAGATGTAAGGGAAGATCTGGCTGAATGTCATTCTTTTTTATATAACTAAATATGTATATATTTCATATAATTAAATACTCTTTTTGTTATAATTAAACATGTAATATAGAGTCCAAACAAGTTTCTCTTTCCCCAGAATCGTACAGTGATGACATAAGTAGGCATCATTTTGTACCAGGCTTCGCACCTGAAAGTCTGCCTGGCAAGACACAGTCATCCTGGCAGCTGGAGCTGCTACCTTCTGCTTATGAACACAGCTGCCTGCTGAACTTTTCTGTTCATCTGAAGTTTATATCAGCCTCTCAACATACGTTTCCTCTTGAACACGGAGACTGGTTAACTCTAATTAGCATCTTTCCTGTGGCTTCATGCCCAAGGACTCATGGCTTCTATATTTTGGTATATTTGCAACTTCTGTGTTTATAGCTCATGAAGATTATTTGTTTTTTTCCATTCTTTTTTCTTTATGTTCTCTCTCCCAGGGGATTTGGACAAGGAGGGTAGCACCAGCTTTAGGAGAAGTAGTTACTTGTTTGTATGAGACAGGGTGTGAGATTGGGCCCCATTACTGGTTCGAAACATTAATTAGTCGAGTGACTGTAATCCCAGCTACTCAGGAGGCTGAGGCAGGAGGATCACTTGAGCCTAGGAGTTCAAGACCAGCCTAGACAACATAGTGAGACCCTGTTTTTTTTAAATAAACAAACAAAAAACCCCAAGCACAAACTGAATAGCTGTGGCGTGCCAGTCACTGGGCTAGACACTAGGGACAAATAGATGTCTAATACAGTATGGGAGAACTAGACTAGACATCGATCTATATACATTAGGGTTGAGATGAGATTGAAACCTGCAGAGAAATGGGCCTAGAACCAGATTGTAGAAGGGCTTTCTGGCCACACTGAAGAGTTTCAGCAGGGTCCTATTGGTCAGCAGTTTCCCCAGCATGGTTGATGGCCAGCTCTATCAGCATCGCCTAGAACCTGTTAGAAATGTGAGTTCTTGGCCCTCACCCAGACCTAATAGATCAGTAACTCGGAGGGTGGAGCCCAGTAATCCTTGTTTTAACAAGCTCTACCAGTATTTCTGATGTACATTAATGTCTGAGAACCACTTTTTTGATGATAGAGAACCCCGGAAGGGTTTATTTAACAAAAAACACAACAGTTCTATTGAAATGTAATTCATTTACCATAATATTTACCCATCAAAATTATACAAATCAGAGACTTTTAGTATTTTCCACAGAGCTATGTTCTTATCACCACAACCTAGTTTTAGAACATATTCATCATCCCAAAGAGAAAGCCTATACATACCCCTTAGCAGGCACTTCCCATTCCCTTCCCACCTAGCCCTCAGCCTCTGGCAACTGCAAATCTACTTTCTGTCTCCGTAGATTTGCCTATTCTAGACACTTCCTATAAATGGAATCATACAATATGTGGTCTTTTGTGACTTGTTTCTTTCACTTAGCACGATGTTTGCCAGGGCCATCATGTGATGTCAGAGTTTCATTCCTTTTTGTGCCCAAATAATATTACATTGTTTGGATATACCATGTGTTGTTTATCCATTTGTCTATGGATGGACATTTGGGTTGTTTTTACTTTCTAGCTATTATAAGTAATGCTGCTGTGAATATCCATGTGCAAGTGTTTGTGTGGATGTGTGCTTTCATTCTTTTGGGTATGTACCCTGAGGTGGGGGTGGTTAAGGACAGAGCAGCCTGCTCAGCTGAGTGTCTGAGTGTGTCAGGGCTTGGCGAGGGGTCCCCCTCATTCCTTTGCCTCCACACTGTTCACTTGCCTAGGTACTCCCTCAGCAACTGCTCTATTTTAGATGGTGCCGTGCGGGTTGGAGGTGGGCTGTGTAGTTGGAATTATCTTCCTCCCCGCAGATTCTGAGGGCCTCCCATAGCATCGCTGCCCCACGTTGGGGATCTCTGGCATAGATAGATATGAGCTAAAAAAAATGGTACAGATTAAGATGCTTTTGCGACAGTTGAGTCTACAGGTGCTGTGAGTCTGAACAGAGCAGGTTTAGAAGGGGTAGATATGTTGATTCTGAACCACTACCCTTAGTGACTCCTGGTCTTCTTCCAGCAGTCTCCAACTATACTGCAAAGGTGAAGTTATACCTTGAATAACCTTCCCCTTGATGTGATATAGTTTTTAGCATTGCTTTCTCTCCTGAAGGGAGAAAAGCCACAAGAGTGCCACTCCCCTGAACTATCCTTGGCCAGAGCTGCTTGTCTGCAAATCCCAGAGGTGCTCATGGATTCCTCATTTTAACATCATGATTTTCACTTTCTGACGCTTGAGATAGAGTGATTTCTGAGCCAAATTATTTTTTGATAATTTAATGCAAAAATGTTCTGTGTTATGGTCTGATCTGCTGAAAGTGGAAAGAAATAATAACATCAGTATCTGTGTTAGTTTCCAGTGGTTGCTGTAACAACTTATCACAAATTTCCTGGCAGAATACAATTTAAATTTATTCTCTTCCAGTTTTGGAGCCCAGAAATCAGAAATGAACCTTACAGAGCTCACATCAAGTGTTGGCAGGGAGTTTGGAGGCTGGAAGGAAGAATCCATTTCCTAGTTGTTTCCAGCTTCTTAGAGAAAGCCACATTCCTTGTATTCCTTGGCTCACAGTCCCTCCTCCATGTTCAAAGCCAGTGGTTTACATCTTTTCTCTCTGATTCTCTCTGACTCTGCCTCACTCTGTTTCTGTGACATGGCCTTGACATGGCTGGTCCTCTCTTCTGTCAAATCTTCATCTCCTTCCCTCTTGTAAGAATATTTCAGATTACATTTAGCACCCACCCATGTAACCCAAGATAATCTCCCCATGCCAGGATCCTAACTTAATCACAGCTGCATAGATCCTTTCCCAGAGGCGATGACATCACAGTTTCCAGGGATTAGGACCTGGATATCTGGGGCCATTATTTAGCCTACCAGGGAATTAAATCAACATGAAGGAGGCTTTGCCCTTTTCACTGCTTTGGGGTCCATTCTTATCTGTTAATGAACTGACAGGTGGAAAAAAGAAGAGTAATTTGAAAAGCATGCAATATTTAATGGAATCCTTTCATTCAGCAAACTCACACACAGGGATTGAATGCCGTGCTCAGAGGCCCCACTTCCTGCTGCCGTGGTAGCGGCCATGACTGCACAGGTCAGCAGTTCCTGCCATCCTTAGACACTGGCAGCTCTGCCAAAGTGGCCTGCACAGTCAGCAGGATGCTTCTTAAATGAGTTGCAGTGGTTTTCTAACTTGTGGTAATCCTTTACCTGCTTTACTCCACTGCCTCAGAGGCCATTGTCACAGGAGCATTAATAAAGTGACCCCTAGACTCAGGGCCAGATTGCAGACCGAGAACCGGGTTATAAATACCTCTTTTGGTGGGCCCACACAATGAATTCTCTGATGGAACTTTTCCATGTATCCCTATTTTATCATCTCTTTTCCACACTGAACCCCAAAAGTTTATCATGAAATTTGCCTTCTACCAATTGGGCGGCACCAAAGCTAAACAAGACAAGAGTTCAGGGTACATAGTCTCTAGACAACTTCTACCAAAAAGATGGCCGGCCAACTACTATATCCACTCTCTCTCGCTCAGCATATGTAGGGCCCTGAAATAGGCATCAGAAGGTAGAGAGACAAATAAGGTGAGCTGCCTTTACTTCTGGAGTAATTTGTAAGTAGGATAGACAGGATGTGCACATCCAAAGCTGATATGAGTCATGCTACAAGAGAGGTGCAGGTTGATATGGGAGATGTTACTCTCTTGGTTTGGGTGAGGGCAGATCAGGGAAGCCTTCCTGGATGTGTTTGGAGAGCTGGGAATTGCCCACAGACTGGATGAGCATGTTCAGGGAGCACAGAGACCTGAACACGAAGAGAATCTGAGCATAAGAGACTAAGGAGTGAGGGGAGGGGAGGGCAAACCAAGAGGGAAAAGCAGATGTGGCTGAGTAGGAGTTCTGTATTTGATAGATTTGGTTCTGAAATGGCTAGCAACTGGAAAGTTCTAGAAAGAAATGTGAACTTAGAGCTGGTGCTTAGGGACAAGGGTGAGACTGGAGACTAGAGAATTGGAGATGAGCCCTATAGGGTCACTACTATGATAAAGTCATAGATGTATGTGGACAAGATAACATGAAAATAAAAGTAAAAGACTTTTGCAGACGTCTACCCTGAGGGCCTAGGGAACATGAAGACACACTGACAACCAAACACACAGACCACGGGAACTCTCAGGAGGACCAGGAGACTGTGTTGTGCAGATGGCCAGCAAGGGTAGCATTCCAGACGTCCTTGTCTCTGGCAGAGTCAACCGCAGCAAAGCCAGCCCTGTCTCTGTGTTTATCACTTGTGGTGCAAGTATATTCAAATGTGTCTCATGTGAGACAGTCATGACATCTGGCAGGTATTACAGACAGCTGTTTAGACAGGAGGCCAGAACAAGTTAATGCATGCTACTGAGTCCATCTGGAAAAGCCCCTTAAAGCCAGGGTGCTCTTTGCACTGTGACATATCAATGTATTTAATTCTAGGATTTAAACTATTATAAGAACAATTTTATTACCAGAAAATAGGACTAAATCCTGTGAATTGAATAGAAAATTATAACAGTGGGCACCTGTCCACGAAGCCATCAAACAGACCAGTGAAGTAGCTTGTTGCTGAGATGATTTGCAAATACTCATTTGCTAGTTGCTCAATCACTTTATCATCTGTTAGTGGTTATAAACAGAAAATGGAGGCAGGGATTACATGTTCAAGAAAAATGATTGAAAGAAAAAAAAAATCTCTAAATTGAGAACATTTGGCTAATAAGTATTGTGAGCTGAGCTAAGCCACTTTGGATATTTACAATTTGTTAGATTTTTTTTTTTGATGACTATCAAAAGAATAGCCACTGAAGATTAGAAGTCAGTGGGAGTCACCTACTTCCTCCTAGACAACCTTGCTTCCCAATGATACGTTGCAGTTAAAATGAGTTCCAGACAGAATTCTACTCTATGTTCAGCTATTTATTAATAAGCAGGCACAAAGACTTGTACTGAAAGGTTGGTCAAAGTTCCAATTCTGTGTATTTTTAAGTACTTTAGCAGGCACTTTGCATAAAATGAACACTTTGTGGCAAGTGCAACAATACTCTCATGACAGGACCAGTTAACCTTTTAGTCAGATCAGTTGAAAGGATTCTTCATTATGGGATGAGGGTGGGAGGCACTTGTTCTGAGTGGAGTTCTAGAAGTAGGATGCTCTACCAAGAGCATTTGGCCAGTGTGCCCACCTGAATTTTATACCACTTTCATGCAAGGAGCGAGGTACCTGTGTGACATTTCTAGCTACCACATGTCTTGAACACTTCTTATTTCACCAAAGATAAATTGTTCTTTATTATTCTGCTGGAACAAATTGAAAGCAGAAGTTGAAGCACATACCTTGGAAGTGTGGACTACTGAATATGGAATTTCAAGTGTTAACTCAGCATTCCTAGAGTGTAAATTAATTTACACATACACATATTTATGATACTATCTAAATGGAATTATAGTAAGGTAAATTACAGGCAATATAACAATTATTTTACTATTTTTGTATGAATAGTACAAAAGCCACTATGGTAGGCTGAATCATTGTGCTACCAAAGATGTCAGTGTCTTAATCTCTGGAATTTGTGCAATATTATCTTACATGGCAGAGGAATCCGGAGATAGGGAGATTATCCTGGATTATTTGGGTGGGTCCTAAATGTAATCCCAGGTGTCCTTATCAGAGGGAGGCAGAAGGAGAATAGACTATTCAAGAGGCAATGTGATGTTGGAGACAGACTGGAGTGGAGGAAGACAGAGGAAAACTGAAGAATACAGGGGGCCACTAAAAGCTGAGAAAGTTAAGGAAATATTCTCTCCTTAAGCCTCCAGAGAAAACCAGCCCTGTCAACACCTTGACTTTAGCCCAGTGAAACTGATTTTGGACTTCTGGCTTCTAGAACTCTAAGAGAATACATCGGTATTGTTTTAAGCCACGAAATTCATGGTAATTCATTACAGCAGCAATAGGAAACAAATGCAGTCATCACTGTTGGTGTCAGCAGCATGTTGGTCCAGCTCATGGAAGTTTCCATGGCTGACAGTTCTCAGGTTATTAACAAAGAGCCTGAATTGAGAGCCATGGAGAGAGGAGAAGAGGTACTAACAGTGCAGGTTTTACACTATTTTTAGGAACAGATTCAAAATCAGCTCCTGAATCTGTAAAAGGTCAACTATTTCCTTGCCTCTCACTGGACACAATGGGACTAGATCACCATTTGGATAAAAATCAAATATAATAAAGCCATGTTTCTGTTCTGTCAAGCCATTAGGACTCTATTCTGGCTGGGTACCACATGAGCCAGGGCTACACTCCGGCAAATGGCCAGGCTGATAACAAGTAACTTCCTCTTTGATTCTATTCCTAACCAAATGGGCTGCTTTACTGAATAAGCATTGAGCTATCTTGGTCCCTATTAGAGAATGTTAACATATCAAAATGGGACATTAAGTTAGGGGAATTCAGTTCCACAAAGGAAAAGGATTTTTAAGAAACTGGAAACTATTGATTATCAGGTTAGAGAGGGGAAAACTACCCAGCTTCTACTCTGTGTCAAGACAGTACTGAGGAATGAAAATCATCAGAGCCTTTGTTCCAAGGGACCGTTAGCTTTGCATTTGGGAGAGAGAATAACTGTTCAAAGTATTGTGAAATTAGATGTAATCCAAGGTGACAGGGAAGGATTGCAAAAGCCTCAGTTTTGTCATTTACATACTTGCTCCCAAGGTTATTACAGAAATTAAATGAGAATTAGCTCAGTCCTTCGCATGTAGGCACATGGTAAATGGCTGTTGCTATTAATAGTTACAACAGGAGGTTGTTATGATCAGAGCTTCAGGAAGAAGGATATCCAGACCCAAATAGCAGACCATCAGGTTGCTCTAGGGGTCTCTGGATAAGCTCCTTCTATCAATATGTACAAATTTTATGTACTATGAAGGCCAATGAGAAAGTACATTTTCCTTCTTGAGTGAACTAGTTGTACCCAGGAAGCAGAAAACAATCCCTTGCAATGCAAAGTGGTTCCTGGATTCCAGACCTAGTACTGGATGGCTATTCAGGCAGGTCACTGCATCTTGCTAACTCTACCATTTACCCATTAACTCAACATCTTTTTTTTTTTTAATAGAGAAGAGGTCTCACATTATTGCCCAGGATAGAGTACAGTGGCATGATCACCATTCACTGCAACCTCTAACTCCTGGGCTCAAGCAATCCTCTTGCCTTGGCCTCCTAAAATTTTGGGATTGCAGATATGAGCCACTGAGCAGCCCTGAGTCAGCATCTTAACACAATACTGGCTTCTTTATTTGAACTTGTCAGAAGGCTTTCACTCTCCACTTTCAAAATTTACAACTCTCTGGTTCCTAATTAGCAATACTGTAATCAGAAAGCAGGAAAGGCAAACTAGAAGAGAAGCAGAGGAAGGAATGGTAAATGTATTTATTCTGGAATGTTTTGAGGGCCATGACAAAGTAATGGGGATGGGTTTAAACTTTTGATAAGGTTGCACAATTGCATCCCAACAAAGAAAATTCTGTACTAAAGTAAAATGCTTCCTCTTTGCAGAGCTTCTACCAAGAGCAAGTGCTCTCAACTTAGGGTGTTCCAGTTGACCTATAACTGAGGGTTAGCCAAAATGTTCATTTGTTTTCAATATGTAACTAGGTCTCTACGTTTTCTTAGGTCTGCAAATCTTGATGGAGGAGAAACCCAAGCTTCTGTTTGAGCTGGAAATACTAGCCCTTGGACTCCTTTTATAGCAATAATTATTGACTTTAGCCCTTTTTCTTTTAGTAAGAGATGGAAAATGATAAGAAAGCAGCTCAACAGTAAAATGAAAAGAGTATAAAGATGAAAAAATAAAATGGTGAAGTGTTTTCACTGAAATAAGCCTGGGTTTGGGCCAAAATCTCATTCTGTTATCATAGTATTTTTTTTTTCTCCTAACCTTCCACATTTCAGTCTGAGATAATGAGCGAGTGCTGAAATTGTAGAACAATATGTTTCTTTTTTCCCTTAAAAGTGAACCTCCTAGTACCCTTTTGTAAATGTGAAATACATACCTCTTCTTAGAAATAAGTAGTGTGTTATAAATAATTATCTCTATCATTACCTGTGAGATGATAGAGGAATCTCGGGAGGCATGAACTCTAACAGGAAGGGAAACGGTAGCGGCAGACTCCCTTCTTGCTCTCCAGCCCTGCTGTCGGCTTCTCTCTCAGCATACATATCATCCCTGTGTAGATCAAAGTCACAGTCTTGGGGTAGATAACCAGCACCTGGCTTATAAACTGGCTGTGTCCAAGCGAGACCATCCTACAGCTGGTTTAAAAGGTTGAATTGAAGTTAGTAAGAACGTAAATCCCATAGGTTTCCGGTGGTGGTGGAAGCCTCCTGAACTCTAAAGAGCAGAAGTTGCCTCTGGGTAGAAAGAAATCCATACCTGTGGCTTTGTCTTGGGTGTCTTGGTGTTCTTCTAGCCTGTGGGCTCCAGAACTTTGGGTAGGAAAAGTACCTGTGTGTTCGTATGCTTCAGCTGCTGTGGTGGTGATAGATGACATCTTTTTGCAACCATTCAGTGCATTTATTCATTCACTCATGCATTCATTTTATATATTAATTTTTAACTTTTACCTTGAAATAATTTCAGCCTTACAGAAGCTTTACAAAGACAGTTCAGACAATTCTCACACACCCTTTACCCAGATTCCCTAAGTGTTAACATTACCACACTTGCTTTATTAAACTCTGTGTGTATATGTATGTGTATGTGTGTGCACACGCTCATGCTATTTTTTGAAACACTTGAGTGTAATTTGCAGATATGGTACGGCTTTATCCCTACATATGTCAGTATTTTTTGCTATGAATAAGCACATTCTCTAATATAACACGGTACAACGAAAAACATAAAAAAATCATTGCTATAATACTATTTAATTTATAGACTGTAATTCAAATTTTGCCAAGTGTTCAATTAATCTTTTAAATTTTTTAAATAAATTTTTTTCATTCTTTAATGAAGGATTATTTACATCCAGTAAAAATTTCCCTTTTTACTGTATGGTTTAATAGGTTCTAGGAAACTCATAGGAGGCATCTAATGGTCTGGGCTGACCATGGTTTTCTGACCCTCCCCGAGCAGCAGGGCATCTCTAAAGGTCTGGGCCCAGGCTCATTCATTCCCACAGGTTTTATTCTGTTTCCAAGGGAACAGAATATGGTCTGAATATTTGTGTCTCCCCACTCCAAATTTCTATGCCGAAATCCTGACGCCCAAGGTGATGTGTTAGGAAGTGGGGCCTTTGGGAGTCACTTCCGCCCTCAGGCATGGGATTAGTGCCCTTATAAAAAGGTCCCTCGGAGCTGCCTTGCCCTTTCTACAATATGAACACACACCAAGAAGCACTATCTGTGAACCAGGAAATAGACCCTTACCAAATACTGAATCTACCAGTGCCTTGCTCTTGGGCTTCCTAGCCTCCAGAACTGTGAGAAATCAACCACTGTCGTTGATAAGGGACCGCATCTAGGTATTTTGTCATAGCAGCCCAAACCGACCGGGACACTGATGCCTGTGGCTTCCCTCCCCTGGCTGGCGACACCACAAGGGAAGCTTTCTCTGGACTCCAGCTCTGCTCCTAGTCTTTCTCTTGAGCTCAGGTGAAGTCCCCAGAGAAGAGCCTGTGAGTGGACGTCATCTCCCCTCGTGCCTGTAGCTCCCTGAGGTCCTATCCTCTCACGCTAGGCCACACTCGGCCTTTGCAATTTGTTAAAAATTTTAGCTGAATTCTTCTTACTGGCTTGTATAACATCTGGCATCTCCTCTAGGTAAGTGGGTGTCCAAGTCTTTTCTCTCCTTGGAGGATCCTGAGTTTCCTTAGATGCTGAGTTAGCTGGTTGCCCTGCAACTATAACTCTATGATGAATTCAAGAAAAGTTGTGACTTCAAAGATTAGCTAGCATGTTTTGTTTGTTGTCTGGCAAAAGCCAGACATCCATTTTAAAATTTTTGATCATCTATGGATTTGATTTTTTTTTTCTTACTGTGCCTTACTAAGAAACATTTGGAAAGAAAAACTATTCTTTCTGTTCATATCGGTAATGCAAAAAAAATCTATTAAAATATTAAGGTAGTTGTGTATTATCCTTAGAATTTTCTCTCCCAGAGAACAATCAATCATCTGAAAAATTAAAACTATCACATTTTGGCTCCTGTACCTGCTCTGTCCCCACTGCCCACATGGTCTGGCCAGGGACCCCAGGTGCCCCAGGGCCAGGCCTTAGCGTGCTGCATAACCTCCAGGAGGGGCATGCAACTTAATACTTTCTGTGTCTTACTAGAGTAAGTGCTTTATCAAACAGTAGCCAATACATGCCTCCTGCATTTCACCAGCTGAACAGTGGACTGCGTTTTCCACTGTCCCATCCTGTTCTGGTCTAGGTGGCCTTAGTTTTATGAGGTTACACTTGCTTCACTGCCAAGGTTACACTTGGCCAGCACACTGGCCAAGAGGTGCTGCCTCTTGCTGGTAGGGTGCATTCATCGAGATCCCTTTCTCTGCTTGCTTTACGTTTCTTGCCACCTGGGGAATAAGACATATCCTTTTCTTGGTTGTTCTCATTTTTACTGGGCATCCAGGTTGTTTATAATTTTACAGCATAATAAATGATACTGTCATGAACATCCAAAAAAACTATCACATTTTTAGCAGGACAGATCTAAGAGTGGAATATACTGATATAGTGACGAAGAAGCTGGGTTTGAAATTTAGATTTAATTATACCTCTGATAGACAGGTTCTTTCCTGCAGTGGCTTCTGACACATACACAAATCATTGTTTATCATTTTCCTGAGATTATAAAGAAAAAAATCTGATTGAATAGCATTTGCCTCTGCCAAGCTAAGACATG
This sequence comes from Microcebus murinus, assembly GCF_040939455.1. NCBI lineage: Eukaryota > Metazoa > Chordata > Mammalia > Primates > Cheirogaleidae > Microcebus > Microcebus murinus. The sequence continues at coordinate 41,965,239 of NC_134112.1, forward strand.
GACTTACTTGCTAAAGGCTTTTAGCCAGATAGTCTACTCTGAAAGTTAAAAGAATCCTTTAAGTACTTGGAAGGAAAACTAGTGATTTAAAAGAAAAAAAATGCCTTTATTATAGGGAAACTCAGATGCCTGGAATAGCTAGAGTGTTAACAATTATATAGAAAATGTTTATATTCTGAAGTCATGCAAAATGAATCCTGAACATGGAACTGATTCTAACATGATAATTGGCTACTCTGAGATTTTTCCTTCAGGGCATTGCAATGAAGCCTCAAAAGCTTTCAGCTTTGCTAGGAAATAGTGTTTTCCTTAAAGGCAGCTAGCTAGTTAGTCATAAACATTTATTGGAAACTGTATTGGCTACTATAGGAATCTAAAGTGTTGTAAAAGAAATAATTATTCTGAGTAATTGTCAGAAAGGTACGGAATTCTTTCTGGACCCACTTTGTCTAAATATCTAACTCTCATTGATAATTCACCATTCCACCATGGTCCCAGCTCTGTTGTTTTTCACACTGTTCTTTGGAGTTGGGACAAAGCTAACCACAGATTTATTTTTAGTGTTCCCCCACAAACCTTTCATCTCCCTTGTACCTGGCCAACTGGACCTCCTAACTGATGTATCAATGGTTTGAATCATCTCCCTGACAACCCACAGCTCCCTTCCTGCCAACATACCTCATTGAATGAAGGATGTCCTCATTCACCTTCCCCCAAAATCTGAGAAAACAAATTTATACCAAGTGTCCTTTATTGAGACATCATTCTTAAGAGGATACCTTTTTTACAATATTTGTTTTTTGTTTTATTTTTGATTGGAATAGAAGATATTAGACTCTCAGGCAGGCATCTCCCATGGTCCTTCACATCACTGTGCGGGCTGGCCACCTAGTCTTCGTGTGGGCAGACCCAGACCCTTCCAACCTGCACGTGCAGGAGCAGGCTGCAGATCCATTCCCACTGGAACATGTTCTGCAGTGGGTGTGATGAGGTTGGTCTGTGTTACTGACACATTCCCACCTATTCCCCTTCCTGACACCTGTGTTAGGAGTACTGTCTTTGAAAACACACAGATTTTTCCTCCTTTCTTCTGTTTGAATCTTCAGCTTGGAATCCAAGTGTTAGTTTAATGTTTAGGTCTTATCTAACTGGCACCAATCCCTATCCACAGTTCTGGGATTCTCAGTACCATCAGTGTTCCTGGTGGGAAAAGATTATAGTAGTCCCCACTTATCCATGGGGATATGTTCCAAGATCCTCAGTGGATGCCTGAAACTGCAAACAGTACTGAACCATATATATGCTATGTTTTTTCCCATGCATACATACCTATAACAAAATTTAGTTTATAAATTAGGCACAGGAGGTTAACAACGATAAATAATAACAAAAATAGAAAACTTATAATGATATACCATAATAGAAGTTATGCAAATGTGGCCTCTCTCCTCTTTTTCTCTCTCTCTCTCAAAATATCTTATTGTTCTCTACTTATTTTCCAAACGTGGTTGATGATGGGTGACTGAAAACATGGAAAGTGAAAATGCACATAAAGGCAGACTACTGTATTCTCTCAGATGTAAACTGATTCAAGAAGACCACTAATCCCCACCTACTAAGATATGGTAGATAATGCCACGGTGCGGTTTAAACCTGTGTTATTCTGAGTTACCCTTGGAAATTAATAGGAACATTCTTTCTCATATCCCATATAGGGGGAACAAGGACCACGAGGTTTTCCAGGGCCAAAGGGCACCATGGGCCTTGGCCTCTCAGGCCAGAAGGTAAGTGTTTCAGCATCTTAGTGAAATATTTAGGCTGAGGATCCTAATCACTTAACTTTAACTGTATAAGAACTCTCATATATGTGTCATGCTCCTCCTTATAACTCTCAGAGGGTAAAAAAAAATCCACTTGAAGTTAAATCTTTATACATTGCCTTTTCCACCTATAAACATGCTCACTTTATAAAATCACCTTTTCTTCATTCTCAGAAGCCAGCTAATAAGGGAATAAATCCTTACAGCATATCGTGTAGGATATACCAAACAACTCAGTTATCTGGTAAATTACTTAATAGTTGAATATCCTGAAGGCAGTGAGCTAATCAGATGGTGTTTCAAGATCTCTCCACTTTGAGGTTTCTGATTCATCATGAATTAGATTATGCTATCTGAAGGAATATAAATAAACTGTTGTTTGTCTCAACAAGAACAGTATGTGTTTAGGAGATACCAGTTGCAAATAAATCAAATTGTAGGGTTTTTCTCATTTGGTTTTAATATCCATTTCTGAACTTACCTTTTTATTGTATTATGAAGGGAGAGCATGGAGAACGGGGCGATACAGGAAAGAAAGGTGATAAAGGGGAAATTGGAGAGCCTGGAGCTCCAGGAATGCAGGCAAGGAGGAGTTTTTAAAGTCTCACTATGATTTTATACTCTAACTGGTTCTGACCTATATTGACTGTTGTTATTCTTCTTCCCCTAAGTAGGGGTTACAAGGACCAAAAGGAGACCAAGGGCTTACAGTGAGTATCCCTTGTGGAGGGTGTAATTGAGGGCTTGTGCTTACAAGATTATCACATTCATGTTTTAGCTTTAGAATTATGAATTCTTTGGATGCAGAATTCCAGTTGCTATCTAAATGAGTGTGACTGCTACCAGCCCAGTGGTGACTTAGATGCATGAGGTAATGGAATCTAAATGTGAAGGCAAAAATAACACCAGGCAGCCTGGCCTGGACTTGTGGAGGTGGGGACTACTCCCTCTGAGCCCTAGGAGAAAGGATCACCTTGTTATCATTGGCAACAAGGAGGTGAGCTGTTTCAAAGAAGCCATTTGATCAAGTGACTTTGTATTTTACATGGCCCTTCTCATTTCAGAATAGGAGCTCTCTTTTTCCTGAGCAAGTTCCTTTAGGAAGTGCTCTGCGGAGAATGGCAATCATGAAACTGGGATGACATTTATGTATTGATTCACTTATTCAATATTTATTTCTTGAGCATCTACAGACTTTTCTCTATTCTTCTCCCCACACCATTAAAAACAGAAATCTGACTCTTTATAGTCTCATGGGTGGGAAAGGTTTAGAATTTCTGTAGCAAAGTCTAATTCTTCCTTTCTGATTTGAAGGCACTGCATCTCCTGGAGTTGAGGAGAAGGGACCTTTTCTGCTTTTCCTTTTTGTTTTTCCCATGGGTGATGGTGTGGGGTTGCTGATCCTGTGTGCTGTGCCAGGAAAGAATCCAGGCGTGAGGGGGGAGTTCAGGTGGTGAAAGCCACAGAGCTGGGCATGTGACACACAGAACTGTGCATGTGCTCCATGGCCTGTCTGCCTTTTTCTCTTTGTTCTTCCCCACCACAAGTCAGACCTCTAAAGATGCCTTCAGTGGATAAAGCAGCAGTTCTTCCCCCAAAGTGGCAGGGGAGAGTGTATGTAAACGAGCAGAGGAACATTCCCCATGGGTTTATGCCTCCCCTCTCCCAACGTGGGGAGTGAGACTAGTTTCCTTCATCCATTTGTTTCTTCATTCATTAATTCATTCATTTCACCAACATTTACTGAGTGTGTATAATAAACCTTCCTCTGGGTCAGGCTCTGACATAGGCACTTGGGAAATAGTGGAGAATGAGACTGTGCCTCTGGACCGAAGCAGCTCACAGCTGAGTGGAGAGAAAAACAAGCAGAAGAGTTTCGCCTGCAGTGTGCTAAAAACTGTGATGGAAGAAGTGGTTATGGGGGCCCAGAGCAAAAAATGACACATGATGATGTTTGGGGGCGAGAAAGTCTTTATCTCTTGAGTGGAAGGTTTTTAACCCAAAGTCAGAGACATTAGCAGTGGGAACATCATTCTGCTGACTTTGGGTTTGTACATTTTAGAGGAAGAGACTAGCAGGAAGAGAAGAGTGAATGAAGGCAAAGAGACTTTGTGTTAAATGGTAGTCTGGTGTGTGTCAGGTCCTGCGTTAGGCCTCTTCACATCAGTACCCCCCTTCCCCAGGACTGCAGGGTGCCCGGGCCCCAAGCTTTGGAGAGCCCCACTCCGACCTCTAGTCCTTATCCAACTGCTCTCCTTCTTCCGGGTGAGGAGTCCTTGACCATCCTGCACATATGCCTCCTATCTGTGCCGTTCTCTGGAATGATGGAATTCCAGAATTCCCAGCCCAGATGGCTCTAAGTATAGAAAGCTAAGAGCACTGGCTTCTATACATGGGCCCAGCCAAGAGTGGCCAAGGGGCAGGTGTTTTCAGGGGATTTGGACAGAGCTTGGAAGTGAGGAAATGGTTCACTGCACGAGAATGCTGGCCAAGGCCCCATGCAGTGTAGGACTGGGGCAATAGGGTGCAAAAAGAAGAGGGCAGGCTGGCAGCCATGGCTTCCTCTTATCTAAGACCCCACATTTAATCTTCATGACAACTCCATGGGGTAGACAGGACCTTCATTTCAAATGAAGGCATGCTAAGTCAGAAAGGTTGAACAATGTACCCAAAGTCACCTAGCTAGCAAGTAGCAGAGTCCTTGCAGCTAGAGTTGAACTGTCCAATGCCAAGTTCAGGCTGTTGCCCATGAGAGCTGTTCTTGAAAGACCTCTTTACCCCCTTATCTCCCGAATGAAACATATTCCCCAATAGTTATCAACCGCAGATTCATTCCAGACTAGCAAACTCCTGTTTTAAGAGGCAGATACCATTGATGAAGATAAATGTTTTAATAACCATCATAAAATTAGCTAAAAAGGCTCTGTCTCTCCACCTATCCCTTCAGTGTTAGCATCCCCAGTGTCTGCCCTCAGCCTTTCCTGTCTTTAAACTCTCAGGGAGGGGCAGCCATTAAAACACGGGGATATACAATTTGAAAATGCTAGTTTTATAGCATATGGTAAATAACAAATATTGCAATTATAGCATAAACAGAAAGAATATATTTATCAGATGGGGGGAGGGGGAAACACTGGTTAGAAGAGGGCTGAGAAGAAGCCTTGCTCCAGGCAACCTCGTCTTCAGTCCCTGTTTCAACAGCCAGGTGTACACTGGCGTGTCTTAAATCCGCCTTGAGCTTGGAACACTCTTCCGAGCACCAGACCTTACATCCCGCTGCCCACTGGACATGTCCACGGGGACATCCTATAGATGGGTCAAGGTCAGCCAGGCCCATGCTGGGCTGTCATCTTCGTGAGTTCCCCACCTGCCCATTCTTCCCTGTCTCAGCCATGGCACCACCACTGTTTGCTCCCTCTCAGATACCATCCCCTCATCCTTTCTTCCACTTACTCTGCAACCTTTCATTCTTCCTTTTGAATGTCCCTCCAGGCCCCTTCTCCTCATCTGTCACCTCCACCACCACTGCCTTTTGTTATGATTTTTTTTTTTTTGCCTGAACTGTTTAAGAACCTCAAACCCCTCTGTTGGCTGCTGTAACAATCTCTCTTAAATGAAAGAGTGATCAGAGATCTTCTGTGCTTAGGGATCATGTGAGTCCCACTGCCCAAGATAATGTTTACACTCTTCAACACCACACTCAGGCCTTCTAGAGTCCATCTGTCTTCAACATTTCTTGTTGCTCTTTCTGCTATGCACCCTGAGTCATAAGTTTACCCAGGTACTGCAATGCAACGTGCTCTGTGTGAAGGCTGACACCCCCCCAACACTCCCCCCACACCCTCCACCTGGTCAGAGTCTGCCTCTCAGGACCATGATCATATCCCACCCATGAAATTCCCAGATCAACATAGTTCCTAGGCTCTGAATAGCTCTTATAAAGGTCTTTGTCTACTTCCTACTAGACCGTGAATCCTTCGATGGCTATAAATTTGATAACTTCATCATTGGCACCAAGTAGCCAAGGCAGTTACCGAGCAATTTTAGTGGAAAGAATGAACTATTCTAGTTACTTAAAAGCATATTCCTCATATTAATGAGGAAAAGATTGACATATACGACTACTTAAAGCATTTTAAACCTGATTGTGCCATAAAAACATGTTAAAAAGAGTTAAAATCCAAACTTGATATATGCATTCCTCTTATAAGTCAATAAAAATCACCGAGAGAAAAAAATGGGACATAGAACATACAAAGACTGTGCAGACGAGAACACAACTTGGAAACATGCATGCGAAATGGAATGTAGCCTCAGCTTTAATAAACACTATGTAAAGCAATGAGATATTTTGCTCTACCAAATGACAAAGGTAATATAATAATAATAACCAGCATTGAGTATCGAAAATAAAGCATGCTTTCTTGTATACTGTTGTTGAAAGTGTCAGTTACTACAACTTTTCTGAAGTGCAATTTAACAGTGTGCATCAAGGAGCCTTCAAATGACCACACATTCAACTTCAGTAACAAGTTCTTCAGAATCCTTATTAGTATGGAAAACTAATTATTATGTAATGTTAAGAGAAAAACTAGAACCGTAAGGCTTAGTGTATTGTATTTTCTCCACTTATAAAAAATTAAACATAAATATGTAAATATATACATTTCCCCTTTCTAGATAAACTTAGTATAAATATATAAATACATACATTTTCCCTTTCTATTCATGTTCTAGTTTCATATTTATTTATTGCCTCTGTAAATGTGGAAAAGCATGACAAGTCCTGAAAAAAAAAAGAGATGACTGCTAACTCCTTCATTTTATACAATTTTATTAGTGAAACTCAGTATTTGCATCGGAAGTTCTTTTTTAAATAGCCACTTGAAAGCACTGACTTTTACTTGGTTTATAGTTTAAAAAGTTAAAATACCCTGGATCTTCTCACATGTGCTACTTTTAAGATACATCACCAGCGACATCACCTCCACCCCAATTCTGTCATCATGGATTTGTTCTTTAAAATTTTACTTTTGCTATTACATAATCTTATGGGAACACCAAAAAAAAAAAAAGTTTACTTTTGCACTTGTTAAATTTTATCTTCTTTGGGTTTACTGCTTCTTCACGTTGAGATCCAGTTTCTATTACTCACCTCTTTCTGCTTCAAGGCTTTGACAAGTGTAGAATCCTGCCTTCTCTACTCTCATCCTGGTTATTTGCAAACACACTGCACAGGGCAGGGCACTGGCGGGTTTACTTGTAGGACTCAGCTTATCTCAGGCCCTTCTGATGGAGCTCCCGGGCAGCAGGATAAGGAGGGGCATTCAGGAACATGGGCAGGTTTCATGGAAGAGCCAAAGTGGGAATATTAAGAAACTGAGGAGGGGACTTGCAAAATCATGGATTAGTACAGAAAAGGAAGAGAGAATATAGGATAGAATGAGTTCTTTTTAGGTCCCAGAGCTTGTCTTAGTTGCTCAACACGTGTGGCTTGAGTCATGTAACTGAATGCGTGCATTGCACCATGCCACTGTGGGTAGTGTTAAGAGTTGCTGGACCCTGGTCCAATGTGTGCATTAACCTCACGTAATCCACACCACAGTCCTGACACACAGGTGCTATTAGGTCATCTAATGACCAGGGTCACACAACTGATAAATGCTGGAACTGCAATTTGAACTCCAAGAGTCTGAGCTGTTAAGTTTCACCACTCAAACCCATTTTAGTTATGATATATTACATCCTACTTTTAACCTCTGTGTTATTTATTTTATTTTCTGCAGTGAAAGGATTAAATCAAATGGGTCATTTCAAATGCTGATTATAATAAGATATCTTTTATGATTATAGGAAAAAATATTATAGCCATACATTTAATGTTAATACATTTTTCTTTTTTCCCCCCAGAAAGAAGAAATTATCAAGCTTATTATTGAAATATGTGGTAAGACTTAACTGTCAAGAAAAAAAATCATCACTTTAAAGCACCAGCCCCACTATATACTGTGTTGTGGGATAATGTGTTCACTGGAAGATGTACATCGTATAGCCAGTGGGAAAGTTTGAAGCTCATTTGAAAAGTCAGTGGGAAACTGAAAGGAAGCAGCAACAGAGGCTGTGGGAGTCCTGATTTAAGAAAGGAAAATCATCTTCCCAGGCTGGTTAAGGCGTGTGAAGGTGTGGGCCCAGAGCGTGTAGGCAGCGAGGTCTTTTGCAAGCACAGTGCTCATTTGTATTCAGTGACATTTACCTGAGCTCAGGAAGAAAAATGCAACAAAGGAAATATGACTAGAAGAGCCCAACTGGCATTTGAGTCCAGACTCACTGGGGATTATAATGTCTGTGTTTTTCCTGAAGCCAAGAACTCTTTCTCAATTGAGTTTTGAGTTGCACTCAATCCCAAAGGCAGGAGGGCAGTCAGGAGTTCATCTTGCTTTGTAACTGCTAAATGTGTTCATGGTTGAACACTTTAGACTTAAAATAGTTACCAGAAAGGAAGTGAAGAAAACAGATTAGCCAAAAGGCAAGAGATTAATGGAATAATCATGAGACAGTGCTCTGTGTTTAAAGTGAACACAGGCAGGAATATCGTCCTTCCAAAAAGAGAATCCCAGAACTGGCTTGTTCCCCCCCCCAAAAGCTTCTGGACCTAAGAACCAGCCTAGAAGTCTCTATGGTGATAGCCCAATTTAGACATGGTTTCTGGGTTCTAGAGGCCCTGTAAAAATAGCACCCGGTTTCCTGGTAGTTTTCTGTAGTAGGGTTGTTGGGAAACATGAAGATATGAAAGAAATGAAACTCTGATAATTTCTATTTCCTGGTGACTCTGGCAACTGCTTTAAATCGTTGTTTATTGGCCAGGTGCAGTGGCTCACACCTGTAATCCTAGCACTCTGGGAGGCTGGGGTAGTAGGATAGCTTGAGCTCAAGAGTTTGAGACCAGCCTGAGCAAAGTGAGACCCCTGTCTCTACTAAAAATAAGAAAACTTAGCTGGGCATGGTGGTAGCACATGCTGATAGTCCCAGCTACTCGGGAGGCTGACACAGGAAGATTGCTTGAACCCAGGAGTCTGAAGTTTCAGTGAGCAAGGCTGATGTCACAACACTCTTGTCTACACTCTAACCTGGGTGACTGAGCGAGACTCTGTCTGACTAAATAAATAAATAGAGTGCTTATTTATTGACCTAAATAGAAGTTTTCTATTGACCAGCATTCTCTGGGATCACTTCCTCAGAAGATTTCATAGTATGGATGTACTCCTGGACTCCTTGGTAACATGGAAGTCACCATAGTTGTCATTGTTGGTGACTGTGGACATAAACTAGAGTAATTAGGGGTAGCTATTCATGTGTAGTTTAAGGCCTCAATCCTTCCCCCACAATTAAAATTTTTCATCTAATTACTTCAGCCATTTGGCCTTGCTGGTGAGCAAATTTCCATTTTCATGCAAGGATATGGTTGAAGACTGAAATACCAGCTTTCAGATTCAGGTTCAGATTAAATACAAATGGTGGAGCAAAAAAGAGCAAATTGGGGACAGTGGTTACCTCTTGGGGAGAAGGGATGGGATGTAACTGGGAGAGCATACACAGGGTGTGCCAACTCTTTTAAAAGTACCTTATTTTTAAATCTGAGAAATGAGCACATAGGTGTTTATCACTTTATCCACTACAGTGGGTTTTTTTTCCCCCAACATACTATTTCTTAAAAAGTCAAGTGTAGAATCCAGAAGGGAGAGAATTGTCAGCTGTCTTCACAGTCACAGAAAAGGAAGGTAATAATTCAGGTCTCAGGTTCATCCGTGCACTTCTCTCCGCTCCCCTCCCCAATGTGATGCCAATCAGTGACGCTTTGATTTTCATTCCTGCAATGTTTCTATCTGAACGTTCATCTTTTAGGTTGCGGCCCCAAATGCAAAGAGACTCCGCTAGAGCTGCTGTTTGTGATTGACAGCTCAGAAAGTGTGGGGCCAGAGAACTTCCAGATCATCAAAAATTTTGTGAAGACTCTGGCTGACCGGGTTGCTGTGGACCTTGCCACGGCCCGAATAGGCATAATCAACTACAGCCATAAGGTGGAGATGGTGGCCAATTTGAAGCAGTTCTCCAGCAAGGACGACTTCAAGCTGGCTGTGGACAACATGCAGTATCTGGGAGAAGGCACCTACACAGCCACCGCTCTCCAAGCAGCCAATGACATGTTCAAGGATGCGAGGCCAGGCGTAAAGAAGGTGGCCTTGGTCATCACTGATGGGCAGACGGATTCCCGAGATAAAAGGAAGCTGACGGAAGTGGTGAAGAACGCCAATGATGCCAATGTGGAGATATTTGTCATTGGGGTGGTGAAGAAAAATGACCCCAATTTTGAAATATTCCGCAAAGAAATGATTCTAATTGCTACTGACCCAGAGCATGTTTATCAATTTGATGACTTCTTTACCCTGCAAGGTGAGGAAGGCTGTCTGCCCCAGGGGAAAGGAATTTGCATTGTTCTTCCAAGTGCCACATCATTGGATTATCCTGACCAAACAGGGAAATTAGGAGGTTAATAAGGCTTATGCCAACATTAAACTGTAACACATAAAGTCTAGAAGGTAAAAAAGCTTAGCGTCATCCAGTTTGAAGGGGAGAATTCCTTGTCTTTATCCATGTGTGATAAGTGTGAGCTGCCCTTGGAGTTGTTTAACTGGGCTTCCTGGTCCATGGATAGGGATGAAGAGAAAGAATGGGACTTTGGAATATTGCTAAGATTGGTTAATATTCAGAAAGTTGCCTAACTAAAATAGGGACTGAGCAACCCAGCAGCAGGACAGAAAACAGACTCGATCAAAATGAATCAAGACGTGCATGTTGAATGAAAAAAAGTTATGGTGATCTAGAGAGATGAGAAATGCAAGTAACGGGGATTATTTTGAGGGCATGGTCTATTCTCTATTTTTACGAAAACAGATAATGATGAGTAAACAGGTTGATGTCAGGAATTTATCATAAAGAACAACCTTTTTGGATGTTCATTGTACAGTCAGTGCTAATCAGATGGGCTTCCCTATGCTAAGTTCACCCTTCCACATTAACTAATGTTTACAAAGAGGCATCTAAGACACGTCGATTAAATTAGGGCCAGCGTCACTTTACAGTGAAATTATATTCCAATTCTTTGGAAACTGATGACTCATTCTGGCAGGGCATGGACCTGGCAAGCTGGTGGGGTAAGTGGAAGTTACTCTTAATGTGGTTGCATGCTTCAGTTTGGCTCCATCCTTCCTCCTCCACCCACCTGGGTGTGGGGCATGATGTCGGGGCACACACCCTCAATGCCCCGTGCCCTGACTACTCCAGCTACCAGCACAGCTGGCCCTATGGATAGCATGCCATTCTCAGAAGCTTTCCCTTTTCCATGTCTCTCCCTCTCCAGAGCTTTCTAAGCTGGAGTCCCATTTCCTCAACACCCTTCGGGGTGACTGGTGGCTTGATCTGATATATTCAATCTCACTGGGCTGTGAATGTATTAGACTGGCCGGAGACATTTCAGAGCCAACTTAATTTTAATCATTGAAGAGCTTTGTCATCTTGCCTGAGGAGTTAGTAATTTATTATAGCCAGTGAGGAATATATTTTTGGGTTGGATGGCCTTTTACTATCCCTAAAACCAGAAGTAATAGCCTATTCAACTTATTATGAGGGAGGCTATCCCTTTATGTAGAGTAATTCACAGTTAACAGACACTTTGAACAAGCTTTTAAATCATTCTTTTTTCTCTTTGTGCCATCATATAATATTAAATTATTTTAGTTTAGATGGCCTTGTACAGATGATGTAAAATGCTTTATATAAGTCAGTTCATTTAGCAGCTGATTGTAAATAATGGGAAGTTGCTTATTTTCATGAGAGTACAGATCTCTTTAAACAGGTTTTAAGTAATGTTTCATTGCTTCTAACTATCTTCCTTTTCTACTTCTCTTTTAAAAGACACCCTGAAGAAAAAATTGTTTACAAAAATTTGTGAGGATTTTGATTCCTATCTCGTTCAAATTTTTGGTTCATCGTCACGTCAACCTGGACTTGGGATATCAGAGGAAGAACTTGGTGAACCTACTCCAGAGCCTCAAAAAGAAATTTCTGAGTCCGTAAGTGACTGTCTCTCTTACTTTGTGACCTTCAGATGGCATGTTCTGTCTGTTTTATATCAAAGACTATTTTGTTCCGCACCATCAAGAATCAGCTGGGGTATGTGTATTTTCAAGTCTTTGGCTCTAAATGTTAGTATCTTAACCCTAGATTTCCAGTTCTGAAATAGCTTTGGGGACTGTAAACATGAATTTGGCATTTTTTAAAATTCTATACTTTATATGTAATTATTAAATGCTGCAAAATATTTTTATATTATACCCATATCACCACCAAAGTAATCATGTATGCTAGAAGAAATTAACATTACAATATTTGCATTTGCCCAATTGCCATACTGTGCAGATTCTTTATATCAAGGTACAACTCTCGCTCTTCCATTGGTGCATACACTACCCCCTTTGTACCCACTCAAGTTTTTTCAATATGTGCACATGCCCAGCTGGCATGTCTTCTACACAGCAGTTGTGCCCCACTCTGTAAGTTCAGTGAAGTTCCTGCACTATCCTTTTATGAATCCTTCATGTACATGAAGAGTCATCATGAGCAAGTGCAGTGGTATTCTAACATCAGGATTTAGCTAACAGACTTAGTTAGACTAAGGACCCAAGAAATACCCAGATCAGTAGTTGGACCAGGAGCCATTCAGGGATCAGGCCTAGGATATCATTCCTAAGGGCACAGACTATAGGACTCACTAGATTTTTATACCCCGTTCGAAAAAGGGCAGAGAGGCTTCTAACATATTTCTATTTGATTAACTACTAACAGACTCTGAAATGGGTAATTCTAGTTGGGACAATAGAAACTGTCCCTAGATTGTAGGTTGAAATTAACACACACATTTATACCACATGGTCTATACCAGGGGTCAGCAAACTCTGTTTGTAACAGGCCATATACTGAATACTTTGGGCTTTGTAGGCCATTTGCTTTCGCTTTCAAATACTCAGCTCTGCCTTTGAATTGCAAAAGTAGCCATAGACAATACTTAAATGAATGATCATGGCTTATTTTATAAAAAAAGTCTTATCAAACTTATTTATAAAAACAGATGGTGACTTGGATTTGGACTACAGAGGTTTGCCAACTCTGGTCTATACTGAGCACTTTTTTTTTTTTTTTTTTTTTTTTGAGACAGAGTCTCACTCTGTTGCCTGGGCTAGAGTGCCATGGCATCAGCCTAGCTCACAGCAACCTCAAACTCCTGGGCTCAAGTGATCCTTCTGCCTCAGCCTCCCAAGTAGCTGGGACTATAGGCATGTACCACTATGCCCGGCTAATTTTTTTCTATATATTTTTAGTTGGCCAATTAATTTCTTTCTATTTTTAGTAGAGACAGGGTCTCACTCTTGCTCAGGCTGGTTTCAAACTCCTGACCTGGAGCGATCCTCCTGCCTCGGCCTCCTAGAGTGCTAGGATTACAGGCGTGCGCCACCGCGCCAGGCCTATGCTGAGCATTTTAAAATAAATTACAGACAATAATGTACATAGTCCGTCTGCTACTGGGGCCTTGTCTGTTTGTGTGACTTACCACTGTGTCTCTCACCTAGTCAGTCCATGTCCCTTTCTGATTAAACAAGCTCAGGTTTAATCCAGGATGTGATGCTTAAATTGAGTCTTGCTCATGATCACTGAATCAAACTTTTGCTATATTAACACCAATGAATCCCAGTAGCATGTATTGATCATTTACTGCTGTGCTAGGTGGTGGCTCTTAAGACATGGTTTGTGCCTGAGACAAGCCCACATTCTATGAGGGAGATAAGTAGGTACAGGATGCGTTAGGAGTTTTAGCAGAGCTATTGAGGAAGAGAATGTAATGGAAATTGTCTCAGTCTGCTTGGGCTGCTATAACAAAGATATTATAGACCGAGTGGCTTAAACAACATTCATTCATTTCTCACAGTTCTGGAGGCTGGGAAGTCCAAACTCTGGTGTTTGTTGCTTCCTGGCTTATAGACCGCCACCATCTTGTGTCCTCACATGGCTGAGAGACAGCTCATCTCTCTCATGTCTCACAAGGGCACTGATCCCATTCTAATTACCCCCCCAAAAAGGTCCCACCTCCAAATACCATCGCATTGGGGATTCAGGTTTTAGTATATGAATTTTTGGAAGGACATAAACATTTAGTCTATCACCAGAAGGCTTCACAGAGGAGGTGGCATTGAGCCAAGTTTTTAGAATAACTAGGAGTTTTTCAAGGGACGAGTAGGGTAAAATGTGTTTCCAGCAAGGAGAACTTGTGGGGAAAGGGAGATTCCAAAGTGGCATGGCATTTCAAGACAGACAAGTTCAGTCTAATTGTAGCATAGGGTGTATGTGTGGCAGAATGGTGAGAGTTAAAGCTGGATGGGTAATTGGAGGACTAATTATAAATGGTTTAATGTGTCAAGTCGAGGAACTTGAACTTCATCCATAGGCCAGGCAGCCAGACACAGCAGAGGGGTTTTTAAAGCAAAGCTCACATGGTCATATTTGGTTCACAGAAAATATAACCCTGGTTGCAGTGAAAGATACCTAGGTGGAGGAGGTGTGGAAACTGCAGGTGAGGAAACGGTGATAGTCCAGGTAACAGACAACAAGGCTCTGGATGGAAGGCAGGGCCAGTGGGAGCAAATAAAAGAGGCACAGATTGAAGCCATTTCTAGGGTAGAATTAACAAGATACAGAGATGGAATGGATTGGAGGTTGGGGAGAGGGAGGGGTTTGGGTATGACTATTGGATTTCTGGCTTCAAGATGGCATGGATTGAAACATCATATACTGAGATGGATAATACAGGCAGTAAGGTGGGTTTTTTACAGAGGAAATAATAAGTTCAGTTTGCACCATGTAAAGCAGAGGTGCCTGAGGGACATCCAAGGCAGTTACGACACAGAATTTGGAACAGCAAGAACATGTGCCTCTGTGTCATGTCCCAGCAAGTCTGATGGCTTGAGAGACAAATGACATTAACAGACTATGAAAAACGAAATGTGCTAGTAGCAGGGGCAGGGAAGGCATGAGAAGAGTACATCCAAAACAGTTTATAACACCATGAGCACGTGAAGGGAAACTGAACATCAGTTAGGTCTCTCTGGGAGCTTTTGACTCCAATAGTGGGAGCTTGCAGTGAACTTGAAGTTTGTACCAGCCCATGGCCTGTTAGGAAATGGGCTGCCCATCACCATCTGAGCTCTGCACCACACCCCTCCACCCATGACACCCCACCTCACCCACAATACTCCACCGATTTGTGGAAAAATTGTCTTCCATTAAACTAGTCCCTGGTGCCCAAAAGGTTGGGGACTGCTGCTCTAGACCTTCTCACCCTTACTCTCTTTGCAGAAGCACCAAGGCAAAACTAAATTTTGAAACAATGATTTCCTAACAGATATTTAGTCTCAACAAACATACATGCATTTTATTCATATTTCATAATGAAATATGAATAAATACAGTTATGCATTGCTTAATAATGGGGACACATTCTGAGAAAAATGTCATTAGGCAATTTTTTCGGCCCCTATTGCTCCTAGGCTACAAATCTGTACAGCACGTTATTATTCAGGACACTGTAGGCAATTATAACACAATGGTAAGTATTTGTGTATCTAAACATATCTGAACATAGAAAATGTGCAATAACAGTACAGTATTATAATCTTATGGGGCAACTGTCATTTATGCAGTCCATGGTTGATTAAAATATCGTTATGTGGTATATGACTGTGGCTGTATAGTTTACATATACATACATACAAAAGATATAAAATATGATTTATAAAAATGTTTTT
Organism: Microcebus murinus; assembly: GCF_040939455.1. Lineage (NCBI taxonomy): Eukaryota > Metazoa > Chordata > Mammalia > Primates > Cheirogaleidae > Microcebus > Microcebus murinus. The sequence continues at coordinate 41,980,972 of NC_134112.1, forward strand.
ATATCTCTGTGCATGTATACCCACCTTTATATAATAACTATAATTACAGATTTATCTAAAAGTGACTCTGTTAAAACCTTTAGATTCTCAGATTGTTCCTGATCCTACGCTAGGCAACACTGCAAAGCAAGTAAACAATTATCTCAGAAGTATCATTTCCTTTTTGGTGTCTTTCTTTTCTTTCTTGTCCCTTCCGTCACTTCCTTAGGATACCTAGCTCTGTCCTTCCTTCCTCCTCTTCTTTCTACCAAAGTCGGTTCTTAGGGGAAAATTTAATATCACCTATTCACACTTTAGTGTGAAACCTAAGTCATTGGGTTTCTATCTCAAAGAAGAAGTAACATTTAAGCATCACATCTAACTGTGGAATGAGACTTGATCCTGATTCAGATGTACTATACATATCTGGGGACAGGGAGGTTGAGAATACATAAAGCAGAAGGATTGCCCCAAATTTTACTAAATCTCTAATACTTAAGCAACCTTTTGCTCTCTTCCTCTTACAGTCCAGTTTTGGGAAGTTAAACACACACATCCATTCTACTCTGTCCCTCTCCTGTAATCTTAGGATAATTTACACTTTTTTTTTCTGGAATTTATCACATTTTATGTTAATAATTATTTATTAGTATACCTTAACTTTATTAATGGGTTTAAATTCCTGAGGACATGATCTGTGTCTAATTAAACTTTGTCCTACTTGTGACCTAAAATAGTGCTTTGTTTTACACATAGTAGGTGCTCAATACGTGCTTAGAGACCAAATGAATGCTATACCAAGTGTTGAGCTAAAAAAGAAATCTGAAGATTTTCTTCAATAAAAGCCATCAATTAACACTGTTTAAAAAAACACAATTGTATACATAAAAAGATCCTTATATTTGATGGGTTTTATAACATTAACACTTCATGTTCCTTTATTCTTTCTGGATTTGGCCGGTTGGGTTAAGATTTCCAGTATATAAATGGGAGCGAGGCAATAAATCAAGTAAACATCATTTGATCAGGCCAACAGGTTATATTTAGTAATGGGCCATTAAGCAAATAAGCACATTAATTTTTTGCATCAGGTCACTTTTTGCCATTCTAATTGCATTAATAAGTAATGTCAATGCACACATAGGGTGTTTATTCACTGGAGCTGATTTCTTGTAATATTTTAGACTTTTTTTCCCCTTGAAGAAATAGAAAAGAAACTCCACCCTTTCAAAAAACTTCTTTCTTGTATTCTGAAAAATCATTTCTGACTGCAAATAGCTTAGATAACTGGTGGCAGAGGCGTTTTCTTCCTGTAGAAAGCAGGCTGCCAGATTCCCATGCAGAGCGATTCCACGGCAGCCCGGAGACTGAGACAACCCAGCTAGCGTGGACGGGCCCCTCTCAGTGACTCCTGCACCAGGCAGGGGAGGCTTAGTGGAGGAAAACGTGGGCTGTGAGTTTCCTCCTTCCCCTGATATTGTCCTGATACACAGTTCAATGCCAGCCTCCAGTCTAGATGCAGGATCCTCATTTCTATGAGGAAAATGCTCTTCTGTACCCACGTACACTACAGAAGACTGGCACAGCAGCACACCTTGCTGGCTGTCCCCCAGGTCCAGTCTCTGTCTCAGTTGGACCCCATGACCAGTCCCCATATTGGCTCATTTCTTTCCTGCCATCATTATCACACAAGCTGCTCAAAGTCCCCGTGTCCTTCTTGCATCTTTTCCATCCTTGAACTCCCCTTTCATTCTTATTCCATCTTGAGACCCATCCAAAGAAAGCCACTTCTGAAAACTGGGGCTCCACTTCAGGTTTTTCACCAACTAACATCCCTAGCAGGTTTCAGACTTGATGATGGAATTGCATGTGCCCCATCATCCCTAAATCGGAACCCAGACTCTGTCCTCGACCCTGGGGTGACACGTTTTAGTCCTCTTCCTGTGCTCTTAGGCCTGCTCCCTTCTGCCTCTTCTATGATTAGAACTTTGCTTCACTGCTATGCCCTTTCCCACCAATATTTCGCACTCCTTCCCTGGGCTCAGTTCCCAGGCTTCCTAACCCTCTCTTAAGTCATGTGGCACTCTTGCTACTACCCTCTTTTTATCTTTTTATAATAAAATTATCCCACAGACATGTCTCTGCTGTCTCTGTCTCACTTTGTTTCTCTGTTTCTCCCTTTCCCTCCCTCTTTCCTGCTCTCTCACCTCCCTCTCTCCCTTTCCTGCTCCCTCTGGCTCTGTCCCTCACTCTCAGCTTCCTTACTTTCCATCTACTCAGGAAACCCTCTGTCAGCCTCTCTAGTATCTGGGACTACAGGTGTGCACCACCATACCCGGCTAATTTTTTAAAAAAAAATTTAGTAGAGACAGGGTCTCGCTTTTGCTCAGGCTGGTCTCCAACTCCTGACCTCAAGTGATCCTCCCACCTCAGCCTCTTAGAGTACTAGGATTACAAGCATGAGCCACCATGCCTTACCTAACTATTTTTTTGAGGTCTCAGTTTTCTCATTTGTAAAATAAGGGATTATTACTAGAGTACTCTTCCTGTTCTAAAAGTATATAATTACAGCAGTCAAAACCAGATCAGAATGCAGGACATTATACTGTACTAACGTATGAGAGGGCTTAAACAGAATAAAATCCTGCATTCCACCCTCTATGAAAGCCCTAGTCAATCTGAGGAGGTGCAGCCCAAGCTCAGGGTATTCCTAAAGGCCCTCAGCAACCTTAAAATACAGATAAATAGCTTTCTGTTTAAGTCCATTAAGTGCTGAGAGACCTGGCAGAGAAGTGTTATCACCTGGGAAGCATCCATCAAGAAGAGCCCCAAGAAGTCAGACACCTGCAAGGCGCTGGCTGGGGGGCAGCTGGCAGTAATAGAATCCCCACGGCCACGGGGGAGAAATTTTGACCTGCGCTGCTGGGAAAATGCTAAGTCTGAACATAAGGGCTAATGCAGATGATCATTAGCATTCATCCAGAGCAGACACGAGCTCAGATTTGAAGAGTTTATCTGTAATACATGCAAGATGCTGGGTAGGGAGTTACAAGGAAAGTGTTTGGAAATCAGAAACCAAAAGATCTTTTGGAACGGGGTGGCCCCTGGTCAGTAATCCTCCTTTGCTCAGCTGTTCGTGTTCCTGGGATGCTGCACTGAGTCTGTTTCCTCCCCTTAAACATCTACGTAACCTTAACATTTGTACCCCCATAATATGCTGAAATGAAAAAAATAAATAAAAATAAACATAGATCACCAGTCATATCACATGCCAACTCCAAAAAAAAAAAAATCAGCTTAAAGGCTGAAAAAGAATGACGACACATCTGCTTGTCCAGCTGTGCAGAGCAGCCCTGGACTCCAGGTGCCAGCCCTTCTCATGCCCCTAGACTCCTCTTTTATGCCTTGTGCTGTGGTGAGCCCCTGCTTGGAGCTGGAACCATCCCTCTCCTGCAAAACAAGCAGAAGTTGAAATGTGCAGAGCCGATAGACAGGCTTGTGTTTTTAGGTTTAAGATTTTATAAAAGAGAGCAGGAAAACGACAAACACTTGAGTGCTCACCACCCAGAAGTAACCAGTGTTTCCCTTGCTTCAGATAAAGTCCTAGCTTATTTCCTCCAGAGCTTTTTCCTCCTCCTCTCTCCACAGGCAGCCACTATCATGCATTGCTGTTTATTCTGCCAGTGAAGTTTGTGTTGCTTAAATACAACTTTTATAGTTGGAAGGTATGTTAGGACCTGACCTTTTTTATTTTAAAAATGATAACATTAAAGTCTAGAGGAATTGAATAATCCAAAGTTGTCTCTCTGTTTCTCTGCAAATCCTTATTAAGTTCAGCCTGAAGGTGAGTATAATGGAGAGATTCTCATCCATTAATTTATTCAGTGGCTTGAGTTGGCCCATTCTATGCTATAGAGATAGATGAAGAGGAGGAGAAAGAAGGAAAGAAAGATGTGGCATGGGTTTAATTTCTCTCATCAAGGCAGTGATCTTGATGTGCATAAAATAGGAAATGATACAAAATAGTGGAGGGGAGGAAAATTTTTCTTTTCCCTCTATCCACCTTAAGTTCATTGGCTGGGGCCCTACAAATTAGACTGACAAAAGACAGATTAACAAGAGAAAAACTAATAGAAGATTTTTTTGTTTTGTTTTTTATTTCAGGATATTATGGGAGTACAAACATTTTGGTTGCATGTTATGACTTTGCCACACAAAAACCATGATTTGAGGCATGCCCTTTTCCCCTACAATGCTCATCACATCCATTAGTTGTGAGTTTACCCACCCCTAAACCCCAAACCCCAAAGAACATTACTACCATGTGAGCACCTTAGTGTTGATCACTTAGTGCCGATTTGATGGCAAGTACATGTGGTGTTTATTCTTCCATTCTTGTGATACGTCACTTTGGAGGATGGGCTCAAGCTCTATCCAGGAAAATATAAGAGGTGCTAGATCACCATTGTTTTTCATAATTGAATAGTATTCCATTGTATACATATACCATATTTTATTAATCCACTCATGACTTGATGGGCCCTTGGGTTGTTTCCATATCCTTGCAATAGTGCCTTGTGCTGCCATAAACATTCAGGTGCAGATGTCTTTATTATAGAATGTCTTGTTCCTTTGGGTAGATGCCTAATAGTGCTATTGCTGGATCAAATGGTATTTCTATTTTTAGATCTCTGAGGTATCTCCAAATTCTTTCCACAGAGGTTGCACTAATTTGCAGTCCCACCAGCAGTGTAAGAGTGTTCCTGTCTCTCCACATCCTCGCCAGCATTTGTTGCTTTGGGATTTTTTGATAAAGGCCAAGCTCACTGGGAAGTTTTTAATGTGTGTAGTGTGCAAACATAGAGGATTACTCAGTGATGAGTTACTTAAAAGGGGGGCTAGAACTTGGAGCTTATATAGCATCTTAACAAAAGAACAATAGATTTTAGAAGAGTGACAAGACAAAGGAAATGAACTTTGAGCTTCTAAGATGGCAAATCATGGGAAGGTAAATATAGGGGGAATTAATATAAGATGAGAGTGAGTTACTGATTTGTTATGTAGAGTGGACTAAGGGTATAGAGTTGTCTCCAGTAATTAACTCAGTCGTTCTGGCAGAGAAGGGAGGGGGGACAGCTTTACAAATTTATGTCTTGCTCTTAGGCAAATGAGGGAGGGCAGAGAACTTGTACCTGCTGCTTTATTGTCTTCAGCTCAAAATAACCCATATGCCAGCGTGGCATATTTTGGGGTGGCATATTCTGCTACTGTTCAACAGGATAGGACTATGGGTTACATTCTATACAATCGGAGCCAAGTGAGGAAGGGTCAGAAGGTACTGACTGGGTTGTTGAAGAAGGTTTTGCAGGAGACCAGCTTTTCCTTGGCTGTGGTGGGAGGGCTGGTATTGAGAGCCTGAGGCCGAAGGAAGAGGAAGAAGGACTGAAAGGTTGTAGCCAGATATTCTGGGAGTATCAGAAGTTGAGTTTATAAATGTGGGGAGGTGACAGACTGTGGCAGGGCTATGTGGGTCAGCATGTGGATCAATGTTTCACGCATCAAACTGCTGCTCATCTCTTTCTCCAGTTGTCATATCTAGTGAATGTGATCGTTTAGGAAAAAACACTCCTAGGGAGTATGCAAACTTATAAAAATTTTTTGGAGAGGACTTTTTCTCAAAAGCCTTATTATGTGTTCTTAAAAGCCTAAAAATTCTAAAAAACCTAATTTATGTGTTCTTTGACCCAGCGATTAACCGTGAGATTTATAACAGGGAAAAAAGGGAAACAGGGAAAAAAATACATATTCAAAAAGACCATTGTATTAGGTGTATTCTATATTTAAAATAGTGTTATAGAGTCACAGTAAAATATATGAAATGATCATAGTATAGTAAATAAAAAATAAACAGCATACAGCATAGAAAACCAAACATAATATTTTTTGTGTAAAAAAAAAAAAAGGTATATGCACATAGAGAAAAGACTGAGGAAAAGCACCTGAATATCAACAATGATTATCTCTGGGAGGTGGAATTACTTTTGATTTCTATTTTCTTCTTTTTGATATCTGTATTTTCTAAAATTCTCTTCAATCAACATGTTCACTTTTGTAATAAGGAAGAAAATTATATTAGGTTTTTAAATATGAAATGTCTGATTTCCTTAAGTACTAAGTTTGACATTGATTATCTCTGACATTTTACTTTGACACTTCTTTTATTTTTATTGTGAAGGTACATCCTCATTCTTTCAAATGCATAGTTTGTCCTGTGATTATCTCTCAAAATTTTTTTAAGAACAATTTTGTGAAACCATGGATAAGTCAAAGACTTCATGCTATTTTCGATTATGAGTTCCATCATGGAACCACTGCTGCGCAGACAGCTTGAAATATCAACGAGGTATTTGAGAAGGATGTGGCTAATGAATTCACAATATATCAATGGTTTGAGAAGTTCCATTCTGGTGATTTTAATCTTGAAAATGAGCCACATGGGTGACCTGAGACCAAGGTGGATAATGATAAGCTGAAAGCTGTAGTGGAAGCGAATCCATCTCAATCTATGTGTGAATTAGCAGCAAGGGCTGATGTTACTGTTCCAACAATATTGGACCATTTGAAACAAATTGGCAAGGTAAAGAAGCTGGATAGGTGGGTACTGCGTGAATGAAATAAGTATGAGCAGAGAAATCATCTTGAAGCTTGCCTTTCTTTGCTGTCACAACATAGAGGTGAACCATTTCTACACTGTATTGTTACATGTGATGAAAAATGGATTATTTTTGATAATCGCAAGCATTTGGCACAATGGCTGGATAAAGATGAAGTGTCAAAGCATGGTACAAAATTAAATATTTATCAAAAAAGGCTAATGGGGTCTGTTTGGTGGTCTGGCACTGGTATTATGCACTACAGCTTCATGAAACCTGATCAATCCATTACAGCGGATGTCGACTGCAACCAGCTGGATGAAACGATGAGGATGCTTTCAATAAAGTAGCTGAGATTGGTCAATGTAGAGACAGGCCAATCCTCTTGTGAAACAATGCTTGACCATATGTTGTACAACCAACGCTGCTCAAACTACAGAAGCCGGACTTGGAAACTCTGTGTCATCCACCATATTCACCAGACCTTGCACTAACTGACTACCACTTCTTCCAGGCTTTGGACCACTTCTTGCAAAGAAAAATATTTGATTCTCAACAAGCTGTGGAAAATACCTTTCATGATTTCATCACCACTTGCTCTAGGTTTCTTTGCCGCTGGCATAAACAAGCTACCGTTAAGATGGCAAAATTATCTGAGGCATGTTTCATCTTAACAAATAAAAAAAGATAAGAAAAAAAGAAAAGATGGCAAAATTGTGTCAGTAGTTTAAGTGTATACTTTAATTGTACTGCTTCTTGTTTGAGATATAATAAACTAAACTTTTGATTTGCAATCAGACACTTCATATTTAATGACCTAATAACAATTGCAAGTCATAATAATTATACATTTGTTTAATCTGAAATCTTATTAGCCAGATTGATGAAATTATTTTCATTTATCAAAAAAAGTTCATTTTGCTTGTTCTGGAATCTGTGGTGTAATGTTACAGTAGTCAAAATTTCCAAATGATTATGGGATTGAGCATGAAAACATACATTCCCAAACCTATAAGAGGTGAAGAATAACTTAGTCCTGAGATCTCAGGACTTGAACAAGATAAAGATTTAAAGGCTGAGTTAATTCCTTTAAGAAAACCATGCTGCCCGCCCACTTCTTCAAAGGAGCATTCTCATCTTATAGACAGTATATCTGAAGCGTAGACTAATGGCAGTTGGCTTTCATGTTGCATAAACTACTTCTCAAACGCTTCTTTTAACTTATTTCTTGTTTGAAATGAAATATGTGCAAGCAAAAAACAACAGTATTTTTCCCTGAGGGTGTTACATCGATTTTGCCACTAGCTTACCAGTAACTTTTAGACAGTCCCTTAATCATTTGGAGTTTTGTATTCCCCCCAGTAGAAAAGGAGGGACTGAGAAAGTTTTCCTCCAGCCTTGAAATTCTCTAGTTCTGTGATTATAACAAAAGTTCACGTTCAAATTGCCATATGCACATGTAGGATTATTCTGAAAGAAAGAGGAACCTCACGTGATCCATAGTTTTACCTCCATTTTGACCCAAATTTGTGTTTGGGGGAAGTGAAAAGTTAATTCTATATTTGAATTGAGTGCCCTTTATAAAGCTGATGACCAATTCTAGTGGAACTATTTGGTCTGAATCACCTGGTAGTACTTTAATCACTGCAAACATACACATACATGAGTAATAGGATTAACTAGCCCTTCCCTCGTGTGTGTGTGTGTGTGTGTGTGTGTGTGTGTGTGTGTGTGTGTGTGTGTGTGTAAAGAATCCAAAGCAGTCAAACAGCTCAGACAGCAAGGAGTAGCTCACGGTGATTGCTGTCTCTGGTCACAGTGGGCTAGGAACCCTGGATAAAAAGTATTGAAACGACTTTATCTAGTTCACAGATTTGCCTATTTAAATAAGTAAAAAGCAAACAAATGAGAGGGACTTGTGAGAATAAATACCCATACTGTGCCAGGACTGAGGTGAATGATTGACTCGACTTTGCGTAGCTGGGGTACAAGGAAAAAGAACATAATTATTCCCACGAAAGATCTGCGTATGTCCTGGCAATTATAGTCAAGAATAACCAACACAATCTTTTTTTTTTTTTTTTTTTTTTTTTTTTTTTTTTTTTAAGGAAACTGCCTTTCTTCTTTGTTTCATTACATATCATAAATTTAGATGAAACTTGGGAGATTTAGTCTAGAAAATTTGCTTTTGAAATCATAAGCTTTTGTTCCTAAGGTATCAAATGTTTCTCAGAACTTAGAAGTTAAGTACTCTACGGCATTTGGCATTAGCTGAGGTCTGGATAGTAGGGAGGTCAGGCAAAAGGTGCTTTCTGCTGGTATTTGTGGAAGCAGTCAAAGGAGATGAAAAGTGATTGCTATTGTTTTCATTTCAGCTGTGTTGTTGTCCTCTGGCACCCCAATTCCCAGTCTCAAAATTGATTGAGTTCACAGTAGCCATTTTGGAATATATTGTTAAATTCTCTAATGTTAGAAAATGGAGAGAAAAAGGCCATTAAAATGTTAAAGAAATTAGTGGTTATTTTCCCTGTTTATAGTAATTGACTAAGAAAAGAATAAACTCCCAACCTCATATCTTTCACACGTTCTCTGGAAGGCCCAGCACAAAAACATCTGTGTCTGAAGACAGACAACGTGTGTGTTTGTGTGTGTGTGTATACCCACACAGTGGTGGGAAAATCTATGCTTAGATATTCAGGGATGCATGACACAGAGGAGGGGCATTATTTCTGGAACTTTAATTTGAAATTGTTACTATCAGAGAGTTGAGGAGACATAGCCTTGCTGAGCTTTTCCTTAAATGTTGCCAAAAGCAAACTAGCTTTTGTGACTTGATATCATCAGAAATGAAACATGTGAATGTTTTGTGTAGCCCAGTGTCCCCGGAGAGCAGGATGAAGAGAATGAGCCTCCAGAGCCTACCTGGACTGATGGCCTGTCTGCCACTCTCCCGTCCGAGGCTGCCACCCCCCACGGGCCAGTGCTCAGCACCCCAGAGGGTAGAGCGGAGGGTGTGGAATCCAGAACTCCAACTCCTGTTGCGATTTCACAGCCAGAAAATTTGGTGTACAAAGGTAAGACATATCTGCCAACCAGCAGCTGTATCTATAATGTGAGGAAGACACAGGAAGGATGGTCTCTAAAACCTCATCCAGAGAGAATGTTACAACTCTGAACAGGGAGGACAAAAGATATTTTTCACTAGAGATTATATATAGAATTTGAAATCTGGATAGCTGTGGAATAAATTGGATCCATGAAAAGTTTTAAAGCACTTATAGTATTTATTATTGTCTTAATTTGAGCGCCCTTAGAGAGGATTATGTTCTCCTGTTTGCCATGGTTCCTCCTGCTCCCTGTTGTCTCGCCCTTCCCCTTCACACGTGTAGGCATCTGAAATTTTGACCTCTTGATTATATAGGAAAAAGAGCTAAACTCTATATTCTGATTCATCAATATATTTTCTATAGAGTTAATATTACTGAAAATTCTTCATTGTATACATATTTTCTGCAGAACATGCAAGGGAGATGACATCCATGCCCCAGTGAAGCTTAGATTGGCTCAAAAACAAATTACACGATATACATTAGTTATGTTTTTATGAAGAGAGGTAGTAGAAATCTACTTCTCCTTTCCGTTTGGTCTAAGGAGTCTTCATAGAAGAGATAGATTTAGAGGTAAGTTTTAGAAAATGAATGGACATATACTCCAAATCTGGAGAAATGTTTAAAGGAAATGGAGAGAGGGCTGGTGTTGCTATTGAGTTATGAAGCTTATGACATATAAACCACCTCACAGACTGCAAGTCCCAGATAGCGATAACCTATTTGGTTTTTGCAATTACCTCTGGCTTCTCCCACGTTGGAATCACTTCCTCTGGTAGGAAATACTAATCAAGGCACTACAGAGTACCAGCGGGTAAAAGTGGATTTAACAAATGGGAAGCTGTGTAATTAAAGGAAGCTGATTTAGTGCAATGTGGCTTTATTGTTACAGCTCTCCTTTGCTTTCTTTCAGTGGATGAGGTTCTGAAATTTGTTTGTAGACTGACATTAGAAGGTCACATCATGTTTAGTGTCCTACAGGAGCTGCTCTTTTTAAGAGAGCTGTGATATAAAAAGAGCCATTCATTTTATTTCTTAGTAGCTTAAAGGGTTTCCTTTTTCAGTAGGCACAATTCTATGTGATCATAGACGTGTGTTCTATGAACAGACTGGGAGGGAATGTGTACAGAAGGTGGAAATCATTTTTACTCCAAATATTAATTTGATTATAAATCAAATCCAAAGTAAATGAAAGAAGTCCTATTTTTGTCCTGTCAACTACTCCCCAAAAGTATTGGTCAATGAAGTCTCACTAGGCTTTTGGGAAAATATGCATTTTTGATAGGGTTTCATGAAGATTAAAACTTTTATGTTTTCAAAAGAATGAATATCTAGTGGTAGAGTTTCAGGTGGTGGGGGAAATAGTTTGGGGGTTAGGGAACCCTTTTTCACTGACTCATAGCCATACTTTCTTAGTTGGACTGTTAGTGGGCATGGAGAATAAATAGTATATATCGTCTCGTAAAGTTTTTATTTTTCATCTCTTTGGTATAAGAAAAACCTATAACAGCACATTATCCTTTACTCACTCTAGATCCTAGATGTTTGGAAGCCTTGAAGCCTGGAAACTGTGGTGAATATGTGGTTCGATGGTATTATGACAAGCAGGTCAACTCTTGTGCCCGCTTTTGGTTCAGCGGCTGCAACGGCTCAGGAAATAGATTCAACAGTGAAAAGGAATGTCAAGAAATCTGCATTCAAGGATGAGCAAGTAAATTAACTTATCTCTTTCAAAAACCTAGAAAGAACCTCTATAATTTCAACATACTCACCCAGTACAAATAAAGCACCATATTTGAATATATACTGAGCATTTCCAGTTTATAAATGTAATCTAGTTCTTATCACAACCCTAGGGTGTAAGCATTATTAACCACTTATACCGATGAGGAAGCTGAGACTCTGGGAAGTTTAATACCTTGTCAAATCACTCAACAAAACAGTGCCAGAACTGGGGATTTGGACTCAGGGCTGTCCAAAACCTTAGGGCACAGGCTCTATCTTTTCCCATTCTATGTATTATGACAGATTAAACCCTCATCCCCACATACACCATCATTCCCCCAACTTCCTTATGTCCCTGCCAGCTGCAAAAGGTAGGTGGTGGGGAAGAACTTTGCTTTGGAAATTGTAAGCGATGGGAATATGTTCATCCATTAGTAGATTAGATTAGTTATATTTCTGCTTCACTTGTCCTGAAAGTGTTAATAGGGAGAAACCAATCCGAATGAAGATTATTTGATTCAAATGTATTACGACTGTCACTCCCCATTTCTTCAACATGTTTGGTAACAAAGCCTTTATTGTATGTTTAAACTATGTATAGTTTTAAAAGGATCTTTTTATATTCTTCTTTTAAAATATGTAAACGGGACTTTTAACTTTAGGGGGTGGAATGGAGGAGGCACTTGATAGCCCAGAAACTCTTGAAGCCCATGTTCACTCATGAGCAGGATATCCTAAAGATAGGACTTGCTCTGGAAGATGAGCCACCAAATTGAAATATGAGTAATGAAGAGTAATGGGGAATTGGTTCTGTCATTCTGTAATAATCTTGCCACATGTAGTCTAGGAAGACCATTAGTTCTGAGCTGAGCTCAGGCAGCATTTGTGTATTTCATCTGACAGCATGCTTCCTCCTCCTGTCAGCTCTGTGACCCACATTCAAGTTGAAGAGTGCAAAAAGGAGCACTCAAGGAAGGAGATGGAAAAATAGCCATCTCAGCAGAAATAATATTATAAGTTTTTGTGGTTTCATTAAAATTTTATTCTTTAATATTTGGTACTACAAAAGCATGTATGCGACATACTTGTAAGATAAAAAAAACAACACAGTAAGACAAACACCAATGAACACATCACCTAGAGAATGAACCAAATATCACCCCTTCTATTGACGTTTCCTGTGTTGAGTCCCTTCGCCATCCCAGCTTCCTGTTCCATGCCAGGACAAACCATCTTGAACTTGTGTTTACCATGTCAATTTGCTGTTGGTTTTTATATGTAATTTTACATGTAAAACTATGTATTTTTTGTGTCTCTAAACAATACATATTCAGTCTTATTTTAGAGCTTTATAAAAATGGTATTATATGCTAGTCTTCTGCAACTTGCTGTTTCCATTCATTTCAACATTATAATTAACTCATATGTTTTACTATATATAAATATATTCCTAAATAATTTATTATTTAGGTTATTTTTGAGCATAGAAAAGTTATGTCATAATATGTAACTTTCTGCAACTTGCTAGATTATTATAATTCATGCATGTTCATTTACTTTCACAGTGATATGTTTGTGTGAATTTACCACAATATATTTAACAATTGCCTTGTCTATGATGAATTCAGTTGTTTCTATTTCATTTTTTTCACGATTCTACCAGTGCTGTTATGAATGCTTATATTCATGTTTCTGGGTACACACACACACCAGAGTCTTTCTAGGGTGTATATCCACAAGTGGAATAATTGAGTTGCAGGGTATATAAACATTCAAAACTAGTATGCCCTACTAATTTTTGTCCTGAGGTGTTTGAACCAATTTATTATAAATTCCAACCAGTTGTGTATGAGTTCCCATTGCTTGATATTCTCAACACTCAGTGTTATCAGACTTCTAAATTTTGCTAATACAGGGGTTAAATGGTATCTTGTTTTAATCTTCTTTCCCCTGGTGGCATCTTACTATGTTCATTTGCCATCTGCACTGATGCTATCGTGAAATGCCTGCTTATCACTGAGATAGATTTTTTTATTGGATTGTTTGTCTTTTCCTTATTGCATTCTTGGAGTTCTTATATATTCTGACATCTAATTCTTTGCTCGCTATTTGTGTTGCTAATATCTTTGTTGCTTGCCTTTTTACTTTTGTTTTAATGAACTCAATTTTACTGTAGTGCAGTTAATTCATTTTTTCCTTTTGTGGCTGGCAATTTTGTTCTTTTTTATGCTGCTCAGCCTCTCGCTGTCTTTCTTGAGTGGGAACCTTCCCCAGGACAAAAATGACTCTGAGTGTTGGCCCCACTTCTCTAGATCCTGTTTCATGTCTGGTAACTCCTTGGCAATTTCTAGGTGATTTTTTTAAAAAAATTTGCTTTATCATTTTTAGTTGTCCTTGCCATGAAGGTGGGTATGAGTTACATAAATAACCTTTACCATATTTTCTTTTTTTATTGTGGGATTAAGGGCTTTGGGTATTTTCTTATTTCCAAGGAGCCCAGCAACACATTAAAAAAATCTGTATTAGTCTCCATATTGTTGTTGGAAAGAAGGACCCTTAGAGTATCTAGCATGCTCTTCTGACAGAAGTGCTTATTTTCCTTTTTCAAGATTTTTACAACTTTGCCCACATAGGAAATTGAGGTGCAAACATGTTGTAATGTTGACTTGAGTGTTCATCTCTTTGTCTGAAATGTTCTTTTCCTCCCTCTGTGACTAACCAAGTCCTAATACTTCAAGGACAACTTTAAATCCTCTTCCTTTGTGGTTGTTCTCATCCCTATCACAGGGGCCACTCACTCCCAACATCTCAGACACAAGGCACCAGGCTGAAGCCTCCATTTTGCACAGTGGCCATGGGTGGAGCCGCTTTGCATTTCATGGGGGCACATCTACATTAATGTCCTTTTGCCACTGTAACAAATTACCACAGATTTGGTGGCTTAAACCACAAAAATAATGTCGTCTAGTTTTGTAGGTCAGAAGTCTGATGCCAGTCTCACTGGGCTAAAATCTTAGGACTGTGTTTCTTCTGTAGGGTCTGGGGGAGAATTAGTTTCCTTGACTTTTCTAGCATCTAAAGGCCACCCATATGCCTTGGCTCATAGACCCTTCCTGTGTTTTTAAAGCCAGCAACAGCAAGTTGGGTTCTTTTTGTGTTACCATCCTTCTGGTTCTCTGACTACATAGGGTAAGGTCCTCTGCTTCTAAGGGCTCGTGTGATTAGATTGGGCCCACCTGAATAATCCAAGGTAATCTTCCTGCCTCAAGTTCCTTTACCTTAATCACTTCTACAAAGGCCCTTTTGCCATGTAAAGTAACATACTCATCAGGTTCCAGGAATTGAGAGTGTGCATTTTGGAGGCCATCATTCCACCTACCATGGCAGCTGTAACCCTTGCCTGCTCTCTGAGCTACTTAGGGGCAAAGATATGCCTTATCTCTTATGTCCCCAGTTGCTTACATATAGGAAGAACTCAATATATTTTTTTAAAAATAAATTGAACTCATTTTATAGGTCATTACAGAAATAATTAGCTACTTGCAAGAGAGAAATAGAAAAGATCAGAAAACAATCACACCAATTTAAAAGGAGACTAAGAGAAAAGTGATATGTCACTAAGTGAAAACTATCACCCTCTGATCCACTTTGACACTAGGACCCCTTTCCCCCCATCCCCCATCATTGGCAACACAAAGGGAAAAATCAGAGGAGAGTTGTCTAGCTAGATTAGGATCAATGAAGCTGAATCAAACAATCTGAGAATTCTGGAAAAGAGAATGATGATTTATATTTTCATTTTAAGCTAGTTACAAAGCCAATAGAGATGGCAGACATTTATGGCATTTTGTTTTTCCAATCTCAACTGAAGAAAGGATAAAATATGTACACAGTGTGCTAAAAACAGGAATATATATCTAAAGTCTTAATTTTAAAGTAAGCATTGAGAACTTTTTAGTATTTTATAAAGTACTAATGATGAATAAGTTTTAACTGAAAAAAACTTCATTGGTATGTTAAAATACTTTAGATGGATATTTCTATCATTTTCATTTAGTTGAAACCTCAGCTTTGCTGACTATAACAAATATTCTCATCAGGTGTCTGAAGAGCAGGCTGAATTTATAAAATGACAATCAGGTTTGGTGATTTTAGTCTTAATATTTATCCAAAACACAACAAAAAGTAAATGAAAGAATTAAGAGGAAAATATTTGTAACACATATAACAGAATTATTTCAGATCTCTAATAAGCCAAGAGATCCTATAAATCAAAAAGAATAAAAAAGAAAAATGGAAAATGATAGAGATTGGCAATTCAAAGAAGATGGCCAGTAAACATTTAAAGAAATGCTCAACTTCATTAATTGCCAGAAGCTACGACAGGTCTAGAATGGGGCCAGGGTACCAAAGAGCCAGAAGTGGTTCTGTTGAGCAACCCTTGCCTGGAGCCACCAAGGCAACCTCTGAATTGTGTTAACCTTAAGAGAGAGTCTGATATTTGACTTGGAATGTTAGGTGTTTATTTATTTATGCCCCTTTCCTCTACAGATCTATAATTCAATGTCTTTGGTGAATAGCAATGCACAGATAGATTACTTTTGTTGAAGTGTCTGGTTTTTTTTTCTCCTTATAGTATCTTTAAATGAAATGTCACTAAAATAAGACATTTTAGAATAGCCCGGAAATGTGTATGTGTGATTGTTAAAACAAGAACAGCCCCAAATCATATTTCACACATATATGTATGACAGTTTGGTGTTAATGTTTAAAATATTGGACTGATTTGGTTTTTAAAAGCACTCATTATTTCTCATTCTTTTGCATGAATTAGTAATCTTTGACAAAATCCTTCATTTAAACTAATTAATTTAAAGTCACATCAGACTCTAAAGATTAGGAATTTTTAAACCTTGTTTTAACCAGGTTGAGGAAATATGGCCTCTTAGAATCACCAAGAATCTTCTCGTCCTATGTCCCCTCTACTGCTTATAACCTTTGGACATATACCCTAAGTGACTGGACATTCTTGGAGTTTCTGCAGGACATTATGTCTTCCCTGAGGCAGCCCATTCTTTAGATAACACTTAGATAACACTCCCATTGCTGTAACTGGAACTGGATGTTTCTTGTGGCTTCTGTCTTTGACCCCTACGAATTCCTAATCTGACCTTGTGGAGCCATTCATAACGATTGTGTTATTATTTCAAGACAGTCAATATATCTTCTTTCATTCTGGCTGCTTCAGCAGCTTATCTCATCCATCGCTCTTTGATCATCCTGTCCTCTAATTCTGAGAATGCCCTCCAACTTTTGAGGATGTTCTTAGTAAGCAGAGTGTGGAGAGAAGCAAACCAGCATGTCCCTTGTTCTAAACATATTCCTCTGGCCTCCACCTAAGATGGCTGCCACATGAATAGCAGACATAGGAAAATTTCCCTTCTATCCTGGAAGCAAAACTAAACAGAGAAATTACATAGGAGGGAGCCATAAATAGTAAATTAGGACTTGTGGATTGCAAAGACAGCAAAGTAAAGCCTTTCTCCTCCTATTTCTCTCTAACTGGAGGCTTCGATATTATTTTGATCATTCTTCAAATTTACCCTTAAATCCCAAACTCACAGTTTCTTGCCATTATTTTTAAATACTAATGGAATTCTCCAGTTATTTCCTCCTTGGCATATTAGTTGGTATTATGTTAACTTTATCATTTGGCCATTTTTTCCTCTCTAACATCTTAAGAAGAAATGCTGTGGTTTGCTGGTGTCTGTAACTTGGGATTTTTCTCAAACTGATTCTACTGTGAATAAATCACTACTCAGACCTGACTTTAGCTATTAAAAGAGAAAAAAGAAAGAAACAAACCTCCCAAACAGAGCATGTCCCTGTTGGAAAATAAAACAAAAACAAAAACTACTCTTTATGTAATCATCTCATCTCTAATCTTCTAAGAAATAAATATCGGAATTGGTATAGACTTTCTTGAGTATTACAAGTTTTGTTATTAGAAAAATATTGACAAATACAGTAAAACTGACTAAAATTGTGCTGCTTCAAATTCTGGAGTATTAACTTGAGCTTTTCCCAATACTGAAAATTTGAGACCAAGCTTATTAAATTTGCTTTGTCCCACCCTCCACCTTCCCTGCAAACCCGCAATCCCACAGTGTTTCATCTCTCTGTGAATGGCACAGTCACCCAGCCAGTGACCACAGATGCCCCTGAGAACATTCCAGATCATTTCTTCTTCCTCATTCATCATATCTCATTGCTCAGTGGAGCCAGTCCATCTTTCTTTTTCCTATTCCTCTCCTCCCTCAGTCTAACATTGCTCCTGGCTTTCAAATTGGCCTCCTCACCTCCAGTCTTTATCCACACAGTGCTTTGGAGTTACAATAATTCTGACCCAATTAATTGCTTTCTTCCTTAAAATGTTCTCCATTTTCTTTAAGATAAGGGGCAAACCTTTTAGCAGGGTATTCAAGGTTCTTTAGGACCTTATTGCTATTTATATTTCCAGTTTATCTCTGTCCAGTCCTTACATATGTTCTTCAATTCAGCTGTGCTCAACTATTTGCTACTTTTTAAAAAAATTCAGAATATTACATGGGTACAAACATTTTGATTACATGTTTTGCTTTTGTGCAGCTTGAGTCAAAGTTATAAGTGTGCCCATCACTAAGGAAGCTTGCACTGTACCCATTAGGTGATAATTTACCCTACCCCTTCTCCCCCCTCCCACCTACTTGGTTTCTATTGAGTTTTACTACTATATGTGCACATGGGTGTTGCTCGATTAAATCTAACCTAATAGTGAGTGCCATCAGCTCTCTGCTAATGATATGATCTTATATCTAGAACACTCCAAAGGCTCTGCCAAGAGATTCATGGAATTGATAAACAAATTCAGCAAAGTCTCAGGTTACAAAATCAATGTACACAAATCAGCATTCGTATACACCAATAGCAGTCAAACTCAGAATCAAATCAAAGATTCAATACCTTTCATAATAGCAACAAAGAAAATAAAATACTTAGGAATACATTTAACTAAGGAGGGGAAAGTCCTCTACAGGGAGAACTACAGAACACTGAGGAAGGAAATTGCAGTGGATGTAAACAGATGGAAAAACATATCATGCTCATGGATTGGCAGAATCAACATTGTTAAAATGTCTGTACTACCCAAAGTGATCTACAGATTCAGTGAAATCCCCATTAAAATACCAACATCATTTTTCACAGATCTAGGAAAAATAGTTCTACGCTTCATATGGAACCAGAAAAGACCTGGAAGAGCCAAAACAACCTTAAGTGTTTGCTACTTTTTGAGAGCACTATTCATTTCCTTTTGGAATTTTCCCTTCTTTGCCTCCTCCGTTCCTTCCCTCCTAATTCCCTCTTCTCCCTTCTTTACTTCTGCACTAAGCATTATGAAATTCGTTCTTTATCAGTAAAGCACTACCTTATTCTTTTTAAGAGCTTCATAGCTGTTCCTTTTATTTAATCAGTTCACCTTTGCTGGAAATTTAAATGTTTTCAGTCTTTTGCTATTATGCCCAAAGCTTCATCGAATATCCTTGTACACGTTAGTCTTTGGGTAGGTATATCTATAGAATATATTTATAAAGGGAAATTGTAGGTCAAAGCAATGTACTTTTAATAGATATGCCAAATTGCCCTCCTTAAATATTGTATCAATTTATATTCACCCAATTTATAAGCATGCCTGTTTTCCCCTTCTTCACCATCGCTATCAGTTATTTGATTTTTGCCTATTAATGAATGAAAATGGAATCTAACTTTAGTTGCAATCTGTATTTTCCATTTTTATATTGTTAAATAGTTGGTATATGTAAAACAATATGTGTTACATGTAAGTAGAGTTTACAGTAAACTAATCATACAAAAACTTATATATCTACTACTCAGTTTAAGTAATAGATCATTACTAATACCACCGGAGCACTCTCTAAATTTGCCCCCAAATGGACAAAGCCAAAAACAACTTGAAAATAAGTAGCAAATGGTGTTTTGAGATGCCCAAGGATGTGCTATATGCACCCCAGAGCTTAGTGTGCCCAGCAATGTGCTGTGTGGGTCCTGAGGTTACTGTGTCTAGTGATACCCTATGTGGATCCAGTGGTCACTCTAGAATGCAGTTCAAAACTATGTGATCTGGGGCAGCCAGTTCAGTGCTACCTCCAAATACCTGACACTAGCAGGGAAAAGTTCTATACCAGAGCTCTGCTGAAGCCTCAGCACTTGTGGCTCACAGGGATACAATGTTAGGTTCTAAACACCACCAGACACCTCACCCAACACAGGAGCCTTGACCTCCTTCCCTGGTGCTCTACTTCCCATGCTGCCACTCAGGATGCCAGGGGGTAAAACTGGGTGCAGGTAAGGAAGGTGTTCATTCGGAATTATGCCCAGAACCCTGGGACGCCTAGGTGTTGCTTTAAGCCCCAGCTCTCTATAACCACAATAATAGGTACTGGGAACAACAGCAAAGGGGAAAAAAAGCTCTACTTTGTTTTCTATACTTGAGGCAAGTACCAGGGCTGTGCCCTCTGGCAAAGCATGGCTGGGCCATGTAGCATTTTTGGTCCTAAGCTCGTTCAGCCTAAACAGTTTTTAACCAAATGGTGTCTAGCACATTTCTTAGTGCCATGAGAAAGCAAGCATAGAAAGACATTCATTTATTAATGCATTCATTCATTCATTCATTCATGCAGCAATTATTTACTGCCTACTATGTGCCAGGCACTGTTCCTGCATGTAGGAAGCTTATTTTTTGGTGGAGGAAAGACAAAGAATCACATAAATAAATGTCAAAATTAATCTATGAAATACTATGAGGTAGTTAGTATTATAAAGAAAGATCCATTGTGCTAGTAGAGCATAGAGTACAAAATATAGAGCAAGAGAGAACAAGTCTTCAATGCCAAGGGAAATTGTAATTGTTTTTTCATGGCTATTCTTCTTCTTTTCTTGCCATGTTCCTTGTAGGTAGAGAACACTTTCCCACACATTTGACTTTGGGCTTGGCTATTGACTTGTTCTGACCAATGGAATGTGCATGGGTATGAGGTATGTCATGACTGAGCAGCAGCTTTAAAAGTGCTTACCTGCTTGGCCATATGCCTCTTGCTCTGAACCTCCACAAAAAAAAAAAAAGCATGCCCTCATCTTCAGTTCTGGAAAAGAAGATACATAGAGCTGAACTGATCCCAGGCAAGCCTGGCTGAACCAAGCCAAGTCAGCTAAGCCCAGCAGAGTTGGAGCCAACTGCCTCCCACATGTAATGTGAGCAAGAAATAAAAATTTGTCATGTAGGTCACTTAGATTTCGGGTTGTTTGTTACCACAGTAAATGTCAACAAATACAAATTCCTACTTCCCCGGCTTGCTTTGGCTGTGGCTGAGAGGCTGTAGCCCCTGGTCTGGCTGACATGAGAGAAGAGGTAGTAAGAGATGACTGGGTCTCTTCTTATGTAAGAAAGGGCTCTGATATTTCCAGCTTCTTGGAAGGAAAAAGAGAGAGACAGACAACTTTGCTTCCAATCAAGGTGAGATAACAAACAACCAAAACCAGATAAAATATATGGAAAGACAGTTTGAAAGACACTGTAAGTCAAGCAAGAAAGAACAGTGATTCCTGAGAGGAAGGAAAGAAAATGAAGGGAGCCCTGTGGTTGCCCCATCTTACTGCTTTGAGAGTTTCCAGGCCGTGGCAGAGAGAGGTGAAACCAAGGCAGAGCCTGGCAGACTCCCTTGATTGAGGTGAAGAACTGAGAGTCCAGGAAGACCAAGGTGGCTGGAATTCTGAGGGCAGAGTCCCGTAAAGAAGGGAAGTTCACAGAAAACTTGAGAGACCTGCAGAGAGTTGTTCTTTTTGAGTGTTAAACTAAGTATTGATGAGTGAATGCATATGAGGAAATTACCCAAAGGCAGAACTCAACCAACTGAAGGATTAGAAGGCTTAGAGGATGATATCGGGCTAGAAAGAGTTCCTGTCATACCAGCCAGACTGGAAAATCTCAAGATTCATGAAGTATTGGGTAGAGTACATATTCTGGATCATAAGTAAGTGTCAGTGAGCTTAACCATTTCGGTACAGCACTCACTGGCCACGAAACCTTGCCCACAGCCGGCACTCATAGTCCGCACGATAGTTTGTGCTGTGCGTTGACGACGCATCCGTTTTGCTCTTGTGTGATGAGGAAAGCTTTAAAGCACTGAAAGCTTGTTTTACTTTACAGGCAGCTTCACTTGTGATGTAAATCAGAATAGGCAACATATACATATATGTTTTCATTACGTTATTTTTAAATGTTCACAATTTTATTTTAATAGATGAAAAAATAGAAAAGTCATATCATGGCTGTCGGCTAAAGTCGCTGTGCGCATTCATCTGTGGCTATCGATTACAGTCGACGCTAGTACTGAAGTAGTTAAAGAATTCAAATCATACAAAGTATGTTCTCTTATAATGAAATTCAACTAGAAATCAATAACAAAAATATGTTTGGAAAATTCTCAAATATTTCCAAACTATGTACAACACTCTAGGTCCACAGGTGAAAAAATGAATCAAAGAAGAAATTAAAACATGTTTTGAATTGAATGAAAGTATACAACATATCAAAATTTGGGGGATGCTACTAAAATACTTATTAGGGGGACATTTATAGCACCAAATCTCTACTAGAAAAAAAGAAAGAAATCAATGACCTAAGCATCCAACTTAAGAAACCAGAAAGGAAGTGCAAATTAAATCTGAAATAAGAAGAAAGGAAATAATAATGACCAGAGTGGAAACTAATGGAATGAAAAGCAAAAAATAATGGGTATATACATATGTCAAAACTTTTCAAATTATATACTTCAAATATATGGGGTTTGGTGTATGTCACCTGTACCTCAATAAAGCTGTTAAGTGTTTTTTAAAGGGAGAACGGGAGGGAGGAGGAGGCGGGGAGTGGTAGGGGGAGATCTGAGTCTGATTATCATATTAGCTTTTAATCTTGAAGGGGGGATCTGGAGGTTTGAGAGATGGATGGAGAGCTTAACCTTCCCCCTGACATTGCCTAACCCACAAAGCAGCTGGAATAGCTCTGATGATAACTCCAAGTCCTTCTGAACCCAAGCTTTAATCCTGTCATCCCCATCTCAGTTTATGGCATCACCATGTAGCCAATCCCCTGCGCTTACCTTCAGCTCTTACCTCTCTCTCACATTCCATAAGTCACTGAGTCCTAACAATTAGACCTCAGGAATCTCTCTCAAATCTATCCCCTGTTAACTTCTGCTATCTTTAAATGTTCTCCTTACTTTTATTAGTTGTCATTGTCAATTAATGCCCATAGAATCATTAGAAATATTCTAAGATATACGTGATGCTGTTTTCCAAGTGTTACCCCCTGCCCGTTAGCTATATGGTGAGGCTCAATCTCCTTAGCAGGGCTTATAATTCCCTTCTCAATCCAGCCTTCATTCTGTTTCATCATTCCCTTTCCACCTTAGGCTCCAGCTCCAGCCATTCTGCATAGTGATTTCAAACATACTAAATTGGGCTTGTTTCTGATATTTTCGCTTTTGTGTCTTCACATCTGCTGTTTCCTCTACCTCTTCTTCATATGGCAGTCTCCTATATATCCTATAAGATTTAGTTAAAATATCATATCTGTATGGCTTATCCATCTCCCCAGAAAAATGGCTTTCTTTTGTTGAACCCCAGATAGTTGCGTCATTGTGGCATTTACTAATGGCACAAGTAAGATGCTAACTGGAACCTGGGACAGTGAAGTGCTAGGCTCCAGCAGTGGTTTGGGACATGAGAAGTCATTGAAATGCTGGTGTCAAGAGAAAGTGGCAGGAAGAGAGAGTGACTGCTTAGATTAGAGGTTGCAGTACCCCCCCTCTCTTGGAGCCACATAGAGACTAAGAACATTCTTGGAAATATAGGAATAAAATATGAAGAGCAGACATTTTTCTTAGAATAGATATAACAAGAAGAAAGAGCTGTGTCTGGGTATTTAGAAGCTTGCAATTTTTAAGTCCATCCACCTGGGAAAAAAATAATTTGCTTAATGACAAAGGAGTTTGTGTCATTCAAAAGAGACTCTAACCAGGTATTTTAAATGGAGGCTCATGCACCAGGGACAAGAAGGAAATCAGTCATTTCCTTAAACTGGCCAGTGTAGCCAACGACTAATTGAAAGCTCATGTACATTCTTTTTTGCTAGCATGGACATTATGATTCATTTTAATCAAGATCCATCACTATGTGGAAAAGTGACCTGGTGTTAAGAAGTAAAAGTTAGATTTCTTAATTCATCTCTGTTAAAGTGTTCGCAACTGATTTATCTGGTTTGTTTGATAAAGAAAAACAATTTTAAATATCTTAAGATAATAGAGCTTTAAAACTTGACCTCATAGATAATATTTATATTTCCAATATCAAAAGGATCTGGCAAATAATTTTTGAGTGGAATGTTGGCACAAATAGGAGTAAAATTTTTTTCCATGATATATTTGTTATCTGCCTTTTCCCAGAACTGTTAGTTTCAAATCAATGAATGTCTCTCTTAATCCCCTTTCCCAGTGCAAACACTGACCCTCCTTCACGTCATTTCTCTTTTACACAAAGTTTAAATGGACTTTATTTTGAGAAAAGCCTCTCAAATCAATTACTATAGGAACCTGAGTGGTATCATTTTATTTCCTGAACCATCAACTATCAAATATACATGAAACATATGAAAGGGCTTCAGTAGTTTTCCAGTACTTTCTGTATATTTTCTTTAGTTTCTACTTCCACAATGGGAAATCTTCATTTTCTTTCCAATTCAAACAACATTGTATGGCCTTTAATAGAGATGGCTTGTTTACCCTCTGGATTCTCTTCATTTTAGAAAGAATGTGCATAATTTTGGAACAGTTCTTTAGTAAATTAGTAATTTAGTAAATTTAATAGGTTCCTAATTATTAATAAAAAATTGGGGATCTATTTAAAAGTAGAGACTTCTGTTTCTGGTGATATGCAAGGCTAACTTTATTTGGGCAAATCTTTATGCTGAAAACAACTGATTCCATGAAGAGAGTGGACTACATTCTTAAAAGAGCTCTTAAATCTTAAAAAAAAGTCTTGAAACTAGATAATGAAATGTTAAGCAGTTGCAAGGCTAAAGTCACAGGGAAAATGGGAAATCAGAGAGATGAGTAGAACACTGGAGTTGATTTTCCTACCAAACACTTGCTATTTCAGAATGTCTTAAACTTTGATTTTAGTAGCTTCTGAATATGAAAGGAATACAATTTAAAGCTCATATTAGAGGACCACATGAAATGGGGAATTTAATAAGAGACCCTTCTACCAAAGGGATAATGACTGCAAAAAGACGTGAAGGAGTTTTTGGAGTGATGAAAATAGTTTATATTTGAAAAAATAGAGATAATCTCAAATCAGGTAGAAAAAAATAACTTACAGGCCTAAGGAGCTAAAAAAATCTCAAACAGAATGAATACAAAAAGAAAACACACCACATCATACTCAAATTGCTAAAAGCCACAATTGAAGGAAAAATCTTAGAAGCAGCAAAAGAAAAATGACACATTACATATAGGGGACCAACAGTATGATTAACTGACTTCTCATCAAAAATAATGGAGGCCAAATAATATTGGCACATTTTCAAAATGTAGAAAGGAAAATATCTGTCAACACAGAATTCTATATCCGGTGAAACTATCCTTCTAATATGAAGATAAAACGGGAGCTAAAAGAAGGGGGCAAGATAACAGATCAGAAG
Organism: Microcebus murinus; assembly: GCF_040939455.1. NCBI lineage: Eukaryota > Metazoa > Chordata > Mammalia > Primates > Cheirogaleidae > Microcebus > Microcebus murinus. Next base: position 42,006,252 of record NC_134112.1, read on the forward strand.
CAGCCTGCCACTCCCTGCTGTTAAGGAGAGGATCAGAGGTTGTAGGTAGAGGTTCAGCCTCAGATGGACCATGTTGGAGAGAGCACTGTGAATCATCAGAGAAGTGACTGGAGACACCCAAAGTGGTGGGGACAGAGGTGGCATGATCCACTTGGCAGTATCCAAAGGTACCAGGGGGGATCATCCACATGTGGGGAAAGGTCAGAGAAGATATCTCCAGGGCTCTGCACTCCCCCAGAGGACGCTGAAACCCAAGCTGTGAGGGAGCTCCTGCACATTAGCAGACCTCTGAACTGATGAGGGAACTACTTGGAGACTGGTCAGCAGCATTGCACCAGGAGAGTGGGCATAGTGAGGTCTCGCCAGCTTCTTGCCCCAGGTTGCTGCAACAGACACCACTGTGCACGCTCAGCTGTGGAGAAGCCAGTTATGGGAGGGATTGCTTTCCACAGCAGCCACCTCCCCATTACCTCTGCCAGGCCAAGGAAGGAGCAGGGAGGGCAGGAGCTGTCATGTTCACTGTGATTGGGTGCTGTGTACTCCCCAAAACACCCCCACCAGCCACTTCCAAGGGATCTAAGCAGAGTAGCCACCCACTGGAGCTTAGCATCTGTCACTGCCATCTTGCCTTCTTGATAGTGCCTTTGCTGCCACCTAAGTAGCTCTGCCACCAGCTGCAGTCTCTTGACATACTCTGGCATTGGCCAAGGTTCCATGACACACCCAGATGCCTACCAAGATCCTGTGACTCACCCAGGCACCAGCCAAAGGATTAGAACCCACCCAGGTATCTACCTAGGACCTGTGACCTGCCCAGGTGCTGGCCAAGGTCCTGTGACACACCCAGCCCCCATGTCCCTGTGCCCCATGTGCCACAATAGACCAACAAGCCACAAGCCTGGGGGTACAGTGCACCATGCACATCAGAGACCCCAATTGTGCCCTACACAACATGGCCTCCATGGCACTGCCCCTTTTGTACATTGCTGCGGACTTGCTCACCTTCCCCCAGTGCATGCCACCATTGTCCCTGGAACTGACCAGAGCAAATGTGCAGAGCCCTGGCATCTGGGGCCGCTGCCTAAATAGCCTCACCCAGCTGCCCTGGCCACTGCTGCAGGGTGGCCTGAGATGAGCAAACTCTCATGCCACCCGTCTCCATAGAGAGGGACTTGCCCAGCCTCCCATCTGAGAATCCAATAGTGGCCTGGGGACCAACCCACCACTGTGTACAAATATTCCTCAGCTCTGGCTCACACTGTGACAATTATAGGGGAATGGAATCATGCAAGAGAACAGTAACTCTCAGTGATTCATCCCCTCTCCCATTAGGTCAGTCCTCCAGAGTAGGACACAAAAGCACTATCTAGGGACCTCTCCTTCCTCTCACTAAGTAGAGGAGTTCCCAGCAAAGGATAACAGGTGTGCTGTAAATCTATCCACCCTGAGCTGAGAGACGAGGTTTCAGATGAAAAGAAATGAGCAAAAGAATTCTGGCAAAATGAAAAAACATCCTAGTTCAACACCCCAAAAGGATCACAATAGATCCATAGCAATGGACTCTAACCAAAAGGAAAATGTTGAAATGTCAGAAATGAAATTCAGAATATGGATAGCAAATAGTATGAATGGGATTGAAGAGAAAGTTGAAAACCAACACAAGGCAAAACTAAATAAGGACATGAATGAAAAAAAAAAGGAAAAACTCACTAAAGAGATAGACAATATAAAAAAGTATGTAAAGAATGTAAAGAAATGAGAGAGTCATTTAGGGAATTCCAAAATACAGCAGAAAGGTTTGCCAACAGGGTGGACCAAGCAGTAGAAAGAATCTCAGAGTTTGAAAATGAGGCTTTCAAAGTAACCCAGTTAGTCTAAGATGCAGATAAAAGAATAAAGGAGAATGAACAATCACTCAGAGAAATATGGGACTATGTGAAATAAGCCAATATATATATAAATTATAGGTATCTCTGAGGGAGAAGAAAAAGCAAAGAATATGGAAAATCTATTAGAGGAAGTTATTGAGGAGAACTTCCCTGATATCACCGGAGTTTCAGATATAATATGGTCATCAAACACTGGGAAGATTCATAGCAAATTGGGCATCTCCAAGACATATAATCCTCAACCTGGCCAAACTCGAAGGAGAAAATTCTACAAGCTGCAGGATGAACTCACCTACAAATGAAAACCCATAAGGTTAACATCAGATGTCTCAGCAGAGACCTTACAAGCCAGAAGGGATTAGAGTCCTGTTTTTAATTCTTAAACAGAACAACTACCAGCCAACAATTTTGTATTCTACAAAACTAAGTTTCATAAATGGTGGAGAAATAAAGACTTTCCTAGAAAAGGAAACACTAAAGGAATTTGTTATTATTAGACCTGCCCTAGAGAAAATGCTCAAAAAGGCATTATACATGGAACAGCATAATAGATACTCACCAGTTCAAATAGTGTCTTCATTCAAATACATTAAAACGTGTTACTACCTCTAACTCTATGCTCTGTGAGATGGCAGTGTTGGGGCTCAGAACATGATACCCCCAAATGTAGCATCTTCAAAGTTGATAAAACAGCAGAAGCAGAAATATCATTCTCTGATCTTCTCCCATCTTTCTGTGTGACCATAAAGGAATGTGACCATAAAGCTGACCATAAAGGAATTCTCTGAAAGCAGGTCAGAAGACCCTCATGTGACAGGTATCCTGCCCTATACCTGGGGAAAGGAAAGCTACATAGAAAGGCAAAGAAGCAGCTGAACAAACAGGCCCTGCTAAGTTCCCCCTAGTTCATTACCATTAGGCCAGACTTCTTTTGTCCAATCTTACTTCTGTATGACTGCTCATTATTCATTAAATCTAAGCATAAAAATACAGTTTTCCCTGGGTCTTTGGTTCTTTATTTCTGAAGGCTCCTGTGACACATAAAATTTGATGAAACAAATTTGTTATGCTAAAAATAAATGAATGAAATAAAGATAAAAATACATAAAACCAAAAACTGAAAACAATTCATTTCCAGTAGATATGCACAATAAGAAACAGTAAAGGAAGTTCTCTACCAGAAGGATAATTATAACAGATGTTAATTAGAATTTACTGGAAGGAATGAAGAACACCAGAAATAATAACTATGAGGTTGAAAGTAATATACAAATTAATTAGTACAGGATATTGGATTATATCATTTGATTTCCTGAACCACCAACTACAAAATAGTAATAAACATATTAAAAATATGAATAGGCTTCCAGTACTTTTTGTATGCTCTTTTACCCCCAGTTTCCACTGTGGGAAATTTTTATTTTTCTTTCAATAAAAACAATATCATATGACTTTTAATAGGTAGGGCTTTTTTATTTTCTAAATTTTCACATTTCAGAAATGTGAAATTTCTTTAATGTATTATTTTACTTTAATGTACTTAAAAGATATGATGGCTTAAAACAAAAATTATTTTTGTGTAATTTTGGAATTTTAACCTACATAGGTATAATATATATGATAAAAATACCATAAAGAATAGTAGATGAGGTAAATGAAATTATATTGTTGAAAATTTTCTATATTTTATCTGAAGTAATTCAGTACTAAGTATAAATAGATTGAGAAAAATTAAAAATGCATATTATAAACACTAGACCAACTACTTTCAAATAAGGAAAAGAAATATAACTAAAAAGCCAGTAGAGGATTTACTATAGAATGTTAAAAAATATTTGAATAACGGAAAAGAAGGCAGGAAAAGAAGAAAAAAATGAACAAAATGAGATAAGACATGAGAAAATAAATAGTAAAATGGCAGCCATACATTTAAACATGTAAATAATTATTTTAAATACAACTAAACTAAATCATTAGCCAGAGAATGTCAGATTGGATAAAAAAGACAGGACTCAACTACATGTCATACATAAGAAATGCACTTTAAACACAGAAAGAAACAGGTTAAGAATCAAAAGATGATAAAAGACATACAAAGCAAACAGGAAGCATAACAAAGGTAGAATGTTATATTCATACATATTATGTCTGTAACTTTATATGTCAAATTTTATATAAAGCTACACATTTGAAATGGGTACATTTCATTGGATGTAAATTATATCTCAATGAAGTTGATTTTTAAAATAACTGACACATAGACAACATTATATGCAGTGGAAGAGAGAAAACTGGAAGATCATTCAGAAGACATTCTCTAGCATATAACAGCAAGAAAGATGAGATTAAAAATATGAAGGAAAGGCATGGAAGATAGAGAAGTCTGAGATTAATTGGAGTCTTAGATTGAGAAGAAAAAAAGAACATGAGGCAAAGGCAATTTTCCAAAAAGTGATAACAGCTGAGAATTTTCCAGAGCTAATAAAAGATACCAATTTAAAAGTTCAGGTATCCTGGTGAATAATCTTAAGAGAGATGAGAAATTTGGCTGGGAATTAAGAGGAAAAAGACTACGTTAGCTGAAATGGGACACAAGGTGTATTAGTTAGCTATTACTGTGTAACAAATAATACCAATTATTTTAAACTATTTTAAACTCAGTAGTTTAAACTCAGTAGTTTAAAACAAGTGTTTGTTATAACTCAAATGTCTATGAGTGAGCTAGATGTTTCTGCTGTCCTGGGCCTGGCTGGACTCACTCATGCATCTGGGGTCAGCTGAGGATGGGCTGATGTAGGATGAGCCTACTCATAGTTTTGGAAGTTGGTATTTCACTAGCTCAAGTGACGAAGATGACTATACCATATAGTTCACATGGCGATGGCAGGGCTCTAAGAGCAGAAATCTGTGGGATCCCTGGAGTCCTTAGTCATGAACTGTCACACTCTTCTGCCACATCCTACTAACCAAAGCAAGTCACAAAGTTAGCCAAAATTCAGGGTATAGAAAAAGGGATTGAACTCTTGATAGGAGGAAATACAAAGTCTCATTGCAGAGCACACCAGTAGGTACAAAGAATTGGAGCCATTTCTTTGGAATCACTCTACCACTGACATTAAGGCTGGTTTTTATATTTGTTTTTAATGGAAAAGACTTGCTTACATTTAAATGATGTTGGAAAGGAGTTGTATAGAGGGAGAGGTTGAATATATAAATGAGAGAGAAGAGATAATTGAAAGCCAGAAGTTCCTGAGGAGAAGCAGAATGTATGGTCTGCTATCATAAGTGGTAGGGTTAGCCAGAGCCACTGCTTCTGCACAAACATGGGAAGGAGGAATAGGTGGGTGTAGCACAAAGCCACGTGTTTGTTTGATGATGAGAAGTTGAGAAAAGTGTTGTCTGATGGCTCCTCTTCACTGAGAAGAAGGAGGCAAAATAATTAGTCAAGAGCAAGACAAGAGGTGGAAGGGTTGGATGTCTCTGGGTATGGAAAGAAACCTACTAAGGAAATAGTATGCCTGGCTGAGATTTTACATATGACTAAAATTTCATCAATTAGCATGCTGTTGTGATTTTTTCCAACCACATTCAGTTGCTTAGATGCAGGCATGGACAAGATAGTTATATTCATCTAAGGTTGGGATTTTGCTAGGCAGGAAACTGGAAGGACAGTGGCACAAGGAAGTAGGAAGAGAATGGGGCAGGGTCATGGAACGCAGATCAGATTGTGGAAGAAGCAAGAATGGAAGGTGGTTGTGTTAGTTTGCTAGGTCTGCTGTAACAAATATTATACATTGCATGGCTTAAACTTAACAGAAATTTATTTTCTCATAATTATGGAGGCTAGAAGTTCAGCAAGCCTAGTTTCTCCTGGTGCCTCTCTTCTTATCTGGAAGATGACTGTCTTCTCACCATGTCCTCACATGGTCTTTCCTCTGTATACATGCATGTCAGTGTCCTGATCTCCTCTTCTTATAAGGACACCAGTTATACTGGATTAAGACCCACCCATGTGGCCTTATTTTTTCTTAATTACCTCTCTACAGGCTCTATCTCCAAATTCAGTCATATTCTGAGGTACCAGGGGTTAGGGCTTCAACATACAAATTTTGAAGGGACATAATTCAGCCCAAAACAGTGGTGATAATTGGGGTGTGAAGGGATTGGTGGTTAGTGGCTTTAAGTCCAAGAACCAGTGTCATGGGGATGGATAAAAAGGCAATTAAAAGAACGTAAGTGTGTGGTTCGAGAATGCAATGCCTGAATTGATTACTTCAGAGGATCAGTTGTTCCTCAGGTGATGACAAAGTTTAAGGCAAGGCCATGAGTGTGGGTAGCAGAGGAGGAAAGAGTGATCATGAGCTCAAGGGGGTAGCATTCTGGAGGGGTCTTGCTTGGAAATGGAAGTCACGAGTAGGTGGGACTTGAGGTAGGGGGTTCTGACAACAGGAGCAGGTTTCTGGGGACTGCAACACTATAAGAGAATGAAGACCTTGAAGACCTTTGATTGGATGTGGGGACCCAGAGGCACTCCTTTCAGGGGGACTTAGGACAAGTCAAATATAGTGTATGGGAGACTCTGGCCCCTCTGGAAAGAGTCAGCTTCAGACTGTCTTGCATGTGAGGACTCAGGGGAGAGGCCTTGAGCTTGGACCTCCTAGATGGCAGGCTCTGATGTCCTCCAGGTGTGGAAGTCCTCTGGGCCTGAGAGATGTGAGAGGGTGGTGACACCAGTGGAAGGGATTGGGGCTGGGGGTAGGTATGAGGCCTTCATGCTCTGTCTTTGAACTGAATTCAGATGATAACAGTACTCCTTACTTTACACTTTTCCTGTCAGTGCACAGCGGGATAGAGGAATACTAATACTAAATGTTAATCTCCCTGTTGTTAAATCACATGTTCTGAACTCTATTCTATATGATTACCTTCCTGGTGCCTCATTACTATGGTTACCATGTTTTCCAGGCCAAAACCCTGAGACATGTGGGCTGGCAGTTGGACAGAAATGAAAAACAGGCTGGTGCTAGACCTTTGTTCTGATTAGTAATAATAACAGCATATAGTGAGTCGATGGATATTATGTGTCAAATCCTACTCTAAACTATTAATTTATTTGATTTTCATAACAACCTGTCTTTTACACAGACTTTTAGGAGTTCTAGATTTGGGATTTGCATTGGTTATGTATATCACAAAAACCCTCTTCTATTCTGGGAATTACCTGTTCAAGCTCTTCCTAATTAATGCCTTCCATGATCTTAAACTTATAGTCTTATGTAAGCTATAGTCCTATTTATCAGTTTTTTTCCTGTATTATAGTGCCTTTCCCCTTCTGTTTAAGAAATCTTTGCTTGTTCTAAGGTAATGAAGATGTTCTCCTGTTATTAAACTAAAAATGTTATTGCTTTATATTTCATATTTAAATCTTCAATACATTTAGAATTGACTGAGGCATGATGAGAATTAGATATAAAGGCATTTTTTCTCTATATGGCTATCCAGTTAGCTGAGTCCCATTTATCGGTGACTATCCTTTCCCCATTGCACTAAGGTACCACCTTCATTGTAAATCAGGTGAGGAGATGTGGGTGATGTGTTTCTGGGTTCTTTATTCAGTTCCATTGCTTTATTTGTTGTTGTGTGATTACCATTATTAACCTAATTTTACAGATGAGGAAACTTAGGCACAAGAAGATCAAGTAATTTGCCCTCAGTTGCATAACTAGTAAATCCACCCTGTTAATCATATAATACATGTATCTTTTTTATTTTGTAGAGATAGGGTCTCTCTATGTCACCCAGATTGGTCTTGAACTCGTAGCCTCAAATGATTCTCTTGCCTCGGCCTCTCAAAGTACTGGGATTACATGCATGAGCCACTGTGCTCAGCCCATATAATACATGTATGCTAAGAGCAAGTTTACCAAAAGTTACTACATTTTTCCAAGGAGGCTCCTGAATTGCTTCTTCAAAGAATACTCCCCCTGAATTGGGAAATATTATTAAGGATTAATTGAAAAAGGTTCAAGTCAGACAGATGTTGGCTTAAATCTCTTTTCCAACATTCATTAGCAGTAAGAATAAAGCAATCAAGTCCACCAAAATGTTTATTTATTTGTGAAATGAGATAAGTAATACTTATCTAACAAGGTTGCACAAAAACCAATCAGACCATGCATACATACCCTAGCACACGGTACTTTAAAAATGTATAATGATTTATTTCCTAGTCTCTGGACAAAAGTGCTTAAACTTAAAGAAATTTATAGATGAATTTCCTGACACTATATGTACTGAGCAATTTTAGTGTGTTTATTTGGTTATTGGTTGGTTTGCTTTTGGGGTTGACTCTAATTTGAAATCAAGTTTTGGGTCTTACTAAGAAAAATAAATGAATAGTTATTAATACCTAATGACAAAGAAAAAAGGAGAAGGAAGAGTAGAGCTGAGAAAAAAAAAAACCCAACAAACTGCTAGTAACTCTGGCTGGATACCATGGTGGCTAGCCATAAAGTTTCAATCTTTTATTTTCATTCTACTTTGCAAACAATTATCTTGAGATTATAGATGAAAAATACACAGCAGGTTAGCAGCTTGCCTAAAGCATTAGTAGTAGATTAATGTAGGATTAGGATGCCTGACCTGTTACTCAACTCAGACACTTGTGTTTTGTAATTTACTGTCAGGAACCTATGATCATGGAAGTCGTTTATAGAGGCAATTTATACTTCCAACAAAAACAGTCCTTCTTAAAAAAAACATTTTCCCCCTCCTTTCTGCCTCTCACCTTCTTATCTCTTCTAATTCTATTTTTCTCTACTCTCAACTTTTCTCACTTCCTCTCTTCCTATGTTTAAACCTACCTGCTCATGATACCACCTGTAGCATTTCCCTCCGGCTTCGTGAAATGCTACCTCCTGCATCAACTTCAAGCAGCTTTTTGGAAATAAACTGATCCTGGACCAGTGAGAAGCACTAGTACAGCAACCCAATGTGCTTTCCAAAATTACCTCGATTTGAGAGATAGTTCACAATTCTCAAATATTTGCAAAAGGAAATGATTTTAAATTTACTTGAAAACTGCCCATGGTGGCACTCATCCTGTCATGGCAGAGGAGGAGGGGACATCCCAGCTCTTAGCCCCACTGGGTGCCCAGATTCACCCCTGCTATGAGCAGATGCATCGGGCATCACAGACGGATGCCAGCAGATATTTGGCATCCCACCAAGTCCTCTTGCTCTGATTCGAGGCCCCCAAAGCATCCTTCTGATTACAATTTCCATGAGATATGCCTATGGGGAGAGAGGAAATTTATCCTGTATTTCTTCTTTGCTTACCAAAGAATAGGAGCAATTGAAATTTCTTAATTTTGGTGATTTTTTTTAAAGACTCGAGCTAATGCAATTCCCAGAACATAGAAAAAGAAGCACAAAATTTGCCCTGGAGTCACATTCCAAACTGATGGTTAATATGCAAAAGTCATCTAAATCGAATAAAACATTTAATTTCAGAATATATAAAGAATGTGTGAAGACCATTTTAAAAAGCAGGAGAATATGTCTTATACTAACCATTTTTCTTCTCCTTGCAGAATCTGAGGCTGTTTTGTAGTTTTATTAAATGGTATATGCCCCAGGCTTTGCTTTTTAATAATTCCATTTTCCCTGGAACTTTCACTCTGAACCATTCTAGGATCTAATAGTGCACTGGAATTTGAAGCATGTGAGGAGAATAATTGAGAAACTTATTTCTGTTTGCTTTCCCCAGTACTTCAGAAAGCAATTACAGACATGTCTGGCACCATCTAAAACCCAGAGCCCTTCACACCTTGGGTAGAAGGCAGGATTTTTCAACCTTTGTGTCCTGGTGCAAGACAATGAATGGGGCTTATGCCCAGAAGCAAAGAAAAAAGATAATATAGAAAGAGAAGAGGTAGGGGCCTTTAGAGTTGGGAAAGGACAAGAACTTCTGACACCTGAAAGGGACAAAACCAGTGATAGTTTTCCTTAATCGTTTGATAGGATCTAGAACTCAGGTCTAGAGAACAAAAGGTGGTGTGTGGGGTCTAGAACTGGATATCTCTGAAAGTTCTCAGTCTCTGTCCACAATCTCCTCCTTGTGTTTTCCCTCCAGTCCCTCTGTCCCCTCCCTGCTACTGATGTCAGCAAGAGAAAGAAGGCCTTCCAGAACCTCTGTCAACACTCAGAATTCCAGGAGGTATGTGTGTTGGCATGCCAGTTCCTGGAATCTATTTCCTGCTGGCAATGGTTTCTCAGCAATGCCTGGAGGATAAAGGCTTAGTTAAAAGTCTAAGCTTGTTTAACACATCTCTGGCTCCCAGGAGCCCCATGCTACAGCGAGCAGGGAGGCTTTGCTCCTCTGATCTCTTGTCTGCCCCTTCCCTAGACACAGCTTAACACCTATAGGTATAGCTATAAAGTCTATTTTAAAATATGGAGCCTAATGAACATAAAGTTGGAAGAAAAACATAAACTTACAAGCAGAAGTAAAGATGAACTGCCACTGAGGTCATTTCACCTCCTTGGGCAACAATTGGTACTGAGAGTAAATTTATTTAGCTGAGTGTGTCCTGGGGAGATGAGGATGGAATGATGAGTTTCCAAACCTTCTTTGGTCACATGCCCTCAAACTCAGCTCGCAGGGAAATCACATTTCTAACCACTGTACAATGAGGATATGTGTACCACATGGAGAAAACAGGGCTCGTGTATGCAAGTACCACCAATATGCTGATTTACTTATTAAACTTTACTTCCTCCATTGTCCTTGGGAAAACCCCACAGCAACATAATATTCTTCTTTTCTCAGACTGCAGGCTCTTTGAGGGTTGGAAACCATGCTTTTTCTTCTATGTATGCTGAGCACCAATGTGTAATAGTTATGGAGAGAAGGAACAAAATCTGAAGTAGGATTCTGTGGGGGGAGGAAGTGAAAGACCATAGACAGTTTTTTTTTCTTTCTACAATGAGAAAATCATCAGCATAGGATGAACTATTCGTTATTTGCAAAATATTTTAAATAATGAAAGAAATCAGAAAACTTTCAGAAGATCACCAGAATGGTCAAAATTCTTTTTTCCATTTTGATATGTGTGATGGTTAATTTTTTATGTCAACTTGCCTGGGCTTTGGTGCCCAGATGTTTGATCAAACGCCAGTCTAGATGTTGCTGTGAAGATATTTTTTAGATGAGATTCATATGTAAATCAGTAGACTTTGAGTAAAGCAGATTATGTTCTATGATGTGGGTGTGCCTCACCCAAACAATTGAAGACCTTAAAAGAAACAGCTGAAGTCTCCTGAGGAAGAAGGAGGAAGAAGATTCTGTCTCCAGACATCCTTTGGACCCAAGCTGCCACATCAACTCTTCCCTGGCTCTCTAAATCATGTGAGACATTTCCTTAAAATCTCTCTCTCCCCCTGTCCCCCACCCCTCTTTCTTTCTGTCTGTCTCTCCATCCTATTTGTTGTGTTTCTCTGGATAACTCTAATATACTATGTAACAGTTACCTTTTGAGAACATAATTGGGAATTGACAATCAATGTGTTGGATGTTGGTGCTGTTGTTGACATGTTAAGATTTTTAAGGACAAGCTTCCTAAGGGGAAAAGTGGGAGGCACCTGGGCATTTAATCTCCCCAATGGAATACACATGAGAACCCTTTTAATGCACTCACTCTGGCTCTCATTTTCAGCCACCGACCTTCTCTAAGGGGAAAGAGCAAATATGCACCACAGTAATCCACTGACTGATTAGCTAGAAAGACAAAAGTGGCATTTAATCAGACAGGCATGTCCAAACAAGTAGCCATATCTTTCTCCCCCTGACTGCCTAGATTCAGGCAATAATTAAATTTTTATTGACTATTGACTATATTTAGAGTACCGAATTAGGTGGTGTTGAGCCTGAAAAAGAAGAGATATTGTACACCCATGGAGCCTATATACTAAAGAAGTCAATTTAGGATTAAATCCACATGTAGACAGCAAATCAACTACAATAGCTTATAAAACAATCTTTGCTAGAGAATAACAGGTGCTTTTCAAATGAACTCTTCTTATAAACTTTTTCATCCATTACTGAATTTTTTTTCTAACTGAAACAAACAATATTGGGACTTTTAATGAAGTATGTATATTACCTATTATTAAGAAAATCCAAAAATTTGTTGCTGTATCAGTTAAATATCTTTATAACTCTAAGACTGACTTAATGGAATCATTTGGGAAATAACTTAGGGACTTTTAGATGAACCAGACCTAGACATTTTTCCTTAATGCTTAACATCCTAAATTATATAAACTTCATGTTAACTTTTAGCTATGTCTTTTTCCACTTCTGTAGAAATCAGACTTTTATCACAGTTCCTGTCTCATGGTCTTACATTATTTTCACACTTAGCTGATCACTTCAGTTAATCTAACTAGTCACATGGCTAGTTATCTAGTAAAGTTACTACTCAAAGCTAGTTCTAACTCCAAGAAATATGTGGCTATTGCTTTACTGCCCAGGTCGTTGTGTTGCTCAGGTTGTCTGAAAATGGGTTAATTGACCTGCTGTGATCCTTTACAAAGAGCCAACTCCCAGAGGCTTGTCAGCTCTGCCCAGCCTCAGGCTGCTGGCTGCCCTGTGGTTCGTTAAGATCTCAGAGTCCAGTAGTGAAAAAACAGTAGTTTCCAGCCTTTCTGATTCAGGGTCACTCCTGGGTTACAGGTATCCAGAAGGAAAGATGAGCTATGAGTCAGACCTGTGGGTTTTAGTGACTCTGGGCAGCCCAATTGCTGAAACAGAAACTCAACCTCTTTTCATATGGAAACTATATTAGAAATATGAGTCAGATAGCAGTAGCTACTTGCAAATACTGTGTTTGGACTATTAATAGAGTGTCACTTAAAGTTGAGTTGAAATTTAAGAGTTGTTCATGAGATCTCTTGAGTGCGTAACCTAAACCTGGAATATGATCTATAACCAAGTGGCTTAGAATTTTAAATCTACACTTAACCAAAATCCTAGCTCCCTTTCCTATAATCTCGAGATCCAAATAGGCCCTTACTAGTCTTCTGTTCTCTTGAAGAAGACTGTAATTGAAGATGGATCAAGGACGAATTTCATTAGGATGTATACACATTTCCATGCATGAGGCTCTAAGTGTTGTTTTGCAATTACCATTGACTGTTATTTGTAAAATACCAATTCTTCTTTACCTTAATACTGAATTGCATCTGTAATTTTCACAATGCAATTTTTTCTGATTCAACAATAATTACAGACCCCTTAAAAATTAGGTTAGAGATTGTGGATTACATCAATATTAAATTTCCTGGTTTCGATCATTGTACTGTGATTATGTAACAGAAGAGGAAGTCCTTGATCTTCGGACACTCACACTGAAGTGTTTGCCAGTAAAAGCACATGCTATCAACAACTTGCTCTCAAAAGGTTCAGAAAAATAATAATGTGTGTGTGCACATGTGTTGAGGGAAGAGGAGAAAGCAAATGTAACAAATATTGAAAAGGAAAAGCTATTCTGGAAAAAAAAAGAACTAGGTTAGAGGGCAGCACATCAATGTTAGGAAGGGAAACCGAGGTACTTCAGAATGGAACCCAAGTGCCTTAGTAAGAATTAACATAATTAGTGAGGCAAGGGTGGCCCACTAAGTGCTTTGCTCCTCCCCCCTGGATGCAGAGTGAGGGGCCAAAAGGCTTCTTTGTGTAGAGATAGGTTGGATGTTCCCTGAAAGGGCACGTTCTGTAAGAGACAAGGGGTTGCCATGGACCGAGTCTAGGTTCAGTCCCCTGCATATCACAAATGTTTCGGTGTTTATCTCTGCTTGGCATGGGGCTCATTTTCAAGTGAGTCCTAGCACTAACTGTATTGATTAACTCAGTGCTGGGTCTTTGCCTTCTACTATGGAGGGCCCTCATAGATCTATAAGGCCCTTTGTCCTCATGCCGTACACAATCTAGGGCTTCTTGATCTTGGCCCAGTGCCCTTTCCACATGGCCTTTGTGCACCATGTTGCCATAGACAGGCAGAAAACATTTGTACAGCATCATATATAGGCAATACACCGAAACACTTCTTACACCTATTTTCTCAAGGCAAAAGGGCATCATGTTTCTTTGATGGATTTGGGGTTTATTCTAACTTTACCCATGTGCTTTTCTATTCCCGATTCCCTCATGTCCTCTCCAATTATAAGACTATAAATTTAGTCTTCTTCAACTCTTGTAAAAACAAACACAAAATTCTATGAACCTGGAATCCCTGCTTCCTCTTACATCCTACTGAAAATGTCTAACTTATTTGGGTCAGAATTCCCTGTCTCTCCCCATGTACAGGGAAGTCTATCAACCATTTGGCCTCATGAAGAGCAAGATAGTCATGCTTGCTTCTGCTGAATCTGGTTCTTTTAAATCATTTTATTAGTTAGATTCTTTCAGATAGCAAGGAAGAAGCTCGCCGGTATAATTTAGATGGGAGTATCCACAGAGAGGGTACATGGTGAGGAATGATCTCTCAGCCCAGTGTCTGCTCCAATCTCAGCACTTCCAAGGACAGGATGTCCAGAGAGCCAGAGGGACAGCAGGACAGAAACCTTGGTACTATCTACTCATTCATTTCTGCAGCTATTTGAGTAATGCCTGTGTTCAAGTTGAAAGCATAAAGCAATTAGTGGTATTTGAAAAATGATAGTGAAAAATGAGGCTGCTTATGCAAGCCATCGGTCCCCCCACATTCTTTTTATATGTGTTAAATGAAGGCCACAGCTTAGATCTAATTTTCATGTCTGCCTTGGGCATTCTAGAATATTAGGGCCAACTGTGAGACCAATTTATATGAGTACATTCTCAAGACCCCTGGGAAAAATGGCTAAAGCAACTTGAGAACAGATGGTCAGATTCCTGGGATGGGGTGACTCATGTGGGCCGAAGATGCAGCCAAGGCAGTCCCCAACCCTTCTTCACCAGGAGTCAGGGATCAGTTAAGCAGCTGGCACTGGCTATAGGTTCCATGGTGGCAGAGGTAGGGAGGGACAGACCAAGTCAGGAGTCACTGGGTAAAGCTGATGTTCAAACACTGGAAACACCATCCACAAATGGTCATTTACCAAGGATCAAAGTCAGGTCCATGGTGTCTAGGGTCAGCATCACACTGGATCAGACTAAGAATAGGATGGGAATAAGTGGGGTAACATGATAGTTGCTGAGGTGGCTCCAGGCTGTTGGCTGTCAGAGGAAGTGGAAGGTGGCTTGGTGAAAGCCATTCAAAGACCCAGGGGCAGGATAACCCAACGTCACAACACTGAAAGGGCTGTTCTAGGTGGCAACTAGTAATGACCTTCAAATGCCCTCTAGCCTAAATCTGGAACATTTTCATCAGGCAAAATCTCTATAATCATGAGGTGAGATCCATCCCAGCACTCCTCATTCCTGGATAGTCTTGGCAGCAGCTAAGTGGCAGCAATGGGAGGAGGAGAGCTGTGAGTGTCCAGATGTCAGCTAAGGTGCTAGGTGGCCAGTAGGCAGTGATGAGAATGTGGACACATACCCCAGCAGAAAGGACCCTGTGGCCACCAAGGATGACCAAACGCCATTGAGATCTTTGGGAACTGGGAAGAGGGAGATTTCTGGGTGGGGAGGAGAACAGTGTATGCCTCTCTGAGCTTCGATTCTCTCCTCAGCTGGCAGCATGGGGCTGAGGGAGGAATTCCTCAGTTTCTCACATCATTCTCAACTCTCCTCCCTCCTGCCCCAATACACAATACGTCCTCCTGTGGCCTCCCAGGTGGTCTTTATTCATCCAGATTATATAGGGCCATTCTCTTACAGCGAATCATCCAGTGGCTTCTCATCAAACCTACAAGACAAGGCCCATGTGACCAGGCCCATGCCTGCCCACCTAGGTCTTTCATACCTCTCCCCCTTCGTCGCCCATGAACTCCAGCCACACTGGCATCCTTCCTGTCCCTCCATAGACAAGGCTCTTTGCCATCTCAGAGTGTTCGTACTTGCTTTCCCCTCTCCTGGGAGAGACTCTTCCCCAGATCTTCGCATGGCTGGCTTGGTCGTCACCTCTCAGGCCTCAGTGCCAGTGTCGGTCTTGCCTGACCTCCCCGTCTAGGTTCACCCTCCCGCCTGACTCTTCACCACGCCATTCATTTGTTTACTTTTTACTATCTCTTCTGTGGACAAGTGCCTTGTATGTCTTGCTCAGAAGAATGTCCCCAGAGCCCAGCATGCTGTCCTGTGCACAGTAGGTGCTCAAGTGATCTTGTGTCAGTGAAACCGGTGACTGAGAGAATCCTCAATGAGGAAGAGGGGACAGGGTGGGAGGAGGACCAGCAGGTCTGTACTGTATGGAAGCAATTCTGAAACATCACTGCCTCACTCTTCTGCTGGGGTGGCCATCCCTCCCTGCTCTCCTGTGGTCTCGAGTCCCTTTTCCTACTACGTGAGCTCAGGGAAGCAGCAGCAGCCAGTGCAGATTTCAAACATAGATAAAGCAGGTTCCAAGGTTCTGTAGAGGAAACATCTCTTTTTCTCTACTTATCCTAGATTCCTGGTGGAGGCCACTATAACTAGAGAAAAGCATACACATTTATTAAATGTGAGTTTTACTTGACACAGGAGCCTTCATCAGGAAACGAGGACCCAAAGAAACAGTTATACCCGAGTATATTTTGCAGTGGGTTTGAGCAACAGTGCATAGTGGTGCAGAAACAACAGGACAAAGGAACGTTAGGATCTAACGGTGCTAACCCGGGGCAAGCTTAGGTAGATTCCTCTTGGCCCCTCTCCTGTCTCCTTTCCTCCTGTGTAGCGTACACCTCTCATGTGAGGGTCTCGTGACCTGCTAAAGGAGAGAAGGGAGAGGGGAGGTGAGAGGTGACCTTTCTTCTGCTGCTGTTTTCTCAAATGCCAATGAGCCATATTTGGGGGTGGTGTGTCCAGAACCCCATCAGTTCTGTGATATGAAGGGGTTGGCAAGTCCTCTGTGACCTTAAAACATCTATCTCATCTACTTGCCACATTGTCCTTCCCTTAGCATTGAACAGTCACGCCTTTGAGTTGAGACGTTGCCTCCTGGGACCTCCTTTTTCCAAATGTAAACAGCTCCAGACAAGGCACCAGGGAAACTTGTCACCAGCTCCCTGTCATCAACTGCAGAGAGCATGATCCTGCTTGGGTCAGAAGCACAACGAGGTGGCTCTCCTTTACCAGATAAATAAAATCCCAAGAGTCCTACCCTAGTGACAAGAACAAGCCCAATAAGGTACAGAATCATTGTTTTAAAAGAACAAAACATTTGCACTCTAGGGGAAAAATAATACCCCCCACCTAGTTGCAACAGACCCCTGTTACTAAAGACAAATTAACAAAAGAAAAACAGAAGGTTATCACTGTATATATAACACATTTACATGGGAGGCACCCAGAAAATGAGTAGTTCTCAAAGAGGCAGCTTTGAATTCCAACTTATAGAGCATTTGCATCAAAGAACAGTATGTTTTTTAGAGAAATGAAAAGACAAAGGGAAGTTTGGGGAACGCCAATAAATGGCAGATAAAGGGGAGTTACTAAAGCGTCTAATGTAAGTTCCTCTTATACCATCTCCAGGCTGATGAGGGTCTAAAAGCTGTCTTCAGTGGTTAAGGTTTTCCCTGGTGGAAAGTGGGGTGAGGACACCTTTAGTCTTTGTAAATCTATGTCCTGATTTTAGGCATATAGAGGAAGGGCAGAGACCCCCGTCTCCATTTCTTCTTCATTGCCTTCCTGTTTGGGGGAGGCATGTTCTTGTCTCCCACAGAAACACATGGTGAATGGAATCCAGCTCAGGCTACAACAAAGCCTGGAGCCAGCCCAGCCACACACAGCAGATTGACTGGGCCCCTATCTAGTGGCCCCATGGAAGCTGTCACCCAGCTTTAAGAGTTTAGCCTCACTAACTTCTTTTGGAGGCCTCTTCTTCCACAAGTGTGAGAATGACAGGGCTGGATCAGATAATGACCTTGAACATGACTAACCTGCCTCCCCCAAGTCCTAGGTTGGGCAAATGTAAGCTTTGATACTGACGTAAGTGGTTCTGCCCTGGGCTGGGGCTGTTCCTTCATTTGTGCCTCACATTACTTTGGAGGGTTTCCAATAGGAAAATCACTGGACCCTGGATGCACATCACTCTTGGAACCAGCACATTCTATGCTGGCATTTTAGATATGACTAGCAGTGTCTGTAGAGGGAATTTAAAAGTCATTCTCTGAGAGTAATACTTTTCTCCCACCCTCTGCTTGGGTTTCAAAGTTCGTCCCACTCACCTGAAGCATCATTCTTGAGCCAGGCTCCCACGCAGGTTGGCCTACATGACCCTGCCTGCCTTCTCTATAGGGGCCTGCTGCCTTCTGCCAGCATCTCTAGCAGTCATTGCGAAGTCTTCTGCACACCCACACCTGTGCGCGTCACCAAGCCCCGTGACATAGTTCTTAGACTTTGCAATTCAAACCTAGGCCTTTAAATGTGTCTTGCCTAATTTTCACTTACAACCAACCATTTGCTCTTGTGTTTTCTTGCTTTACCAGGCGGCCACTAAAAGGCATGAAGCTTTCTATTTTAGTAGCTCCAGCTTTGTAAGAGTTTATTTTTATTGTAGCTCATGGATTTTTTTTTTTTTCACTTCATTTTTTTTTCAGGAGGTTAGTTCCTTTCAACGTTTTATCCCCAGTGTCTGGTGTAAAGTAGGTACTCAATGAAGATTCATTGAATGAATGAATGAATGAATGAATGAATTCATGATAGGAAAAAAACCCTTTAGGAGACATTAATCATAATATGGTTTTTGAGTCTTTCTTAGGGAGGCTTATACAGGGCTCCAGAACATTACTCTTTAGGCCACAGAGAGATCCCAAGAGACAGGTGGATTAAACAGGCAGTATCCTATAGGAATCCTCTGATGACAGACACGGTATGCCCTATTTATGTCAATGCTAATTCCATCCATCTTACAATAAGCACTGCTAACTTTCAACACTATAATTCCTATCCAGCAGGTGCTGAAAAGTCTGGGAAGTGGGATGGAAAGGCATTGCTTCATCTTCAAAATGGCATTGAAAATACACAACCCAAGTCTAAGCCCAAGAAACATAAGAAAAGATTATGTTCTGATCTGAGGCTGCTGCTGATCTTGAATTTGGGGAACTGACTGGGTTCCCAACAGCAAACCAACTTTTGCAGGTGGGGTGAGGATATGATGTACTTTCTAACCAATTTGCTTCTCGACCAGAAGTTTAGGTCGATCATGAAAAAGGTACATGCATGGAGTAGGAACCAACATATTCATATGCCCACGTGAGAAATAAGAGCAATGAGCCAGAGGGGAGTGGTTCAAGAAAATCTTGAAAGGTCAGTGATCTGTAACAACTCAGGACATCAATGACAGGGAGAAAAAGACCCAAGTATGAGTGGAAAGTCCTGGAATAAAAAGTTACAAAAGATCTGTTGTTGTTAAAGCAACAATGGATGCTCTGTCTTAATGGATTGTTCAGCTTTCTCAAAATAGCATTTATAAACAGGAGAAGAAAGTACTAGAAGAAAACATTAAACAATCATTTTTACTATTATTTTAGAGTAAGGAAAGCTCTTCATAGCAAGAGACAAACTCCAGAATTCACAAAGTAAAATAATGACAAAATAATTAAAATGCTGCAGGACAAAGAAATTGATTAATGAAAAATAGATGACAGACAAATGAAAAACTAAGAAAAACTATTTTTCTAACATATGACCAAGTGCTAATTTCCTTGGTCTATAAAGAACCCTTAATTAATTAAAAAATATGGATAATAAACCAATGGAAAAATAGGCCAAGGGCAAAAATAGAAATTAAATTGCTTGTAAACATAATCATTTAAAAGGCACAACTTCAACTCGCTGGTGAATAAGCAAAATATAATTTTTATTTTTCTAAAAGTTGCTACTAACTGTGCTCTCTTGAAGTAGATCTCCCCCACCCTCCTTCCCCATTTATAGCTGTCAACAATCATGTAATTTAATATCTCAACCTAACTCTATAAGTTTTCAGTCATTAAGACAATCTCAGTTCTTCTAATTCAGTCATGTTCCCTTATAAAATTTCAATCTCCTATTCAATGGAAATGGTAATATATAAAACTTCAGTATCATATTCAACCCACTGGCCCCCTCCAGCACAGGCTAGACTGGAGGTGGGGCAGCCCATGCCCCTCCTCTGCCCTGTAACTGTGAGGAGTGGATAGGAATGCTTCTGCCTGGGGCAAGGCTGTCCCTTTTCCTTGGTTGTTGTCACCTCCTTCTCTAACACTGATTGGCTGTGGTTTCTGTAGACAGGGATGATGGCCAAAGCCACCCCTCCAAGGCATTGGGCATTCGTTTTCTCTAAGGAGGCTCCAGTCCGGGGCTTCCTGTGTACATAACTGCTCTGGCAGCTCTGGCCAAGGCCTGGCCTCTTCCTTGCCCCAATCCACATCCCCTCATCGGCCTGGGGATGGTGGGTCCACCCCATCTGCCCTTCCTGGGGCGGCTCCCCGTCTCTCTTCCCTCCTCTTCCTTTTCCAGTGGAACTTTCTGGCAATCAGATGAGTGGTTAGAAAGCCCTACCTAATGTGATTAAAATGTTTTCTAATGATTTATATTTTGAGACTTAAGTCTTAAAAGCTTAAAGGGAAGAACAAAATGTATTAACTATCTCTGGGGGACAAGGGGAGGTGGTGGAAGTATGTGATGGGGGGAAGGCTCCCCATGCAAGCTGCCCCTCTCAGCAATTGCCCCCAAACCGCAAAGTGGAGCTGCAACTTTAGTTGACTGGTAGCCTTAGAAGTGACGCTCTGCAGCCTGCCTCTATCAAAATTTTTCCAATGAGAAACCTACTGTGCTCCCAAATTCTCCAGCTTTCAGTCAGTGTCTAGAAAAGAATATACCTGCACACTGACATGAGCCTCAGCTCACAGAGTCAAGCACACAAAAAAATTTCACCTCTGTTTTTAGAACGTGTTAATTTAGTTTTTATTCTGAGTTCCCACGAAGCTAACCTGGCAGTAAAGTCTACCTCACCTGTACTTGGGCACCTCCAAGTCCTCTCACCTGGATGATGTCAAGGTTCCAGGGCTGGCTTAGTGCCCAGGGGACTATATAAACTTTCGATCCTCAATTTCATGTCCAAAAAGTGCTGTCCGTTGTGCCTGAGGGCACAGCGCCTTCAGTCCTGGCTCTTCTTTTTAGTTTCATTCCAGTCTTAGGCCACAGCCAGGTTTTTGGTGCTGTGGCTTGGAATTCTGGGCACTGTGACCTCCCTCCCTAGACTTATCAGGAGCCATTGTCCCCGATGGTTTATCACCTCCTCAGGGCCCTGCTCCCCCAAGCCCACAACTCTCTCTCCTCCTCACCTCAGTATCTCTTCGCGACCGCCTGCCCCTTTCCCTCCAGCCCCCATCTGCCCCGTTAGCGCCAGTTTCTAGGAGGACAATTCCACGTAGTCTCGAAGCTTCCACACACTTCTGCTTTCCAGCCCTCCACATACCCGCTCTGAGTCAATGGGGCACACAGCATGCTATAAGCAGGGACGGGAGCAAGTGGAGGAGATAAGAAACGACAAAAATATGGAGAGTGTAAGGATTGTACAAAATGTTTCCAACCAAGTCTTGTTCTGTTTTCTCAGCACTGAAATCACCCTGCCATGTAGGGTGTCCCCTCACAATGTGACATCCAGGCAAGCTTCCCAGGAAGTGTGGCCTGCTGTCATGCCATGTTAGATAAGGTTGCCTGTGTCCGTCTCGGTATGAATAAGGCTCCAAACAGGATGGTGAGAGGTAAAAAAAAAAAAACAACAAAAACCCAATTTCAAATAATTCCTCTTTACTCCTGAGGCCTGTGAATTAATCTACTAATCTATCGACTTTGGAGCTTTCTCTTTGGTTGGATGCACAGGCATTTAATAGTAAAATAATTGGACATTTGTAGATTGTCTGAATGCACAGCTAATGGGATTTCAGTGTTCCTGTTACATTCTCCTTTCGGCTTGCCTGATTAGCTGCCATTCTTGGTTCAGAGTGAGACTTATTTATGAATAGGCAGGTTATGGCATTGCCCATTTGTGTGATCTAAGGGCTTCAAACGTTCTACCCCAAAGAACCAAATATCTTCTCTACCTGTCATCGCTATCTGAAATGCTACTAGTTTACATTTATTTCCTTGTAATAAGCAATGTTTCCGGGATAGTTAATGCGTCTGTTTAAAAATGCAAATATTGTCCTTGGAAAAGAGAATGTGCTTTCATGTGATGTGATTTTATCTGATTGCTTTTAATTTGAAAGGAACAGCTAATACTCTGACTCTCCTGATGCCCCGGGGAGTGTGGACAATGATTACTGGGAAAATAGTGTGTAATTAATGTAACCCCAGTCTGGACAAGCTTGTGGCTATCAAATAAGGCCATTTTTTTTTAAGTATCCATGATTCAATGACACAGAATCTTCATTCTTTAGATGAAAATCTATTTTTCCACTTGGTTTACCTCCCCAAAGAGATCTCCGGGTATCACTGAGTAATGTTTACCTGGTCCACAGATCCCTCCTGGTGGTGTCACCTTTGCCATACTCTGAGCTGCTTGCTGCAACACCAAGGCTCAGCACTCACCTCTTGAAATCCTGTTCTTGGCTTCTGTAGGCTGCTGCATTCTTTTTTCTTTTTTTTTAAACCACTTTCCTTCACTGGCGGTCCCTTTGCTAATTCCCCCAATACAGCTAAAAGCGGGCAGAGGGTTTAAAAACTTTAGCGAAGACTTGAGGATAATGGTAAAGAACTATATTTCAAAAAAGAAAACTCAGAGCTGTGCCTGGGCTATCGCTGCTCTGACAGTGAGGGACCATACCCCCTCCACAAGAGTGTCCACCTAATGACAGCCTCTTCCCTTGGCTTCCCCCAGTGTGGACGTGGCAGCTTTATCTTCCACCAAGAGAAGGGCCATTCCCCACCGTGTCCTTTCTACTGCCAAACACCGCCATCAGCACGCAGTCATCTCCAATAATGCAACTCTGCCCTTTTCAAGAGAGACTACCAATTATGCTCAGCAATTCACTATCTCATATCTTAGACCAGCAATGCCCAACCTTTTTGGCACAAGGGACCGGTTTCATGGAAGACAATTTTTCCATGGATGGGGGGCAAGGGATAGTTTTGAGATAATTCAAGTGCATTACATTTATTGTGCACTTTATTTCTATTATTATTACATTGTAATAAATAATTATACAACTCACCATGATTCAGAATCTAATGCCGCCACTGATCGGACAGGAGGTGGAGGGAGTGATGTGAGCAATGGGGAACGGCTGTAAATACAGATGAAGCTTTGCTGGCTCTCCCTCCACTCACCTCCTGCTGTGCGGTCCCAGTCCCGTTCCTAACAGGCCGCAGATGGTACTGGTCCACAGCCCAGGGGTTGGGGATCATAGTCTTAAAAGAAATGGACAAATTCATAGAAAGATACAGATTATCCAGTCTGACTCGAGAGGAAACAGAAAATCTGAATAGACCTATAACAAGCAAAAAGTTTAATTAGCAACTAAAAATTTTTTCACAAAGAAAAGCCTAGTTCCAGATAGCTATACTTGTGAATTCTATCAAATATTTAAGGGAGAAACCATACCAATATGAAACAAACTCTTGTAGAAAATAGGGGAGGAGAGAACACTTCCTGATTCATTTTATGAGGTTTTAGCCTCATTCCAAAGCCAAAGAAAGGCGTCACAAGAAAACCAGGATTATGAACATAGGTACAAAAATCTTTAATAAAAAATATTAACAAAATAAACCCAGAAAAATATAAAAAGAATTATATACCATAAACAAATGAGATGTATCCCAGAGTGCAAAGTAGGTTTTGCATTGCAAAATCAATTAACATAATACAGTATCTTAATACAATAAAAGAGGATAAAAAATATAATCATCCCAGTAGAAACAGAAAAGGCATCTGACAAATTCTGACACCCATTCATGATTAAAAACCTTTAGAACACTGGGAATGTAAAGAAACCTCCTCAATCTGATAAAGAACATCTACAAAAACCCTACAGCTACCATTATACTTAATGTGAAAGGTTGAATACTTATCCTGTTAAGATCAAGAACAAGGCAAAGATATCCTCTCTAACCACTTCTCTTCAGTACTGTACTGGAGGTTCTAGCCAGAGCAAAAAGGGGAAGAAAGAATGTAGAGGCATGCAGGTTAGAATGTAGAGGCATACAGATTGGAAAAGAGGAGGTAAAATTGTATTTACTCACAGATGACATAATCCTGTGTATAGAAAAATTCTAATGAACCTATAAAATCTACTACAACTACTGATTTTAGCAATGTTACAGGATACAAGATCAGCAAACAAAACTCTATTGTCTTTCAATATACTAGCAACTAACAATCTGAAGATAAAATTAAGAAAACAAGTGTATTTATAATAGCACCAAAAAGAATAAAATACTTAGGAATAAATTTAACAAAAGAACTGCAAGATCTATACAATAAAACAATGCAACATTGTTGAAAATTTTAAAATGCTTATATAAAATGGGAAGATATAGCATGCTTATGGAATAGGAGACTCTGATTTATTAAGATTGCAATTCTCCCCAAATTGATCTATAAATTCAACACAATCTCAATCAAAATCTCAGCAGGCTTTTTTTTGTAATAGAAATTGACAAGTTGATCCTAAAACGTATGTGGAAATGCAAAGGACCTAGAATAGCCAAAATAAGTTTTAAGAAGAACAAATTTCAAACTTACTGGGAAGCCATAGTAATCAAGACACTGTGGTACTGGAATAAGGATAAACATATAGATCAATTGAAAGAATAGAGAGTTCAGAAATAAATTTATGGTGAATTGAAAGGGCAATTCAATGTTGAAAGGATATTTTTAACCCTTTGTATTAGATATACATACGCAAATAAACAAACTTTAGACCCTTACCTTATACTATACACAGAAATTAACTCACTGTGCATTAAAGACTTAAATGCTGGAGCTTAAGCTAGAAAACTTATAGAGGATAACATAAGAAAAAGACCTTTATTATCTTGAGATAGACAAAGATTTCTTAGATAGGATACTAAAACCAAGATCAATTAAGGAAAAAAAGTGATGAATTAGATTTTATCAAAATTTAAAACTTTTTCTTTTATAAAGATAGTACTTAGAGAATGAAATGACAGCAAGAGACTAGAATAAAGTATTTACAAATCATATATTTGATAAAGGAATTGCTTCTAGCATAAAAATATCTTATAGCTCAATAGAAAAAACAATCTAATTTTTAAAATGAGCAAAATATTGGAAAAGACATTTCACCAAAGAAAATACATATGTATATAATAAGCACATTAAAATATATTCAATATCATTAGTCATTACAGCATGAAAATTAAAATCACAAGAAACCACTTCACACACATTAGACTTGCTATAGCAAAAAAGATTTGCATTACCAAGTGTTGGTGAGGATGTAGAGAAATTGGAACTGATTAGAATGTTAAATGGTATGGTCACTTTGGAAAATAGTCTGGTAATTTCTTAAAAAGTTAAACATAGACTTACCATATGCCCCTGCAATTCCATTCCTAGATTGTAACCCAAGGGAAATGAAAACATATGTCTACACAAAGATTTATACAGAAGTAGTGATTGTAACATTATTCACAGTAGCCCCAAACTGGAAGCAATGAAATATCCCAGCATCTGGTTAATAAACAAACAAACAGTGGTGTATTCAAGTGTGGAATACTACTTAGCAATTACAAGGAACAAACTATATCCATATGCAACAGCATATGGATGAACCTCAAAAACATTGTGCCAGGCTAAGCAAAAGGAACCTGACACAAACGACGTATTGTAAGTTGCAATTTGCCTTAAATTTCTAGAAAAAGCAAAATTATAGAGACAGAAAGCAGATGGAAATGGAAACTGGCAGCAAATGAGCATGAGGGAAATTTCTGGGGTGATGGCAATATCCTAATATTCCATTGTGATAGTGGAACCTCTGTAAAAATTTACTAAAACTTATGAATTGTATCATATGTATGCTAGTAGGGAATAATGTGAGGCATGTGCCCATAGGCCCTGATGGAATATTCTACCCAGCTGCATCCTGCAGTCTCCCCGGTCTCTCCACCACACGCGGCTGCATCTGAGTCACCTACGATGCTTCTCATACTGTAAGGTTACATTGGTCCAAATTCCAAGTTGTTGCAGGACTATTTGTGTCCACTTGGCCATTAGCTACCTTTATGTTTAGCAGGTTTTAGTATGAGATTTGTCTCCATTATCTTTTATTATCTGTAGTGAGGTTTCTGGCTTGATGGTTGAGTTAATGACTCTAAACTGTCTGTACTTGACTCTACAGATAGATAATCTCTAAAAAAAGGCTGACATCTGCTGAGTGACCATATTGTCCTAGGTGTGTTCCACACAGGCAGCACTTAAAGCTCAACACCACTCTGAAAAGCCATCAGTGATAGTCCTAAGCCATAGGTCACCCCCTGGTCCGGGAGGCGCCTGCACCTCCTCATTTAAGTATCCCTCTCTCTGTTTCCTCTACTCTTTTCTCCTGTTGGAGATATTTCTTGGACTCCTAGATTAATCTCTCACTATTCTCACCTCTTTCCTCCTATTGTCATTCTTTGTCTTGTTCTCCTCTTTTCTGGGACTTTCCTTAATTTCTTCCACTTTCAACTCTCCTTGTTAATTTTGAACTACAGAGGAATACATACAAAGAGGTTTGTTTTTTTTTATATATGAGTTTTCCTTAAGGCATATCTTATAAGTCAATGGCAACTTTTCCTTTATCACACTTATCTCAAAGCAGCAAGGAGAAAGGGTTATTGATGATGATCAATATTATTAGCCAGCCATGTTGGTGAAGCATAGAACAAAAGGAGAGTAGTAAAACAGATATTAGAGGCCTTTCAGAGGTGGAAGATTTGAGAATTCAGGAAGAGGAAGGAGGAAAAAATGCTCCCAAGATATATCCATAACCACCACGAAAAGAGGAAAGTCAGAAGTAGCATTTTTGGTGAGAGTGGAAGATGGAAGCAATAAGGAATGGGGCTTGATGGTAGATCTGGTTTTAAATTTGTCCAGTGTGGATAACTATGAGGTCATAAGGGAAGAGTTCACCAGTGGTTAGGTGGAAACATGTATTTCAGAATATATTCACAAGAGAGGTGACCAAATTCCCAACTTGGTCTGGCACCAAAAGATGAGCTGCCTGTGTTCGTTTCCTAGGGCTGCTGTAACTAATTACCATTAACTGGGTGGCTTAACACAACCATTTTATTCTCTCATAGTTCCAAAGACTGGAAGTCTGAAATCAAGTAGGCAGGGACATTCTCCCTCCAAAATCTCTAGAAAAGGTTCCTCCTTGCGTCTTTCAGTTTCTGGTGGTGCCAACAATTCTTGTTCCTTAGCTCATAGATGCATCACTCCAATCGCAGCCTGTGCTGTCACATGGCATTCTTTGTGTGTGTCTTTTTTCCTATGTCAAAACGTGACCTTTTCTTATGAGGACATTTATTGTATTGGATTTATAGCGCATTTAATCTAGTATGACCTCATCTTAATTTAATCACATCTGCAAAGATGCTATTGGCAAATAAGGTCACACTCATAAGGACTGTGAGTTAGGACTTGAGTGTATCTTTTTGAGGGACACAATTCAACCCTCAACACTGGATTGATCAAAATTCTTGGGACTGTGAACTAAGAAAAACATAGGACTGACCAGTTGCTAGTGCAGTTCAAAGTAAAACAAAGTGATGTGCTGGAATCACAAACATGGCAACCGACATGTGCAAACAGGAGGTTATTTGGGTGCAGACAAAATATGGGGCGGCAGCCAAGGCAGCTGGAAGAAGAGAGGAGACTGGAGCAGCCACAGCAAGGGAAATAGACTCAGGGGGTGGTCCCTGAAGCTGCCCTGTACTCTCTTAACTTTCCTCCTCCTATCTCCCTCCAGCTGTACATTAAATCTCCTCTTCTTAAGGTAACTGCTTTAACATTTTTTTCCTTGTAACTGCACTAGCTAAGGTAAAAGAATCCAAGGAGAATCTTCCTTTTGGAGGTCAGGAATTGAAGGACCTGAGAGATACAGTGACCCTGACCCAGTGCTTAGCCTCTGACGGTGGCTGTCTTCCATGAGTGTCATCTCCTCCTGACCTCTGGGTTCCCGGTTGAAGCCTGGCTGCTGGGCAGTGGGACAATGTCCATCAGCACCTCCCTAAAAGAGTAATAATTACCCACAGGCCACAGGAACATGGCCAAGCCTGCCCGGGAGGCACAAGAGTGGTGTAATAGCTACCTTCCAGTGTGATTCCTGGATTCCAAGCCAAATTCTAGGTAGACGTGCAGGGTAGGGTATGCTGATTGCTGTTTACCTACTTCATCACTCTCACACAGCTGAGAAGGCAACAGGCCATGTGACTTAATTAAAAACTTCCCTTTTCGCTTTTGACCTGGAATGCCCCTGACCCAGTCTCACCCCTAGCTGGCATAGAGCAGACCACTCCATTCTTTTCTACCATTAGTGGAAATCCGATAACCAGAACCCCCAAAATGAAAAGGGGGAGAGAGAGAGAGGAAGAGGGAGAGAGAAGCAGAGGGATTTATTCAGGGATTATGTTATATTCCACCTTCACTTGTTCCCCACTTTACTACCCCTAAAGAAAAGTTTTACATATTAAAATAATTTGTAAAATAATAATACAATCGATGCTTATGAAGAACTTCCTCATAAAGTTCTCAATGGTGAAGGTTTGAATGACTGAGAAATTCATTTTTAAGTTTGAATACCAGGTAAGAGGTGAAACCCAGTTTGGAAGTCAGAGAAGTGGTTTCTAGTCCTTCTGTTCTGCTAAACCAGGGACCCCCCAAGCAAGGCAAGATTTTGATCTTACAAGTGACAATGTAGAAGTAGGAGATTTCAAAGGTTGCTTGTTCATCTAGTTATTTATGACTCTCCTGGAACTGCTGGAACTGACATGGCTGCTCCTTTTTTTTTTTTTTTTTTAGAGACAGGATCTTGCTCTGTCACCAAGGCTGGAGTTCAGGGTGGCACAATCACAGCTCACAGCAGCTTCCAACTCCTGGGCTCGAGTGATCCTCCTGCCTTAGCCTCCCAAATAGCTAAGAGTACAGGCATGTGCCACCCTGCCTAGCTAATTTGTAATTTTGGGTGGTAAAGATAGCGTCTTGCTGTGTTGCTCAAGTTGGTCTTGAACTCCTGGGCTCAAGTGATCTTCCCACTTTGGCTTCTCAAAGTGCTGGCATTACAGGTGTGGACCATGCCCAGCCCTGGCTGTCACTCTTAAATGCAGAAGTCATAAAGAAGAAAAGGACACTTCCATCATTTGAGTGCCAACCATTCACAGGAATGTGGGAGAATTTACTGCAGATTATCTCATTTAATCCTCCAAGCTACATTACGAAATAGGTCTAACAAATGATGAGAACTGGAGGACCAGAGAGATTTAAGGAGATTTCTGGTACCTGAATTTCTGGTTGAGCAAGAAATACTAGGAGATCAATATTAGTCTGAATTTTGTATTTGTATTAGCCTTCTTCCTTTAGAAAGGATTAGGAAAGGAAAAAAAATGCAGAGTTGAAATATGAAAGGTAAAATATCAGCCACTAAATGTGTATAAAGATTTTATATTAATATAGGAAAATGTTTATGTTAAAACATAACATCAAAAAAAAAAACAGATGCAAAATTACAAATACATTACCATCTCTGTTTCACACTTTCTTCTCTAAAGTAGCAAACCTAAGCAAACAAAAATAAAATTGCTTTTCCAAATCTGGAGATTAAATATATCAAAATATTAAACAATAGTGGAGATATGAGTAGTCTTTCCTGCTTTCCTGTATTTTCCTAATTTTCTATAATTAACAATATCTCTATAATAAAAAATATGCATTATAATTATTTTAGAGGAAACAATTACCCCAGAGTTGGAGCTTCAGAGAATGGTGTCTTGGCATTTAAGGAAATTATAAGTAGTCTGTATGATTAGAACTTAGAAGGATTCTTTTCCAATGTCTCCAGGAAGCTACTGAGACTAAACGACAGTGACATTAAAGTCAGATTTGATTGTTAGAAGACTGCTGTGGGATAATGTACAGAATGAATTGGAGGCCAGGAGACAGGATAGGTGGCCCTGTGGCATTTTCTAATGGTGCCTAGTGTTACAGTTCAGCCAGGTTCATTGCCTGCTGCTCAAGAGGTAGCCAACACACTGAAACAGCAGGGGTTACAGTAGAGAAAGAGTTTAATATCGCAGAGAACCATGCTAGGAGATGAGAGAATTTTCTCAAATCCATCTCCCTGAGAATTTGTAGACTATGGTTTTTCAGGATGGTTTGGTGGGCAGAGGGCTAGGGAATTGGTATTGCTGATTGGCTGGGTTGGGAGTGAAATCACAGGGGTATAGAAATTGTCTTCTTGGGCTGAGTCCGTTCCTTGTGGGGGGTCACAAGATCAGTGGAGCCAGTTCCTTGGTATGGGCCACCGGTCTGGGTGGGTCAATTGGTCCACTAGAATGCAGGGTCTGGAAGATATCTCAAAGAGCAGTCTTCAGTTTCACAAGGGTGATGTTATCTGTGGGAGCAATTAAGAAAGCTAAGAATCTTTATAGCCATCAGCTATGCAATTTCTGAGAGGTAAGCAATTATAGGAAAGCAAGCCAGAGAACAATGGCTGCTTTTTTTTTTTTTTAAACTATGTCTATACTTTTGCAGAGTTCAGTCCCCTACCACAGTTCCCAACTTACATACAGCCTTTTATTAATTGTATTAAGGACGGTTTCACTAGGGTAATTTTATTAAGGACGGTTTCACCTTGGCTGAGGGGGCCAAGCTTTCTTTTCATGCCACTATCACATCATGGGTGTCCCAGAGCCCTACCCCCAATCCCAGGCCACTGTACAGGTCTTTGGGTGTGCATGTGCGCGCGCATGTGTGTGTGTGTGTGTGTCCATGCATGGAGAAGTGTTACTCCACTTAGGCTGCTTCCCTGGGGGACAACTTGCCTGCTGGTGACTCTGCCTGTGTTTGTCTCTGCACAGCTCTGTGGTTTTCCTCCTTCCACGGTTGAGGTTTCTCCATTCCATGCTCTCCAGTCCCCATTCTAACGTACCTAGTCCCTGAAAGATAAAACACTCAGGCTGTCAGCTGGTGTCTGAATCTTTCAGAAGCATTCTCAGCCTTTCTATCTGGAGGTCAGATTGTGAATGCTGAGTACAGAAGGAGGAGGCTGTGGGGGAGAGGCCCTGTGTAATAGAAGTGGCTTAAGCACTTTCCACCCAAAAGATATGTCCAAATCCTCGAGTATCTGTGAATGTGATCTTGCTTGGAACATATCATCTTTGCAGATATAATTAAGTTGAGGACCTCAGGATGAGATCAGTTTGGATTTAGGGTGGATCCAAATCCAATGTCTGGTGCCTTTATAAGAGAATGGAGAAGGAGACTTAAGACACAAAGAGACACACAGAGGAGAAGACCATGGGAAGAAGGAAACAGAGATTGGAGTGATGCCTCTGCCAGCCAAAGAATGCAGAGATTGCTGGAGCCAGCAGAAGCTCAGGGAGAGGCATGGAACGCATTCTCCCTTACATCCTCCAGAAGGAATCAACCCTACCAACGCTTTGATTTTGGACTTCTGACCTCCAGAATTGTGAGGAATGAAGTTCTGTTGTTTTACGCCATGCAGTTTGTGGTAACTTGTTAGAGCAGCCCTAGGAAATGAATACAATGACATATTGGAAACAATTTGGTGAAAGCAGAGGAAGAAATGACCATCCAGATACTCAGATTGCTAATTAGATTATATTTCCACACAGGCAAGAGACAATGAGGTCTAAAGCAAGTAGGGGCTGAGGATGGAGAGAAGTAGAGAGATTTAAGCAATATGTATTTCCTGTCTTTAAGGGAAGACTCTTCCCTCTTAGACTCTGATACCCTGAAGTGGAGATACATCTCGTTGCCAGTCATACACATGGCTAATGCTGCACCGTTCTCCCTGTCACTAAAAACTCTTACTAAATTGGTGTTTTTAAAAATGGTATCTTAGAATTGAGAGCATAAAGAGTAATAAGGTACTGAAATTGACTTTTTTTATCTTGAAACTTCAGCAGAGGACTGAAGTTTCAAAAATAAGACAATGCCAAGTTCTCCCTCATTCCAAAGCAAGGTAGGGCTGGCCATGCAGAGTGAGTGAATAGATTGTGGGGTGGATTTTGCCAGCATTAGCTCATCACCTACCTCCAGACCATAAAAGAAAGAGAAGGTGCAGAACACTGGGAGGTTGAAGAGCCTCTCGCGAGCATTTCTTTGCAGAGAGGTACTGGCATGTTCCCCAAAACAGGTTGCAGCAGAGAATGTTTTCTCCTCACTTTAGGCTAAGGAGCTTAGAGAAAACTATGTCTGGAAAGCTTGAACTTGTGTCCCCTAATGTTTCAGGGTCACTGGAACTGTCGTCTGCCTCCTGTCTGGGAAAGTCTGAAGCCAGGAGGCTGTGGAGGGAGCTGGGTCTGTCTGGGCACAGAGAGAGGAGAGATGGTTGCCTAGGAACAGCCTGCACAGCTACAGCCAGGCAGGCCAGAATGCGTCAGTGCGTCCAGTGGGCTCTGTGGACCATGGGCAGGCAGCTGGATGGGGGCATTTTGAGAGGGACTCCATCCAGACAGACTGCCTGTTCATGGGGCTGAAGGTAGGGAGTGATTCCAACAATCCAGAGAACTCTATCTGGGACGCCGGCACTCAGTGAGCTTTCACAAGCAGACACCTGGAAAAGTGCCACTTCTATCCGAACACTGACAGGTGACAGACTCATCAGTAATAGGGAATCCCCAAAGATCCCACAGGAGTGCCAATGGGAGGAGTGGGCTCTGGCTTTCATCACGCTTCAGGGACACCAGCAAGGATTGCAGCTGCACCTTTCCAGAAGGTTAAATATTTTATGCCCATTCTTTCTGATTGCCAATCTTCCTGTCCCCTGTTCCTGGAGAGGCCCCAAACAGTATCCACATAGAGGGGAGGAGGTAGAACAGCACTAAAGACGAATCCTAAAATGAAAGAATCCTCTTGCTGCAGATTTCTCAGCCTGAAGTAGGCCTGATCCGGGGAAAAGGAAAAGTTTACAACTGAAAGAGACTTTTGAGTTTCCCTACTATCCTGCACTGGACTATATATTTTTTGATGGTTATTAGTTGTGCCTGTATTCACTTTAGTTCATTAAAAGTATACTTGTTTTAAAGATTGTATAAATAAAGTGACCACCCATTAATGTGTGTTATAGGTCACCCTCATCATATTTTTTAAAGCAATATTTCTTACAGTAATCTTATCGATCACACAAAAGTTATAAGGATGTCAGATATAATGACATACATAATCTAAACAAGAAAGGCTGAAAGAATTTACATAAAGTAAAAACACACATTAAAAGTTAGCCCTGTGGACAGATGTATGCAGTGGGAAAAGGAGGTGACAGAAGTTGGGGACCCCTTAATGATCAGCTGAGGGCCCATACTGCAGTGAAATTGCCTTCTTCTATCCATCAGTTGTTAGTCAATAACTCCACATATATCTGATATCATATATCTAGCATCCTGATAACTTTTGTGTGATCAATAAGATTACTATAAGAAATATTGCTTAAAAACTATGATGAGGGGGACCTACAGATATAGGTATTCCACACACATCTCAGTACACAAGGATGGATTTTGACATTGCTGCCTCTACAGCATATAGTGACATAACTACGATGTGTGACACTCCCATGAAAATCATAAAGCATAGACCCCATGCGAACAGCAGGAAGCATCAAGTCATCTACTCCAGATCGAACTATGCCGATGTTTAACTCTTGACCTTGTATTTGTAAAGAGCATATGTCTCCTTTTGTCACATTTACTTCACAGTTGACATGCGCTTAGCGTGGGGGAGTTTTTGATGGTTGTCTTACCTAACTGTGATAACTGAAGTACTCTCAGAAATGTGAGAAAAATTTAATAACATATTTTAGTCATAAATTTAACATATAAATGAATCATGTACAGCTTTAAGCCAAAATGTAGAAGGGAGTACATTCCTTTTTCTTGAGACAGAGTCTCACTCTGTTGCTCGGGCTACAGTGCCGTGGCGTCAGCCTAGCTCACAGCAACCTCAAACTCCTGGGCTCAAGCGATCCTCCTGCCTCAGCCTCCTGAGTAGCTGGGACTACAGGCATGCACCACCATGCCCGGCTAATTTTTTCTGTATATTTTTTAGTTGGCCAATTAATTTCTTTCTACTTTTAGTAGAGATGGGGGTCTCGCTCTTGCTCAGGCTGGTTTCCAACTCCTGACCTTGAGTGATCCACCCGCCTCAGCCTCCCAGAGAGCTAGGATTACAGGTGTGAGCCACCGTGCCTGGCCGGGAGTGCATTTCAATTGTAATGCTTTTAGTTTTTTTATTCTATAGTTTCTACCACTATCCCAAAGAATGGAACTGATAACAACTGCTTCTTTATTTAAAAAATTATCAATAGGCACTAGTTGGAGTTCTTAGAGGAAATCCAAAACAAAAGAAATGCTACTTCTTTTGTCTGGCAACGTTTTAGAAGCAAGACCACAATTATAAATTATTCAATGTTCCTATTAATTGTTATTTTTTTTCCCCCTGAGTGTAATGGTCCAGGCACAAACCAAATAAGAACTTGCTACAACTGCAAGAAAGTTGACTTTTGGCACACTCCCTATAAGGAATCAAAAACTTTGAAGAACAATTGAGTCAGTTTTTTTTTTTTAATACACCCCCTGCTTTGTACCAACTACAACAGCAAATGAGTTTTGGGGGGCTTATGCTTGACAAGTTATGCTTAAAGATCCTCTTGCGGAGGATGTAGTTGAGAAGAAACCCTTCTATAACAAGTTGGCAAGTTCTGTGAAACTAAAGAGAAAAATTTAATGTTTGAATAATTTTAAGTTACTGCTTGAATTGCAAATTCATATTGGGGGAAAAAGAGCATTGAAGTAACTTGAAGGCCTATTTTATTGGCAACTTAAATTACAAAGTATTTTATTTTTAAAATCCTAAAGCCCAGGTTAAATATAGTTTCCCACAGCTGAATGTGTTAAAAACAACTTCCTAAAACTCCTAGGGGAAACACTACTGTTTTGATGACCTATGATTGAATGAACTGATCAATCTCAGTTGGTAATATGATTTTTCCCTTGGTAAGTGTTTTGAAAATTCCAGAATAGATGCATCTTGCTAGTCTTATACAGGCAATTTCATCCCAGATGTCTTCTGAGAGTCATATGCCATATGCAGGAATCCATCTTCATCCTCCTCACTTTTATACTGTGTCTGTTCACAAACAGTACGGAGGCTTGATTAGCATTCAGCTAATTAGCATTAGCTGTAAGCACCTTCTAATTCTTTTCATTAGTTGCTCATGTTGACATGGTCTGGCATGAGAAGCTTGGTTTTATCCAGTACAGGAAGCTGCTTCTCACTCCTGTATCTCTCTGGTATTCCTGGGGCTTTGGTAGGATGCTGCTCTCAGGTAAGTTGGGCATCTATTGTTCGTTTGCAGGTGTGGTGCTTGAAGGTCTTCTTAGATTGACCCATTGCCTGGGTCAGGAAGGCAGTTGGTGGCAGTGGCTCTGACTCTGGAGACTAGGACTGCTCTCTTGTGTTTCCTCAGCCCTGCAGCCTGCTGCGGGGTCAGCTAGACCAGACTTTTTATTACGTAATAGTGACCAGAAAGGTTACACAACTTGCTTGAGATTTCTTCCAGAGCTGGCCTAGAATTCCACAGTGCCACACGGCATGGGTTCAGGAAGAGGATTTATTGGGAAAAGGGAAGAATTAATGGGGTGGATCATCAAGGGAAGAAACAGTAGGTCTCCATTCTCCCATCATCCCACAGAGAAGTCCGCTGCGGCAGGACGCCTGGCTGGCTGTGCAGTATAGGGGTCTATGTTCCAATGCAGGGCCCTGCCCCCTTGATACCTTCCTTTTTATTGGGCAGGTAGGACAAAGCAGCCTGCTTCAAGGGGAGACACACTGTGGGTGGCTGCATGAGGAATGCCGGTCATCCAGCACGTGGAAACTTTGCACCCATGGGAGGTTGCATGAGGTGGGAGGGGACTGGTCCCTTGAGCAGCTGCCGTGAGTTCAGCCTCTTTGGTGAGAAGGAGGCTCCCAGCCTCCCATCACAGCTGGCCCACTGTCCTGGCAACCAACAATGAGCATCTGGAGGCACTTCAGCTCTTCTGATGACTGCACCACAATACAGGGGGAGAAGAAAAGGAGAAAGCAGGAATTAATAGTAGCTTTCAGGCCTGGGCAATTGGATGTCTAAAGGAGGAGGAGGAGGGAGGAAGGGAGAAGTTTAAGAAAAAGACTTAAAGGGATTTATTTTTAAAAGTAGCCATCATTTCCTTGGTTGCACAATGACACAAATGAGAATGTACTGAATACCAGGACTGATAAGTCTGCCAAGTTCAAATATTAAATTTTGCCAGCTGTTTTCTGATAAAGCAGGTTCAAAGATATTATTATTTAAAAGAAAAAGTTTTAAAGTAACAAAAATTGTGCTCTTTTGCCCTCATCCCACTCGAGAACATAGTAGAGAAGGAAACCAGTAGTTTCAGTGTTGTCATAAATTTGTTCAATATAGTTGCTGCCTAAGCATTCATTTTTAGGCCTCATGGAAGTTATTTAAAACCTAGTCATGCCCCATCACATTTGCTCTAGTGGTTTTGAAATAGTTCATTTGTTACTCATCCCACAGATCCAAACCCTCCCCATCCCACAGCTGCCGACTGTGATAAAACCTATTGGTCCACACCAGAGTTGTGTAAATAAAGTCCCTCCTTCCCATGTGTGTGTGACTTTTTCTGATGAGCCAACCCACAAGCCCCTGGGAAAAGCCACAGGACTAACACCCGTGAACCTTCATAAAAGCTCTGTCCCTCACGCTCTCCCTCTCTCACTGCCCCCTCGCTGGTTGGGCTCTCTGTCGCCTTCAGACCTCCCTATGGCACCCCTAGCCTCTCTGGGATATGTAAGTAATCCATTTCTTCTGTTTCATGCATTTTGGTTTCACCCCCTCATTGTCTCACCTGACCCACAAATCCCAGTCTAACTTTCCCCCGTCTGTTTTAGGAAGTGACTATCTTGGCTTATGGCCACTCTCCACAAAGACACCTCAAGATCAAATTAGAAAGAAACCATAACAATAAACATTACAACACAGTACTCATCATAGTTTTAACTTTGAGCCAGTAAATAGTTGAGTCCATAATGCCCAAGGATTGAAACTTCAGCAAGTCAGGACAGCAGGGTAGGCATTTGTGCTAAGAACTTGCACCTGGAAATGACATGTGGACAAGGTTATTCATCAAAGCATTTTCCTTTGAAACAAAAAAAGGATTGAAAATAACTAAAATGGCTATTAAAAGGGTATTCATCACATAAATTATGTTACATAATTCACTATAATACAGTGCAGCTGGAAAAGAATGAAGTTTTTTTATGTGCTAATTCTTAATGATGTCCAAAATTCACATTTAGGTAAAAGAATTAGGTTCCAAATAGTATATATCCTATGCTATCATTTGTGTAAAAAAAATGTGGTGGGGTATATGTGTGTATGGTTTTGTACATGCATGTAGTATTTCTGGAAAAACTAAATGTTGATTGCCTTCAGGGAGGGGGCAATAGCTGGCTGATGGCAGAGGAGAGAAATTTCACTGAAATACATTATGTGTCTTTTGAACCATGTGAATGAATGTATTATGTACTTTGCAAAATATATGGTTTAAAATGGAAACTTAGATTTATTATCTCTTTCAGACAAAGTCTGCATTTGCTCATGGCCTTTTGTTAAAATTTCTGTTGTATCATTTATCTGGATCCTCTTTTTTTTTTTTACAAGGCAATGGAGCGTACTTCTAAATTTTGTGTCGAGCTTTGGAGTCACAACTAACTGAGAGCTGGCTCCACTACTGCCTGGCTGTGTGAACTTGAACTGCTTTAGCTGAATCTCAGAGTCCTTATTTACAAAATAGGGGTGGGAACAACTTTCATAGGGCTGATTGTGAAAAGTATATAATCCCATATAAAATCCTCAGCAAGGTTTCTGGTGCAGAGCAAATACCCAATAAGTGGCAGCCACTGCTACTATGAAATATAATTGAGTTTTGTTCTGCCATGTTAAATTATGAACATGCTGAGAGAGTTCTGGGCTCAATCAGACCTAGGGCAATTTGGCCATTTTCATTTGTCATGTCTCTTTAGCAAATTTTGATAAAGTCTGAAGATGAGAACTGAGTGACAGCTATAGGTAGTTGTATTATCTATTGCTGCATAATACATTACTCTGAAATTTAGCAACGTAAATAAACATTTAGATCCTTGTACAGTTTCTGAGGATCAAGAACCTGGGACTGGCTTAGCTAGGTGGTTCTAGCTCAGGGTCTCTCGTGAAGTTGTAGTCAAGCTGTGAGTTGGGGCTGTCATCTCTGAAGGCTTGACTGGGGTGAGGGATCTGCCTCCACACTGGCTTGCTCTCTTGGCTGTCGGTGGGAGGCCTTAGGTCCTCGCCATGTAGGCCTCTCCTTGGGGCTGCTTGGGTGTCCTCACAACATGGCAGCTGGCTTTCCCCAAAGTGAGGAATCTAAAAGAGAGCAACGGTGTCTTTTAAGACAGAGACCAAAGGCAGACCCCATCACTTCTGCCTTATTCTCTTCCGAAGAAGCCAGTCACTAAATCCAGCCTGTACTCAAGGGCGTGAAATTAGGTTCCACCTCTTGAAGGGAGAAATAGCAAAGAATTTGTGGACGTATTTTTAAAATATCACAAAAGAGTAATCATATAGTTTACCATTCAGACTTGGACACTTTTAGAAGTGAAAGGTGGCAAAATTAGTAGTCAGGGCTGGACAGTAAGTTTAAACTGAGACCCTCCTAGGCAAACCAGGTTGTATGATCACTGAAGTGCAGGTCTTCCTACAATCTCTCATGAAGATAAATCTCAGACAAGACACCTGCACAGGTCTCTATTCTACGTGGAGTCCCAAATAGTCATAGTTCCTGCTGTGTAAACTTAGTGAGGTCCTGATACCCTGCTTGTTTAGGAACTTCACTAGCTGCTTTGCCTGAAAAACTAATGCCCAGGAAAGATGGGAAAGTGTTCTCACTGAAAGATGAACTAACTTTCTAGTTTTATCAGACACTCCATTAGGGGACGAAATGCAAGACAGCATTGTAAATTTTCAGAGTCTTTTGCTAAGGTGTTAGCCTGCCAGACTCTTCTCATACTTATGTTCATCCAAGAGTGCAGGCATATCGTTCACTTTCCCATCAAAAGTGGTCTTATACTATCCCTTTTAAAACTCCTAAATATAGATTCAGAGAGCAATTTTTGAAGCTCTTGCAGAAATGTTATCTGGAGTATAGCATCTTTCACATACAACTCACCTTTCAAGTGTGAATTTATGATAGAGTGCTTTGGATGTTAAACATCTCCTTAGCTATAGATTAAAGCTAATTTAAACAGACACCTACATATTACAGTATCTATGCTGAAGTACTTAAATTTCAGACAGTACAAAAAAACTCCATGACGGGTTCCTAAGCAACCAACCAACCTTCAGTTTGTAACCATTCCATTAAAGAACTGTCATTTAAATAGAAAAATGGAAGTTATAGGCTAGAGAGATTCAGACTAATAATACATTTTTCCCTGCAGAAATTCTTGTGCAAAGTATTTTCTTTAATAGGGTCTGACTATAAAATTTCCCCCATCTTTATTAAGGTATGATTGACAAATAAACATTACTTAAGGTATACAGTGTGATGTTTTGATAAACATACACATTGTGAAATGATTCCCCCATCAAGCGAAATAACTCACATATCACTTCATATAGTTCATTTTTTTTTTTTTTTGGTAACAGCACTTAAGATCTACTCTTAGAAAATTTCAAGTATATGATACATTATTAATAACTGTAACCACCATGCTGTACATTAGATCTCCAGAATATATTCAAATTCTGAAAGCTTATATCCTTTGAACCACATCCCCCCACCCATTCTCCCTCACTCCCTGGCAACCACTGTTCTACTCTGTGTCTATAAGTTAAACTTTTTAGATTCCACATTCTATGAGTTTGACTTTTTTAGATTCGAGATTTTTAGATTCCTAGCCCCTGGCAACCACAATTCAACTCTGTTTCCATGAGTTCAACATTTTTAGATTCCATTTTTTATTTCAATGAGATCATGTAGTATTTGTCTTCTTGTGCCTGTGGTTAGTTCACTTAGCATAAATTCCTCTAGGTTCATCCTTGTTATTGCAAAAGGCAAGATTTCCTTTTTAAAGGCAGGATAATATTCCAGTGTGTGTGTGTATTGCATTTTTTTAACCATTCATTCATCGATGAATACTTAAGTTATTTCCATGTCTTGGCTATTGTGAGTAATGCTGCAAAGAACGTGGGAGTACAGACATCTCTTTGAGATACTAATCTTATTTCCTTTGAAAATATATCCAGAAGTGGGATTGTTAGATCATATAATAATTTTGTTTTTAGCTTTCTTAAGAAACGGCGATACTGTATTCCATATTAGCTATAATTTATAATTCCATCAGCTGTGTAGAGGATTCTCTTTCCCTACATCTTTGCCAACGTGTTATTTTCTGACTTTCTGATAATAGCCTAATGTGTGAGAGGATAGCTCATTGTGGTTTTGATTTACATTTCTCTGATGATTAATGATGTTGAGTCAAGCCTAGTCAAGTCAAATGTCTAGTCAAGTCCTTTGCCCATTTTTTTTTAATCAACTTGCTTTTTTGCTATTAAATTGTATGAATTCCTTAACCCTACTAGATATATAGTTTGTAAATATTTTCTCCCATTCCATAGGTTGACTTTTCATTTTGTTGGTTGTTTTCTTTGCTGTGTGGAAACTTTTTACATAGGCCCACTGTTTTATTTTTGCTTTCGTTGCCTGTGCTTTTGGTGTGACATCCAAGAAATCACTGACAAGTATAATTTCAAGGAGGTTTTTGCTTAGGTTTCTACTAGTAGTTTTATAGTTCAGGTTCTTATGTTTAATCCATTTTAATGTGATTTTTGCACATGGTGTAAGGTAAGGGTTTTATTCTTTTGCATGTGGATATCCAGTTTTCCCAACACCATTTGCTGAAGAGAATATCCTCACTGCATTGTGTATTCCTGATGCCTTTGTCAAAGATTAGTGACTGTATATGTGTGGATTTATATCTGGGCTCTCTGTTTCATTGGTCTATGTGTTTTTATGCCAGTACCATACTGTTTTGATTGGTATAGTTTTGTGATATAATTTGAATTCAGGTGGTGTGAAGCCTCCAGCTTTCTCGTTCTTTTTCAAGTTGCTTTGGCTATTTGGGATCTTCTATAGTTTCATACAAATCTTAGGATTTTCTTCTGTAAAAAAAAATTTGACTGGAATTTTTATATGGATTGCATTAATTCATAGATCACTTTGGGTAAGATGGACATTTTAACAATATTTTTCCAATTCTTGAACATCAGATATTTTTCCAATTATTTGTGTCATCTTCAATTTCTTTTATCAATGTTTTATAGTTTTCAGTATAGAGATCTTTTCCCTCATTGCTTAAATTTCTTCCTAAGTGTGTTATGCTTTTTGATAGTATTGTAAATGGGATTGTTTTCTTGTGTGTGTGTGTGGGTTTTTTTTTTTTTTTTTGGATAGTTAATTGTTAGTGTATAGAAATGCTACTGATTTTATATGTTGATTTGTGTACCCCACAACTTTCTGAATTAATTTATTAGTTCAAATAGCTTTTTGGTTAAGTCTTTAGGTCTTCTATATACAAAATTATGTCATCTGTGAACAGGACAATTTAACTTCCTCCTTTCTGATATGGATGTCTTTTATTTCTATTTCTTATTTAATTTCTCTGGCTAGGCCTTCCATTACTCTATTGAATAGAAGTGGAGAGAACAGACATGTTGTCTTGTTCTTGATCTTAGAGGAAAAGCTTTCAACTTTTCACCACTGAATGTGATGTTTGTTGTGGGCTTGTCATATATGGGCTTTATTATGTTGAGGTACATTTCTTCTATTCCTTCTAATTTGTTGAAAGTTTTAATAATAAAAGGATATTGAGTTATGTCAAATGCTTTTTCTGCATCTATTGAAATGATCCTTTGGTTTTTGTCCTTCACTTTGTTAATGTGATGTGTCACTCTTACAAATTGTGTATCTTAAACCATCCTTACATCCCTGGGATAAATCCCACTTGATCATGGTGTATAACATGCTGTTGAATTTGGCTTGCTAGCATTTTGTTGAGGAATTTTTCATGTATGTTCATTAGAGATATTAGCCTGTAGTTTTCTTGTAGCTTCTTTGTCTGGCTTTGGTATCAGTGTAATGCTGGCCTCATAAAATGAGCGTAGAAGTATTCTCTCTTCAATTTTTTTTGAAGACTTGTGAAAGATTGGTATTAATTCTTTAAATGTTTGATAGAATTCACCAGTGAAATGATCAGGTGTGGGCTTTTCTTTGTTGGGAGATTTTTGAATATTAATACAATCTCCTTAGTCATTGGTCTTTTCAAATTTTCTATTTCTTCATGAGTCAGTCTTGGTAGGTTTTATGTTTCTAGAAATTTGTTCATTTTTTCAAGGTCATCCAGTTTGGCATATAATTGTTCATAATAGTCACTTATGGTCCTTTTTATTTCTGTGGCATCAGCTGTAATGTTTCCTGTTTCATTTATGATTTTAAGTCTTTTTTTTTCTTAATCTAGCTAAAGTTTTGTCAACTTTATCTTTTCAAAAAACCATCTTTTAGTCTTGTTGATATCTTCTGTTGTTTTTCTAGTCTCTATTTTATTTCTGCTCTGATCTTATATTTCTTTTGTTCCGGAAATTTTGTGGCTAGTTTTTCTAATTCTTTGAGGTGTAAAGTTAGGTTATTTGAGACTTTTTAAAATTCATGCAGGCATTTATTACTATTAACATTCCTCCTTGAACTGCTTTTACTGCATCCCATAAGTTTTAGCATGTTGAGTTTCCATTTTTTTTTGGTTTCAGATATTTTAAATCTACATTTTGATTTCTTCTTTGATCTACTGGTTATTCCAGAATGTGTTTTTAATTTCCACATTTGTGAGTTCTTCAGTTTTTCAGTTTACTCCTGTTTTATATTTCTAGTTTATACCACTATGATTGGAAAAGTTACTTTATATGATTTCAATCTTAAATTTAGGACTTGTTTTGTGATCTAATATTTGGTATATCTCGGAGAAGGTTCTGTGTGTGCCTGAGAAGTGTGTACTCTGCTGCTGTTGGATAGAATGTTCTACATATATTTGTTAGGTCCAACTGGTATAAAATGTAGTTTAAGTCCAATGTTTTCTTGTTGATTTTTTTTTTTTTGGTCAGGATGATTTATTCATTTTTGAAAGTGGAGTATTGAAGTCCTCTACTATTATTGAACTGCTATCTATATTTCCTTTTAGATCTGTTAATATTTGCTTTATATATTTAGGTGTTTTGATATTTTGTGCATATATATTTACAATTAGTATGTCTTCTTGATCAATTGACACCTTTATCATCACATAATGACCTTCTTAGTCTCTTATGACAGTTATTGACTTAAATTCTATTTTGTCTGATACA
Source organism: Microcebus murinus (assembly GCF_040939455.1). Taxonomy (NCBI): domain Eukaryota; kingdom Metazoa; phylum Chordata; class Mammalia; order Primates; family Cheirogaleidae; genus Microcebus; species Microcebus murinus. The sequence continues at coordinate 42,049,952 of NC_134112.1, forward strand.
AATATAGCCACTCTTGCTCTCTTTTGGTTTTCATTTGCATGGAATATCTTTTACCATACTTACACTTTCAGCCTGTGTGTATCCTTAAAGTGAATCTGTTGTAGGCGGTATATAGTTGTGACTTGTTTTCTTTTTTTATCTATTGAGCTACTCTGTATTTTGATTGGATAACTTAATCAATTTACATTAAAGTAATTATCAATAGGTATGTTTCCTGATTATTTTGTAGTTCCAATATTCCTCTCATGCTGTCTTTCTTTGTGATTTTCTTTTTTTGTAGTGGTATGCGTTAATTACTTTTTCTTTATCTCTTATGTATCGACTATAGGATTTTGCTTTGTTACCATAGGGCTTACATAATACATCTACAACTATAGCAGTCTATTTTAAATTGATAACTTCAATAGCATACAAAAATTCTACATTTTTACTTCTCTACCCCCCATTTTATGTTTTTAATATCACAACTTACATCTTTTTATATTTGTATCCATTAACAAAATATTGTAGCTAGTTATTTTTAATACTTTTTTCTTTTAACCTTTATACTAGAGTTAAAAGTGATTTACACAAGACCATTACAGTATTAGAATATTCTGTATCTGACTATATATGTATCTTTACCAGTAAATTATATACTTTTATATGTTTTAATGTCATTATTTGCATTCTTTCATTTCATTTGCTTGAAGAACTCTATTTAGCATTTCCTATAAGGCAGGTCTAGAGGTGAGCTCCCTGAGCTGTTTTTTTGTTTTGTTTTAATCTGAGAAAGTCTTCATCTCTCCATTTTTGGAGGACAATTTTGTCAGGGGTTTATTTTTCTTTCATCATTTTGAATATATCTTCCCAGTCTTTCCTGGCCTGCCAGGTTTTTTTGTTTTTTTCCCCGAGAAACCTGCTAATAACCTTATGCTCCATTATGTATGACAAGTCACTTTTTTCTTGCTGCTTTCAAAATTCTCTTTTACTTTTGACAATTTGATTATAACCTGAGTCAGTGAAGCCATATTTGGGTAGAAACTTTGGGGTAGGACATCTGAGTTTCATGGATTTTGTATGTCCATACCTCTCCCAAGATTGGGAATACTTTTCAGCCATTACTTCTTTAAGTATCTTCCCCTTTCTCTCTCTTCTCCTTCTAAAATTCCTATAATGTGTATATTGCTTCACTTAATTGTGTCTCACAAGTCCTATAGGATTTCTTCACTTTTTCATTCTTTTTTCTCCCCAGACTGGATAATTTCAAAAGCCGTATCTTTGAGTTCACATATTCTTTTTTGATTCTTGATATTCTTGATTGAGTCTGCTGTTGAAGATTTCTATTGTGTTTTTCATTTTATTTATTGTATTCTTCAGCTTCAGGATTTCTGTTTGGATCATTTATAATTTCTATCTCTTCTATAAATTTTTCACTTTGTTTATGTATCATTTTACTGATTTTGATGAGGTGTCTCTGTGTTTTCTTGTATCTCACAGAGCTTCCTTAAAATAATTATTTTGAAACAAGGCAATTCTTAGATTTTCATGTTTGGTGATGTGGTTACTGGAAAATTACTTCATTCCTTTTGTGGTGTCGTGGTTCCTTTTTTTGTGTTTCTTGTGGCCTTGTGTATATATCTGCACATTTGAGGAAACATTAACCTCTTCCAGATTTTACGGATGGGGAAAGACTTTCACTTGAAGATTGGTGTGAGGGTGCTGGCTGGTGAAATGCAGTGGTTCCAGTTCTAGAGAGAATGTAATGGTGTAGTCTTCATGTAGCTCTGTCCACTGAAGTCACCATCTGCAAAGACTATGGGGGTCCTTGGTGGCCTAGGCTGTGGAAGGCTGCTGAGGTAGCAGTGGTGGTAAACATTATTGAAGACCTTGGTAGCAAAATCTTCTGGGGTCTTCCTATTCTTTTCACCTATGAAGTAATTCCTAGTGAAAGGGATCCCTCTTGGCACCAGTTCTGGTGTGTGAACATGCAGGCCACCATGTTGGCACTGGGTTCTAGAGCATAGGTGCACTTTCAATGATGATGGTACTGGTGTTTGGGGGCTCATGGTGAGAGCAGAGCCAGGGTCCTGGGCTTAAGGGTTTGTGCAACTATTGTGCTACCTGTATCCTAGGGCATGGGCACACTCGCTATGAAAGCAGTGTTTGTTTCCAAAGTGCAGGTGTGAACAGGTTCCCCATGAAGCTGGGGTCCAGGTCTCTGGGCCATGCCACAATGGTTTGGGTCTCCAGAAGGTAGGGTGCAGAGGTCGCACAGACCCTAGAGATGGCAGTGGTGGCTCAGGCCCCTGAGATGGCATAGCACTGTGGTGGCTCAGTTCCTGGGGATGAAGCATAATATTAATATAACCAGGTGACACCTTAGGCTCTAACAGAGGGCTGCAGCTCAGTGGTGGCCTGGCTGCCTGAATAGTATGGTGCTATGGTGGCTTGGGCCCCAGGGAATAGAAGCAGCAGTAGCTCCTTCTCTGAGGGGAGCATAGCAGCATAGATTCTGGACAGTCTCATCACCTGGGTTCAACATCAGTGAAAGCTACAGGGATCCTCAGTGGCTAAAGGTACAGGTGTCTAAACTGGTGATAAGGGCTCCTTAGGTCCTCCTGCTTTCCTTTTCTCCATGGGAGGATATCCCTCAGAGGGGATGCCTCTTGGAATCACGCTGCTCCTGACTGGAGTATGAGGTGACACAGGTAAAATGTTTCCTATGCTTTTCTTTCTATGCAGCCATTCTCATTTTTTGTGCTCCAGAGAGTTTCTGCTTGCTGCTGCTTTGTTGTATGCCAGAGCTTTCCTTGAGCTCTTTGTATATGTAGTTGTTTGTTTTTGTTCTTTTGTGGGAGAGACAATTGTTGGGACTTTCTAGTCTGCCATCTTGCTGACATCAGCTGATAGCCATAACATTTAAACACAGCAAATTCAGTACTTAATTGCTTCTTAATTTTTTGAGAGTTCTGCCCCTCCTTTTACTTGTCACCTTTATAACGTTATCATCAGTATCATTTATTTCTATTACAAATTAAATCCCAAACCTCCGGGTCAAGCAGAGTAGCTGTTTTCCAGCTCTACTTAATTTATAGTATTGTAACCACCCCACCTTGCCAAAATCCAATACTTGAGAGACAGTGGCTTTCAAACACTTTGTCTGATATTCAAACTGGGCCAAAATTTGGCCCAATGCTATCTTATAGAAAAATAAGTAGGGGCCACATATGTAACTTACCATTTTTCTAGTAGCCATAGTAAAAAGGTGAAACAAGTGGTTAATTTTAATAATCTATTTAATCAAATTTATTGAAAATATTTAGCAAATATAAACATAATGAGATTTTGATTTTTAAAATTAAGTGTTTAAAATCTGTGTATATTTTACATTGACAGCAAGTTTCTATTTGGACTGGCCACATTTCAGGTGCTGAGTAGCCATGTGTGGCTAATGGCTACTGTATTGGAAAGCACAGACTAGCCCTACTCAACTGTGTGATCCCTTAAATTTTTGTCAATCATATCTCTTATTCTTCTCTGAAAACACCCTGCTATGGTTTGAATGTTTGTGTTCCTCCCCAAATTCATATGTTGAAATCCTAATCCCTAAGGTGATGGTGTTAGGTGGTGGGGCCTTTAGAAGGTGACTAGATCATGAGAACTCCACCCTCATGATTGGGATTAGTGCCCTTGAAAGAGAGACCCCAGAGAGCTAGCTAGCTCCTCTCACCAGGTGAAGAAACAGCAAGAAAGGTACCATCTATGAAGTAGGAAATGAGCTCTCACCAGACACTGTATCTGCTGCTGCCTTGATCTTAGATTTACCAGCATCTAGAACTTTGAGAAATAAATTTTTCATTTATAAGCCACCCAGTTTGGTATTTTGTAACAGCAGCCTAAAAAACACTAAGACACACTCCAAGATTTTCTGCCTCATATTTTGATAGGCATTGTTCCCTTATCTTAGAAATTCCTTCTTTTATCTTAGTCTTTTAAGTCTTTCCTACATTCCATTATCTCAAATGCAAGACAAAACTTTTCCACCCAGAGGAGATGTACTCACTCACTTATTTTAATGTAGACGATCATAATTTATCCATACATATCATTCCTTTTATTATCTTCTTGAGATAAAGTATTGATGCTTATTTTTTCTTCTCAAGTCTAGCAGATTGCCTTGCATATAGTAAGTACTCAATAAACATTTGCCATTTTAAGGTGCATTGTGTTGAATTACTGCAAAAGAAAGGAAGCTAATCTATTTAAAAGCAAACAGCTCATATTGAATGAAACACCTGCCAAGCCAATATGTTTTCTACCTACAGGGAAACCAGAAGCTGTCTTAGTCACTCTATATCCAAAGCAACAGTTAATTATATGGAAATTGCTTACATTGTGTGGTAATTCAACAAAGACCTCATTGCTAAGTTAATGATACTTAGCTATTCTCACTTTAAAACTATGCAGGCTTCCCCTCCCCCTTGGGCATATTGTCTATCAACTTAGTGAAACTCTTCTGACATTTGTCAGAAAACTACCATTTAGTCTGTATAAGGCACTGAGGATTGTTGAAAGAGATGGAAAGAAATGGTACCTCCTTCGAATAAATATATATTAAGTGGTCAAATTGCCTTGAGGTCCCATTCTATCTGAAGAGTATTCTGGCTGTGCCAGAAAAAGTAGTGAAGTAGTACTAGAACACTGGACTTCCTCCTTCTGAGTTCTACCTTTCCCCCTTTGCTTGTTTTGTCTGCCTGCCTGCCTCATAGGGGTCCCAGAGCTAAGGATTACTTAAGTTTCTTCCTCAATGCAAGTATTAACAAATCACCTTTTACCAAAGAACTATTTACTAATGGTATACCTAATGCATACATACAGGTATTTGAACTGTATTTATTTTGACAATAGAAATGAAGCCCTGTGGGTCTCTGACGTTAACCTGAGTCACACCCTTTAAACTTTCCTATTGTAGCAGAGAAGAAAAAATAATTTTTTTTCTCTACTCTCCTAGGTTCTGTGGCTGGGGCCCTAGAAATTAAATTGACAAAAAAACAGATTAACAAGGAAAAAAACCCCCAGTTTTTTAATGCATGCTGCATGTATACATGTGGGAGAAACTCCATGATGAGTAACTCATAAGGGTGGTTAGAACTTGGAGCTTATACAGCATCTTAACAAAGAACAACACATTTGTAGAGAAGTGACAAGGAAAGGGGTTTAGGCTTTTAGGGGTGGCATACTGTGGGAAGGTAAATGGGAAACTAATGGAAGATAAGGTTTGTTTAGTAAAGTTTATTATGTAGATTCCTCTTGGTGCCATTTCTAGGCTGATAAGAGCCTAAAGTTGTCTCCAGTGATTAAGGGTCTAAGAGTTCTCCTCTTCCTGGTACAATAGAAGGAAACACCTTTACAAATCAAATTTTATGTTCTCTTAAGCAAATGGTGGAGAGGGCAGAGAGCTTTTTATGGTGTCTGTTATTTCTTAGTTGTTTTCAACTCAAGATAATCTTCATGCCAAAGTGACATATTTTGGGGTGGCCTATTCTGATATTCTAGAGCATAAAGACAGATTTCTCATTCACCAATAGTAGTAGACTTTGCAGAGCATAGGGACCCTTGAGTGAGATGAGATTGCTCCATGTTAAGAACTGGAACTGAAGCATGAAAAACCCTGGGTTAAAATATTAGGTTACCCATTCATTCATTGTGAGATATTGAGCAAGTTAATAAACTTCTCTGAGCTTTCTTTTGGATAATAGTACTCTTTCATTCATAAAATTATTGTGAGGTTTAAAGGAGATAAAGTGCAGTATATAAAGTGTCTGGTGCATGGTAAATGGCCACTAAATATGACAGATTATTTTCTTTTGAGAAAAAGATACCCGTTTGTAAAACAATAAGTAACATGCTTCTTAATGCCTTCTATAGTGCAGGTCCTATGCTAGGTCTTGTACAGATATCATCTCAGTTAATATCCACAACTGCACAATAAAGTAGAACCTTTCTCAGGTCATGATCCACACAGAAAATGATAACATTTGCTCAGTATACTGATATAGACAGTGGAGGCTACTCAAAGCCAGAGGTGAATATGCCAGGGGCACCCAGCAATAACTTGGTATCCTTGTAACATATTTGGGATACCAGGATGCCTCAACACATTAAAATATTATTGTCTTCTACCATACACAGGAGGTACATTGAGTCTTGGAATACTTAAGGCTATGTAACTCATAAATAGCTAATAAATAGTGGTGCTGGGTCTATGAACTGAATGTGTCCTCCCCACAGTTCACATGTTGAAACATGGTCTGGTGATCTATGTGATAGTATTAAGAGGTAGAGATTTTAGAAGGTGATTAGGTCATGAGGGTGGAGTCCTCATGAATGAAATTAGTGACCTTATAAAAGGGCTGGAGGGAGCTAGCTTAGGACCTTTTGCCCTTCCACTCTTCTGCCAAGTGAGGGCACAGCGTTTGTGCCTCGGGGACACAGCAACAAAGCTCTATTTTGGGAACAGAGATGGGGCCTTCACCAGACACTGAACCCACCAATGCCTGAATCTTGGACTTCCAGCCTCCAGAGCTGTAAGAAATAAATTCCTATTGTTTATAAATGACCTGGTGTCAGGTATTTTGTTATAGCAGCAAGAATCAATGACGACACTGGAATTTAGTCTTTAATAATCCCAGAAATATTTTCGGAAACTAACATATGTTTAGTACAGCATTTGTGTTCATTGTTTTCTTCGCTAAACTTATTTTGAGTTAATTATTGATTCCTTTGCATTTGTAAGAAATAACAGAGTCAGGAGGAGATTCCATGTACCCTTTACCAGTTTGCCCCAGTGGTAACATCTTGCAAAACCATGGTATAATATGACAGCCAGAATGTTCACACTGATGCAATCAAGATACAGAACATTTCCATCACCACATGGATCTCCCATGTTACTATTTTATAGACGTACCCACTTGCCTCCTACCTTCACCCTTTCCTTAACCCCTGGCAACCACTCCCTGATCTCCATTTCTGTAATTTTGTCATATCAAGAAGGCTATATAAATGGAATCACATGACATTCTTGTTGCTAGGACAATAGTAGATGTGAATCAAAGCACATATGCTCATTCAGTGAGCTATAAAAAGGAGTGTAGGGTAGATATGGAAACTTGAAGGCTATAAACCTGGAGAGGTAGACAAGAGTGAGATCACATGCAATAATTAGGACATCATTCTATAGGCATGGACAACTATTTAAGGATTTTAATTAGAGTAACAATTTCAGATGTGTGATATAAAAAGCTCACTCTGCCAGCCATGTACTACCAGACTAGGCAAGAAGCAGGGAGAACAATCAGAATGTAATCTCATGGGCTGGGCATGGTGGCTCATGCTGTAATCCTAGCACTCTGGGAGGCTGAGGCAGGAGGATGGCTTGAGGTCAGGAGTTCTAGTCCAGCTTTAGCAAGAGTGAGACCCTGTCTCTACTAAAATAGACAGAAATTAACAACTAAAAAAATAGACAACTAAAATAGACAACTAAAAAAAAAATAGATAGAAATTAGCCAGGTGTGGTGGTACACGCATGTAGTCCCAGCTACTCAGGAGGCTGAGGCAGGAGGATAGCTTTAACCCAGGAGTCTGAGGTTGCCATGAGCTTGGCTGATGTCATAGCACTCTAGTCCAGCAACAGAGCAAGACTCTGTCTCAAAAAAAGCAAAAGTAATCTCAGGAGTCCACAGAGGAGATTTTAAAAAGCTGAACTAAGCAGTGGCAGTAAGAGGAGGAGGAGACACATAAGAAAGAGATTAAAGTGAAAGGATGGAGGTGGAGGCTGAAGCCCAGGACTCTGGCTTGGGTGACTGGTTGGGTAGCAGGGCCATTGACCAGGACAAATGGACAAGATTGGAATGAGGATGAATTAGTTTTTAAATACTAATTTCAAGGTACTTGTGGGGCATCTATGGATAATATCCAGGAAGATATGAGGATTTGAGCTCTAAAGAGAAGTCTAGGTTAAAGACAATGATTTTTCAGTCTTCTACCCACACTAAGAGTTCATGAGATCGATGGTGATGGGGAAGTTCCTGGGGAGACCATGGTACAGAGAGGACAGTGGGGAAAAGGAAAGTCACTTTGCTTCTGTTTTTCTCATGATCAAATTGAGTATAATGATAACCATCAAGCCTACATGATATTCCCAGGGGAGAAAGTTTGCATGATAAGGATCAAAAATAGTAAAGAATTTTACAAATTCAAGGTATTACTATCACAATAAAGATCATCTTAAAATATAGAACTATAATGAAATAGCAGCAAATTTTTAGCCCATTTTCCTTTCAGCACTAAGCACTTTCTTAACCTTTTTCCAAAATAATCATGCTCCTATTTTTGAAGAACTCAGAGGGGCAGATGTGTAATTACAGTGATATTCTGAGTAGGTCTTTATGCATAAACAAGCAGCTTCAACAACCAGAATCTTATAATTAGGGACAAATCCTCAGCCACAAGTCCTGAAAAAAGTGGGATGGGACCAAGTAAAGCACCAAAGGGGATCAGACTGTCATTGAAAAAGTGACATTCACATGCATCTTTCTTCCATGGGTACATTCATTTCTGAATTTTCCATGCATATATTGTTCTGAATACTCCCTGCCACTACACAGTTGATACAAGTAGAGGAGCAGCAGTCACATGGGAGAGAGCCCACTTGCAAATGAAAATATATCTAGTCATTCAGAAGGGGAGGGACCCTCTCCTCCCCTTCATTCCTCTACCATCCCCAGCTTCACTGTAGGGGGTGACCTATTTCCTCCACTTTCTTTATTGTTCTTATTAATAGGATCCATGAATACTACAGTGAAAAGCACAAGAGATACATCAAACTGGTTAAAAATAAGATGCACAAAAGTGCCTAACTGAATAAAATCCAAAGCTAAATCATAATGTCCTGTGTCTGGGAAATGAAATCATAGATTTCCACATACTGTAGAGAACTCATAAATTCTATCAAACTTCCACATGTGTTTATTGGACTTGTTTCCCTTTTGTCAGACTGAGAGAAATAGAAATCACTTATCCAAATTCTTCATGTCACATTTATTAATGAATGCTTTCATTTATCTAAACAGTATTTACCCATTGAGGGCTGTGAGGAAGCGGCTTGGGGCTTACAGAGAGAATTCCTCAAAAAATTTACAATCTAGTGGATGCTAGTGACTTAATAGATTTTGATAACACAACCCAAATCCTATCTAGATTTTTAAAGAGTTCCATATCTCCTAAGGGACCTCAGGAAATCAAAGGCATGTATAGCATAGATTCTCCACATTTTCTAATTCTTTTATTTATATATATATAAATATATAAAAATATATATAAATATTATAAATATATATACAATATAATATATATAAATATAATTGTCTGTAGAGAAGGATCTTATTTATCATTGCCTAATTTCAAAAAGGTATTACTGTAGCAGCTAAAGGTCCCCAGTTATGAGTTGAAGAAAGGAGACCAGCAAAAGTGCAGTAAATAGTCCTACATAACTAGACAATGTGCCAAGGCTACACCTGTCCCTGGAAAAAACTGAATATTCCTGCAGGAAGTCACTCTATGACATTCTGAAGCTTTACTGAATACGATTGTGCTGCAAGTCAAGGCATTTAATCAGTAGGGCTGGTTCATTGCTTAATAATAGATGAAATTCAGGAAGCTATAAAGTTTCCTTCCAGAAGGCCCTGTCCACCCCTCGCCTACATGTCACTTTACTTTTCATCTAGGCTTTATCTGCACTGGGAAAAATTGCTCCCAGTTCCCACCTCCCTGTTGCCCTAGTGGCACTAAGAGCCCCTGCACAGAGGAGCAGAGCACTGTCCCACTGCACGATGCGACAGAGGAGGGGTGGGGGAATCCCTTTGAGGACTGGGGCTGGGACTCAGCATGGACAAAACAGATCCTTTGCAGCTCAAGGGGAAAAAAAATAAGTGGGGATGGGGAAAACTAGAGAAGCAAAGAAACATAAGAGGGATTCTCTGCTTTGACTTGAATTACTTGACTTTTTATTGCTTCTAAATCTAGAATGGGTTTTTGCAGGCTGGCTGGCTATTTATCTCTCCAATAATGAAAGTGAGATGGAATACTAGCCAGTTTAATTAATTACTGATTCAAAAAATATTTATTGTGTATCTGCTGTGTGCCATGTTTTTCCAGGAGCTGGGAGACAGCCATGAATAAGACAGGAAGCTCATATTCTGGGGTGAGGTGGGGGATAAACATCCCAGTAGCTAGCCTCCGGATTGTTCCAGTGCCCTTGACTCTGTGTTCAACATTTTACTTGTTTGCATCTCCTTGACTGCCTGTCACACACACTATTTAATAGGACATGACAATGAACCACTCCTTTTCAACTTCCTGGACACTTAGTCTCAGCCTTGCTGTACTTGCTCTTCTTAATCATCCTCATGGCCTCACTTTCTGCCTCATTTGCTCCTTTGCATGGTCTGCAACAGAAGCACAACAAGGAGCAGGTTTTAGGATTTGAGTAAGACCCAAGACCTGAGGTTCCACCCCACCCCACTTTTCATTTTCATAGACTTCCTGGCTTAACCACAGCCCCAGATTTATCCAAACTTTGCTCCAAGCCCTCAGCTTTTGTACATGCCCCTCCCAGTGTGGACTTGTATATACACAATTTTTTGCACCTGCTGTCACATATGAGTAATTGATGACTTCAGCACATGTGCCTGTGCCTGTGCAGAGAAATGCCAATATTAATCTAAAATATTAATATAAAGCAGTTTATACTTTGCCTGCAAGCCCCAGTAGGAGAGACACCCACCCACCTGGCTCCAAAACATCACTCAGACCTATTGGAATTATTCTCATGTAGACAACTGCCCTCTGTAAAAACTAGAATAACTCTGAGCTCTCTGAGACTTGGGTCTAAACACCTCAGGGGATGGTGAACGGGTAGAAGCCAAACCCCACAACCCCTGTATTTGGATATGGCCTGGCTGGAACAAGTGTGGGATTATATTTTGAGCTGGGGCATTTGTGAAGCACTCCCCTATCACACCTCTAATTTGTATTTACCATCTGAGATACTGTTTAGGCATCACATATCATGAGAATTATTACTATGTGCATATGAGATCATTTTACCCCAAGGTAAAAGTAAGTGGTGGCCATTGGTTGGTGAGCAGCCCGGGTAGTGTTCGCTAAGAGACGATAAGACCAAAGAGGCAAAGGCTTCCTGCCTAGCCGTCCTCTCCCTCTTCAGGGACAGGTATTGTGACTTGCTGCAGGTTTCACTTCTTCCCACTCCCTTCTCTTCCCTACTCAGTCATTAGGACACTTATCAGTGTACAAGAGAGTTAGGTGTGGAAGCACCATCCTAAAGGGCTATAAACTAGATGAAAGGCATGGTTTCAGGGGAGCTTCTCTTTGTCAAACAGAATCAGACCCTCCAGGTACTTTGATCTACCGGGGAGATCAGACATAGGTTCATGAAGTAGAAAAAGGAGTCGTGGAAAGAAACGTAACAAAGAAATGCAAATTAGAACTATACCAGGATGACTATAAATTCTAGAGAGAAATCCGAATAGAGATGTAACACGGAGGTGACAGTGAAAGAAGGCTTGCTGGAAGCAGAGTCCTCTCCAGATCGTCAGTGTGGTGCCTCTTGGCAGTCTGCGACATCACAGCTGCCAGAAAAGAGGAAAACCAGCCAGGGACGCCAGGGAAAAACATCCAGTGTCTGTGACAAGCTATCAGACAGTCGTTAGCATTCCCCTGACCACAGGGGAACTCAGAGTTGAAGGTCTCGCCTGATCAAACACACTTTCTGAGTAATGAAGTATATTGAGCCAATCCTTGCAATAAAAAACCCCGCAAGTGTCCTTGGAACTACACCGCCACTTGGAACACATCCAGATCCTGCCTGCGGGTGTGTTCCCTCCGGGTCTGGTTTCATTCTTAAATTTCACCTATTAAAATGGAAGGAAATGAATTACTTTAAGGTAGAACTAACACCTGATCCATGTTCTTCTAAGCTGGAGAATAAAGACGTTGGTAGTTCTGATGTAATAAATAGTATTTAAGTTGACCTAGTACATTTCTGAATAGGAAACTAATCCTAAAACAACAGGTGGTTTGAATAGGATAGATCATATTTTTCTTCCAATAAATTTCTTTTACCTACTTGTGCATTATGTATACACTTGAAATGTATTTGCTTTTTATTCAAAGAACAGAAATACCACTTTTTTCTATTTGTTTTCTAAATTTTAGAATGCGTATTCTTTTTACTGTACATTAAGGTTAACAAATATATACTCAGATTTCCTAAAGGACGTCACTTGAAAATGTGCCCTCTGCCCATATTTGTATTATCAAAAGTAAACACTAAGTTTACCTTAAAGGCAGGTTGAATCTCTGAAACAGTGTGATTCAGGGATCAGAATAACTGGGCTGCCACCCCATTCTTAGATTCTCAGGAGTCTGTAAGTAATTCTCTGTAACTCACCTTGGATGTGTATCTTTAGGATTTGCCCAGACAACAAAGTGTTTGTTAATGCAGAGGGAAAGGCATTGTTGGAGGTGTTATTTCCTTAGCCAGCTAGTAACTGGTTCTTAAGGGGTTACACCCAAACCCCAAAAGCTGCAAGGAGAGTTGAATGAGTGGCAGTAAGACTATGATTGCCAGGGTGTGTATATCCCTGGGCTCAAAGTCTAAGAGGATTATAACACAGCAGTTCTTCCCCAAACAGATGTAGGTTCCTGAAAACACCCAAGATAGCACTATTTGAGGTTGAATAAATTAAAACCATATACAAAATAAATAAAAGAACACTTGGCAGACTATGGTTGTACGTAAATTTAAAAATCTCGTAAGGTTTACTCAAATATGACAACAAAGGCAGAACCTGATATAGAAATGACATGTTGTTTTACTCATTTTACATGGATAAGGATGAGTAATTTATAGTTAATTTCCATTTTTCATTCCCTATTCACTGAAAATATGACTGGCAATCTCTCCCTCACCCTTTCAGTAAGATGTGTCTAGTCTAGCTTTATTTTGTTACAGATAATATTTTCAAGGGTATCTTTTTCCATCTGGGTGGGTTTCTTCCCAATTGTACCATGCTGTTATAAATGTGCTGTGCTTCAAATTATGGAAAATGTCGTGGCTCAAGGCTTTCATCAGGAACCATGCTCCTTTCCTCTTTCAGCTCCTCCTTAGTCATGCAGTTTTCTTCCTCATGGTTGCAAGATAGCTGCTGCTATCTCATCGACCATCTTGCCGACCATTCACAAGGCAGGAAGGAGGAGAAAGAGCAGAGGGGGAATAGCAATCCTGTCTTCCTGGGGTTTTGTCACTTACTGGGGAAGGAAAGGCTACAGGGGTATTTGCCTAAGTCTCTTCGGTGTCACATCAGACCCTTAGCTGGAGCGAAGTCTAGGAAGAAGTGTTTGAACTGATGACATTACTGCCCTACCTACATAAATAGATATTTTGCTAGTTCAGAAGGAGAAAATGGAATCCTGTAGATAACTAGCCATATTTGCTACAATTATTTTTCCAAACCTGTACCCCTTGTCTGAACTCCTCTGGGGTTGTGGACTGTCTCTCCCCTCCCAGCGTCTCATCTCCTCAGTATCTCTCCCTGCTGGTACATCCTCCCAGCTTGGTTCTTAGGCCCAAGGCTACTTTTCCTTATTTCCTTTTATCTTTCCAGTATTTTGTGGCTCACAACTCTATTCTTTTTCTGGCAACTCCCTCTGCCTCCTTTTGTCTATGCCTATTTTTTTTTTCTAAGTACCCCTGACAGGAGCTGCTCCTGATCCAAAACTCTTTTGTTAACCATAACTTACTCAGAAATAAATTCATGTATGTTTTCTCCTAGTACTATTAAATGCCAGACATTTTTATATCTATAAGATTTAATATCCATAAAATTGTGAGTTTGTCAGGATTTCCTCCCAAGGAGACAGGCACTCAGGTAGGTCTTTGGTTGTGAATCAAGGGCCATGACCTCAGGTGATTCAGGGATACATGACTGGACCAAAGAGGCAGAGACCTGGTTAAAATCAGGCAGGTGTCAGTGCAGGGTCTCTTAGACTGGCAGGGACAAGGCAGTGTGGAGATTGGACAGGGGTGATATGAGGGACTTGTCTTTGTAGCAATAGTAAACGTGCTGCAGTACTGTGTTGACTTATTGATGTGATCGTGAAGACTATACACATCCAATACTGAATCCACTTTGAACACTCCCTGGGAGTGGGAGGGCGTGGGTGGCTGAGCAGCCAGACTCACCCAGACATGCAGAGAGACAGAAGCAACAGGTCAACAGAGGAAAACCTCACAGCCATCTGCAACAGCTGCAGAGAATTCCAGATGTCTTTGTTCCCAAGAAGCAAGCTCACACACCCCGGCGGACCTCACGGGACCTGGGGAGGAGCCTGTGTGAGACAGACTTTCTTCTTGGGAGAAGCAGACACCTGCTAGCAAAACCACCTTTCACTCTAGACAATTTTTTGAATTCCCAATTCTAACCAATGTCTACTTTAACAAAATGCTATATACATAAGGGCTTTCCACACTAACTGCATCCTCTCGGGGTGGAGACCTTGCAAACAAATCGGTGCCCTGTTGGAACGTGAGAAGATGTGATAACTGCACAAGAAGAGGGATGGGAGGGAGGGAGCGAAGCTGAGATGTCAGGTGCCGCCTCCATCACCTTCAGATAAGACTGCCACTAAAGGGAAGGGCGCTGCCGTTAGCAAATGGGTGTACGGAAACTGCCAACTGAGGAACGCTGGAGGGCAGGTGAGATGATACTGAGTTAACATATTGGGTGTAGACATGCTGAGCCTTCAAGATCCCACAGCACATGAGAAGAATGCCTACTTGAAATGATTTTAATGTTCAGCGTGCATTCTTATGATTTAGACATAGTTACCACATTTGTTTTATATCAACAAGAGTGATTACGCAATGCCCTAGTTTTTCAAGTTGCTCCTTAACACACATAATCGTCTATCAAAAGCTGTAAGACATGGTTGAAAATGAAAGGCAAATGAATGCCCGCTTTTAGGTTTCAGTTACATTTAGATCAGGGCAGTGGGCTTTGTGTCGAGTTGCTGCTGTTGGAACAACAAGCACCAGATCTTTGGAAAGCTGTAATGAGTTTGGATTTTGAACCCTTATGGCAACTTGCATCCTTTTTTTCCTCATATTATGTCTTTACACCATACATCACAGACCTCTGAGAGAAGACAACGCTTTTCACATAATTATAACTATAGAATGAAAACATAGTTTATTACAGTTCTGAATTAAGAATATATTGAAATGATTGCCATATAAAGACAATATATTCTTCAGTGGCTTTTGTTTTAAGATATTAAAGAAATAAGGATATTTTCCTTGAAAGTAACTATATTCATATCATCATCAATTTCTAGTCCTTATTTTGAAGTATAAAAGTGAGAAAAATCTAAAATCACAAAGCTTCCATTGTTGTCTTTGCCATTTGTAGGATATGCTAGTCAAGTTCACCAGAAATTCCCATGCCTTTTTTTGATAAAATATATTCATTGAGTCATAATTAAATAAAATTTTATATGAAAGACTATCATTAATGGAATTGAGTTTATGTATTCATTTTTTTTTTTTTTTTTAGATAGGGTCTTGCTCTGTTGCCTGGGCTACAGTGTAATGGTGTCATCCTAGCTCACGGCAGCCTTGAACTCCTAGACTCAAGTGATCCTCCCATTTTAGCCTCCCAAAGTGCTAGGAATACGGGTGTGAGCTACCGTACCCAACCAGAATCCTCGGCTTTGGTTTTTGTTTTTTCTACATGAAATCTCTAATGGAAAAACATTCATAAAAATGAATCATTCAGTTGTTGCAAATATGTTGTCACATTAGTTGCAATGCTCATTTCTTCATTTTCTAAAACACCCAATAAATGTTACTCCTATATGTCCACTTAAATGTTGATCCATTAATACCAATTTGCTGGTGAGTACATGTGGTGCTTGTTTTTCCATTCTTGAGATACTTCACTTAGTAGAATGGGTTCTAGCTCTATCCAGGAAAATACAAGAGGTGCTATATCACCATTGTTTCTTAAAGCTGAATAGTACTCCATGGTATACATATGCCACATTTTATTAATCCACTCATGTATTGATGGGCACCTGGGTTGTTTCCACACCTTTGTGATTCTGAACTGTACTGCTATAAACATTCGAGTGCAGGTGTCTTTTTCATAAAATGACTTTTGATCTTTTGGGTAGATGCCCAGTAGTGGAATTGCTGGATCAAATGGTAGATCTACTTGTATAGCTTTAAGGTATCTCCATATTGCTTTCCACAGAGGCTGAACCAGTATGCAGTCTCACCAGCAGTGAAGGAGTGTTCCTATCTCTCCGCATCCACGCCAGCATTTATTATTTGAGGACTTTTTGATAAAGGCAATTCTTACTGGAGATAAGTGATATCTCATTGCAGTTTTGATTTGCATTTCCCTGATGATCAGAGATGTTGAGCATTTTTTCATATTTTTGTTGGCCTTTATTCTGTCTTCTTTTGAAAAATTTCTGTTCATGTCCTTTGCCCACTTTTTGATAGGGTTGTTTGATTTTTTTCTTGCTGATTTTCCTGAGTTCTAAATAGATTCTAGTTATCAGCCCATTATCAGATGTGTAGCTTGCAAAAATTTTCTCCCATTCTGTGGGTTGTCTGTTTGCTCTCTTGACAGTTTCTTTGGCTATGCAGAAGCTTTTTAATTTGATCAGGTCCCATTTATTTATTTTTGTTGCTGCTATGATTGCCTTTGGGGTCTTCTTCATAAATTCTTTGCCTAGGCCACTGTCTAGAAGAGTATTTCCAACATTTTCCTCTAGGATTCTAATAGTTTCATGCCTAATGTTCAAGTCTGTTAACCCAGCGTGAGTTGATTTTTGTGAGAGGTGAAAGGTGTGGGTCCTGTTTCAGTCTTTTGCATGTGGCTATCCAGTTTTCCCAGCACCATTCATTGAATAAGGATTCTTTTCCCCAGTGTATGTTTTTGTATGGTTTGTTGAAGATTAGTCTGCTATATGAGGATGGTTTTATATCTGGATTCTCGGTTCTGTTCCGCTGGTCAATGTCCCTGTTCTTGTGCCAGTAAAAAGCTGTTTTAATGACTATAGCCTTGTATTATAGTTTGAAATCTGGTAAATTGATATCTCCTATTTTGTTTTTATTGCCTAGGATTGATTTTGCTATACAGGGTCTTCTCTGGTTCCATACGAAGCGTAAAACTATTTTTCTATATCTGTGAAAAATGATGATGGTATTTTAATAGGGATTGCATTGACTCTGTAGATCACTTTGGGTAATATAGACATTTTAACAATGTTGATTCTGCCAACCCATGAGCATGGTATTTTCTTCCACCTGTTTACATCCTCTGCTATTTCTTTCTTCAGTGTTTCATAGTTCTCTCTGTAGAGGTCTTTTTGAATACAGCTACTGGATATGCTTTCCGTTTTTTTAGTTGTCAACTACAGTATTATTTTGGTTGTAAATAAGCAGGCTTTTATTCCTCATGGCTTTCAATAACTAACATAATGAAGTTATAAATTTATCTTACACTACAATTGAGATATGCTCCTATTTTTATGTATAAATATTGTGGGCCTCCCCTGACATTTAGCCTTGAGTGAAATCTTAGTTCAAACCCTTCAGATAACACTCAGATTTTGAGAAAAAGACAAAAAACCCACCATTCCATATTTCTTGGTTGTCCCCCAATTCCTCTCCAAAATGGCTTCTGTGGATATGGGGGGACAAGTATGGTTTTCCTGATTCCTGGGTGAAGGGAAAGAGCCTTGGTCTTAGAGGTCTTTGGGGTGGTGGACTTAATGCACCCAGGGGGTACTTGCTGGTACTTGGAGCTGAATTCTGTGGCCGCTATACCATGAACAGTGTATAGGATGTCCCCATGTGGGCAGGTTAGGCAGTATCTATACACTTCCCTTCATTCTCCACATGAGTTTTAGCTTTGTTCATATTCTTCTGGATCTCTTCGTTAGTGCTGATGGTCAGGGATCATTAAAGCAGTCCCTGAGTTCTGTTCTGTGGTCTTCATGGGATTAGAGCATGGGCTCATCGGAGGGACGTTGTGGCCACTCTAACATCTGGTTTCTCCTTGACTGATTCAGCCCCATCCTGGTTCCTCAGGGACAGTTCTTGTTCCTAGGCCTGGTGACCTGCTGTGTCATGCTCTCTACTACTACACTGACAGCAATGCCCACCAGGATGCTCTCTGCCACAGACTCTGACTACAGTATCCTGTATATATACCACATGGGAACTAAGGCCATTAGGGGAACCACAGCCGCCTCCTGACCTACTGCAGTACCACAAGATGTGGATTCTCTGCATGTTGGTGCAGAACAGCCTGTGTGACAATCCCTCTGAGTCTCATGTGGACAGTGGAGGCAAGAACTGCCTTGCCCACCTCTACTTCTGAGTTTTCCTCACTCATCTAAGCTGGGGTAACTTTGAAGGGAGGCTTGGAACATACATCATCTCTGTACTTTGCTTTCCTAGTCCTCCTCTTCCATTCTGCTTCCTTCTTCCCACCATTCCCTGGGAAGAAAAACGGGTAGGTTATCTTCTATTTTGTGATGTTATATCTTTTGCCACGTAGCAGTAGTTCTTGGAGCTTTGCTGTCATAGGTAACAAAGGTTTCTTCTCTAGCTCACAGGAGATTTCCCTTAACTGGATCTTCCAGGCTGGGACTGTGGTATGTTAAAGAGGAGAGAGAAGAGTATTTGGAAAATCTTCTCTCAAGGCAATAGCCTAACTTGGAAGTTTATCTATCTATATATCTACTTGTCTATCTATGTACTCTTTTTCTGCATAATATTATTGCTTATGCCAGAATATGAATACTATATATATATATATATATATATATATATATATATATATATTTGCATTCTTTCTTACTATAATTCCCACTCTCATCCAATATATGCCTCCACCCTCAAATAGACAGGCACCCAGTTCAACTAGGGGAAGGCCACCCTCTCACTTTACTAATTTTCAGAACTTTATCCTGTTATAAAATAAATATGTTGCTGTGAGAAGTCACATCATTTCTACATGAAAATGAATGATGCACCAGCTACCATTCCCTTTACAAAAATCATGGAAAAAACCAAAGACGGCTTTTTGTTAAATCTTGGTAGAGTTTTTGTTACTATAAAGGAAACAGAACATTCTTCATTTTTGTAGACAACTTTTTGCAGCAAGTGCATGATAATGCATTATATGAATAGCTACTCCTTTTTTTTTTTAAATTTAGGCAGCAAAGCTTGATGTTTTACCAAGCATAGCAGGGGGTATCATCAGTACAAATTGATCCACACATATGAAGTGTTAGCTAATGGTTCAAAAAGAAATCTTGGATGAGATTGAATACATTGATTCCTTTCATAGTTAACTGAAACAGCTCACAGAAGAGGAATTCATTTATGCTCTCTTCCTTAGATACTGCAAAAATAACAACAGCTGACTACAGCCATTAGTATCACTTGGCTCGACAAGCTGGATACCTACTTCAAGAGGAATAGGTTTTCCATTTTTTATAACTTCCATGTACATTGGCTTTTCATATAAATTTTAAAACAGATCTCATTATACAAAGGAACATACTGAAGCTTCTTTGGTACCTCTTTCAATTTAATTAAAATTTTTCCACTGCCCCCAAATTCACCCATTACAGGGGCTGCTTTTCCTTGACATCTGAATTTGCCACTTGATAAAATGTTTATATCCAGAGCTGCTCAAGTCACACAAACTCATGTCTTCAAGGTTTTGCTATGATCAAATCACTTCTTTGTATATTCATGATAACAAGTATATCTTCTCACATTAAAAATATTTAATATCAGAGTTTCAATGTTTGAAATAACAAGGTAAATAGTTCACATTGCAGTTGAGTTTCATCCCTATCTGATATACAGGTGAAGTTGAATAACTTCTGGTTCTGGTTCTATTTGTATCTTTATGACATGGCACAAAAAATAACAAAGGTATGAAATTTTGCTATGGAATAAACTGTAATCAACATATTGACAGTTAATGGCTAACTATTCAAGCAAACTTATCTATGCTACTGATATGTAATTGTCTGCACATGCATCAGGAAATACCCCACAACGTGGCAAGACAGATGAAGCCACAACAGAACAGCTCTGCATACGTGAGTCAACTTTCTACCACACACACATTATGGCTGGCATGTGCTTTTTTATATTTTAATTAATAGCAAAGAGTTATGTTTAACTCAGTTATGTATATTGGTGAACTGGGCACTAGCAAGATGTGGGGCCAGTGAATTCCACCGTGAGGACTAAATCTATATTCTTGATAATGAAATCAGGCATGTCTTCCTCTTCCAGAAAGGGAAGAGCGCCAATAAATAACCTCTAGTGTAGAGAATTGAAATGTAACACCAAACATCAAGATGCAATGTAAGTTCTATGTGCATTATTCCAGGCAATATTTAGAAATAGCTTATAAGCCAAGACTTATGAGTACCTGGATACCCTTTAAATTTATCTCCAAATATTTCTTCATCACTTCTTTATAGGTGAGGTTGAGCTTTGCATGGAGAAAGGTTGAAGAAGGAGAGATGTTGGCAGCATTACTCAGCTCAGGCCTCTATCCTTTACACCCCAAAAGCAAGATAGCACGTGATTAGGTCACTAAACTCATACTTGGTAGTTCAGTGAACATCTGGTATTACTCCAAAATGCTCCTTGGAGGCCTTAATAATCATCCCTGGCAGTCTGTTGAAGTATTCCCTTCATAAACAATATGCTCCCTGGGGTAGGCAAGCTCTAGTGAACAGTGTTATTTCCAAAAATGTTTTGGTACTCCTTATAGACTGGTGCCTCTGCCAGATGCCAGTTGACCTTCTCCTTGATCTGGCTTTCAAAACATGTAGACCCTGGAAAAGTTTCTCCCTCTATCTGGGTAGCCACCTGTTAATGGTGTTTACTGAGGGGGAAATTGTACTGAAACACCCAATTAAAGGCTATAAACTCTTATAAATAATATTTCCAGGGACTATGGAGTGAATGGAGAGGATGTGAGGCTCACCCACTCATAGAATTAGGGGATCCTAGATAAGAAATGGAAATAAAGGCTTGCTCGCTCTCTCTTGCCCAGAAATGTAAGTAGATGTCTTCGTACCTTGATCACAATTCATGGAGAATGAGCAGAACATTAATGATGTAATTGCTTACATTGGCAAACGAGATTCTTGGGCCCCATCTTCCTTCCTAAAAAACAAAACCTCAGTCATGTGGGATGAAGGCTGAGATGCTTTAGCTTAGAGTTAGATCTTGAGAATATAAGAAATTAGAGTGGAGCTCCCTCTAATTTGCCGTTTTCCAGCATAGATCTGATTGGTTCAAGTATACAACTTAGTAAGAGAATTAAGTTCTTACGTATTCCCAACATGATGCTAAGTCACTTACCTGCTCATGACATTGCTTATGCCTATTTTATAGGCATAAAGGGAGGCTCAAAGCTTCTAATAAATGGACTTAACATTCTCCAGCTTATAAGAGGTGGAGCTGGGACTCACACCCAAGAAAATGACCTAATCTCAACTTCATTGGTAAATTGGGATAGTTAAGCCTACCTTGCACAGTAATTGTAAGGATTCACTATAAGTACATGGCGCACTAGCACTAGCTACTGAGCTGTATGCAAGCTGTATTATTAACTTTTGCTTCCCCTAAATATCTTCTCTACACATTGAGTTATGGCTTCTGTCAAGTTTTCATTTATTTTCTCAACTATGAATTAAAACTCATTTAATATTCTTTGTTCCACTTGAGTCTCCTGTTATGATGGTATATAATGTCCACTGCTTTGTGTCTCTCCCTATTGCATCATGTTTTATAATTAAAGCAAGAGGAAAGAGGTGTGTATTTATTGCCACATTCTTTTTTTTCCTTTCATACAAATCCATATGTATTAACTCTTTAAAAAGTAAACACGTTTATAATACTCATTTAAGAAAGGCATGTTGGAACACATATGCCTATCATACCTCATCAGTTAAGTCAATTTCCTATCACATTTATTACCAAAATGCCATCCTTGAATTGAAATATAGATATTTTAGGGTTGGTAATTTACTTAGCAGTTAGGATTATGTTTTTAACATTGTAGTACTGAGGAGAAATATTTTCATCCAGAAAGTATTTGCTCAATAGAATATTACCAACATGTAATATCTCTGGAAGCACCACCACATACCAGAAAATCCCAAACTACCAGCACCCAGGTCTGACAAGACAACTTGCTATTTGGCATAGAGGCAAACTTCTTTCCTTAAGCAAGACATAGTTGATTTAACACTTAAAACTTTCAGATTTATCCATCAAAAGCTAACACCATCATTTCAGGAACTCTTATTTAGAAAACTACAAGTGGTTCTTTCTAGATTCGTGGCATTTCTTGGGTCTTGGCCTTTGAGGCTTCATAAGCCTATTCTGGGTGTGGCTCAAGCCTTTCCTCTTGGCTGGGCTAACAGTATAAATCCAGGCTTGTGGAGAGATTAACTGATATGGCATCGCATGTCATAGTACCCTTCTGTGTTTGTGCCCTTTCTTCCCTCTGTGCCTATGCTCAGGTACCTGATCTTCCACGAGGACCCTCCTTGGTGCACTCTCCTCCATCCGTGCTGGCCCATGGGCAATAAACTCATTCACTCAGCACATGGCTTACTCTCATGCTCTTAGATACCTGCGGTCTCAATCATTGCAAATAAAGTCTAAAGCTCAAATAATGGATGAAACTCAACTTCAACCATATTGATCTTTTAAAAAGGGATGCTAGGAAGTAGTACAAGGGCCTGGGTGGTTGAGACAGTGAGGGTGTTAGCAGGTGACTCAGGACCAGGCATGACACATGCCTGAAGACAGCTTTGCCTGCACTATCATGGTTCTGGTTCATTTTGTTTCTCCTGGAGCCATGTGGGAAGGAGCCCTTCCCTACAGGGAGATAACCATTCAGACAATCAACACATATTGCCCAGTAGCCTAGGTTCAAGCCCTTGTTCTGTATATCATAGGGAATGCAAAGATAAGTCACACCTACTCTTTGCCTTCTAAGAAATGCCGATCTATTTATTAAAAGATGTAAGATGTGCACTGGGTGGTCGTAACAAGGCTTATATTGAGAGGTACAGAGAAGAGTTGTGGAAGTTCCCTGGAGGGGTTTCATCTGACAAGGAGGAATTGAACAGTTGGGCAAGGAGAGTGTGGAGGGTGCACAGACAGAACAGACCAAAAAGGGAGGTGTGTTCTGGAAGCACCACAGGAGTTTTTGGGGAATAAGAAGCTGTCAGTTCCCAAAAGTGTAAGGGAACTTCTGGGATCTTGAAGTCAACATTGGCTGAATACCTCCTACTATGTTCAAAGCACCATGCTGCAGGCGACGAATAGGACAGTGAATAAAAGGGGCGTGGCTACTCCCTTTAGGAAGCCCACACACAATTTTGTATGCTTGAAATCACTTCAAAAATGGGAAACACCAAAGATGAGTCTAGGGATTATGATGAAGATAAAAGACACCCTAAATGGGAAATCTGGAAGTGTTTTAGACAAAGAGGTGGTGTCTCTATGTATATGTAGGTGATTAAAGTGTGTTCTGATATGTGGAGTTAATATATTTATCAAAAGTTGTATAAACAGATTGTGGTGACTGTTCTCAGAGATCTGGGAGCAACTCTCCTGTCCTTCAGTGGGTCCTTTGGCATTAACATGAAAAGTGAGGCTAGCTGAGCTGCCCATCCTTCCCTATTTACCCATTACTTCCTGATTTATTTGCAAATACAGGTTTCACAGACTGAGTTTATTTTTTTCCCCCAACAAAATCTTATAGACATGTTTTCTCGAGATTATTTTCTTAGTTATTATTTTCTGATGTGTCTAACACCAAGACTCCCACAGGCAGTGTGTAACAAGGGAGGAATGCAGACATCTTTCAATTTGTCTGTAGCACTGGAAAGTGGAAAAAACATGGACTAGTTAGAAGCAGCTTCATCATTTCCTGGATAGGTGACCTTAGAGCATTGGTACTTAGACTTTGGAGCACAAAGAATTGGGTGGTTGTCAAAAATGCGAATAACCCAGTCCTCACAACCAGAAATTCTTACTTGCATTTTAAATTAGTCTTGTGTACAGTTAGAAATGTTTTCAGCTGGAAGTAGCAAATATCCAGTAATAACTTAGTATCTCACCTAATAAGTCTCCTAATCATTGTTCCAGGGTTGGTGCAGCTCAACAAAGTCATCAGAGTCCCAGGCTCTTTCTGACCTCTTGTCCCACCTTCTCAACACTTCAGCATTTCATCCAGAGCCATGTCACCTCATGGCCATAGATGACAGCTGCTCCCAGTGGCATATCCCCTCACCACCATGCTCAAGCAATGGCGCCAGACAACTCTCCTTGTTCACCTTTATCCTTTTTCAGAAGCAAGCAAAATCTTTCCTGGAAACTCCCCCCTCCTGGTACGATCTCATATGTTTTTGGCCAGAACTGTGTCACTGGTTGCCTCTAGCTGCAAGGAGATGGGAAGTGTATTAGAGTTCTCCAGAGAAATAGAACCAGTAGGATATATTTTTATGTATATAAAATAGATTTAGTTTGAAGAAGTGGTCATGCAATTATAGAGGCAGAGAAGTCCCATAATGTGCTATCTGCAGGTTGGAGACGTGGGAAAGCTGGTAGTAGTCTTCAGTCCAAGTCTGAAGGCCTGAGAACCAGAGGAGCTGACGGTGTAAATCCCAGTCCAGGGGCCAGAAAAGGTGAGATGACCCAGGTCAAGTGATGAGGCAGCAAAAAGGGGCAGATTCCTCCTTCCTCCACCTTTTATTCTATTCACACCCTTGGTGGATTGGGTGGTGCCCACCCACAGTGGGGTGGGCAATCTACTGAGTCTGCTGATTCAAATGCTAATCCCATCTGGAAACACCCTCACAGATGCACCCAGATATAATGCTTAATCTGGGAACCGCGTGGCCAGTCAAGTTGACACATGAAATTAACCAACACAGGAGGGTATTTGGGAAAGAGACATGGAATAGCATGGCTAGAGACTAAATTGAAATAACCATGACTTATCCCCTCAAACCAGGCACATTGCCACCTGAGCATACCTGGGTCCTGCTGGAAATGAGGAGATAGGGGATGACTGTTAGGGACACAACCGTTGTGTCTGCCCCAGTGTGGAGGGGATTCTGATGCAGGTGTCCGTGAACCACATTTTAAGCCACTGGTTGTCAAACATCTGGGTTATATCAGAATCATCCGAGGAGCTTTAATAACTGCTAGAGGACTGCAATGCGATGATTTGGTGGGTCAGGGTTAACGCCCAAGAATCAGGACGTTTTTAAAACTCACTAGGTCTGCAATCTCCAACCCTAGGGCCATGGCCTGGTATCAGTCCCTGGCCTGTTAGGAAATGAGCCACACACCCCTGCCTGAGCTCTGCACCAGCCCCACCTCCAACATCCCACCCCTCACCCCTGGGCCATGGAAAATTGTCTTCCATGTAACCAGTCCCTGGTGCCAGATAGGTTGGGGACCACTGCCAGGTGATTCTGAGGTACAGCTAGGATTGAGAACTCACTGGATCAATCACTTTCTCTGAACACGTAAGAAACCCATGGAGATAATATTAGGATAATAATGATGCTTGTCACATAGGGTAGGTGTTAGATATAGATGGTTTGGTATACATGCAGTTAAAGCTCAAGACAGCATGTACATGACAGGTGAACAATAAGTTTGGGTATCAGTCCACTCTCTCCTTATGCCAGATGATTTCAGAGGCAGGCTCCAGTTTCTTCCAAAGAAAGTGTTTTTCAAAAGTAGTGAGAAAGTAGACTTGTCTTGGCTACTCTATACTAGTTCTTTACTGCTGCAGCAACAAATCACCACAAATTTAGCAGCTTATAACAACATCAATTTATTATCTCACACCTCTGCAGGTTAGAAGTCCAGGTGGGCTAGGCTGGGGGCTATTCTCAGAGTCCCACAGGCCAAAATCAAGGTGTTGGCTGGGCTTGTCTCCAGAGGCTTGGGAATGCACTTCTGAGCTCACTCAAGTCATTGGCAGAATTCAGTCCCATGGCTATAAGGCTGAGGCCCCCTTTTGCTCCTAGAGGCCATCCACATTCCTTCTCCTGTGGTTCTCTGCGTCTTCAGAGCTCCAACTGTGTGTCAAGTCCTTTCAAGCTCCAACTCTAACTTCCTCTTCTGTGCCCCGTTAGAAAATTTCTGTTTTTAAAGGTCCATGTGGGCCTGTGTGGATAGTCTCCTCATTTTAAGGTTGACCGTGTCTTATCACAAAATCATGGAAGTGGTATCTCATCGTATTTAATAGGTTCTAGGGATTAGGATGAAACATCTTGAGGACATTTTCAGAAATTCTGCCTCCTGTAGCTGTCCATCCACTTTCCTATGTAGCCCCCCTAGCCGTGGGCATTGAAGAGTGACTCTGACCCATCTTTCACCTGGTGTTTAGCAATCTCCAGGTGAAGCATTAGCACCTCTCACATCCTTGATAGCAGCTCCATGTAGGAATAATCGATTTCCCATATTAGGCAAACACCAAGGCAGGAATTTCACTTGTGTGTCCTGCCCATGTGGAGGAACAGCAGGCTGGCCCGACCTGGAGGGGTTGGAGGCATCAGGTATTCAAGGCTTTGGATTTCAGTTAGACACAAAAGGACAAACAGCAAGAGGAGACAGTTCAGTCCAAGGGACAGCTGAGTGACACTGATAGGTAAGCACCACTGGGCTTGGAGGCTGTCATAAATAGGATTTCAGAGCAGATGGACCTGGGAAGTCTTCCCATGACCATCCGATCACACTGCTGGCAGCCACCCCCTTCCCTGTCTCCTAAATGCCATTCTGCTTTTCTCAGAAGCCCATATTGGTTCTGGCAGATGTTAAATTACTCTTTTAGAGCAAGAAACACCCTGTAGTTGTCCAGAGCATTTTTTAGGAGTTCTCAAGTCAGTATTGCTTCAGTCTGATTTTCAATCTTCAAATTGAAAACATTTTTAAATATTGAAAATCAAAGCATAAAGAATTCTACGGGGAGTGGGAGAGTCTGGGAATCTTGAAAAGCTGAAACAAAAATAACTAAACATCTGAAGACAGGAGCTGTAGGTGAGCCTCATGGCCACATTTTTACTGTGATTTTATAGCAGACACCATGGTACATGGCCCAATGCCCCCTTCGGGTTTGAGGCACCTCTTTAGCTGCTGGGAGTGTTGGCAGCTGATGGCTCTCGGCTGAGTTCCTTTCAGAGCATTACCTACAGCTGGAGAGAGCCTTCATGTCCAAGGTCACAGCCCCTCCCTGGGCAGCCCGCAGCCAATGACTGGTAATTATTAGGGTAGAAAGTCCAGGGAGCCTAGCCTCAAGTAGGATAAGACTGGAGGGCTATTGCTCCCCGGAGTCCCCCTAGGGATTGGCTCTGGCCTTTGCTAGGACGGCTTCATGGTTCAACAACACCTTCTTCTGCCTGATCCTGCTCCCTCTACTTCCCTGCAGGTAAGGGGCAATCCCAATGGCACTTCCCACCACCTTCCTGCATGCTCATCTCTGGTGGGCCGATAGGTTCTAACAAGTCTCATCAGCCTCAAGGATAGATCGTTTGCAGAGGCCTTCAAAGTAGATGTGTACATGTGGTGTGTCCAGGAGCACAGATGCGTGTTTTTGTGTTTGAGAAGGAATGGACACATGATCTAGGAGTTTAAAATATGATTGGAAAGTCCATTTTTTAATTTTAAAATCCCATCATGACCTTCAACTTCTCCTTTTTTAAAGTCTCAATTTCATCCCCTCAAAAGAGAGTTCCAAAGGTGAACAATGGAAAGGTGAAAAAAAAAAAATTCCAGAGAGGCCACAGGTGTGTCCAATTCATTTCCTTCAATGATGCTCGAGAGGTATCTGCATATGTTCAGTTGAGACAAGGAGTAGATTGTCAGCCATAGTTAGCTACCCAGAAAGCTCATTTACAAAACAATGGCCCATTTCAAAGTTCAAATTAATAACATTTACAAATGCTCTACCAACTTTTGAAAAAATGTCTCAAGGAAATCATTTTCCCAAAATTCATCTTAGTTCTCCACTCCTTAGTGGAATGGTCGGTGGGGTAGGTAGGCAGGTGGTCTGGATAAGCCCTGATGAAGTGCTACTCCTTAGGGGCGACACCTGCCCTGACTCACTGACCCCCCCCCCACCCCCTCACCCCCCCAGGATCTTTTAAAGTGTTAATTTGACTGGAACGACATGCTGACACTAAGCTACTGAAAACCTTCCAAGACAAAAACAGTATATAAGAATAGGATAAGGTAGAATCAGTCTGGATATTAAGACATACATGAGATCCACATCTATTTGTTTCATGTGCCAAAGTAGACAATTCTACAGATTTTTCTAGGCTTTCTGATGTCCTTGGGTTTCACGAAAATTAGGATGGTTTGAAAAGAGCACAGCTTAACCCAACCTTAAACACTGTAGGGAATAAGGTGCTCTTAAACGCGGTGGGAAGTCAGTAAGCCCAGCTGTGGATGAGAGGTGATTGGAAGGTTCTGGTTTCCTGTGATATACATCTTGGGTAAAAGTTTGGCTTCAGGGTTTTAAAGATATGAAATACAAAGGACATCATGATAAATTAAAAATTATAATCTTTACAGTGATACGTACTATATAAATTGCTACATTTTAAACACTGGAAGAAGAGAGTGTGTAGCTTAATCCAATGCTTCCAAAACAAAGGCCCGTCCTACCTGATTAGAATCAGCTGAAGTAATTTTAAAAATTCAGATTCCTGGGCCCCACTTCAGACCTACTTGACCCAGGATTCTACACTATAACTGGCACCAGGTGATTCCTGGATACACTAAAATGCAAGAAAAACTGGCAAAATAGGACGATTATCTTTAGCGCTAGAGGGGGCTTCAAACATAAATCTAATCCAAACCCTCTGGATTGTGTCCAAAGCACACAGATATGTTATAAGGTTTAGGTAATGAAGTCATGGTCTGAGATCTTTTCAGTTGAACAAATATTTATAGATGACTTACTCTCTGCAAACCTCTGAGGGAAAAAATAAAAATGAATGTGACATCATTCTTGTCCTCTGTGAACCTAAAATGTCATCTAATTTTTAACTATGTAATTCAACCTTTCCCCAATTCCCTATTTTTATTCTTACAATTCTTCATGAAAGATTGCCTCAGGGAAGGCATTTAGTTACTGAGTAATGTCTCCCAGACTCTTAAGCCCACAAAAATTAGCCTCACTTGCCCTGGAGAGTTTACCTGGCACAGCTTTATCTTAGGTGAATGGGCATTTGTCATCTTTGAGTTTTGCTCTTCCCTTCGAAGTTCTTGGCCTTAACTGCTTATTTTGGTTTGACATATTTGTAGGGTGTCATTAGCCCTGCAGCAGTTAAGCTGAAGGAGCCATCTCTAGACATTGAGTTTCTAGGGCCAGGAATATATCATTTCCTCTCTGTAGTCCCAGGACCAACAAAGTACCATGTTTTCCCAAAAATAAGACAGGGTCTTATATTTATTTTTCCTCAAGAAGACAACCTAGGGCTTATTTTCAGGGGATGTGTTATTTTTTTTAAGTACAGTACAACAATCTACATTTATTCAAATATTGTTAAGTCATCTTCTGGAACATCATAATTCTCCAAACCCCAAATTCCATCCTGAATTTCTTGCGACTCTATTTCCTTTAGAACCATTGGTCCCAATCTCTCATGTCGAGCACTAGAGCTCTCATGGGGCAGATGAGAAGGGCTGTTCGTCTTCTTACACTCGGCCACGAAATGCGTGGGTTGTGGAGATAGGCTGCGTAGCCACGCCCATCACTAGGTCTTATTTTCTGGGTAGGGCTTATATTGTGCAAATGCTTAGAAATCCTGCTAGGGCTTATTTTATAGGTGGGTCTTATTTTCGGGGAAACACGGTATGTGGGGACAAGAATACTCATTCATATGAATATAAGAATTGAAGAGTAGAGAGAAAGTGAGGGAAGGATTAATGAGAAAGACTTTAGAAAAACAGACCTTGGATGAAGGCCTGGACTAAGCAGCACTTGGAAGTTGCTTCTCTTCCCGAGGCAGTTTCTTTGGTCTGTGTTTCCCAGAGTGCCTCAGCGCCACCCTCAATCTGGGCAGTCCTCCTTTTGTAATGACAGGTCTTCTTCTCCTTACTGAGAGATAATGTGTTTATTGTCTGTGCGAATAATAAGTAAGTGGGAAATTTCACCAAACATCTGACTGGTGGTGATGGTGCAGGTGTTGGTCTTTTCCCCATCTTTAATGGTAATGTTTTCTCTCACTTCACTCACATGGTTAGGGGAGCTCAAATGTACAGCTAAATTTTATCTGATGGGAAGGAACTTGTGAGGACCACAATACCCAATGGAAGTTAGTTACTCTTCAGATACCTTGACCCAAGACTAAAATACTAAAGCAGAAAAAAGTTGTGAACCAAGTTGCTGCCCTATTCTTGTGTGCAACGTAGTGAGGTAGAAAACCGGGTCACTGTACTTGTTCCCTCAAGATACATATTCCTTCTCCCTTCAAACCACTGAACTAAACAAAGAGTGAGGTCCATGAGGAATAAGTTTTATTCCTGTTTTCTTCATAGAGGAAGTCAGTACTCCTAAAACATAGCTCTAAAATGTCAGGAGCACTCAAGAGTTAATAGCGGTTGTCCTGGGCTCTAGAAGCCTGGTTGTTACCTGTCAAATTGTTCCTGGTGTCCCTTCCCACATGGAAGGGGGTGTTGACTGACTGTAGTTATTAGGGTAATAGGGGATTTTAGGTCTGTATGGCCGCACCCGAGCCTCCTGGGCGTGATTTAGACTCACATTAAAACTAACACAATAGGGGTGGGGGAAGAAAAAAAAAAAAAAACTAACACAATAAATCAAATGTTTGCTGACCTTGTGTATATAGAACAGCTTGGGTTGAATCTTGGGTAGAACTACCTGTTGGAGAGTTGAAAGAGGAAGTAAACATGAAAAGTGCTGATTTTAACACACCATGCCACGGGATGAAGTTAATTTTTAATTCCTTAGAGAGGAAACAACTCCCATCCCGCCACATGATGTAGAGTCTGGAAACATTAGTCTCACTGAGGCTAACAATTGTGCTGCTAGGAAAAGTCACTGGTTCACATTTTCACAGCCTCTGTTTCCCTTGCTTCAGTTATTTCAGTTTCAGTAGCAACAGGAAATTTGAATAATTCCGCATCAAAAGTTTTAGATGCAAGCCGGGCGCGGTGGCTCACGCCTGTAATCCTAGCTCTCTGGGAGGCTGAGGCGGGTGGATTGCTCAAGGTCAGGAGTTCAAAACCAGCCTGAGCAAGAGCGAGACCCCGTCTCTACTTTAAAATAGAAACAAATTAATTGGCCAACTGATATATATATAAAAAAAAATTAGCCGGGCATGGTGGCGCATGCCTGTAGTCCCAGCTACTCGGGAGGCTGAGGCAGGAGGATCGCTTGAGCCCAGGAGTTTGAGGTTGCTGTGAGCTAGGCTGACGCCACGGCACTCACTCTAGCCTGGGCAACAAAGCAAGACTCTGTCTCAAAAAAAAAAAAAAAAAGTTTTAGATGCAAAGAGGAAAAAAAAAAAAACCCTGATGAGTGAGTTTCGAAAAATTCTATGCAGTGACCTAGAGTAATCAAGGAGCAAATTCAGAAAATAGTCTCTAAGTAGGATTTGCAAAGACTACTAAGTTAGTAAGAGACCAAATAAACACATTTCTACTGCTTATATATAACAAAGGTTATACAATAAATCATGTTTACATTATGAGGTGACTAACCCTATAATGAGGTTATTTACGATCCTAAATTAAGATTTATGAGCACACAGTGGTTTTTCTTCTCTTTCTACTCTCTAAGTCTGTACATTACACAAATAAGACTGGATCTTGATGTGTTTTGAAACTGTAGACTCAGGTTGAATTTCACCGCTCAGTTCTGCTTCACTTGTTCTCATTCTGAGTCACTAGACCTCTGACTGCCAGTTTTCCATTTGGTAAATTTGTTTGAACATTTGTCAAAGTAGCCTGAGCAGGTCTAAGTATGATAAGACATGGAATAAAGGGCTAAGCTGGTAAAGTCTGTGAGACTTTCAGATAGGAAAAACACCATTTATTTAAGAAGCTCAGAAAGAGCTGGTCACATGTCTCACTTAGGGTTGCTAAGAAAATACAGGTGAATTCACTTCTCTGCAACTCTTCACCTGCTCCCATTTCCAAAATTATGATACTTTAAAAGGATGAAAATTGAGGATGAAAGGATGGAGTTTGACTTGGAAGTAGCTAATTTTAAAAAGGAACATAATAATGAGATTATAAAGTAACATTCTGTTATGTTTCAAGGCTGATTAGTATAATAAGGTGAACATGGCAGAGACTGGATCCTAAGATGTGCTTGAAACCCTGAATGCAGTGAGAGGAAGCAGGAATGGGATTGAGCCTGGTGCAGTCTCATTTGGGTTTGGCTGTTGCTGTGCCACGTGTACAGACAACACAGACTATGAAATACAGTCGTATTTGCTTCCAGAACCCCTGAGGATACCAAACTCCACAGATGCTCAAGTCCCTTATATGAAATGGCAAAGTATTTTTATAGCCCATGCACATCCGCCCGTATACTTTAAATCATCTCTACTGTACTTGTAATTCCTAATCCAATGCAAATACTATGTAAATAATATACTATGTTTTTATTTTTATTGTTGTATTGTCATTTATTTTTTATATTTTTGGTCCACACTTGGTTGAATCCAGAGGGCTGAACTGTACTTACTATCAGATCATTGGGCAATTTTCTTACTGAGGCCACAAAGCCAAAGTCCAGATCATATTTCTCTGGGGAAAGATGGGATTTCCTCTGAAAAGAGTAAATATTTTTTTTTTTTTTTTTTTTTTTTTTTAAGAGTAAATATTTTCACTGTCAGTTTCCCAGGGGAGAGGCCAGTTCTCCAGCATTAATGGGGGGAGGTGGTGTTGAGAGCTTTAGACTTGGGTGAAGGGAAATCTTCCTCATTTGTTTAGTACAGATGTCAGTCTGGCTCAGATTCTAAAGATTTGGGGTGGTTACGCTACCTCTGGTGCCTTGGAAACAGGCTGCAAAGGTGGTGGCGAGCCAGCCTGGGGAGGGGTGATAGGGCCCACTAGGGCTTGTGGCTCTCACGAATGACTCTCTGGATGCTTTCTTCCATTATTCTGGAACAGTCAGGGAAGTCTGGTCCCTGTTGTGCTGGGGGCAACAAGGGAGAAGACAAGGCCTTTCCCCAAGGCCAGACAAGATGGGAGGAGGCAGACGAGGGCAGAAGAGGGCAGTGCCCACTGGGGCAGCTATGTCACAGGAGTCAGTGTCCCTGGAGGAGCAACCGGCCTGGGAGTCAGGCGAGAGGGCAACCCATTTCTGGGTGCACTTGACACTGTACCCCGGGAACCTCTCAGGATCACCTTTTAAGGGTGGCTTATTTCTGGCAATAATTCTGGAAAGGGTTCATGGTGTAGTATCATGATATATAGTAGAATCAAACATACTATCTGTACAAAATGTTTAGGTAATTAATTCTGCTAGTCATTATGTAATATGACTCTAAAATTATTTTAAAAGTGTGGTACTGCAGAAGAAATAGGCAGAGGAGCAGACGAGAACAGAGCTTTTACACGCAAACTCAAACTGATACTGAAATTGAGTAGATGATGATAATGATTTAAAATGTGGAAAAAAACAGATGATCAAATACAGTGTGTTGGGACAATTGGGTAACTACTTTAAAGATATTTTCCTAGCTCACATCATATAAGAAAATCCAGAGGGATCAAAAATATGAACATAAAGAAATGAAACTGAAAGTAATAGAGGAAAAAATAAGAATATTTATTTATAATGTGGGTGGGAGCAAGATACAAAATTCAGTAGCCCTAAGGAAAGACTGTTAAGTCTTTTTTTCCATTTTCAAACAAGCCTTTATGTACAAAAAATGCATTAATAATATATAAAAAGGGCCAATATTCAGAGTTTATAAAAATTTCTAAAAACTTAATGTAATAGAATTGGCTAACAATGAAATGCGAATTACCAATGTATAAAGAATTAATCACTCAAACTTTTTAAAAGTGCAAGTCAGATTAATTATCAGATATTAATACAGTGATATAGAAACTGATCAAAACTAATAAGTTTGCTAATTAAAAGTTTAGGTAAAAGGGGCAGGGAAATATATACTCAAATGTTGAGTGGCAGTATAAGATAATACACATTTTTAGAAGGCAATTTGGCAATGTCTATGAATGTTTAAATGCATATGTTCTATGACCCAGCAATTCCTTGCCAGGAACTTAACCTATGACTATCATTTTAAGATGTTCAGTGCAGCAATATTTATAATAGCCAAAGTCTATAATCCAACTCAATTATCAATAGAGGAATTGCTAAAACAATGATGACACATCCATACAGAGATCTATTTAACCATTAAAAAAATAACCTCCAAGTTGTTAAACAGATAAAGCATGAAGCAGAATGATGTATAGTTTGAAAATTTAAATAAACAAACACTTTTTTCCCCCTGTTCTGTTTGGACAAAGGGACTGTTGGGCAGGGACAGTGGGAGGAGACTATTGCTTTTCATTTTATACCATTCATTCTGTCTTGCCAAGCATATATGGCAAGGTTATATATGGCAAGGTTATATATATATAACTTTTATATCAAAACTAAAAAAAATTTTTGCCAGGCAGGGTGGCTCAAACCTGTAATCCTAGCACTTTGGGAGGACGAGGCAGGAGGACTGCTTGAGGCCAGGAGTTTGAGACCAGCCTGAGCAAGAGAGACCCCATCCCTACAAAAAATAGAAAAATTAGCGTTGGTGGTGGCACATGCCTGTAGTTCCAGCTACTAGGAGGCTGAGGATGGGGGATGGTTTTGAGCCCAGGAGTTTGAGGTTGTAGTGACCCATGATGATGCCACTGCATTCTAGCCTGGGTGACAGAGCAAAACTCTGTCTCAAAAAACAAACAAACAAACAAACAAACAAACAAACAAACAAAAAACCAAACCAGATAAATGATTACTTGCAACTGATGTAATAATATCCTATGTGAATGTATTGTTTAGGATCCAAGGAAGGCAATTTCAGGAATGCAGGAGTATAGAAAGAAACCTAAAAACATGCCAATGAAAGGAATGGCTCTGAGTCTAAGGAAAAACGGCACAGCGATTGCATTTGGGGGAAAATTGGGAACTCTTCTGTATGACAAGATTGTATTTAATCTAGATTTGGCAAATTTGTGAATACATCTTTCTCATGAAATTGTCACTGCACCTTATCCTTTAATATTTAGTTCAAATGTCTCCATTTCTTTGAAACTTCCTAGATCCCTAAACACTTCATGCACAGTCCTTCCATAGTTTTTTGTAGGCACCTCTATCATAGCACATTTCATTATATACTGAGGCTATTTGTTCCCTGGCATGTCAACCCCCAACCAGAATGTGAGGTTCCTCAGGTGAGCCTTAACCATAGGCTTAATGCTCTTTTTTTTTTTCTACACTTGACAGATCATGTGTGTCCAGTAAAAGTTTGTTGAATGGGTGAATTAATGACTCGAGCAAATAAAAGAGCTACTGTTTTTTTGGATTTTAGAAACCTCTTCTAATAAAATAAAAAATCTGTGACTTGAAATGTAAATTAAAGATTATTTCTAAATACTGTTTTCTCCTTACCAGCATTTACTACCATCCTAGGATCCACCCTGCATTGTTTTTTTGCCATGATAGCCTGCTTGTTGCATTAGGAACACTGAGATGTAGCTAATGAGAGTGCTTTGGAATGCCACATTTTCTTAGTAAAAAACCTGTTTAGGAGTCCCTCTGTATCCACAAGAAAAGTGTTTTGTTTAGGGGTCTCCACAAATATGGAACAGAAAAAGGTGGGGGACATATAGTAGCCTGAGAACTTTTCCTTGTGGTAATAGGGTGCTCACCATTTACTTATTATACATAGTTATGGGGTACATAGTGATATTTTGATAGATATAATTAGTGATTTTCAAATTTTTATATTTATGCACATATATATGCATATATATGTGTGTATATATTTTTAGAGTGTGGGCCTCCCTATGTTGTCAGGCTAGACTCGAACTCCCAGGCTCAAGGGATCCTCTGCCTCAGCCTTCCAAGCAGCTGGGACTACAGCACATGCAACTGTGCCAGGCTTTATTTAAAAAATATGAAATTCCTACTGTGTCCCAGGCACAAAAGGAAATAAGACCGACATGATCCCTGTTCTCATAGCATGTAAAAAAAAAAAAAAAAAGTAAAAAAAAATTACTAAAACTGTGCTAAGTGCTGAAAGAAGAAGTCCACGGTAGGGGAACTTAACTCAGCAATGGCATCTAAAAAGGAAGTGACATTTAATCTGTGGGATACATACATAGGAATTAGCATGGCAAAATGGGAATTTTAGACAGAAGAAATAATCCAGGAAGCAGGCTGCAAAACCATTGAATGTTTTCTTTATAGTTCCCCAGAGCTTTGGAATCAGGTGCCTCAATGTTGAATTTCCTTATGGACACTTTCCAGTTCTGTGGCAGTAAATACCATACTTTCTTTGGATTGCTATAAAAAATTATCACAAAACTTGGTAGCTCAAACAACAGAAGCTTATTCTCTCATAGTTCTGGAGTCCAGAAATATGAAATCAAGGTGTTGGCAGGGCCATGCTCCCTCCGAAGTCTCTAGGAGACTCCTTTCTTGTCTCTTTTAGCTTCTGGTGGCTCTGGGCATTCATTCCATGGTTTGTGCTAGCTGAACTCCAAACCACCTGTCTTTATGTGGCCTTCTCTGGGTCCCTTTGTGTGTCAAATCCCCCTCTCTTATAAAGATACCAGTCATTGGATTCAAGGCCCATCCTAAATCTATGATAATTTCAATTCAAGATCCTTAACCACATCAGCAAAGACCCTATATCCAAATAAGGCCACATTTTGAGCTTCTGGGTGACTACTAATCAATCTGCCACAGGCATCAAACCCAACCTCTTTGAGCTTCCATTTCCTATTGCAGTACTTTCATAATGATTAGAGAAAACCAAAGTATACAGCTTGATAACAGTACCCAGAAATCATCATTATTGTGTCTAAAATCTATTTGCAAATGGTTGGAAAATGCAGAGACCAAATACGTAAGAGTTTTATCTAGCAGTAAAAAGTATATAACTCAGGTTGTTCAGGAAAGTTAATAAATTGCAATTTAGTATAAAGACCACTGACCTAGGAGTCAGGAAAACTGAGTTCTGTTGTCAGATCTGGCATTAATTTTGTCATTTTCATAAACCTTAACATCTCTAGACTTGTTTCTGGATCTTTAAAACAAAGGGTTTAAACATCCTTAAGCTGTAGAAATCAGTAGTCCTATATTTTTATGTGGGAAAGGCTCACTCATTTTCTTCTATGAGACTTAAGCCAGAACAGATGTGGCTTAAGAAAGATATGAAAATAACTTGACTCCAAGCCTTGGAGAATAAACAGTAACTTCTTAGTGTGCTTCACCCTTGGACTAGGTGAAAGGAAGCATGCCAAGATGGGTCCAGATGAGCCTGTCGGTCGGTCCTTTGTATGGAGCAACTATTTATTTACCACTTTTTATGGTGAATGCTTCCCTCATATACCCTCATTATGAATTAGTTCGAGTCTCTTCTGAAGAAAGTTAATTCCTTATTGCAAGATAAACACTAAAATCACTTTGAGATCCTTGCTGCTCATGTGTATACTTCCATACCTGAAATGCTCCCTAAGAATGTCTTCATTCAGTGGACATTCTTCACCACTGTTTGCAAAAATCTAGTTATCTAGGATCAATAGTTTTTTTTTCCCCTTTAATTCTCTAAACTATGAAAACACAAATTTTTTTAAAAAAGTTCAAAAAGGAATATAATAATGAATATCCTTCCAATTTTAGTACCATGCTCTACAGGTAATCACTGCCAAGTTTTCACATATCCATACACTTATAAGTTAATCATATTTCCACTTACTGATATGTCTATGTTTGGTCTTAATTCTATCATCTTATGATATACTTTCTACTTTAAATTGTTCCTTTTTCTTATATAGCCTGTGTTATCTTTAATTTTGTGTTTCCATTTTAATAATTAGCAGTCTTATAGTTTTATTTTGGTAATTATAACTATTCAAAATATTATGTCCCTATATCTTGATATATCAACTTTACAAAATTTCTGTTAACAACTGAAAAGTAAAAACAATTTGGATATGTAGATTACCTTCTATCCCTTCCATCTTCTATTTTCTAACTTGTTAATGATCTTTTCTATATTGTCAAGATTTATAAT
Organism: Microcebus murinus; assembly: GCF_040939455.1. NCBI lineage: Eukaryota > Metazoa > Chordata > Mammalia > Primates > Cheirogaleidae > Microcebus > Microcebus murinus. Next base: position 42,088,460 of record NC_134112.1, read on the forward strand.
CTCTAAATGTTTCTATAACCATATTGTATTATTTATCCTTAATTACATATTTAAATAATTCAGTAATCACCCATCCTCTTCAAAATGTTTGTCCATTTCATCTCTTGTTTTAGATGGTCTTCATCCTCTTGGTTTTTCAATAAGTGTCCACTACCATCATGCTGCCTGACTCCTTTCAATTGCTTTTATATTTGAAATCCAGTTTGGAGTTTTCCCCTGAGAATTTGATAAACTTTGCTCCACTCAGCTTTAGCACTGAATGTTGCATAGCTATGGAGAAGCCTAAGGCCAGTCTGTTCTTCTCCCTCCATCTCCCCCTCCCAGAGAAGTGACTTGATTTTGTCATTGTTTAAATGACATTTCCCACCCCCATCCCCCCACACCTCAAGATGATTTACAGATTCTGTCCAGGTCAAGAGCAACTATATTTTTAAAAAATGTTTATAATGTTAAAATTAGTATTTATTATATGATCTTTTATAAAACCATATCTATCTATTTAGCCTACTGTCCCATTTTTATTAATATTTATGCATAGGTATATGCTTGGGATTATTTTGATGGTTGGCAGGGCTTGGAGGGTGTGCTTTTAAAAATCTTTGTACTTTAATGAATGCTTAAATTTTTTATGATGGATCTAATCACATTTTAAATGAGTTATATTTCCATCAACAAAAAAGTTGGCAGTAAATATGTAAGACATAATAGTTAATTTTGGAAGTGGCGAATTTTCTGATTTGCACTTTTCTGTATGTTTTGAAGAAAAACTAACACAAAAGAAGGAAAAACATCTTAAATGTCTAAAAAGAGGAAACAATTTCTTAACCACCGTCTCTGAATTCTGATAACTTGAATAGGTTAATGGGCTTATATCAGAGAAGTAGCATTTTTTCCCCCTGATATCAGGATAATTCATGTGCTTAACCAACAAGTCACACGTGTTTTTCCTGGCAATATGAAATTAGAATATCAAAGGCACTGAATGACAAGGATAGAGATTTTTATAGAGTTGTGGCTGGATGTGGGAATGAGGTGTTTTAGATGGTCCCTTTTAAGAAGTCTCTTGGTTCACACTTTGTTCTTTCTCCTGTATTACATCTGGTACTTTCAGTTCCCCCTTTTTACTAATATGCCTCAGGTTAACAAATCAAATACAGTAGTCTCCATTTATGCAGGGGATACATTCCAAGACACCCAGTAGATGCCTGAAACCGTGGAGAGTACCAAACCCCTATATACAGTGTTTTCTCCCTATACATAAATACCTATGATGGTTTAATTTATAAATTAGGCACAGTGAGAAATTAAAAACAATAGAAAAATAATATGCTATAATAAGTTATGTGAATGTGGTCTTTTTCTCTAAATATCTTATTTTACTGTACACATGTGGTTGAGTAACTGAAACTGCAGATAAGGGGGAATTCTATTATTCAGTTCTGATTTCTGACATTTGGGATTCTAAGCATCATCTCCAACTTAGGTATATACAATAGATGTAAGCTATTATCACTTAAAAAAAACCTGTCTTGCAGTGTGTTGTCAACATGTTCAACTGTTATCAAATTATGAATCCAGAAATACCTTATGTACCAAACATAACTACTTTATTTCTCAGTCATACAGGTTCTTTAAACTTGTGGATTATTTCCATTTAATTATTTGTAATTATATTTATACAAAAGGATTTTTCTTTTGCATTCTGTGGTATTCTAGAAATGACTTATTTTAGCATTCAGATATTACTAGGCACTTCAGGATATGCAAATATGGGTAAAAGAAACCACTCCAGGAGATGTTAAAACATGTATAACACAAATTATACTCTAAGACAATTTGCGATGAGTATACTTAAGTATACTTAAGAAACAACTAAAACTTCACAGAACTGGGAGTTTGAAAACTTTTTTGATAGTATATTAATAAAATGTTTTTGATCATGTACCCTTAATGTGTGAATACTAATGTACCAATATTATACATAACATATGTAAATGTAAACACATACATATACAAAATAATGAAATAAAAAGGGTAAAAAGTTAGTAATCTTTTCATACACCAGTGGAATATTTGGAGAATAGTACTAGAGAGCACAGCAAAGAAAGAAATCACTTTTGGCTGTGGTGATTCTGGCTGGAATGGCTTTATAGTAGAGGTAATGTTTAAGCCAAACTTTTATTAAGTAAGATCCTGACAGGGCAGCAGAAGGACAATTAAAGTCACTGCATGGAAGAACTTAAATGGGGAGAAAACACTGGCAAAAAGGGTCAGACATCTTTAGTGGAAAAGGAACACGGAAGAGAACATAACTTTTACTACCTTTTAAATCTTACAATATATAGTAGTGATTAAGAACACAAGAGTCTGGAGTCATAGAGACTCAGTTCACTGATACACTGAAATTTTGATATATTGATTCTGCTACTTATCACCCATGTAGCCTTGAGTAAATTAGTTTCCTCATCTATAAAATGAGAATGATAGTAGTGTCCATCCACCAGGACCATAGTAAAAATTAAATGCACTAATGCAAAGTAAAATAATCAGCACACTGCCTCAGTGAGTGTACAATTCTATGGCACATAACTTTTTTGTATTTTTTCCTAAGAGAAGGTGAGTTCCTTGAGAGCAACTAATATTATTTGCCACTTTATTATCCCTATTATCAATACTTTACTTTCAGTAGGCACTCAAATATTGGTTTAATGTTTGATTAGGAGCTAAATTTGTGTGGTGTTAATCATTTGGGTAAGGAGTAGCAATAAACAAAAAGGGAATACCTGCTAGGGTCAGGCTGCGGAAAGTCACACAATCTGAGGAGTACAAACTTCATTCCAAAGGCAGTAGTAAACATTTTTAAGAAGGGAGGGGACTGTCTTAATACTGGACACTAAAATCTTTTATCTACAAAGATAAGTTTTTCTCCCCAAACTAAGGTAGATTAGAATATATTAATATTTTTATTTTGTCATAACAGATGTTTCATTCTTTGAAACATATCTTCCAGTCTCTCCCTTTTTCTGGTTCTCATTTGTTAATTCCGAGACTCCTTAAGATTAAATACCTAACTTTCTCTGTGATGTTAGGGATCCAGTCATTTCAGTTCCTAGACCACTTCTGATTTCCTTTAACAAGAATAAGACATTGCTAATTAATTAAAAAGATCCAAACCAATTGAATCAATACACATTTCCCTGAGGACTCTGATCCTTAGGCTTACAGATATGAAATTTTAAATCTATTAATATTTTAGAATTATTTGAATATATCAACCCTGACTCCCTTCCCCCCCCATGTATTATTTCTATGTATCTCAGCCCATTTGGAATCAGATGAGGCAACACTGCACATCTGCATACCTAGAAGAGGGAGGTCAGTGTTTCTTCTGTATCCCCGCCCCTTCCCTCATTTGAAGCAGCTGTACTTTCCTTCAATTATTTCCTACAGTAGCAGGACTTGGAGTTCTGGAGGCCAACGGCTGCTAGCAGTGAGAAAAGGTGCCACCTTTCTAGGACAACTATCCCTTCATTCTCTGATCTATATATCACACTGTGGCCTGAACCTTACCTCCAGCAAACCACAGAATCCTAGGCCTCATTGTTTCAAATACTTGAGAAATACTTGTGATTCTGTTCCTAAGAGCTCCCTTTCATACAGTATCATTCAAAACCTCAAGCACTTAAAAACCCTGACTTCAGCATGATACCATTTATCCACATAACAAAAAAACCCTTAATTTTTTGGGGAAAAAAAATTTTGCAAGAATTATAATAATCTTTTAATTATAATCTAAGACCCATTAATAAAATATATATTTCAATAAAATACCCCAAAACCTCAAGCACCATTTTTGCCAGAGAAAATAACATTGATTGGGGTTAAAAAAAAAATAAGGCAAATTCGTACTGGTTTTCAAGTATTCAGCATCCATGTTTTCACTGGATTGGATAGGTTCTAGAAAGAACATTTCCTTAGGAAAGAGGAAACTCTAGGATTATACTGGCAAATATTCTCTGAGTCCTGTGTCTTCCTTCTTTCAGTGACTTCTAGGAAAGTTTCTTAAGCTGGTGAGATGGAACTGAAGTTCACAAAAGATACATAATTTTTAAAAAAGTCTTCAAAACACATCTGCTGGTAGAAAATGCGGCAAATAAAGTCTTAAGAAACTAAAGAATTGCTGCTAATAAGAAGAAAAAAAGACATGGAATGAGAGAAGAGTAGGGGAAGGTTCCAAAAGCCAGAAACTCTATGGCAAAAAAGGGGGGAAATTCAATCCAGACAAGTAGGTTTGTAAAAATTACTTTATAAGTCAGAAATTATCTCTGTGGGCAATTATTCTATGCACATAGTTACCTTCACTTCATCAAATAAAAACTGCTTTTTATATAAACTTAATCAACATAACACAATTGTTTCAATATTTCAATTAAAGAAAAAAATCTAAGTATTAAAATATAACCATAACCATACCTTTCTGTTCTCATCTCTGACACACACTCTAACCAAACAGTAAAAAAACAAGGAAGATAACCTTGTATAGAACTAAAGAAAAAGCTGAATCATTACTCCTCTTCCAAACTACTTTCTGGATTTTATCACCGCCTCTCCACAATCTAACAATGACAACAAAATCAATGGAAAGTGAAATTAAATCTAAATGCTACCTATAATAGAAGTATGATTCTATTATAGGGATAGAAGAAGGGAAGACAATGCAGTTTAGAGTGAATTATATGAAAACAAAAATATGAAGCTTACAAAAGTCAAAACCTGATTATTTAAGATTAAGACATTGTACCTGAATTAGTTCTATGACGGCACATCATCTAGAAGCTCTACAAATGAAGTCCTGTTAGTCTTTCATTAGGCATTCATTAGAAAACCCACATAACTGAAGTTCTAGGACTGAATCTCATTTAAAAAGACAATGATTGTTTTGTTATTGCAAAGTAAGCAACTGTATTCAAATGCAGCATAAAGGCAATATATAAGAGAAAGGATATGAATATCCTGAAAAAATTTTCATTCCTGGAAAAAAGCAAGAAATACCAATAAACACAAGAAACACTAGGCACAAATAACTGCTAGTTCTTTGGCAGAAAAATGAATGATGTAACACAGGGATAGTTTTAAGAACTACAGTAAAGATCTAGGCAAAATACTAAATGCATTAATTAGTAATAAGCTCACAGCAAAAAAAAGTTCACTTCCATATTTTACTAATACAGATTTATCTGGAAAATGCCAATGTTGCTAAACTTGATCAACTTTAGTTGTTAAATATTCAGTGATCTTAACCACTAAAAAAATTTCTTTTGGATAATCCATATTGTCAGCATTAGATGAAAAATATGTTTGAATTCTGTAAAACCCTTTCCTTTAACGAGGAGATAAATTCAACAATAATCTTACTGTATCTTTTCCAGTATTATGAAGTTACACCTTTGGAAAACTTAAAATAGGTGGTAATTCTGTAAATAAATCTTTCCAATGACTTATCAATTAGCGGAACAACTAAATACAGCTAATGGAAAAACATTTAACTATCTGAATATGTTAAATCATACAACTTTTCTACTAAAGCAAAGTGGCATTTATCTCCTTAGCTTTTTAAAAGCTAATTCAAATAACTATACACATACACCCCAATAAGAACAATATTGGGTAGAAGTTTACTGACAGTTGAGGCAAACAGGCTAGACTCAAGGGCCTTACAAACATTTGTTATAATTTCCCCATGAAGAGATAGAATACTAGGTCAATTTTTATTTATATCCTAAAACTCCCAGACAGGTCTAATATCAATAGACCTAAGCTCTGGATGAAATATGCCTAAGAACACCAAGCTTTTCACCTTTATAGCACATTTCAGTGAGCCTTTACAAGTTACGCTTTCCAAGGCATGATTGAGCAAAAATGGAAACATTTTTTTAATACACTAGGAGCAAAGAATTTCATAGATAAAAATAATTTCTGAAGTATACAAAATGTCTGCCATTCAAGTCTCAGGTCAAGTGTTAGGTTGGCACAATTATTTGTTGGATAAATGAATTTCTCAGTATACATAACAGATCAAAATACACCAAGAAATAGAAAAGCAAATTCATACACACACACACACACACACACAGAAATATACATATATATCTAAACAAAGTTACCTGGATTACAGAATAGGTTCCAATTTTTTAAGGTACATTATTCCAAGTCCGAGGTGAAATATTTTGTTACTTTAAGGTAAATAATATATTTTTTGGAAAAAAACCAAAAATTACCCATAACAGACAACATTTATCCCACTTTTATATTAGTTAAAAATAATCAGATGAAACAACTTTGAACACAGCAATTTATTTATGCAGTTGTTTAAATCCATTGTTTAAAAATGTTCAAAAGGCACTTTAAAAAATATTTAAAAATACATTTTTCCGACTTATTGGTGATCACTTAAAATAAGCAAGTCACCAGACATTTTTAAACCATTCATGACACTATTACCTTAAATAATTTTTAAATTCCAAAACACAAACATTCACTAAGTAGTACAACACACTGCTTAGCAGTAAGATTAGTTTCCCTCTAATAATATACTTCATGTAGATTATTTTGCAGGGCCCTGCAAAGTTATTCAAACAACTAATATCAACTAAAAACTAGAGATGTAAGGGAGTTGAAACAGAGTACAATCCAAATCTAAAACTAGTCTTAGAGTTGCTGTCTCTAAAGAGAATTTGTAAAATTTCTTATTCCAATCTGTGTTAAAATATCTATTTCAACTCTGATGTATAAACATAACTCATTTTTTTAGTCAATAGAGGTAACATTTAGCATAAAATATACCACAGGTTTTCCCCAGATTCCTTAACTATGTGTTTCTGTCAGGCCTACTAAAAAGTAGAGAAATGAAGCAAACGAGTGTTGTTTTTTTGAGAAAAGAGCAGGGGATCCAAATAATTTTACTTCCTTTGATAATTGTACATTAGGATTAGTTTAAAATGGCAGATTTTTTTAGCACGAATATTTTAATTGTCTAAAATGAAATTTTAACAGTTATCTATAGCTTACAGGTCACTTTTATGAGGTGGCACATCTATCACCCTCTTAAGAGACATAAAATTATGAAAAGATATCACCAGAAGCTACATTAACATTTCAGCTAAGGGCCAAGAAAAAGTTAAGGATTGTTTCTATAACAAAACCAAAGAATCAGAATGAAGCAAGTTCAACATGGTCATACAAATTTTGGTGAAAGAACTAGAGTGGAAGCCCAAGCTAATGAGCAAGGGGGAGGAAAAAAGAAAGCATGGTTCAAACGGATCACATTAGGAATGTAGCACAAGTATCCTGAGAGCCAGCAGGCATTATATTTTGACAGACTTGACTTTCAGTCTCATAGGGAAATCTAGTTAGTAGGTATAAAATTGTCAGTAAGTGACACAAATTCTAATCATTATTACCTGCCAAATTAACTTTGCAAAGGCAGCATTAAGAGTAGCTAAAAAGTGGAAGTTAGTTATAAAGGAAATACAAAAAGACAATAAATACAAAGAAGCAGAAACTGTCAAAGACAGAATAATAATCTAATGAACTGAAAATTAAAACGATGAATAAAATGCTAGATATGATCTAATCAAGTGAGGGATTCTTTCAAATAAAATAGTACTTTAATCTAGTAATAGTTTGATAGGCTCAAAGAAGTGAAAAATTAATACTCAAACAATCATGAAAATAATCAGTTAGCATATTTAATGCTCAAATCCAATTACCATATTTTAAAAATATTAAAAACTGATCAGTGATTTATTTTCATATCTTATTACAGTAATAAAAACTACTCAAACTTCATAAATTGAAATCTATGGTATCTGAAAACAAATAAACTATGGGACAAAAACCTGCTTTGTATCTATGAACTTCCCACTTGAAAATACAAGTATTCTGTTATTAGAGAACACAGGACATCAGAAGCCTTATGTTCTGAGACCATCCTAAAATCATTTATCCAATAACAAAGACTTTAAGAGATGGTAAATAAATCATCATCATGCAACCTAGTTTTATGTGCTCTATCAAATACTTGGAGATTTTTTTTTTGCTTTATTAGGTCATTAAGGACACTCAAATGATCCTTGAAAGTGATGAAATTTTAACTGACAAAATGATTAGTAGAAAAATGCTCTGTATGCTATAAAAGAGCATTTTGCTACTTAAATATTTTTATTAACAATCCTGGGCATTTCTGATGACACTCACTTATGTATGCTTTTTTATGAATTAGTATGTACTTACTAGTACTTAATGAACCCTTCCTGTCTCAATGTAAAATTACTAAACTTGGAAAATTACAGATTTTATTGCAGGCCCTGATATTAGTCACTGTGGAGAAGCTAAAAAATTCTGCCAAAATGAATGATCCACTGACCCTTTAAATTATCTTTAAAGTATTTACATTTACTGTAGTGTGATCCTGGACCACACTGATTTAAAGCATGCTTTATCTAAGCTTTTGAAAAATACCTTAGTCACTGGCAGTAATCTTCAGTGTGTTCCAAAGACTATTTGTACCAGAATCACATAGGTAGTTTGGAAATGGTTCTCAAACTAGGATGAATAAGACTAACTTTGTAGGGCTTGTTTAAACACAACTGCTAGCCCTGTCCCTGTTTGATTCCATAAATCTGGGGTGGGGCCTGAGAGGGTATACTTCCAAGTTCCCAGGTGATGCTGATGCTGCTTGTTGGGACCACACTTTGACAACTACTGTCCTAGCGTATTTGGTAAGATTGCATATTCCTGGGCCTCATGCTAAAAATCAGAATTTTTGGGATTGGGGTCTTTAGAAGTGCATTTTAACAAGCTCTTAGGCAAGTATGAGAACCACAGTTTTAAAATCACTCTCACAGGCCGGGCGCTGTGGCTCACGCCTGTAATCCTAGCTCTTGGGAGGCCGAGGCGGGCGGATTGCTCAAGGTCAGGAGTTCAAAACCAGCCTGAGCAAGAGCGAGACCCCGTCTCTACTATAAAACAGAAAGAAATTAATTGGCCAACTGATATATATATAAAAAAAAAAAATTAGCCGGGCATAGTGGCGCATGCCTGTAGTCCCAGCTACTCGGGAGGCTGAGGCAGAAGGATCACTCGAGCCCAAGAGTTTGAGGTTGCTGTGAGCTAGGCTGACGCCACGGCACTCACTCTAGCCTGGACAACAAAGTGAGACTCTGTCTCAAAAAAAATAAAAAAAAAAAAAAAAAAAAAAATAAAATCACTCTCACAATCTGGTTGGTTAATTTGACTTATTACTGGACAATGTATCAAGAGTCACATATCGTATCAGTAAAAAATGGAAATCACGCTAAATGACTAACCCCAAGCTTGATATGATTCAAATGAACACACTGAGTTTGGGCATAAATTCTAGCTCTGTAACTTACCAGTTTTTGTGACAGTGGAAAAGTTACATTAATTCTCTGAGCTTCATTTCCTCATCTATAATGTGGAAATAACACTCAATTTGTGAGGATTAATACTAGTGTAACACAGATTATCTAAGCACAGTACCTGGCATATAGCAGGCACTAGATAAATACTATTATCATTATAAGAAATGTATGAACTAATTCCTTCAATACCTGATTTGATCAAAGCAGATTTGCATTAATTTAAATGAAGTATTTACACTCCAAGATAATAGAATAATAATAAAACCTTACACCTATTGCTCCCTATTCTGGGGCAGACAGTGTTCTAAGAACCTTATATATATTCACTTACTTAATCCTCAGAAAAATCCTGTGAGGTAGGCAGTATTATTATCCCTAATTAACAGATGAGGAAATTGAGGCACAAAGAGATTAAGTAAATTGCTCAATGTTACAAAAATAGTAAGTGATGGAGCAAGAATTCAAACCCAGGCAGTCTGACTCCAAAGCTTAGGATTCATCACAACATTTATTTCCTATGGGTAAATCTTAAACATTTTTTCATATTTATGGCAAATCACTTCTAGTAAAGAAAAACAACATATATGGAAATTCATGTCCACACCACTGTGAAGAGCTGTTCTAAGAATAGAATGAATGCCTTGAAATTTTGGCAGATGATACCACAATGAGAACAGCAAAAAACAATTTAATAGGTAAAAATTGGTGCATGTTTTCATTATGTGGACAGAATTAGGCAATGAAAGGAACATCCTCTCAAACACATCCAAAAGAGTTCATGATTTTGACATGTTTTGGCACAATAAATATAAATTATTTAGCTAAGCAGCAGTCAATGGTGTCACAGCCACGTAAAATTAGCATAATGATAAACATAAGGAAAATCTAAATCATTTGTAACACTAAAAATAATCTTATAGAGTGTTTGTAAAATATTCTGCTATGATACACTCAGATAGTATTGCTAAAGACAATAAAAATTAAAAACTTTCTTTCCTTTCAGAAACTCTAGAGTCACTAAAATTACAATGAGACATTTGTGAATGTTTTTGATGGCAGTCTTGAATAGGTATTCTGCTCTGTTAGAATTACCCACCAACAAAACAATTATCCCAAAAGTCAATCAGCATCAAACTTCAGACTGTTATTCATAAATTAACTCTGGTCAAAATCTTGCATTCAAAATAATCTTGCCGGTGTAAATTAACAGCCACCTCAGATCCTAAAATAAATTTTAAAACTCTGCTTTAAACAAGTTATGAAAGGCACAAACAAGTTCTCATCTTTCAACAGGATGAGAATGAAAGAAATTATAATTATGTAGTTGGAAAGAGTTTTACATAATCAATTAAAAATGTCAGAAATTCCTGAGAGTGGCACTGATATAAGAAAAGCATCCCCAAATACCATTAAATTTGCTACTTAATAATTACCCATTATTAATAATGGGTAAATTTGGGAACAAATTATAAAATGCATGTCTACAGAATGCTATTAATGCTTTGAGTAAATAAATACTAATAGTGGAGAATGGTATTCAAGAGTGGTTAACCATATTTAGAAAAGAGAAAACAGGGACTCAGTAAAAGATTACTAATTAGAACCAAGTATATAATATTGTCAAGGCCTGTAATTTCAAAATGTGGTTTTATTAATGCACTTTAGAATAAGTGCCATCCTTATTCTACCTTATTCTGGAAGAAATACTGCCAATTATAAATAATCACAGCAAAATTTTCATTAGACAAAAACTGTATTTATGTGTGTGGAGAGTGGTTCATTTATAGCATACTGCAAATATAAACTCATTTCTTGAGTTTATTAACAACACTGAGTGACAATATTTCTTTCTAAAACTTTCTTTAAGGCAGATCTGTTTAGTATCATGTGTGTTAATAACATGGTATAGTGTGGTTTTAGCAAATTTAATTGTTTTAGTTTCTCAGTGACAATAGATATGGTCAAAAATAGGCAACAAAATCTCTTTTCTAGTTTCTCTACCTGGCCACCTTTTTAAGAACACAAGTTCTTCATATATATATATGTGTGTATATATATATATATATATATATATATTTTTGTATATATTACTGTATCAAAACACATTTTAACAGACTTCACAGCTCATTTAAAGCGTCAGTTTACAGTCATTCGTATGAAAGATTTCTATATGGAATGTTCACTTAGAATTCCTCACTGGGATTCCAGTGTTCTATGTTAGAAATGCAGAAGTCCTCCTTCAGTGCAATGCTGGGCATTTACTTCTGTTCATTCATGTTTTTCTTTCAAGGGTTTCCTAATTTTACTTTTGGATCTTCATTTTTGTTTGCTTGATTTATATCCTTTAGTATATTTTCAGGTAAGGCAGGTTGATATCTGTATAAATAACCATATGGACGAAGATGATAAACGAGGTATTCTAACTCATACATAGTTGTAGGATCAACATAATGAAAAGAAACTGCAAGATCAGAACAGCAACCAGGACCCTAAAAAAGTAGTGCAAACAGGCATCGTTAATAAACAGCACATTTACAACAGAACATTGTAAATATCATACAATATTCATATACTTATAAAGGACACATTAATTTTAAAAGAATTCAAGCATTCAAACTGGCAAGGTAAACCAGAGGAACACAGTTTATTAGATCTGTGGAAGGAATCAACAGTTCACTACTAGAGTTTCTAACGACTCGAAACCATGAAGTAGGTAAAGTATTTCCGGCTTAAACAGTATTTTCTCACACTCTTCAGTGTTTTAGCAGATAAAATTCTTGGGACTTCTTCAAATGAAAGGGGCAAGCTATACAAAGGATAAGACTCTATTTCTTCAACTTTTGCTTTTTCTTCCTAATTTTCTCACTGTAATTTTTTGCTTGGCTCAGTCTCAGACACCTTTTTAGCATTTAATGACTACAAAGGCTTTCCCATTAGGTTTCTACAATCTAATACTTCATCTATAAGTCAATCCAAAGTGTATACTATTTGAGACGAAGCTCTCAAGCCAAACCAGGGTTTGAATCCAAATTATGCCTACTAGTATACAACTTTGGGCAAGTTACTTAATCTTTACAAGCTTCAATTTCCCCATGTGTAAAAGGTAGTTACTTAAGACAATGTGTGTAAAATGCTTGAGAATATGCTTTGTTATAATAAATGCTCGAATAAATGTCAGCTATTATTGACAGAATAATTACGTCAGCCCTCAGCTTAAGTAGGTGAGATTGAAACCTTTGCCAGCTATATAATTCTCATAGATTGCTAACAGGGTTGGTGTGAGAGCAAGTTTAAAACTATATTACAATAATACAACAAACAAAAAGGAATGAGAGAGCAAGAAAATAAAGAAAATACAATTAGACTGAGCCCAGAATTAAAGAGTTACAAAGTCAATCTAGGATCAGAATTGGTATCTGGAGAATTTCCTCTAGGTTATTCCAACAAAACTTCAGACTCTATCTGATGTCTTTGCAAGGACCAAGCGAGATACAGTCTGGCAAGTTCCCAAAAATGAACATTTAATAATTCATGTTTGGAAATATGTAGTTTACGGCACAGTAAAAATTAGCAAGAAATTGTCTAGTGCATTTTCTCTAAATTTTCTCTTTGAACAAACACTGGATATGTGGGATTCTAAGAAACCACATAGATGCTGGAAAATTATCTCATACCTACTCTTTACACCTTTAGGAAATATTAGAATAGAAACAAATATGAAAAGTAAACGGGTAAGTCAACTTGTGATGGTCTCAATCAGTTCTGTCCAATAGATGTGAACCACATAATGCATTTAAAAATTTTCTAGTAGTCACATTAAAAATGTGAATAGGTGAAATTTGAACATATTTTAATTGAAAAAATTCAATCGTATTGTTTTAACATGCAATAAATATTTTTAAAATTATTAATGAAATCATTGTTTGTATTTTGCTAAGTTCTTGAAATCAGGTGTGTATTTTGTATTTATAGCACCTCTCAATTTGGACTAGCCACATTTCAAGTGCTCAGTGGCCACCACACGGGCTAGTGCATGTTAAACTAAAGCCTCCAGATCCCCAAGTGCAGCCCCTCAACTGAATCACAACTTCAAAGAACAAATCCTTTTATTAATTTGGATTCAGTCAAAAGGCCGCACTCAAGAATACAGAAGGCGACAGGTTCCTCACCCCTGGACTAGAACATTAGTAGTTATTTTTAAATTGTTGGTCTTCTCTGGAAATAATTTGTATATGCTCTAAAATATTATAATAATGCTTTTGATAAGATTTACTGCATAAATTATGTTATCTATTTTATTTTTATTTTTTACTGGATGGCCAGAATATCATTATTGTTAACATTATAAATAATAAAACCTCTATAAGAAAACAAAATATTTTTTTGCAGATGATTACATTTACCCAAAAAACTCAAGAATCTCAGGTGAAAAATCATCAGAAATAAAGAATTCGGTTACAGAGCCAGATTTTAAAGATTTAAAAAAGAAAAATGTTTCACATATACCAGTTAAAAAGGTAAGTTTTTTTTTTTTTAAAGTCCAAGTAGAAGAGTAATAAAAATATTACATACTTAGGGATATAAAGATCTGAGAACTATAAACCTTTAAGAAGAGATCTTTTTAAAAGGCAAGTTAAAAAAAAACTAGGCAAAAATGTCATTTTCCTTAGATTAATAACTTAAAAATATTAGGTGGGTATGGTGGTATGCGCCTGTAGTCCCAGCTACTTGTGAGGCTGAGGCAGGAGGATTGCTTGAACTCAGGAGTTTGAGGTTGCTGGGAGCTAGGCTGACACCATGGTACTCTACCCAGGGGAAGAGACAGAGACTCTGTCTCAAAAAAAAAAAAAAAAATTATATATATATATATATATATATATATATATATATATATATATATATATATATATATCTTGTAAAGCTACAAGGTTCAAAACAATATGATGCTGGATGCTTGGTCTAACACCAAATAAAACAAGGGCACAGAACTGAAATCCTGAAATCTCAGATATAGATCCTACTATAAGTAATACTATAGTGCATGATAAAGGAGCTATTTTAAATCAGTGATGGAAGTAAGTTAAAAAATAGTACTGGAACAATTTGAAAAAATCAGGAGTTATCTCAATCATGGACTAGTATGTTTCAGATAAATTAATGTAAATAAAATTGAACAGAATAAATTTATAAATACATTTGATCATTTCCAACTTACAAAAAAGACAGTTTCTCATGTAGAGGGATATATATGTGAATAATTACACATCTATTTTAAACCTACTGTATTAAGACTCATTGCAAAATCTCTGGTGAAAAAAAGTCTATTCCTAAAAGACTTCTACGGAAGTGAGGAGGTGGTGTAGGAAGGGAATTGCATGAAGAGTCAGTTCTGAACAAGCAACTTAAGAACACAACTGTTTGATAAATCAGAATATCTTACACCCTAACTTGTAAAATAAAAATTTTTGATGGCCAGGCCCAGTGGCTTATACCTATAATCCTATTACTTTAGGCCAAGGCAGGAGGATCTCTATAGGTCAGGAGTCTAAGACAAGCCTGGGCATCATGGTGAGCCCTGTCTCTACAAAATATTTTCAAAAAAAAAAATTAGCCAGGTGTGGTGGCATGTGCCTGTAGTCCCAGCTACTTTGGAGGCTGAGGCAGGAGGATCGCTTGAGCCCAAGAGTTTGAGGCTTCAGTGAGCTATGGTGATGCCACTGTACTCTAGCTTGGGTGACAGAGTAAGACCTTATCTCAAAAAAGAAAAGAAAAAAAAAATTCTATATTGTTAGTAATTACTACATAGAAAAAGTGTTATTTATAAGATTTAGAATGGCTGTGAAAATAGTAACTCCCTAAGGGAGAAGAAAACTTATTAAATGATAGGTGAATAATAGAATTTTGATTTCACATTGAGTTTACTTAAGAATCTACTAATGGAGAATAGGCAGCATTAGGAGGTTGGTACTTCAAATTCTGTTTAATAGTCTTCAATACAATTGGATACATTTTTCTAGAAAGAACAAACCTTGCCATATATTTTTAAAAACCATCATAATTTAAATGAAAGATGCACTACAGAAATATTTATTTTGCTCATATAAAGCATATTGTTAGGCATACCCTATTTGTAAGTAGAAATTGTGGGCAGTACTCTTAAAAGGAAGAAAGGCTATTTTAGTAGTTATAAAATAATGACAATTATGGTGTCCCTTTGCTATTATCCAATATCATATACTTAGTAAAATCTTGTATACATTTTGGTATATTTGTTATACGCTTTGTAATGTTCTTGAACTTGGATATTATTTTTATATGGGAAAAGGCTAAGTCATCTTGGAATGGTAAGAATATATTATGAAAAGTTTACAACCAAAATCCAAAAAGTAGCCGAAGTAATACTTTACTAAAACCTGGTCAAGAAAAATAGACCATCAAAAGGCAGATTGGGAAATACATCTGATTTCATAGTCTAAGAGTCTCATTACATAGAACTGAACTTAGTGGAATTTTACTCCAACAATCGAATATTCTAACATATTGTCCTTACGTCTTGTTTTTGTATATATACCATTAATCAGAAAGAGGAGCTCATGAGTAGTATAATGGAAATATTAGATCATTAAGCTTGATAGTTGATATCTCTGACATTTCACTTTGACATTTTTTTTTCCTGAAGGTACATCCTCAGTCTTTTAAATGCACTGTTGGGTTTGTGATTATCTTTCACATTATTAAAGCAATTTTTGTCCAACCATGGATAACTCAAAAATTCACATTATTTTGGAATATAACTTCCATCATGGAATCAATGCAGTGCAGACAGCTCAAAATATCATCACAGTGTTTGGGAAGCATGGGGCTAATGAACACACAATATGTAAATGGTTTGAAAAGTTCCATTCTAGTGATTATAATCTTGAAAATGAGCCATGTGGGTGACCTGAGACCAAGGTGGATAATGAGGAGCTGTAACCTGTGGTGGAAGTGAACCCATCTCAACCTATGGGCGAATTAGCAGCAAGGTTTGACGCTACTATTCCAACAATATTGGACCATTTGAAATAAATTGGCAAGGTAAAGAAGCTGGACAGATGGGTACTGCATGAATTAAAGAAGCATCAGAAGAGAAATGGTCTCAAAGCTTGCCTTTCTTTGCCGTCACGATATAAAGGCAAACCATTTCTACACTGTATTGTTACGTGTGACCAAAAATTGATTCTTTTTGACAACTATAAGCATTCAGCACAATGGCTGGATAAAGGTGAAGTGCTGAAACACAGTCCAAAACCAAATATTCCTCAAAAAAAACCAACAAAAAAAACTAATGATGTCTGTTTGGTGGTCCAGTGCTGTTTGGTGTATTGTCCACTACATAAAACCTGGTCAATCGATACAGTGGATGTCTACTGTAACCAACCGGACAACATGAGGAGGATGCTTGCTATTAAGCAGCCAAGACTGTTCAGTAGAGACAGGCCAATCCTCTTGCAAGACTATATGCCACAAAAAACAATGATGCTCAAACTACAGAGGTTGGACTTGGAAACTCTCTCTCACCCGTCACACTCACCAGACCTTGCACCAACTGCCGACCACTTCTTGCAAGGAAAAATATCAATTCCAAACAAGCTGTGGAAAACAGCTTGTTTTGCAATTTCATCACTACTCACTCTCCAGGCTTCTTTGCTGCTGGCATAGATGGCAATGCTGTGTCAATAATGTTCATGCATACTTTGATTAACTGTACTGCTTCTTGTTTGACATATAATAAATTTTTAATTCAAAATCGGACATTCCATATTTAATGACCTAATAACTAAGCTTTTAGAATCAAAGTGGTTTACAACACTGCCTAGACTACTATAAGCATAGGAAAGTTAAGTAACCTCAGTTAAGTAAGCCTCAGTTTTGTCACCTGTCAAATGCATAATTACTATAAAGATTAGCTATCCGTGTGTCTGTATAAGCACTTAAAACACACTGGTGGTTGATAGCTGAAGTAGCAGTGACTTGCTTCAAAGTTTCTTTTTAAAGCTGATTACCTAAAGCTTGGGTCAGATATTCTAGGCCAGGGTTTCTTGACCTTGGCACTACTACTGACATTTTGGCTTGAATAATTCGTTGTTTTGGGGGCCGTCCTGTGGGATGTTTAACATCTGGTGCGTTTATAATCCAGTGGGTCTCTACTCATTTGATGCCGGTAGCAACCTCCTACTTATAAAAACCATAAATGTCTCCGAATCTTGCCAAATGCCTCTAGGGGTTAAAACTGCCCCTGGTTGAGAACCACTGTTCTAGATATTGATTTGAAAGCACCAGCTTGTGAAGAGAGTAGCAGTAGCATAAAGTGTGTTATTTATATATTAGGGCTAGAGAAAAGATATAGAGAACTAGTGACTTGCTTAATCAGTAACAGAGTCTAAAAGCTAAGTTTCATGGTTCCTAGTCTCATTCAGTAATTCATTGCAATTAGTGAAAAACTATTAAAAAAACCTACCAAATGCATTATCAGCAGGAAAATGGACAAATTATAATATATTCATGAAGCAGACACATTAACATTGATTACTCTCAATGTGTAAAAAGAGCAAATTGCAGAAAGATGCATATATGGTTTGATTCCATTTATTTAAAAACCTGCAAAACATTACTATATATTATTTATGGATATGTAAACATGTAGGAAAAACATGCACAATAATATTTAATTCATGATAGTGGTTAACTCTGGGGAAGGAAGTAAGGGAATTGGATTGGGGAGGGTATATAAGCCTCAACTGTATCTATAACATTTTTTTCTTTCAAAAAACTCAGAAGCAAATATAACAAAAGATTCATATTTGATAAAGGTGGTAAGTATGAGGTATATTATTCTCAAATATTTGTATACCTGAAATATTTCATAAAATAATGTACCTTAGATAAAATTCTCGGGAATGTAAGCTAAGGTGTCAAATGAGAGCCAAGGCTTATTAAATGCTTACTGTGTGACAGGGTATACTACACTTTAATTACAAAGATTAAATGAGACAGGTATACCAGGTCCATTTTATAAATGAAGAAATTGAAGCTCAGAAATCAGACAAATTCTGTCCATCCAAGGTCATTCAGGTATTAAGTGGGAGAGCAGGATTTGAATATAGGTCTTTCTGAACTTCAAAGTCTTTTCATGTCTTATTCTTGATGACTAGAAGGCTCTTTACTCAGATATTCATACAGCCTGCTCTCTACCCTCCCTCAGGTTTCTGCTCAAAAGTTATCCGTAGGAGACGTAATCTTTAATCACCCAAAGCAGAGTACCCCAACCCTGGGTCATTCTTCATTCCCTTACTTGGCTTTATTTTTCTTTAGGGCATGTACTACTAGATAAAATTATATTCTATCTTTATTAGTCTGCCTTCTATTGTATTTATTTCCATATTCTCAATGCCTGGCATATAATGGCACCAATACATACTTGTTGAATGACTACAGCTGATGTCCTCGTTCTCATCTACTTTGTTATACTGCCACTCTATACAAAAAGTCTAAGGACGACTCCTATTACTATAGAAATATACACATATTACTTTTCATCAACAAGTCAGTTCAAGTATTTACACAGTAATGAAATTTCTAAACTTACCTCTACTGGAGGATAATAGTTATAATTCCAATACCAAAAGGTTCTGGGTAGATAACCTTTGATTAAATGGTGTTCTGGTACAAAGGGATGAAAAGTTTCTTTTCCAGTGGTATCTCTGGAATCTCCTGCTTCTACATTCATAATTTCCATGCATCTCCCGAGTGCTAAGTCTTCGATGGAGGAACTATGTGTACATTTTTCTGTTTTAAATGCATCAATAAATCTCTTCAAGGCTTCTCTGCTCAGTACATATCCTGCTCCTCCACTCATGTAGCCCTGCTTTACATAGGGCTTAAATCTTCTCCCAAAGTAAATGGGTTCTTGAGGGTTGTATTTGGAAAGAAGCCATCTCAAGTTGTCCACTACGACATACGTATCATCATCTGCTTTCAAAAACCAATCAGCATCTTCTAAATAATTGTCATAAACATACTGAAAGGCTCTAATTGTTTTCCAGTATAGTTGATCTCTGCCTTCTTTGGTTTTTAATCCCACAGCAGGGAAGTCTTTATTTTCTTCTGAACTCATGAACAACACTTTATTACAACGCTGGGCCCATGTAGCTTTGACGTGTTTGGCCTTTTTCTCCAGATTTTGAGGGCCTGTCATAACCCAGCAAAGAATTCTAACTTTCTGGTAGAGCTTTTCAGCGATGTCTGTGTTCTCATCTATTAAACAAATATTTTTAAAAGTTATATTCACATAGATATAAAATCCAAATAAAGTGAAGAAAGCATTTTTTTAAACAATTTCAAAGACCCTCCTCCTATTTACCCATCATTAGTAATTTACCTGAAAGAAAGCAAAATTCAACCTAATGTAAACTGACACTGATTTATTGGTTTCACCTTATCTAGGACATTAGTAGAGCTAAGAAAGGTTGACAATGACCTGAATTCTTACCACTTGAACTGTGTGGTTTACTGCTCAAAAGCATCAGGGTCACCTGAGAGCTTGTTAGAAATGCAGAACCTCAGGCCCCAACCCACTGAATCAGAATCAGCATTTTAACACGTTCTCCATGATTCATAAGCACATAAAGTGCTGCCTTAAAAAGTCTCTGCTTGGCACTTCATAATACAAAGAAAACTTCAGCTGGTTTTCAACAGATTGACAAGAATTTCTCTCTGCTTTGAACAAGCTTCTGAAGGACAGTAAAGACATGCTGCTGAAGTGGCAATTCATTTTTGAAGTTCACAAGAGTCTTGCTATGAATTTCTACAAGTACCCTGAGGTGGCCTTAAGGGATTTCAAGATTACCCCAGTTCAAATCACAGGAGTTAATGAAAGGTTGAGATTACTTCCTGCTAGTAATATACCTCATTTGAAAATGCGAATCCACCAGTCAGAAACAGAACTGGCAGATGGGCTTTCCAAGATTGTCTAGAGCAGTGTTTTCCCAACTACCAGTGTGCAAAGAAATAAGGAGCTTATGCCAGAATATAAAGCAACATACTACTTCTTTCATCAAAGGCCTGCTACCAAGCAAAAAGTCCACTTAACTAAGCAATGAGCTTAGGGACTTAAACTAATTTACAACCTGGTACAAGCTCCTTATCTGAGTGCAGACAAACAATTTATAGACTGACAGGCCAGGACCACATTTTGAGTACCACCAGTCTAGAGGTAAGTGCCCAGTTGTAAGATTCTAGACAAGTGCTTTTCAAACTATCTGTGGTAAAAGACCAGTTTTTATTCCCAATAGTTAAGAGACCTACACTTGAAGAATTACTAGAAAAATATAGCCCTAAGTTTTTCTTTAGATTCAGACAAAATTACTCTAATTATCATAAAAGTTTCTGCTTACTCCCAAGTAAGCAAAATTTCGTTAGCTGTAGACCAGCACAAGTCTACAAACCACACTGAATAGCAACGCTCTAGGTGGTAGCCTGAGGAAGCATACCATTAAAGTTAAGGTCAAACAGTGAGTTACGAAAGCTCAGTCCTGTGAAAAACTAATAGAGGTATAATATGCTAGTTAACCAATTGAGGGAAAATAGAAACAAAGGCTGGGTAGCATATGAAAACATTCTCATGCCCCCTGAGTATCAGTAATTCAGAATCCAAAAGGACAGGAGAAAAGTCACCCTATTGTTAGTAACAAAGTATTCGTATCTCATATACTTGAGGAGCTCAGTCTCTTAGCAATACAGATATACCAAATTCTGAATGGATAGAGAAAACGGTATATGCAGGAATCCCCAATCTGTTTCACTTAGGACAAGACAACTTTCTCCTCACTGCTGGGATCTGGTATTATAGATACTCCCATTCTTTCAATTATTCATTAATTACTTTGTACCAGGTATGTGCTGGTACAAAAGATGAAAAAGTGAATAAGACACATTTCTGTCACTGAGGAATTCACAGTCTAGTAGGTCAGCTTGACATGCAAACCAGTAATTACTACATACCAAGAGATGTTGTAATAGAGATATGTACAGATGGTTCAATGGGCTGAAGGAAAAGAAAGTAGTGGCTGATAAATCCTATAGAGCAGTGGAATAGGGACTTGGGTAGAACAGAGAAGAAATGAGAAAGTGATAATAGAAAAAAATAAGAGATGATGCAGAAAACAGGTGTTTAAACAAATAAAAGCTCACCAAAACAAAGGACAAAAGGCATGGTGAAGTCTGGTTGAGTGCAGGTACATGGGTTTAACCGAAGGCTTGAATTAAGGGAAATGCATTGTGGAATAAGAGGTAGAGGCCTGAAATATGGTAAAGTAGAATTGTTAGAATTTAGTGACAAATGGGATTGACTGATATGGGAAGGTAAGCATCTACTATGATTTCATAGTTTCTGGCATAAAGAATATAGGAGGAAGAACAACTTTCAGGAGCAGGGAGGAAAAGGACATTCAACTTACACAAGTTGAGTCTGAGGGGAATAGATAGACTTTTAGCATACCCCACATTTTGCAGGCCACTG
This sequence comes from Microcebus murinus, assembly GCF_040939455.1. NCBI lineage: Eukaryota > Metazoa > Chordata > Mammalia > Primates > Cheirogaleidae > Microcebus > Microcebus murinus. The sequence goes on from NC_134112.1 coordinate 42,110,462, forward strand.
AGCAGGACAAGTATGTATCTATTAGGTCAATAAATATGAAATGTCCAATTTCAAATCAAAAATTTAGTTTATCGCATCTCAAACAAGATGTAGTACAGTTAATCAAAGTATGCACCAACTATCAACACAGTGTTGCCATCTTAAGGGTAGCTTGTTTAGGCCACCAGTAAAGAAGCCTAGAGAGTGAGTGGTGATGAAATCGCAAAAGGCGTTTTCCACAGCTTGTTAAGAATTGAATATTTTTCCTTGCAAGAAGTGGTCCAAAGCCTGGAAGAAGTGGTCGGCAGTTGGTGCAAGGTCTGGTGAGTGTGACGGGTGAGAGAGAGTTTCCAAGTCCAGACTCTATGGTTTGAGCAGCATTGTTTTTTGTGGCATATAGTCTTGCAAGAGGATTGGCCTGTCTCTACTGAACAATCTTGGCTGCTTAATAGCAAGCATCCTCATCATTTTGTCTAATTAACAGTAAACATCCACTGTAATTGACCAGGTTTATGAAGCTATAGTGGACAATACACCAAACAGCACTGGACCACCAAACAGACACCATTAGCTTTTTTTTTTTTTGAGAAATATTTGGTTTCGGACTCTTGTTTTGGCACTTCACCTTTATCAGGCCATTGTGCTGAATGCTTACAGTTGTCAAAAAGAATCAAGTTTTGGTCACATGTAACAATATAGTGTAGAAATGGTTTGCCTTTATGTTATGATGGCAAAGAAAGGCAAGCTTTGAGACCGTTTTTCTTCTGATGCTTGTTTAATTCATGCAGTACCCATCTGTCCAGCTTCTTTACCTTGCCAATTTATTTCAAATGGTCCAATATTGTTGTAATAGTAGCATCAAACCTTGCTGCTAATTCGCCCAAGGTTGAGATGGGTTCACTTCCACCATAGGTTATAGCTCCTCATTATCCACCTTGGTCTCAGGTCACCCACATGGCTCATTTTCAAGATTAAAATCACCAGAATGGAACTTCTCAAACCATCAACATACTGTGCATTCATGAGCCACATCCTTCCCAAACATTTCATTGGTATTTCCAGGTGTCTGTGCAGCAACTGGTTCCACAATGGAATTCATATTCAAAAATAACACGAATTTTTTACTTATTCATGGTTTCACAAAAAATGTTCTAAAATAATTTTTGAAAGATAATCAGAAGCCAAACGTGCATTTGAAAGAATGAGGATGTACCTTCACAATGAAAAAACAATAAGTGTCAAAGTGAAGTGTCAGAAATATCAACTGTCAAACTGAGTACTTAAGGTAATCGGACATTCCATACTTCATAACCTAATGTGTGTGTGTCTATAGTGAAGTCTAGTGTAGCTTACTACTGGCTGGCTCCAACTGATGATCTGAAGACAGGTGGCTATGCTACAAAGCAAGTGCACAGTGACCAGACTGCTGTATGGTAAGAACACAAATCACCTGCTCAGAGCTGAATTGTTATATAAATATTTACACAACATGACTTGACTTGGAATAGTATGTATGTGCTTGCTAGTTGATAAAACTCAACCAGGCTTTGATACCTCACCCTTCCCTGCCTGAGAAGCAGGGAAGAAGAATTTACTACTGGAAAGATAAGTGAAATAGCTCTTACTAGAGAACCCTCTGTATTCCTGAATTCCTATGGTTTTCAAGCTACATGTATTCTTTTCTGTCTAATCACAATTTGCAAAAATATTCACATTGTGTTAATGTCTTTTCATGGTGTCTGGAACTGGGCTGAAGGATAGACGGAAATTAAAATTATGAGGGCTGATGACATCACAAAGAGAGCAAAAGGATAGAAACTTAGAGAAAACCAAAATTTAAGTAGGACACAGAGGATTCAACTGAGAACATCTAGTTAGAAACAGGTGGCAAGGAGGAAATAAAGTCATTGTAACACATCCTTAGATTTTTACTTTCTCAGTTCTTTATCCCTCTCAAAAGGAGAAAAGATTAATTAATGATAAATATACAAATTGAGATTTATAGATATCTCTTGAGTTTCTCTACGAAAACAAGACTTAAGCAAAAACTACGACCAAGACATCAATATAAACCATAACAAAACTGAACCTAAAGAAAAATTTTCTGAAACAAACTTAATCTGAAAAGTTATGCTTTTTCCCCAAATCATTTCAGAACAATTTCTACTTAAAAAGAAATTTGATATTAATACCTTACTCCCTAAATAAATCTGGGTTTTATCAATTCCCTTCTCCTGAGGCAAACCAAGAATTATTTAGTATTTGGAATATAAAGCTCATGTTAATTAAAAACTACAGACAGTGATATAACAAAGTTCATATAAATAACTTTTCCAGTTCTTTTAAGGCTTAGACTAAAATAGTGTTCATGTTTACTCCTTAATAAAGTAAACCATACCTTTATGTTGGCTAGCATCTGCATTGAAGTTCATTTGTCCTTCTAGATGATTCTGTCCATTATCATCTGAATGCCTAGCATGAGGATCATTATGAAGAATTTTAGGCTGGGTGTCACCCTGTTCTTCCAACAAAATACTGAATAGCTGAGAACATAAAAAAAATCCTATTGCTGATCCACACAGGAAGGTTAAAAAATTCAGCCAAGATTTAGAGGCCATTTCCCGAAAGTGTATTTCTGAAAGAAAAAAATTAGCAGGATGTTATAAAATTACAAAGCAATATACATTCAAAGAGCAAAAAGTCTGATAACGTTTAGCTATGATGGAGAGTTAATTCCTTCTAAACAGAAGAACACTTCTTAACAGTATTAAATTTTTGATTTTCTATGAGTGTACCCCTCTATATGCTGCTAAAACAGCACAATATGGACAATTCAATAAAACAGAGGAGTAATTAGTGGGATAATCACTGTTGGAGTGGGGCATGGGTAAATATATATCAATATTTGCACACAGAATTCCTATTCTTCCCATCAGGATCCTTTGGGGATCCAAGCCTGCTTGTGATGTTCTTTTTCTTTCTTTGCTGTCAACTCTTGAGTACTCAAGTCTATTTTTTTTTTTCTCTTTTGGTAGCAATCACCACTCTATTTCCAACCCAGGGGTTATCAAACCTTTTTTGTAAAGGACTACAAATAAAATATTTCAGGCTCTGTGGGCTACATGTGGATTCTGCTGCATCATCTTCTTTTTAAAGAATCCTTTAAAAATGTAAAAGCCATTCTTAACTTGTGGAGGGCTAGGATTAGCACAGTTTTGGGACCCATGGGCCAAAACTGGTTTGCCACCTGTTTTTGTAAATAGTTTTATTTGAATACACCCATACCCATTCATTTATACACTGAATATGGCTGCTTCTGCACTACAATAGCATAGCTAGGTAGTTGCAACAGAGGCAGTATGTCCCACAAAGCCTTGCCTGGCCCTTTATAGAAAAATTCGTTGATCCCTGCTCTAACACTCCTGCTTCATCACAGTATTGGAGTTAGCCTCCCCCTGCTCACCATCTTTTGCTGTTTTCCCACTAAACTGCAAGATTCTGGATGGAATCTATACATCATTAGGATTAAACACGATGTCTAGAACATAGTGGCTTCTCTACAGATGCCTGTTGAACTGTCCTACAACCAAACATAACATGCCTTTTTGAGAGTTTGCTAATACTTACTATTAATACATAGTAAAGTTATAAATTCCTATTAAATTTTTATGAGAGTCCTTTTAAGTCTACAGTTTCCTATTCCCCAAGATAATTTTTAAAGTTTGCTAAGCGTCTATTATTTGCCAGGTGTTATCTGCATTATTTCATTTTAAATAAAATTTAATTTCAATTTCACTTTTGATTTTCACTATGTCCATTTGACAGATGAGGAAAGAGAAATTTTAAAAGTTAACAGAGGCTGGGAATGATGGCTCATGCCCATAATCCTAGCACTTTGGGAGGCTAAGGTGGGAGCATTGCTTGAGGCCAGAGTTCGAGACCAGCCTGAGCAAAATAGTCAGACCCCATCTCTACAAAAAAATAAAAAATAAAAAAATTAGCCAGGAGTGATGGTGCATGTCTATAGTCTTAGCTACTTGGGAGGCTAAGGCAGAAGGATCACTTAAGCCTAGGAGTTTGAGGCTGCAATGAACTTTGATCATACCACTGTACTTCAGCCTGGGCAGTGTCTCTACAGATAATTCACACAAGTTGACAGAATCAAGATGACCCACAATTTGAACCCAAGTATTCTTGTTCAAAAAGTCCATGCTCTTTCCATTACATTTCTCAAACTCTTCACCCAGTTACCATTAACAACATAGAACAACAGGCATGTGTAGTGAAAGTAGGATTCTGAGAGATTATTCTCCAAATCAAAATGGCACTGAAATATTTTATAAAAACAAATGTACAAAGCAACAATCACCGTTATAACAACAAAAATAAAACAATTTCACATGGTTATATTTCCTGATGAGCTATGTTTTTTTAGACCTATCAAGTGAATACAACCAGAAAAACTAGATGAAATTAAAAAAAAAAAAAAAAAGAAAAAAAGGTTTGGAGACATTGGTAGGATATCAAGGCAGAATCAGTAGGGCCAAGATCTCGAAGAAGAGAGGAGGACTTGACATGTGGCACACTTCCATTCTTAACACAATTACTGACTCTGAAAGGAAAAAGATAAGAGGCAATGTAGCTAAGCAAAAATCAATATTCAAAATCTGCCTAAGAGAAGATGTTCTAGAAAATACCCTGGATTTTTAATCAAGGACCCTGAGAAGCTACTACAATTTAGGAATAAGGATCAAACTAAAATAAACCAACCTTTACAAGGGCTGAAGCCTAGGCGGAAATCATCTCAGCCACTGACTGGATGTTTAAGATGATCTACCTCAGCCTTACTGCAAAAATATTCTTTTAGAGAGAGATAAAGTCACAAAGCACCTCAAATTGTTACTAGAATTTTTGTATGGTGACATACAACATCCAACACAGTAAGAAATAACCAGGCATCAATATGAAAACTGTGACTACAGAGAAAAAAAAGTAGACAACAGAGCCACAGGAGATTCAGATTTTCTGTCACTAGCTTTCAAAATAGCTATTCTTAATGTACTCAAGAAATGAAATGACAAGATTTAAAAAAATAGGCATAGAATAGATATAGCTGAAGAGAAAAATTAATAAACTAAAAGCTAGTTCAGAAGAAAATATGCAGAATGAAATATAGAAAGGAAAATAAAGAATTGAGCAAAAGAAACATAAGGAATAAAGTGAAAGCGTCTAATATACGTGTTAATTAGAACCTTTGAAAAAAGAGACATATAATTGAGGATAAGCGGTATTTGAAGAAATGACTATTTTCCAAAATTGAAAGACTTAACAACCCTCAGATTCAAGAGGTTCTACAAGCCCTAAGATTAAAAAAAATGACACCTCAGTACTCTACAAGCTACTGATAAATCAAGGACAGAGAAAAAAACTTAAAGGCAATAGTAAGATTGACAGCTGACTTCTCACTGGAAAAACAGAATCAAAACTGCAGTAAAATAGTGTTTGTAAAATGCTGGTAGAAAACAACTACCAACCTAGCATTCTATACTCAGTAAGAATATCCTTCAAAAATGAATCTGAAAAATACTTTCAGGAAAACAAAATCTAAGTGAACTGGTCACTAGCAGGCCTACTGTAGAAGAAATACTAAGAAGAGTTCTTTGGCCAGAAGGAAAACAATTTCAGATAAAAATTCAGAAATATAAAAAGGAAGAGAAAGTCATAAAAAGGGAGTATATACAAATAAACCAAACAAATGCTAGCCCTATAAAAGACTTTTTTAAAAAGTCTCACAGGATGTTAGTATTACTATTATCATTAAAACAAATGACTAGTTATTAGCACAAAAAGTGTAGGGGGCTACATGGAGTTTAAGTATTCTAAAAGCATTTCATTTCCAAAAGTGGTAAAAATACTAATTAACTTTAGACTTTACAAGACCAAGGATGTAAAATGTAATATCTAGTTTAATCATTTAAAAAAACAAAACAAAAAAAAAAATAGTGAATGTATAATTAAAACTCTAATAGGAAAAAGTGAAATGATAAAATACTTAACAAGGCAAGGTTAAAAATGGAGAAGGGAATATAGAAGAGGTGGGTTGGGGACCCAATAGTAGTAAGGTGGTTAATTTAAACACAGCATATCAACAATTACATTAAATGTAAATGGACTAAAAACTCCAATTAAAATTTAAAGATTGCCAGCCAGACTAGAGAAAAAGTAAACTCAACTATGTGCTGCTTACAAGACACACAAAAAATATATTTAGAAAGTTGAAAGCAAAAGAATAGAAAAAGATATGCCATACTAGTAGTAATAAAAAGAAACACAGTATGTTAATATTAGAAAAAAATAAATTAGGTTACATGGTTTGTTCTCTTTGTGATACTTATTAAACTCTAGATTTATGATTTACACACTTCTGTTTTAAGAGGTGCCTAATTTATAAATTACCCATCTAAAACTATTAGACACTTGTTTATGCCTTTTGCTCTATCTTATCTGTCTGTAACTTCAAGTTCAGAAAGGTAAGCCTTCATGGATGAAGTACCTAAGCCCCACTCAACAACCCCTCTCCAATCCAATTTCCCAGAGGAAAAGTAAAAACAAGTTTTTACTTTTTTGTACATATTTCTTCTGTTTTCCCTGAGTATCTCAAATTCTGCCCCCCAACCCCCTTTCTGCTATGCAGATTGGCCTTCAGTGACATCTTTATATTCAAAAGATGCAATAAAAAGAATTCCTTCTGTCTTAAGTGATTGTTTTGAAATTCTAAAAATCTCAGTTGTTTGAGGCTCAAATTCACGAGATCTAGTTCTAACCAGAAATTGTGATCTAAGATTTCAAATGGCCAAGAACACTGACTATTCAAATATCTGTTTGATATTATGTAAGTCCTCCCTTTAATAGTGTACATTATCAATACATAACCTATAATAGAGGTATCTGATGTGAAAGTACCATGAATTGAAAACACGAAGTGAAGTAAATGAAAGATATCATAACTCCTAATTTCTTATGGTAAAGACAGACTAGCAGAATAAGATTGAAGACATAAACCTGGAGGAAGGCTTTTAAGGTAACAATAGCAGAAATCTAAGAAACTGAGATGTCATTTAGGAGCCATACTGTAAGCAACTCCCCACATCTCTGATTTTCCACTGACACTCTGGCTTTAAAGCACAATGGTCTTGATTTTCCACTTTTTGTCCTAGTTGTGGCTTCCCTCACCTTAATACCAGATATACACTTCACTGTCTCAAAAAGGTACAAACATAATGAAATTTTCCACTGCTGCAGAGTTAATCACTCCCAGTACTGAAAGAGAATGCAACAGTCACAGTGGCATTTAATTCCACTCAGGCAGAAAGCATTGTAACTGAGAAAAGTAAAGACTGTAGGACCAGAGAAAATTCTTGTTTCCATCATCACACTGCATATCTGAAGGGAAAAAAGTGCCAATCCAGCTCCAGAAACTATGAATACTAACTTGCTTCCCCATCATTTTCTAAGGAGATACTGACCTTCAGCATAACCCTATTTCTATAGCATGGAGGACTTACTGTTTGTAGAAAGCTAGTGAAGTATTTATGGATAGGGTTTTCCTAGCCGAGGTGGCACTTTTTTTAGCAAGGCATCCATCCTTGAGTGAGTGGAGAAGGAAACTTACTTCTTGGTGTTACATAAGTTGTTTTTAATTTAAAAATGTTTTGTGAAGCTGTTTGATGCCTGCCATACTCTCTTACTCCTGTCCCCCCAGAGTATTATTTGTCAGCATGTACTAGCGCCTCTTTGTTGCTTTTAACACATCCCCTTCCAATTTCAAGGACTCCTGCCTTATGACTCAGTAGTACTAAACTCTCATTTTTCTTTCCTGCTCCTGGGATAAAACAGCTATCTCATAAGGGTGGAATGCACCCCAAAGCCCACTCAGATTTTTGGCAAAAATCATGTCCACCTCTTCAGATTCTTAACAAGAGTGCTGAAGTAGACCAGACTGGAAGAAGACAGTTTAACCATAGTGCACATCACAGGGGCCTAAATATATATTCATTTGAATTGGGTAGGGGAAGTTATTTATACCAAGTGCTTCCAAAATTGATGCACAATCAGAATCACTTGAAGAGCGTTTTGAAAATATAGATTTCCAGGCTCAACAATTAAGATTTCAGATGTAAAAGAACTGTGCTGGGACAACTAAAATTTATATGTATTTTATTTTTAGGACAGCTTTGTGTTATTCATTATTTTGAAAAACTCAAGCTATCAAGAAATGAAGAAGGAATCACCCCAAATTCCTCTACCCAGAAACAAACATCATTAACATTTGGTGAATATCATTACAGATCTAGCTCTATGAATAACAGAGGCAGGAGAAGTAATTATAACTAACATTGAGCCCCATATTAAGGGCTTTATGTGAATTACCTGTAAGCCATAAACTAGGGACTATTATTCCCATTTTACAGATGAACTTATTAGAAAGATTAGCAACCTTCCCAGAGTCACACTAGCAATCTGAATCAAGAATTTAGACTCTTAACCACTTTGCTATATATATATATATATATATATATATATATATATATATATATATATGTATGTATGTATAATGTCTTAGTCCATTTTCTGTTGTTTACAACAGAATATCTGAAACTGGGTAATTTATAAAGAAAATAAATTTATTTCTTAGTTATGAAGGCTAGGAAGTCCAAGGTCAAGGGGGACACATCTAGTGAGAGCCACCTTGCTGGTGGAGACTCTCTGAAGAGTCCAGACAGCACGGGGTATTATTAATACATGGCGAGGAGGCTGAGCATGCTAATGGACTAGGCTCAGGTTTCTCTCTCCTTATAAAGGCACCAATTCCCCTCCCATGATAACCCATTAATTCATGAATGGAATAATCATAGCTGAGGCCCCACAACCCAATCACCTCTTAAAGGTGTCACCTCTTAATATTGCCACACTGGGGATTAAATTTCAACATGAGTTTTACAGGAGACAAATATTCAAACCATAGCACTACAGTTTTACAGAACTGGAATTATATTAGTCATGCTGTTTTAAAGATTTAACATATAAACTGAATTCATTTGAATTTACAGAAAATGAAATGAATCTAGAGGATCTGTTGAATGTCACCTAGACATTTATAATATGACCCCCTCTCTTTTAAATATTGCCTCTGAAGATTAGGGAAATAAGATTATGAAAAACACAAAGCAGTTGGAGGTCCTTTATTTAATGATTTGTTTCATATTTAGGCAGTACCTACTGATTTCTTGCTGTGAAAAATGTGGAAATGAGCATGCATACATACATTTTATATACACACACTACCCCCCATGATCAATTTTTAAAACTCTAATTCTATGGCTGATTAAAAACCAATTTTTGTGATCTATTGTTATTTGGTATAAATTTACATAGTTTACATTATATAAATTATAAACTATAATTTCGTGACTGCTTATCTTGGATCTACATTAAACTGGATTCCATTCTCACCAACAGTCCTTTTATCACAGCTCCTCTAAACCTGAGTTCTTCAATAGCAGCATGTTTTTGGTGGCTAGATTTCAGCAATTAGTTTTAGTAATGGTGTTTATTGATGCTATATTTAAACTCCCGCAGGCTTGAGAATATCTACTATTGTCTTTATATATGAAGCACAACTTGACCAAGTACAAACTTTCCTCTACTTAAAACTTGGTCTTTGCACACAGTCTTCTCACATGGGTGCCAGAGAAGCCTGAGGATTGAACTTTATCCCTGAAGACAGATGAACCCCTTAGTTTTCAGTCACTTTACCTGTTTAATAATATTCTGTCACCAAGATTTTAATGCCCTTTGCCATGAGAGCATGTCTTCACCCAGTTTTTCAGGCTGTCAGAAAGTCAGTGGAATTCACCTTTATTGTGATATAAAGTACTAAAGTGATTTTAGTAGATTATAGCACATTTTGCCAGGTTAGAATCTAATACTTATAATTTTGTTCTGGATTATGATATTCATTTGTTACATTTACATATTCAAAATACATTTCCCTCTTCAAACCACATTAAAATAATCTTTGATACACCATTATTTTTCCCCCCAAAAATACTTTACTTTTAAAATTGGAAATCTTATACAGCAACACATCTATAAATGTTTACAAATACCATACATGTAAGGCACCACCTTAGAAACTTGTACATTTTTCTCTGATCCTCACAGCAATCTGAAAACTTGATAGCAGTACTTCCATATTACAGATGAAGAAACTAAGTATCAAATAGGTTATTTACGTTGACCTAAACCGCACAGCTAACATGGCACATTTCATTTAAAGTTCACAAGGTTTCCCACTATACCACCCTCTCACCTATAGTCATCTATTAATTTTCCATATCTTTTCCCTTTCTTTCTAAAATTATCTTTAAATGGAAGATTTTTAAAAGTTAGTAAATTCAACACAAAACCATTTTTGCTTTATTTGTAAATATTGACGCGAAAAGACAGTACTGAAAAGTTCATAGGCTCTGTGATGGATTGTGAAGACATTAATATTTCCTAAAAAAATGGAAGTGATTTCAGACTAAATTTTCATGCCTCTGGTCTTTACAGCAATCTTGCTATTAAAAATTCAAATGTTTATTTGTAGAAATCCTTAAACAGGGTAAACACTGCTAAAGATTTAATTCATATCTTGTCTTCAATATACTTTTCACTAAACAAAAAGCTATTAAATAGAATAAAATTTTACTTGCAATCAACCCTCAGTTATATATATTTTTATATATATATATATATATATAAATATATAATCAGCCCTCTAATTTTAGGGAAAATTTGTATTAATTTTGTGTCTTTCCAGTTCATAGAGAGTGAAGCTGCCAGGCTGAGATATATATGTAAGTTTTAAAGTTCAAAAACCATTTACAAATATTTGGCACTATGCTACATACTTTTGTGGAATTTACAGTCTTATTAATTATTCAGGCAAGTAAAAACAGTAAAAGAAGAGTTTAAGAACAATAAGAGGACACAGGTAAAGCAACACCAAGAAGAAAACTTATAGCACTAACTGCCTATATTAACAAAAGGAAAAGTTTCAAATCAATTATTTAAGCTCCCAACTCAAGAATCAAGAAAAAGAACAAAATAAACTGAAAGCAAGAAGACAGAATAAAATAATGAAGAGCAGAAATCAATAAAATTTAAAATAGGAAAATGATACAGAAAAGTAATGGGAAAAAAAGGTGGTTGTTTATAAGATCAATAAAATGAACAAGCCTCTAGCAAGACTGACAAAGACAAAAAGAATGAAGGCACAAATTACCAATAACAAGAACGACATAGGGGATATTGCCACTGACCCTGCAGACATCAAAAGAATAATGAGGGAATATTACAAACAACTCTACACATAAAGAAACTTGACAACTTAGAAGAAATGGACCAATTACTCAAAAAGCATAAACTATCACAATTCACCCAATAGATACTTTGAATAGCCGTATAATTATTAAGGAAACTGAAAGCATAATTTAAAAATTTTCCTCAAGCCCCCCAAAATCTCCATGCCCAGATGGTTTTACTAAGGAATTCTAACATGTTTAAAAAAGAATTAAAAAAAAATGTTTTAACATCAATTATATATAATCCCTTCTAAAAAGTAGAAGAGGGGAGAACACTTCCCAATTCATTTTATCATGTTTATATTACCCTGATACCAAAATCAGACAAAGATAGTAAAGAAAATTACAGACCACTACCTCTTCTCATGAAAATAGAAACAGAAGACTTAAAGTACCAATTAGTATGTAAACAGAATTCAGCAATATATAAAAAGAATTATGACCAAGTGGGGTTTATTCTAAGGATGCAAGACTGATTCAATATGCAAAAATCAACAAATATTATTCATCATATTAACAAGCTAAAAAAAATCACATGATCGTATCAAAAGATGCATAAAAAGCACTTTACAAACTTCAATACTCAATCATGACAAAAAAACTCTCATAAAAACAAAACTAGAAAGAACTTCCACCTGATAGTTGAAGTTCTTCTGATAAAGAACATTTATGAAAAACCAACAGCTAACATACTGAATGGTGAAAAACTGAATGCTTTCCTCCTAAGATCTGAAATAAGGGAAAGAAGTCCACTCTTATTCAACATAGTACTGGAAGTTCTAGCTAATAAAGGAAAAATAAAAAGTAGAATGAATGAAAGAAAGAAAAAAGGAAAGAGGTATGTAGACTGCAAGGGAAAAATAAAACTGTCTTTAATTGCAAATTTGCAGATGATATGACTATCTATGAGGACAATCCCAAGAAGTCTATGAAAAAAATTCCTAAAGTGATTTTTTTTGTACAGATAGACAAGATTATTCTAAAATTTATATATTAAGGCAAAAGAACCAGAATACCTACAATTTTGAAAAATAAGAAAAAGGTGAGAGGAATCAGTTTACCTGATATTATATAGTTGAAGATGTTATATAGTTACAGTAATCAAGACTGTAGAGTACTGGTGGAGAGATGTACACATGGATCAATGGAAATAGATCTACATAAATATACTCAACTGAACATAGTCCTCATGACCTAATCACCTATTAAATGCCCTACCTCTTAATACTGTTACAAAGGCAATTAAATTTCACGGTGAGCTTTGGAGGATACAGTCAAACCATAGCATCAATATCTGAAAAAGAATTAGCTTTTAGAATATATAAAGAACTCTCAAAATTCAAAAGCCAAAACAAAACTCAACTAACCAACCAACCAAAACCAAGGAAAAAAATGCAATTAGAATATGGGCAAAAGACATTTCACCAAAGATCTATACATGACAGATGAAAGCATGAAAAGATATTCAACTTCATTAACCATTAGGGAAATGCAAACTAAAACTATAAGATATCTGTATATGCCCATAAAGATGGCAAAATGAAAACAGTGACACCACCAAATGCTGATGAGGATGTGGAGAAACTGAGTTTACTATACATTGCTAGTGGGAATGAATGTAAAATGGTGTTTAGCTACTATGGATCAAAGGTAACTATGCAGAGAAAAACATGTTTTAACTCATTAAACGAACTCCATTTATTATCAAAGTGAACTATTCACCCTGACAAAATGGGGAAAATGTCAAATTTGAAAGATATGCCCCAAATCTGGTGAAGATCCCCACCCCTACACACACCCCAACTTCCTAGATTCTATAAAAAGTCACAGAAAAGGTCTAAGACAAATCCCTACATGCAGCTGCCCAAGGACCCAGCTCTCTTATTTATCTCTCAGGCAGCTAAATGACTAGACAGAAACTATCAACCAGCACAACACTCCAATTCAAAACTTAACAAAAAGATAAAGTGGTTTGAAAAATAATTGTCTATATGTAGTATAGACAAGTAGTAAAAAAGCAGTAAAAAAAGATTCTATCTATACATTTCATAAGCCAGACTAGCCAGAATTGATTCTATTTAAAAATGAATAAATAGAAATACATGTAACCTACATAAAATCTTGTAGTGGAAAAAAAAATGAAACACAGGATGCAAAAGAGGGGTGAAAAAACACAGTTCTGCACACTTACTACATAAAAAAGAAGAAAATCATAATCTATGTAGAACTACTTTGTACTTAGAAACTCAAAAGGTTAAAGCATAGGAGAACAGAATAGGAAAAAAGATATAATAAAAGAAAATACACTGAAATGAAGGCCCTACATCTGAATATTGAAAGGTCTCATATATGATCCAGAGAAACCTAATATATATAATTTGTATTTAAAGACACTCTCAACTTCACTCTTAAACTCTGAAGTATCTAGGAAAAAACAAATAATCAAACCAAAGGCAAAACATCAGAACTAAAAAGAAAACATAATCAGGTAGCTTTCTTCTCTGTATCATTACAAGGCAAGAGAAATGCTACAAAAACTGAAAGTTTTCAGGGGGAAAACATACTTACAAACTTAAATATCCACCAAGTTACCATTCAAGAATCAAGATAAGAAGAAGACATTTTCAAATATGCAAAGACCCAGTACCCATATACTCTTGCTACACACTATCTACTTAAAGATATATTAATAATTCAGTGAGAGATGAATCTAGATTTTAAAAACTCCAGAAATTCACAAATGGAGAAATCATACAATGAAAGGGTTGATAAGATAAGAGCCATGTAATCTTTTCTAATGCAAAATTGAAGAAACTGTGTGTTAACTATGAAATGTTATTAACCTGTAAAGAAAAGCTACATAGGATAAAATAACAGAATTTAACTATGAGAGACCTAGGCAAAAATGGCATATCCTGCCAACTGAAATGAAGTGGTGGGTAGGAGAGAATGTGCTTCTAATATGTGTTCTAATTTCATCACAGGAGTAACTCAGAGTTGTTTCTTTAAAAAAAATTTAATTATAAAAATCTTCGAACACACACAAAATGTAACAAAAAACCTCCATATACCAATCACACAGATTAAGAATTATAATAAAAAATTTGGCATATCTATTTCATTTATTCTTTTTTCCAACTGATTGTAGTATTTAATACAAATTTAGACATCAAGTCATCTTATCCCTACGTACTTCTATCTATATCTCTCTGAAAATACAGACATTTTCTCACAAGCCACAATGCCACCACCACCAAATGCCTAACAAAATCACTTAATAATTCTTCGGACCTATCTAACTCATAGTTTGTAATCAAATTTCCCCAACTGTCTTCTGTAATCAAACTGCCTCAATTAGCTCACAAATATCTTTTCACAGTTGGTTTGTTCAAATTAGAATTCAAACTGTAACACAGTCACAGATAAAATGAAAAAACAAGACAACGCTTTATATAACAAATAGCTATTAAACATGAAAACCCAAGTGAAACACACATTTCTCTAAAAAAGCTAATTAGCTGTGGCATTAGAAAACTTAGGGTTAAAACATAATAAAAAAAGCTAATATCAAAGCTGACTCAAGATATAAATTTAAATAGACAAATAACCACAGAAGAAATAAAAAATGCTGTCAAAGAGCCAGACTTCAAAAACATCTAGCCTTTTCCTGGATGAAATATTTCAATCTTTCAAAAAATAATTTTTAAACTACATGAATCATTCTAGAAAATTAAGCAGCAGAACTTAACCAATTCTTCATTTATGTGAAAATTTGATGCCATTAATCTGACAAAGAGAATCCCCCCCAAATAGCATAGAAAAGTCCTCAGTCCAATCTCACTCCAAAATATTGCATTATTAAAGAGAATGCAGCATAAATATTAGTATTTATTTTAAGTTGAGTCCCCTGGGACCAAGGTACAAGATGAGGCATTTATATGAAAGTGATTAGAAAGTATTTTGTGGAAAAAAAACCTTGTAGGTAAATAGGACAGTAAAGGTAATGAAAGTAAGCAAGGGTAAGATACCAAGGAAGTTCCCATGGAGAATACTTTTAGCTCAATTCCTTAGGATAGCTATGGAGATAATGTAGGTCACACCTCAGAGTTTATTCATACTGTCATTGGGTTAAGGCTATCCTTAGGAAACAAATTTCCCAGATACTTCACAGCATGTACACTGGCAAAGCAGGCTCTGGCATTGTGAGGGTGGCCCTCCAACAAAAAACCTGAGGAGCTAGATGCTGGGAATGAACATACTCCAGGAGCCTGACAGCAGAAAGGAAAAACAAGCCTACGGACAGAGGACTGGCATCATCTGCTACAGTGATTTTAGGATAGAAAAAGTAAAAACTACTTGGTTTAGATTTGCACTATGGAACTCCTAAAATATTGAACAATAAATCACGCAGGTTGGATCATTCCACAGTTAAAGACCACTGGTGATGAGCCCCAACAAATTGTAGAAATTTCAACTAGTGTTTTTTAGCATCTGCTCTGAATTATGAACGCCAATTAAGAATCAGCAGACATTTTAAGGAAAGCCTCTAATAGAAAAGAAAAAGCCCAACATACAACTTGGAAGAGACTATGCAATGAGATGAAAACTTAAAAACAAACAAAATACCACCATTAATATCTTGAGAGACAAAAGGTGTCATGTAACTGCATTCATAAAAGAACAAGATATCAGTTTTTAAAAATCAGAGAAAAGAACTCCTACAAATTGAAACACAATACCCAAAACCTCAATAGAACAGCTATAGTTTAGATAACATTAAAGAAATCTCCCTCAAAGCAGGCAAAGCAAAAGACAAGGTGATGAAAAATAAAATTTATGATAACTAAAGATCATTCAGAGGTCCGGATATGAAAGAAGGGAGGAAATCAATAACTATTTCAAAGGCATTTCCACACTGAAAGTGATTCAATCATACCCAGCACAGTAAATAAAAACAGACCTTAAAATTACATTATCATTGTAAGAAACTTTAGCTCTGAATTTAAAAAAAAAATGAAACAACAACAAAAATAGGACATTATCATCAAGTCTCAGAACATGTAGCTCAAATTATTTTTCAAGCTTTCAGAGAGAGGAACAAAAGGTCACATACAAGAAATCATGAAGTTAAGTGGTTTTGGACTTCTGCATCACAACATGTAAAGCTAGAAAGCAAACAAAACAAAACAAAAAAAACTCCTTCGAAATCCTGAGGAAAACATAATTTCCAACCTAGAATTTTATACCCAGTCAAACTACCCAACAAGTGTGAGGGAACAATAAAGACACTTTAAAGACATGACAGATTTTGGTTAGATCAATTTTCAGTGTTACCATACTGTATTGTAAAGCACCAGTAGGACACTGATGCAGTAGAAATGTTGAGCAAGCTGTTGGAGATGCAGGTCTGGAAACTGGGAAAACATTCTGACGAATTCACACAGAATTGATCATCTGTATATGTGAATTAAAAAATTAAAAATAATAGTCAAATACAAAATATAATCTAGCAAATAAAAATAGGTAACACTGAATAATCATTCATTGAAAAGGATTCCTTCTAAGTGCTTTATATCAATTTACCTTATCTTTCCACAACTCTATGCTAGCTAAGAGTTGTATAAATTCCTAATAATTTTAATTGTGTGCTATATGGCCTGCTACTCTAAGAAACTCGAAACACAAGTTAAGATTCTCTTTAGCATATTCCCTTCTTTGACTTCAAAATGTAGCTGGCCTTTTCCTTGGTGACTCAACTCTTAATCTAATCTAATGAAATCTTAATAAAAAATTAAAAAGCATTTACGAACAGTACTGTACATAATAGACCTTCAAGTATCTGATAAGTGAAAAAAGAGTCATATCCCAAAATTAGAATCAATAAAAGGGGAAATTATATAAACTAAGATATACCCACTAAGTAGAATATTATACAACCACTAAAATTTTTTTTGAAGATTACATCTCAATACGGAAACATATTAAAACATAAGTGAAAAAACAGGCACAAAATTTTATATACGTCATTCCAATTATGTGCTTAATATAAAAAAAAAACTATCCCCAAAAAAGCTTAGAAAAAAAAATACAGAATATTAACAATGGTGCTAATTTCATAAGGATTATGGCAACTAAGATTGTTTTTCTTTCCCTACTTTATCAAATCACACTTAATTAGTATACATTACTTGATCAGCTCTCAAAAATTAATCTTAAGATCTCTTTAAACTTTTAATTAGTAAGGACCCACAAACACTTTTTGTTCATGCAGGTTGTATCTATTGATTAAATTTATATTCAAAGTTAAAACTGAGTATTTTTTAAGGCTTTGTTAGAGCAGTTTTAGGTTCATAATAAAATTGAAAGGAAGGCCCAGAGATTTCCCAATACAATTTCCTCTTACACATGCATAGCCTCCTCTATTATCAACATCCATCACCAGAGAGTGCATTTGTTGTAACCAATGACCTATATTGACACACTGTTACCAACCAAAAGTTCCCCATAGTTTACATTAGGGTTCACTTTTGGTGCACATTCTATGGTTTGGACAAATGTATAATGATAAGAATCTGTCAGTATAGTACCACATAGGATATTTTCACTGCCCTAAAAGCTTCTGTGCTTAAACTACTCATTTATTCATAATAGTAATGACAAACTCACTACCTGTTAACACAAATAATGAATTTAATGAAAACATTTCCTAAAAAGTGAAAAAACAAGAAGAGTGTGGCATTGCTTTAAATTTTTGCAAATTTTAGTATCTGGCTTAATAGGAAACAGTTAGAACTGGAATTCCATATCTTCTTTTGCATTCAATTTGTTGCATCATATATCATTCAGCTTCTAGAAAACCTTACTATTTACTTGTGAAAGAATGAGTGAAAAAAGCAAATAAAATCTTGATAATAATACAGTTTTGACTTTATAAACCTCCTGAAAAGGTCTGAGAGACCTCAGTTTCCCTAGACCACATTCAGAGAATGACTGCATTATTTTGACGCCAAATTTTTTTCCTACAAAAATAATGAATGGTGGTTGGCAGCTTGCTGGATCATGGAATAAACAGGTTAGAGAGAGGCTTGAGAGTTCTTTCATTTATGGGCAATTAGAACTCAAACAGGAATTTTCTGTATTCAACCTCCATTCTCCTCTATATAAGGGGAAGCAAGGCATTTCCTTAGCTCTGTGTTCTTTCCATTTGGTTCAGTTCAATTCTCTTTAAGTTACTAGTATACATAACAGGCTTAGAAATCCAAGTCTGAATGTTAGCTATTAAAATGTAATTAAATGTAATTAAAAATGTACCTCAAAAAGGAAATCTGCATGTTATTCTCCTTTCTTCATTTTGATATGATAAAGTAGAATAACATACCACCAATTTTGGGTATCACAGAAACCACTGAGAATACACAAAGTATTTCTGGACTCAGAATAGTAACAAGAAAGCATTCTCACCGTTTGCTTCTGAACCTGAAATTGGTGGGAACATTGAAAAATAAACAGAATTACAGTTGGAGATTTATATAACTTGATTTTAAACATGACTACAAGGTTTTATGTAATCTTTGGAAGGTGCTACCAACTGAGCACCTATCCATGTGTCAAATATTATAGTAGGAGCCAAGGACATAGACGTTGGCATATTTTCTCCTGCTTTGGGCATAAACTCCTAGAAGGCAAAACATAACATTTTGTCTCTCTGAGTTGCTGACTATAATTGCTGTCTACAAGACAGTACTGCAATAAACACTAGCTGGCTTGCAATGAGAGGAGAAAAGCAGCTCCCCACATTTATCCCTCCGCCCGCAAATCTGATTGTATCTCTACACGCTCTATTTTAACCACTCTGTGATGGCATGTTCCTCCCTTCATTCACTAATCATTCTATCATTCTTCCTTGAACCAACGACTTTAGCTTCTCTTCACCAATAACTCCAGAGAGATGACATAATAGTCTTGTTTTAAAAATACACCTTCCAATGCCATAGGATGAAGTTAAACTGCTTAACTTGGTATATAAGATCTAGCTCCAGTTTACTTCCTGCCTTCTTATTTCTGATACTCCCTATCCCACAAACTTATATTCAGCCATTTTCCAAGTTTTTCAAGGCCTTTTATATAGATGATTTTGACCATTCTATTTTTTCTGCCTGGAGTGCCCTGCCAATTCTGTCTACTGGATAGATGTGTAACTATCTTTCAAGGTTCCTGAGTTTCAGCACTTTCCATGATCTCCGTTTTCTCAGCCCCCATGGCCAAATTAATTACTCTCCCATCAAGTGTTTCCTTGTTCCTTCATTTACTATATACTCATGATACTATCATACTACATTATAGCAAGATACCACTAGATTATGAGCTCCCCAGAAATGGCAGCTATGACTCATTTATCTCTATAGTATCCAACACACTGCCTAGCTTGTAAACTAACGTGGAAATGACTTTTCCAAACAGGTATCTACACTGCCTGATTTACCAAATAAAACTGCTTCTATTACATTTCAAATAACACCTACTCTCTTAATTCATCAACAGTTTTTTCAAAGCTTTTAAACAAGTGTCTATAGTATTATTAGACAAAAAGGAATAAAAATGAAATGAGTTAACAGTGAATAAAGCATACTGCTGACATAATCATTAAGAATTTACCTACTACCAGGCATAGTGGTATGTGCCTGCAGTCTCACCTACTTGGGAGGCTGAGGTGGGAGGAGCCCATGGGCTCACTTGAGCCCATGAGTTTGAGGTTCCAGTGAGCTATGATCATGCCACTACATTGCAGCCTGGGCAACAGAGCAATCACTTGAGCCCAGGAGCTCAAGTCTGCCCTGGGCAACACCGTGAGACCCCCTCTCTTTTTTTTTTTTTTTTTTTTTTTTGAGACAGAGTCTCGCTTGTTGCCCAGGCTAGAGTGAGTGCCGTGGTGTCAGCCTAGCTCACAGCAACCTCAAACTCCTGGGCTCAAGCAATCCTTCTGCCTCAGCCTCCCGAGTAGCTGGGACTACAGGCATGTGCCACCATGCCCGGCTAATTTTATATATATATATACATTAGTTGGCCAATTAATTTCTTTCTATTTATAGTAGAGACGGGGTCTTGCTCTTGCTCAGGCTGGTTTCGAACTCCTGACCTCGAGCAATCCACCTGCCTCAGCCTCCCAGAGTGCTAGGATTACAGGCGTGAGCCACCGCGCCCGGCTGAGACCCCCTCTCTTAAGGAAAAAATAAGGGAGAAGCAGAAAGCCTAAAAAGAAATGAAAAAGAAATTCTGGAGCTAGAAAATACAAGAACTGAAATAAAAAATCCAATGTGTACACATAAAAGCAGAGTATGGAAGGATGAACAATGGAGACTTAGAGGCGTGGAACTATAGGAGGGGTGTGAATGATAGGTGGTTGTTTGGTATGTATAATGTGTGTTGTTTCAGTGGTGGATGCACTGAAGGCCCTGACTTCACCACAATGCAATATCAATGTAGCTAAATTGCACTTGTGTCCCATGAATATATACATATAAAAATAAATAGAAAACAAAAACAGAAACCAATATCCTAAAGAGAACCAAAGGCAGATTTGACAGGTAGAAAAACAAATCAGAGAACTTGAAGATAGGCCAATTGAAATTACTGAGGAGTCTGAGGAAGAAAAAGAAAACAGATTGAAGAAATGTGACTAGGGCCTAAGGGACCTGTAAGATACCATCAAGCAGGATAACATAAACATTGTGGTAGTCCCGAAAGTAGAAGAGAGAGAAAGAATGTTGAAAGAAATAAGGCTGAAAATCCCCCAAATCCAATTAAAGACATGAACATAAATATCCAAGAAAGTTGAAGACAATATAAATGACTTCAAAGAGATTCACACCAAGACACATTATAATCAAACTACTCAAAGCTAAAAAGAGACTCTTGAAAGCAGCAAGAAAGAAGTGACTCATCACATACAAGTGATTCTCAAAAAAATTATCAGCAGATTTCTCATCAGAAACTTTGGAGGACAGAAGGCAGTAGGCCAATATATACACACATACATATATACGTTTATTCATTCATTAATTTATTATTTTTTGTAGAGACAGAGTCTTGAACTCCTGGCCACAAGTGATCCTCCAGACTTGGTCTCCCAAAGTGCTTGGATTACAGATGTGAGCCACCACGCCCAGCCTGACCAATATATTTAAAGAACTAAATCAAAACAAAAAAATTGTCAACCATGAATCCTATATACAGCAAAACTGTGCTTCAAAAGTAAAGGATAACTTAACACATTCTCAAATCAACAAAAGCTGAGAGTTCATTACCACTAGACCTATCCTGTAGAGCAGAGTCCTGCAGGTTGAAACAAACAGACACTAGACAGTAACTTGAAGTTATATGAAGAAAATAAATCACAGTGCAGTTAAGTACACAGGTAATTATAAAAGCTACTATTATTGTAACTTTTGTGAGTTACATTATGTGGTTTATAACTCTACATTTTGTTTCCTGCATAATTTAAGAGACTAACATTTAAAAAATTAGCTTACATTTATTGACACAAAATATACAAAGATGTAATTCTATAATATCGACAACTGAAAGAAATAGGAATGGAATTGTAAAGGAACATAATTTTTGTATGTTATTAAAGTTAAGCAGGTATGAATTCAAATTAGAGTATTATAGATTAACCACTTCAGTACGAGTGCGTCGACTATAGTCAACCGCCACAGATGAATGCGCACAGCCAAGCGTCGACTTTAGCCGACAGCTGTGATATGACTTTTATAATTTTTCATTTATCAAAATAAAATAGTAAACATTTAAAATTAACGTGATGAAAACATGTATGTATATGTTACCTATTCAGATTTACATAATAAGTAAAGCTCCCTATAAAGTAAAACAAGCTTTCAGTGCTTTAAAGCTTTCCTCATCACACAAGAGCAAAACGGATTCGTTGTCAATGCACAGCACAAACTATCGTGCAGACTATGAGTGCCAGCTGTGGGCAAGGTTTCATGGCTGGTGAGCACCGTACTGAAGTGATAGAACTATAAAACCAAGCCTTCTCAAACTTTTCCAAAAAATGGAAGAGGAAAGAACACCTCTTCACTCATTCTGTGAGATCAGCATTACCATGATACCAAAGCCAGACAAGAAAACTACAAACCAATATCCATCATGAAAACTGATGCAACAATATTCAACAAAATACTTCCAAACTGAATTCAGCAGCATATTAAAAGATTATATATCATGTCCAAGTGGGATTTATTCCAAAGATAGTTTAACATATGAAAATCAGTAAAGGTAATACATCATTAAGCAGAATGAAGAAAGAACAAAAAACCACACATGGTCTTCTCAATTGATGCAGAAGCATCTGACAAAATTCACTACTTTTCAAGATAAACTCAACAAATTAGGAACAGAAGGAAACCACCTCAATATAATAAAAGTTGTATATAAGAAACCCACGGTGAACATTATACACAATGGTGAAAGCTTTCCCTCTAAGATCAGCTCAATTTCATCACTTCCATCCAACATGGTACTGGAAGTTCTAGTCAGAGCAATTTAGCAAGAAAAAGAAATAAAAGACATCCAAGCTGTAAAGAAGTAAAATTATTGGCTTGCAGGTGATATGATCTTGTATACAGAAAACCCTAAAGATTACACACACACACAAAATTGTTGGAATAAATATATCCTGTTTCTTTGCTGAATTCAACATCAACACCCAAAACATCAGTGGAACTTTTATACATTAATGATAAGCAATTTGAAAAGGAAAGTAACAATTCCATTTACACAACATACTTTCAACAGAGTAAAAAAGGCAAATCATATCATCTATCTGATAATGGATTGGTATCCAAAATATATAGACAATTCCTAAAACTGAACCAAAAAAATCAAACCAAATTCAAAAATGGGCAAAAGACTCAGACATTTTTCCAAAGATGTACAAATGGCCAATAAACATGTGAAAAGATGCACAACAGCACTAATAGTGAAATACCAATCAAAGCTGGGCGCGGTGGCTCACACCTGTAATCCTAGCACTCTGGGAGGCCAAGGCGGGAGGATCACTCAAGGTCAGGAGTTTCAGACCAGCCTGAACAAGAGTGAGACCCCATCTCTACTAAAAATAGAAAGAAATTAATTGGTCAACTAAAAATATATAGAAAAAAATTAGCCGGGCATGGTGGCGTGTACCTGTAGTCCCAGCTACTCAGAAGGCTGAGGCAGTAGGATCACTTGAGCCCAGGAGTTTGAGGTTGCTGTGAGCTAGGCTGACACCATGGCACTCTAGCCCAGGCAACAGAGTGAGACTCTGTCTTGGGTGTGTGGGGGGGGGAGATACACCTTACACTCATTAAAGACAGCCACCATCAAAAATCAGAAAATAAGTGTTGGAAAGAATATAGAAAAATTGGAACCCTTGTGCATTGTAGGTGAGAATGTAACATGGCTGCTATGGAAAACTCTGGCAATTCCTCAAAAAATAAAACAATTATCACCAACAGTTCCACTTTTGAGTATATACCCCAAAGGCTTGAAAGTAGGGTTTCAAGGAGGCATTTGTACATCCATGTTCATAGTAGCAGTATTCACAATAGCTAAAACTGGAAGCAAACCAAGTCTCAACTGACAGATGAACAGATATGCAAAATGTATTCTTTACATACAATGGAATAGCAGTCAGCCTTAAAAAGGAAAGAAATTCTGACATATGCTATAAAATAGATGAATGTTGAGGATATTTTGCTACATGAAATAAACAAATCACAAAAAGAAAAATGATGTTTGATTTCACTTATATGAGGTACTTAGTCAAAATCAGAGACAGAAAACAGAATTTTTGTTTCCAGGGTCTGAGGAAAGAGGAAAACAGAGAGTTACTATTTAAAATGGCATAAAGATTCAGTTTTACAAGATGAGAGTTCTGGAGATAGACAGTGGTAATAGTTGCACAATATAAATGTATTTAATACCACTGAACTATAAGCTGAAAAATGATTAAGATGGTAAATTTTATACAAAAAAAGCGATAAAGATGTTGATTTCCTCCAAATTAACCTGTATGTGTAATGTGATCCCAACTAAAACTCAGGAAGATTTTTAAAAATTAAGTAACTTGGTAAAAAGTATTCTAAAAATTTGGAAAAATAAACATATGAACATAACTGGGAAGTTTTGGAAAGGGAAGGAGTGGACTAAGCCTATCATATCTATTTTAAAATGTAAGATTTTTAAAAATTAAATAATGTGGCAAAATAAATAGGTGAATGTAAATGGGAAATTCTTGAAAAGGGAACTGGGTGGGGAGGGAGGACAAAGCTTGCCACATATTAAAATATATTGCCTAAAAAAACAGAGGTACATTAATTAAAACAATTTGATATTCAGACTGAATAGACTGTAAAGAAATGCATTTGTTTTATACTAAAGACATGGTGCTGAGAAACTTTTTCCTCTCCAATCAGCCTGTCAGAAACTATGTTGTTTGAAACTGTATCAATAAGAATGGAACATCCCACTCTTGCATGGATGATGGATCATTATGAAGCAGAAGCAGCCTCAATTTCCAACTGAGAGCTTTAGATAAGGGGTTTCCAGACACAACATTCCACATTTATCTTAACCTAACAGTCTCCAAGGAAACAGAAGCCTGAGTCTGCTTCTCAGCCCCAGCCTAATATTAACTCCTTGACATACAGTCTTGCTGTGCTTTAAATTTAACAAATATTTATTGTTGCATTTAAATTGTGCCTATTGGACAGGAAGAAGGGAGACCTGGCACTCTCACATATCCCTAGGACAAATCCCATTACTCTTCTATGAACTGCTGTAGAGATCAAGGCAAGGGACCATGAGCTCTCTATAAACTATTTATCCATGCTGCTCCAGCTGAGAGGGGCTCCACCTTCCCCAGTGGCAGGCCAAAAGTGCAGCACCACGGTCCACACCTATGCATTCTGCCAATGGACTGTGGAATGTCCTGCCTCTGCCTGTCACAGTCAGAGACTACCCAGATCCTATCTTCCCAGTACTTGAGCACACCATCCAGGGGCCTGGAAATTGCCCAGCTCAGTCCACCACTGTTGGCACCTGATCACTCCCGCCAGGGTCTGAGGTTGGGCTGACCCAACCTACCAACACTCTCACAGGTTAACACTCAGGGGACTGGCATGCTCACCAACACCAGTACAGACCATTAGGGTTCCAGTGGGTTGCTCAACCACCACTGGTGCCATCACCCACATTATACCAGCTTCAAGGTTTGACAGCAGAGTAGGATGACTATACTTAACATAAATGTACTGTATTCAGGTGATGGGACACTATGAATACCCTGACTTGATCACTATGCATTATATGCACATAACAAATTTTCTCATGTATCTCATAAATTTGCACAAATTAAAAAAATAGTGAAAACACCAAAAGGCTGGTGAGGATGCAGAGAAACTTGATCACTCATATGTTGCTTTTAGGGATGTAAAATGGTACAGCAACTCTGAAAAACCTTTTGGCAGTTTCTTTAAAAACTAAGCATGCAAGTACCACACAACCCAGCAATGCACTCCCTGGCATTTAATCCAGAGAAATGAAAACTTTATACTCACACAGAAACCCATACACAAATATTGTAGCAGTTTCATTTGTAATAGCCCCAAAATGGAAACAGCCCAGATGTCCTTCAAACACATGAATGGTTCATGAATGGTTAACAGTAGAATACCCATACCACGGAATACTACTAAGCAATAAAATGGAAAAAACCACTGAAGCAAGCAACAAGTTGGATGAATCTACAGGAAATAATTTTGAGTGAAAAAATGCTAATCCTAAAAGGTCACATACTATATATATGTGTGTATATATATAAAAATATATAAACATCCTTGACAAAATTATGGAAAGAACAGATTAGTGGTTGCCAGGGGTACAGGTCTCAGGGATGGGGGATGAGAAGAGGGCTGCAGGGCAACAGGAGGGTTCCCTGTGTTGATGGAAACCTCAGCATTTTGTATCCATGTCAATATCTGGGTTGTAAATATTGCACTGTAGTTTTGCAAGATGTTATCATTGGGGGAACTGGCTAAGGGGAACAGGATCTGTTATTTCTTACAATGGCATGTGACTCCACAATGATCTTGAAATAAAAAGTTTAATTAAAATAAATAAATTTTGCCTAAACTCCACCCTTTTCCAAAATCCTATGATAATCCTGACTCCTTCTTCAGTGAAATGCTGGCATTTTCTCTATTGTGCAAATCTCCCTCACAGCAGCAAGTTAATTAACCTGTCGGCCTACAGTTGTTTCCTTGGTGGTCTTTATCAGATAAGCTTTATCAGAGGGACTTTATCAGATTGAAATAAAGAGTCTATGAAAAATAAAAGTTTCTATGAAAATTTAATACATAATTCACACAGCACTTCAAATCAAGGAATAGATGGCTTATTTATGAAATGGTATTGAACTAATTAATCTTTTGGAAAACATAAAAAGCAACCAGGTGGATCCCCACCTACCTGATAATAACAACTCCAAATGTTTCTAATATTTTAATATTTTTAAAAATAGAATTAAAACAAAACTAGAAGAAAACATATATTTTCATTTTTCATATCATGAATTGAGATCTTCCCAAAACTCAGAAGCTATGACTACAGAAAAATTATGAGTTTATTCACTGGCTAAATTTCTGGCAGTGAAGAAGTTGCTGGTTCAAATGTTATGTTGTAAAAAAGAATGTACAGCAAAAAATACCAAGAACTATCATAAATAAAGAAAAAAACAAATGATTCAACCCAATATAAAAGCAGACAAAGAAAAGATTCACAGGAAAAAAAAACAATGATCAAAGATGATCAAATTTCACTCATAATTAAAGAAAGGTAAATCAAATGCAGAGATATTATTTTTAACCTATTATATTGGGAAAAATTTTAAAGTTTGCTAACACCTAGTATTGACACTGATATGAGAAAACTGGTAATATTGCATTCTTTCTCATAATACACACTTTTACTGTCTTTTGGAAGGGCATTTGGAAATAACTTTTACAATTTTTATTTGAATATACCTTAATCCATCATTTCATGATCAGAAATCTATCTATGGACACAATCACAATTGTGTTGGATAAGATGTTCACAACAGCCATAAGCATATGATGTTTGTTGATGGGGAACTAGTTTTAAAAAAATGATACATTTATACAATACTCTGCAACTATCAAAAACAATGATCTATATGTGCTGGTAAAAAAAAATCTTTACACTTTTGGCAAAGATTACTTTTTATTAATAAGGTGTATTGATTATATTTTTTAATCAGAGAAAGTAAACAAAAGAAACAAACTCAAACTGAAACTAGAGAGAGGAAAAAAAAATACAGAAGCATAACTTGTCTTTACCACATCTCTATCACTAGCTCTCCCCAAAGGTATTAATAACTATTATTTCTTTTGTATCCTTGCCAAAAAAAAAAAAAAAAAAAAAACGTAATGCCTATATGAGTACCTATGTACTGGCATTTAATCCCTCTGTTACACCAAAAATATCATGCTATATCCATTAGTCTCACTTTATTCTTTTCACTTTTTTCCATAATATAATCTCATTCATTTTAACAACTGCATAAGATAAACGATTTATTTTTTTAAGACAAAGTATTGAAGTCTGTATAGTATGATCTCACTTGGCTTGTTACATGCTTTTGTATATTAAAAAAAATTCTGTTAAGATATATACACATATCATATGATATTTAACAAGGGGTCTCTCTGGAAATTAGTTAGTATTGGGTGGCATGTGCAGGAAGGACAAAAATTTTTTTTCGTTTTATAACCTTTTGATGTTTCAATTTTTATGTACACACCTATTATGTTTCTAACAAAAATTAAATAAAGGTAGGTTACTTTATCTAGAGAATGAATATAATAAAAATCAAAGTACACTAATTTCTCTATATTTATTACACAAAACAATCTCTTGATCCTTTCAGACTTCTCTAAGTTTCAGACTAACTAACATACACAAACGCCTGCTGAACACTTCCACTGGACCTTAGGCATCTCAGAGTATCCAAAGTGACTCATTACCTTCCTCTCTTAAATTGGCTCATTCTACCTTAATTACTGATAATTACCTAAATTATTCACCCATGGGTTCCTATTTCAATCAGAGCCATCTAATTTAAACTAGAAACTAGGCAGACATTCTTTTTATTTTTTATTTCAGCGTATTATGAGGGTACAAACATTTTAGTTACATTTTATATCACTGCCTCTCCCTAGTGGGGGTTAGAGGCATACCCCTCAGCCCCCACAATGCTCACCGTGTCCTGTAGTTGTAAGTTTACCCCTCCCAACACCCCTGGAGAATACTACTGCTATGTGAGCACCATAGTGTTAATCAGTCAGTACCAATTTGATGGTAAGTACAAGTGGAGTCTATTCTTCTGATCTTGTGTTACCTCACTTCAGATAAAGGGCTCAAGCTCAATCCAGGAAAATATAAGAGGTGCTAGATCACTGTCATTTCTTATAATTAAGTAATATTCCATTGTATACATATACCCAATTTTAAAAATTCAGTCATGAATTGACGGGCACTTAGGTTGTTTCCACATCTTTGCAATAGTGAATTGCGCTGCCATAAACATTTGGGTGCAGATGTCTTTATGATAGAATGTCTTTTGCTTTTTGGGGTAGATTAGGCAGACATTCTTAATACTCCCTTTACCCTAACCCCAAATCCAATTACCAAGACTTGCCAATTTTATTTCCTAAATGTTTTTCTAGTCCATTGTCTCTTCTCCGTTTCTATTATTTGCTCTACTTGAGACCTCCTCTCTCCCCTAAACTATTACAATATCTAACCTGTCTTCCAGAGTCAAGTTCCCTCTCTTCAACCCACACCCTATCTCCAGAATGACGTCTCTAAAATGAAAAATGGATGATGTCACTCCATG
The DNA here is from genome assembly GCF_040939455.1 of Microcebus murinus. Lineage (NCBI taxonomy): Eukaryota > Metazoa > Chordata > Mammalia > Primates > Cheirogaleidae > Microcebus > Microcebus murinus. The sequence goes on from NC_134112.1 coordinate 42,139,823, forward strand.
AATCCTTTCATGGAACCCCACTGCCAGCAAGACAAAAACTAAGCATCTTTAAATAACACAATATATAAAGGCTCTCCATGATCTAAACTTGTCTAGGATTCCAGTCTAATCATTCACTACTCCATACCTTATAATTTATGTTTCAGCAATCCTGGACTATCTACATTTCCCGAAACATCCTAATGCAGTGAGTTCCTCTATTCCTACTCATCTTTGACTACTACACCCTCCTGACTCCACCATCTACGTCCTAACCTCTGTAAATCCCATTAAAGCCAGGATTTCTTAACCTTGGCATTACTGACATTAACAGCAGGATAATTCTGTTGTGGGAGCTGTCCCTGTTCATTGTAAGATGCTTAGCAGCATCCCTGGCCTCCATTCACTAGATGCCAGTAGCATTATCACTAGCTGCGACAAACAAAAATGTCTCTAGACATTGCCAAATGTTCCCTGGGGAAGAAAATAGGCCCAAGTTAAGAACCTTTCATGTTAAAACTTAGTTTCTCATATATTCATGAAATATCTCAGGAAGAATATATAAAAACTAGTTTTAACACTTGTTGCCTTTGAGGAGGGTAACAGGGTAACTGAGGTAACTAGACTGAGATAAAAAAAAAAAAAAAGCTTGTTTTTCGCTACATTCACTGTGTGTGTACTAAAGTCTTGTACCTCTTCTAACCTCTCCACTGCTACCACCCTAGTCTGAGCCACCTTTCTCTTTTTTCCTAACTACTGCAATGGCCCCTTTCCTTCTTCAGTCCATTTTTACCAGTAGCCAGAGTGATCCTTTCAAAACTGAAATCAGATCATGTCACTTATTTGCTCAAACCTGCCACTGTCTTCCTAAACTCACTCAGAGAGAACGCCAAAACCTTAAAATGATATTCCTACAATCTGCCATCCTACTCCCTTGCTTTCTGATCTCTCCTCCTAGCAGCAATTTCATAGATTGAATCTAATACTGTTTCCATCACTGCATTAACATCTTATTTTAATTATTAATCTTGTTTATTGTCTCTTTGCCATCTTGACTAGTGTTTCTCAAACTGGTGTCTGCACCAGAATCTTGTGGAAGGCTAGTTAAAACAGTTTGCAAATCAAGAGATCTAGAGCTGAGTCTAAAAATTTGCATTTCTAACATGCTCCCAGGTAAGTTCCCTGCTGATGCTGCAAATCTAGTAACCGCATGTTTAGAACCAATGTTTCAGAATGTAAGCTCCATGAAGGCAGAGACTTCTATCTATTAACTGTTTAATCTCTAGGACCTGGCACACAGTAGGCACTTGCTATGTACGGTTTGAATGTTTATCCCCTCCAAAACTCATGTTGCAATTTAATCCCCAATGTAGCAGTACTGAGAGTTGGGTCTTTTAAGAGGTGACTGGGTCATGAGGGCTCTGCCCCCACAAATGGATTAATCCCTTCATTTAATCCATTTGTGGATTAATCCATTCAATTAACCCATTCATAGACTAATGGGTTATCACAGGAAAGGGACTGGTGGCTTTATAAGAGGAGAGAGAGGTGAGCAAGCACATTCAGCCCCCTCGCCATATGATACCCTGTGCCACCTCAGGACTCTGCAGGGAGTCCCTACCAATAAGGAGGCATCTACCAGATGCCATTCCTTGGCCTTGGACTTTCCATCCTTCATAACTGTAAAAAAGAAATTATTTTTCTTTATAAATCACCCAGTTTCAGGTATTGTTATAAGCAACAGAAAATGAACTAAGGCAACACTGATCTATGTAAATAAATTTAGATGTCCCCTCCTCTGTTCCAAATGTATCCAATGGTTCAGTCTGTCACATGTTGCTAAACATTTACTGAACACTGTAAAAAGATAAACTGTGTAACTGTTAGAGGTTAAATTATATCACCCAAAAAGATATGTTTAAGTCCTAACCCCAGTACTAACGCATAGGACCTTATTCGGAAATAGGGTCTTTGCGGAGATGATTAGGGTAGACCTCGATCCAGTACAACTGCTGTCCTTTTAAGAAGAGGAGAGCACCACATGAAGACAGCCACACAGGGAGATTGCCATGTGATAACAGGGGCAGAGACTGGAGTGATACAGCTGCAAGCCAAAAAACTAAGAACAAAGAAGCTAAGAGGTATGGAAGAGATTCTTCCCTAGAAACTTGACAGAGCATAGCCCTACTGACATCTTGATTTCAGACATCTAGCCTCCAGAACTGAGACAATAAATTTCTATTGTTTTAAATGGCCTAGTTTGTGATACTTCCTTATGGCAGCCCTAGGAAACATGATGGCCCAAAATGCAAATGACCACATCAACCTGTATTTAATTTCAAATTCTGCCAATTACCCAACTTTCACCAGTTTAAATATGCATTACTATATAGCTTTCACTATACATCAATCAGGTTTCCTGTTCCAGAATCTCCCCAACTTTGCCTCTCCTTGCCCTCAATGTGTCCCTTCAATGTACAAAGCAGCACATATTACAGGTGCTAGATAATTTATTTGGATTTTTGTTTGTTTTCCCCACCTTCTTATGGGCTTCCCTAGCTCACAAATACCAGCATCTTTATATATTTTTTCTCTCCTCTTTCACACATTACAGATTTTGGCATGTATTTTCCCCTTTGACATTTGAATTAGGGGCAAAATAAAACTTTAAGTATACACTGAGGGTCCTCTCCAACCAGAATTTAAGATAAAAGGCTAACTTCCCATTTTATGGAACTAGTCTTTTTTTTTTTTCTTTTTTTGCATTCTTCTTTTAAAAGAATTACCTTACCTACTGAATTGGGGGTAAAGAGAATTTTATCTTACCTTTCTTTGAACCTTGCTGTAGTCTGTACACCAGCCTCTTTAATACAATCTCAACAAATCTTTTACGTGAAAAGATGGTTATACTGGGAAGCTAGCTTAAACTTTTAAGTAGATCTGAACTGAATTTCAGCACCAAGCTGTCCATTTTCTATTTAAGGTTTATTATAGCTGCACTGTCACAAAAATTCCAATCAATGATTTTACCACATAAAGACTCTAGCTTACCATGGTTTATAAAGCTAAGCTGTATAATACAATTTTTATTTTAGTACAAATCAATATACAAATAGTAGATAGCACATGCCTAGTGACACTTTTATTTCTATGATTAGATAAACATTAATTTATTATACATACTCCTAAATAAATTTGTGATAGGATTCTAAGAATTTCTGGATGTTGAATTTACTCAAAAAGCATAATTAAGAAAAACTTTAAAAGGGTAGTAACCATAAAATGTTTTTTAAATGCTAAATCACAAGTAAAAAGATACAGAAAAACATGAATTCTGGGCACATTTGAGAAAGACATTCAACAGTTCTTCACTAATACTGAAAAACCATCTCTTTTTCCTGTGAATAATTTTAAATGAATCATATCTTCCTTACTATATCACTGCTTTATTTAACATATGGTGAAAAGAGTTAACTGTTTGGTAACTTGAAATTTTATAGTCACTGAAACTGTATATAAATATATTCTAAGGCTGACAGAAAATACAGTTTACTATAATATATACAATACTTACAAGACACACACAGTACCATGTACACAGGACTCATTCGTCATTTATCTTATAAGGGAGTGGAAAGCTGTCATCTAAATACCTTCTAAAAACTCAGATTCCCACTTCCTAAATTTACACCAGAATTAAACTTGAAATTATGCACAACACTTCTTCCAGGCATCTAGGCAGAGCTATCTATGTTGTACGCCCAACTCTTAGTAAATTAACATATTTCTGTCCCTTACACATTGGCCTAATTATTCACTCTGATGCATTAACGTTCTAACTTTACAACTTTTTAGTTCATTATGAAATCAATACACGGTTAGCAGAAGTTTTCGATCTGAGGAAACCCTGTGATATCTACGAAGAATTTTAGAAATCTATATTAGAAATCTAGTCAACTTTTCAAGAATGTGTGGGGTTTTGTTATTTAATTTTATTTATTTTTTATTTTTTTCTTCGTGGAACTGATAGATCATATAAAGTCTGTTTTAAAATAAGGGTAGTGGAGAGGGCAAGGGCTAGGAAAAAATAATCTCCACCCTTAAATTAAGCTCATCTTTTAAAGAGTATACAGTTTTCCCAAATTCAAAGCACTATGGACAATCTGTCAGCACCTACTAATCCCATTACACTTCCCTGGGTGAGAGGGAGAGGCAAAAAAAAAAAGAAAGAAAGAAGAAGAAATTCCTTTCCTTTTCCTCCTTCACGCAGCAAGTGCCCCAACACACACTTGGCTGGCTCACTCTGCCGGCGGCAGGGAAACTTAAAGAAATAAATCAGCCACAAACCTGATGATCCGAGCAAGCTCCAGGCACTTCTGGAAGGCGCCCGCTCGCCGGGCGCTCAGGCAGCGCGGCGGCCCGGCGGCTCTCGGGGAACGCGCTCGACACCTGAGCGCCGAGCCCCGCAGGACTCGCAGGTCTGCAGGGGGCGGGGAGGACCCGGGGGCGGAGCGGGCAGCCCGGCGGGGCAGCTGCGGGGCAGGACCGCTAAGTGGTTCGGCCCAGACGCCCCGGCACAGCCCGCGCCTAGCCGCCGACGCCCGACGCCAGGCAGCGCTTGAGGAGGGGGCGGCGAGGGCAAAACGGAAGAGCCCACGCCGAGGAGAAGGCTACACGCCAACGAAATAACGGCCCGGTGGGCACCCGGCCCCGGTAGCAGCCTGCCGGGGCGCCGGGAGCAGGAAGTGCCGCGCGCCTGCCTCAGGAGCACGGACGCCCCCAGCCCGGCTCCGGCCCCCAGACACCTGTTCGCCCCCGCCTGGGGTTTGGGTCCACCCTCCACACCCCTCCCCGCCACACACCCCACGAAGGGGGAGGGCGAGGGGAGCCGAGACCTTGGACCCGCAGCCGGAGGGCGCCTCCGCCGGCCGTACCTGACATCAGCCGCGGCTCCCTCTCGCCCCTCCTGGGGGGCGGAGAGGGGGACGACACGGGACTTGCGACCTTTGCTCCTCTGGGCAGCCGCAGAAGTCGCTTGTGGCCGCTAGCTGAGGCCGCCTGCAGCCGCCCAGATCATTCCCCGGCAGCGGCGGCGGCGGCTGCCGAGGCGGGCCCAGCGCGCGCTCCCGCCCGCTGGCTCCGCCCCTCCCCACAGCGCGTCCAGGCCGCGGCCCGCCTACGGCGCAGCCGCCACCCAGGGGTCTCCTAGCGCTGACGTCGCCGCCGCCGCTCCAGCCCTCAAGGAAGGGCGGCGCGGGAGGGGGCGCGACGGGGCGGGGCTACGGCGACGTGCGGACGCGGGGATTGGGCGCCGAGCGCACGCTCCGCCCCTCTGCGAAGGGGTCTGGGAAGTCGGGGCTTCCACGAGCTGTAGGTTTGGTCTCAGCCCTCTTGCGGCTAGTCTCAGCTGTCCTCTATTTCTTTCATCCTCCTGTAGGGTCATGACTAGCTTCCGGACCTTGGGGAGGAAGAAAGTAGGGAAACAGCAGGGACTCAGGCAGGGGGTGCCTGAGGGACTTTTGTCTGAAGGACAAGCTCTGGCCATGCGGGAGTCTCTTGGCCTGTAGCCTGCTCTTACCTCGTTCATTTTTTTTCCTTGTTCTCTCCCTGTACCCTCTGTAATGAGCATCTCGCTAGCATTAATGAAAGAAACCATGGAAAGTTGAGGTATGGAAACGGGCGCTGAGTAACCACATGTGTGAACCAGCAATGGCTGAAAACCCAGTTAGTGACACCAGAAAGCCTCCTGTAGGCATACATGGTGGTCGGTTCTGTCCGTACTTCAGGTCTGTCCAACAAGGCAGGAGAAGCTGCTTAAGGGCTTTGCAAAACTCACGTCCTCTTGTGTTGACTAAAGGGCCTTAAATGATGAAACTGTCTTTGCAATAGAGGGAGAGGGCTGCCACCTGTTGAGGCAACTCGACCATAGGAGGTGGGGATATGGTCTAGGACTTACTGGCTTTAACCATCTTCTACAAGGCCAAGCTCCACAATGGGAAAACTACCTTTTAAATATCCTACTAAGGAAGTTCTTCAGTACATCATGATAGCTGTTAAGGAGTATGGGCTCTGAAATCAGACTGCCTGGGCTAGAATCTTGGTCCCTCCACCTACTAGCTGTGTAACCTTGACAAGTTACTTAACAGCATGCCCGAAAGAAATAATAAGCAACATAGTTATTGTTATTTTTCCTTTAATTTGCTTAGGTTCATCTTTAGTATAGTTTCTCAGAACATACCATCAATAAATCCAAAAGAATTTTAAAACTTAAAGCACATCTAGTGATTCTAATCCAAACATCTCATTTTTCAGATGAGAAAACTGAGATCAGAAAGATAAACTCATAGGCTCATGCTAAAATAGAAGTGCAGGTATCCTGACGTCTAGATTGGTGCTCTTTCCCTGGCTCATGCATCCAGATTTCCCTCCCATATATTCTTACTTCCATCCTCTTCTCCTCCCCAACTCCTGTACAGTTACTGCCTAGCCACCTGCACCCTCCACAGCTTTCAACAATATCCTTCCACCCATTGCAAAAAGGGAAAGGATCCCATTCAGAGGTCACAGTATTCCCAGTAGAAAACAAAACTCAGAACTCTTTTATCTCATTTCAATTGTATTGAAAGTTACAATGAATAAGGAATAACATTTTTCAAGTGAGCAAAGATAAGAAACCCTTCCAAATAAGTTCAGTCACAGCCATATCTAGGAAAATTACTGGCAAGAAGATATGTTGATGGAAACAATACTGGGTCAATTTTGTGCAAATTGGAGTGCAGTGATTATTCATAGGTGCATTCATAGTGCACTATAGCCTGGAATTCCTGAGCTCAAGCAATCCAGTCCTCATGTCTCAGCTTTCTGAGTAGCTGGGAGTCTATTAATAGCTATCATTTTTATTAAAACAATGCATGCTTAGTCAAACAAATTTTAAAATATTCAAACTAAAATGCAAAGAAAATAGTTATAATTTGTCCAAATCCCACAGGGTTAACTGTTTTAAAAAAATTGTGTTACGTTCTTCCAGGTATCTCTCTAAGACTAAAAAACACATAAAGACATATACATTATTCCATAAATTGGCTTTTATTATATGTAGAGTTCTTTCCTCACTGAACAATATGCCATGAATAACATAATTTTTTAAAGTTGCATAGTGTCTGTTAAGTGGATGTACCATCATTTATCTAGCCAGTATGCTACTGATTGACATTTATTTCTTTCCAAGTTTTTACTACTATAAACAACTCTTTGATGAACTTTCTTATGCTTAGAATTTTGCACGACTGTGCAATTACATCCTTGGACACATTCCTAGAAGTGATATTAACATCAGCCAATTCTTCAACATTAACCACTAGAAAAATAAGTGGTTACTTTGCAAAGAATATACTTCATATGTAGGACTTGTGGGGAGCAAGGCTCTTGCCTCCCTAAGGTTTGCTAAAAAAACATTGACAAGAGGCAGATTGATTAATAGAAGGAAGAAGATACAAATTTATTTTAATGTGTATACATGGGAACCCTCAGAATGAAGATTCAGACATAGGAAATTGTCAATTTTTATGCTTAGGTTCGACAAAGCATGGACAACCATGTAGAAATATGATTGGATAAAAAGGGTATGATCTAATGCTAGCAGGCTGAGTTGGGGAACCCAGCAAGGCCTGTCTGTCAAGATTCTTGTTGGACTTCCTAAACATGCATTTCTTCCTTCTAATTGTGGGACATGGCCCTATGTGGAATGTAGGGGGTTCTTATGACCTATAGTCAAATAAGGTATGTCTTTATGGCCACTTTTTACATAGAATTTTAGGTTTTATGTCTGGGTTTCAGGACAAGGGGCTTTGGTTTTTATGACCCACCTTGGGGAAGAGGGATTCTAGTTTCTATGGCTAGTCTCAGGAAAGAATGAGACTGAAAGGCAGGAGGACAAGGGAAAGTCAGAGAATAATTTTGCTTCTGAGGCTGCCATTTTGGGGTACTGTTTTCTGAGCCCCATTAAACTCAAAACCAGATTCTCACATTTGCAACATATTTGAAACAGATAAACCTTTGAAAGCATTTACTGTCTGGTGTTTCTATTGTTTAATAATATGTGTCAAAGCTCCTAGAGCAGAAAGGAAGACATTATTAGTTGTCTAAACCAATATCCTTTCTTCCTTACTACCTGAGGCCGATTTTTTTCGGGGCGATAATGTGTCCAGTTATAATAAAAATGTTCCCCTCCCCAGACTCTTGTAAATCATGGTGGGCCTTGTGACCTGTCAATGAAATAAAAGTGAATTTCTCTAGGAGGGGTCAAGGAAAGCTTTACAGAAGAAATATTCCTTTAACTATTGGACCTACAGCCATTCTTTTTTTATTAACCTGGAACAAGAACATGATGCTGGAAGTAGAAAAGCCATATTTCAGTCATAATAACAAAACACGCATGTACATTATTAATAGTGTAAGAAGCCAGAGGTGCTTGGGTTCATGAAGGTGGGCCAGCTTAGCAGCTCTCGACTGCCTACTTGTGGACTTGTTACATCAGGAAAAATAAATCCCTCCTATTGAAGATTTTGTTATTTGTGTTTTCTGTTATAAGCATTGAATGCAATTCCTAGTATATAAGATAGGTCAAGTCATCACTTATTTAGCCCTATGTATGGAATTTTTTTTTTTTCAAATAGCATCTTGCTTTGTCACCCTGGGTAGAGTATAGTAGCACCATCATAGCTCACTGCAACCTCAAACTCCTGGACTCAAGTGGTCCTCTTGTCTTAGCTTCCCAAGTAGCTGGGTCTACAGGCATGCCACCACACCTGGCTAATTTTTCTATTTTAATAGAGACAGGGTCTCGTTCTTAATCAGGCTGGTCTCAAACTTTTGAGCTCAAGCAGTCCCTCTGCCTCACCCTCCCAGAGTGCTAGGAATACAGGCATGAGTGCCCAGCCTATATATGGAATTTTTTAATGGGTGAGATGAAAATGAGGACCAAAAATGTAAATAAACAACAACAACATAACATTCTCTTCTCTAATAGACTTAGTTTTCCTTTAAATACCGAAATATTACAAATAGATTAATAAACCATTTTTTAGTAATTAAGTTAAATTTGGTAAATTAGAGTTTATTCACTCGATAGTGTTATAGTTTTAAAATATTAATATGTCTGTAAATTCTTTGATACTTCTTCCTTCAAAGGGTGGAGCTTAATTCCCCTCATCTTGAGTTTGGTCTGTGTTGTAACTTCTTCTCATGAACAGAATGTGGCAGAAATGATGTAGTATGACTTCTGAGGGGAGAAATGTGTACCAGCTTTCTTCTTATTCTCTCTTTGGGATTACTTGCTGGACGAAATAGCTGTCATGTCAGAGTTATGTCATTCAGGCCACTTATGGACAAGCCCACATGATGATTAAGGATGTCAGGCAACAGCCAGTGAGGAACTGAGGCCTCCTGACAACAGCCATGCCAGTGAGCCTCGAGGCAGATCCTCCAGCCCAAGTCAAGCCTTCAGATGACTGCATGTATCCCTGGTCAATATCTTTACTGTAACCTCAGGAGAAACCCTGAGCTAGTAAACACTCAGCTATGCTGCTCCTGAATTCCTGACCCACAGAAACTGTGACATAATTAATGTTTAAATGCATGTTGTTTGAAGCCACTAAATATTGGAATAATTTTTTATGCAACAATTGATAACTAATACAGCTGGATATAATCGAGTAAAAGATACAATGCCTGGCACATACTCGGGTGTTCGAATATTGTTTGAATGAATAAACAATTGAATGAAGTAGAGTATGTCTTTTTCATTTTAATGGGTACCATACACTACTAGTATTATTTTTAATCTCTGACACCTGTATTATGTATGATTTTTAAAAATATGACTATACAGAGATAAATATTGAATTTCACTGAGCTCTGACCATTGACAGTCATGGAAGTAACATTTGGTCTCAATAGAGCAATAGAATCCTTGAAATTTGAATTCTGCTCCCAGTATTATCATTAATTAGCTGATTGACCTCTGGCAAGTCACCTAACCCTTCTAAATCTCAACTTTCCTGTCCATTAATGAGGGACAATAATTCTAAACTGCCCCAAAAGGCGGTCAGTGAGATTATAGGTGACAGTGTAGTTGTAGAGAATTAACATTTGTTAATTAAATGAGATTGATGAGGTCTACTTTATTTTTAAGCACTAAGTATTTTAGGTGTGAACATGATGAAGACCCTTATTTCAAGAAGGGGCAACTTATTTACTGATTTTACTGTGTACCTTTGTAAAATAGTAGCATCATTCATAGCAAGCAGTTTGTATTAAAGAGTATGACAGAATGGTAACTTATTATATGTCAGATCTCATTTTATTAGCCTGTTGAAAATTTATTGCACTTTAAAAAGAGTGCACAATTATGACAGGCTCCTTTTTCTTTTCATGAATGAATTTGTAATTGTGGCTTGGTATATCTACCCCTCTTTATAGTATAGTAGTACTTAAACATACTTAGTTTTGTTTTGTCTTTTGCTTATTTTTATTTTTACCTTTCTTTTCTTATTAGTATATTTCAGAATATTACAGGGGTACAAATGTTTTGGTTACATGGATTGCTTTTGTATTGCTTCAGACAAAGTTATAAGTGTGCCCATCACTTAAGTACTTTTTAAGCAATACAACAGAGATTTCAACCCAGTTGTTGTTGTTACCTGCTTTATTGAGGTCAATTGACATACAATAACTATCTATACATAAGATGTATAATTTAATGTTTTGACATATATATACATACATTACACTATAACAACAGTCAAGTTAGAGAACATATCACCCCCAAAAGTTTCCTCCTACCACTCCCCAGCCCCCAAAACAACCACTGATCTGCTTTCTGTCACTACAGATTAGTTTTCATTTTTAGAGTTATATAAGTAGAATCATACAATGTGGGTTTTTTAATATCTGGCTTTTTCAGCTGGTATAATTCCTTTGAAATTAAACCATATTGTTATGTTTATCAATATTTCATTCCTTTTATTGCTCAGTAGTATTCCATTATAAGAATATACCACCATTTTTGTATTCATTTGAATACTGAAGGACATTTAACCCAATCATTTCTGACCCTAAACCCATGGTACACTCTCTTCCCAGCTCCATCACTTATTGTGTGCTCTTAGGAAACCTAATTAGTCTAAGTCTTAGCTTTTCTCGTTATAAAATGGCAGTAGGCCGGGCGTGGTGGCTCACGCCTGTAATCCTAGCACTCTGGGAGGGCGAGGCGGGCGGATTGCTCGAGGTCAGGAGTTCAAAACCAGCCTGAGCAAGAGCGAGACCCCGTCTTTACTATAAATAGAAAGAAATTAATTGGACAACTAATATATATAGAAAAAATTAGCTGGGCATGGTGGCGCATGCCTGTAGTCCCAGCTACTTGGGAGGCTGAGGCAGAAGGATCGCTTGAGCCCAGGAGTTTGAGGTTGCTGTGAGCTAGGCTGACGCCATGGCACTCACTCTAGCCTGGGCAACAAAGTAAGACTGTGTCTCAAAAAAAAAAAAAAAAAAAATGGCAGTAATATTTCTTGTTTACATGATTGCTATTAGTAAATGAGACAAAATGTGAAAGCACTTAGGACAGGTTGAGTATCTCTTATCTGAAATGCTTAGGACCAGAAGGGTTTCAGATTTCAGATATTTTTGGATTTGGGAATATTTGCATATACATAATAAGATTTCTTGAGGATGGGACTCAAGTCTAAATGGGAAATTTATTTATTTTTATATATATCTTGTTTATATATGTTTTATATATGCCTTATAAATATATACCCTGAAGATAATTTGCTATTATATTTTAAAGAATTTTGTGTATGAAATAAAATTTTGGCTGTGTGTTGACTGTGACCCATCATACAAGGTTAGGTGTGAAATTTTCCACTTGTGACATCATGTTGGTGCTCAAAAAGTTTCAGATTTTGTAGCATTTTTGATTTAGAGATACTAAACTGGTACTATATGGGCATAAAGCAGGTGCTTATGCCCATATATTTTTCCCCCTGGAAGGAAACATCTCTGGGAAGGAAATGAGAAAAGATACAGCAGTATACTTCTTTCTGGACTCTTTCTTCCTGCATTGAAAGCTTTGAATTCCTGCATTGAAACATCTTTCTTGAAGCTTTCTCACTTTAATTTCTACTACTCATATCTCATCTGCACCCCTTGAATATGATATTCCTCTTTTCTGTCTAATCCAAATATGGACACAAATTTCCTATCCCTTAGCATAACTGAAATAGAGTGATGTTTTCACAAAAAAGTAAGAGATAAATTAAATGGATATAATTATGTAAAATCAAGCAGTGGAAACATAGTCAAGGCTCCTAGATGAATGCTTCTATCCCAAATAATCCCAACAAAGTCAATAGGAGAGCTTTATTTAGTCTCATATCTGCTTGTACAACAGTTACCACCACCATCCTATACAGATGGGTGGGCACAACCTTGCCTGAGCTCCTTCCTAACTTGGCTTCTGTCTTTTGATTATTTGCCCATCTTCTCTTACTGGCCATTGTAATTTCTTGTTCTGTTCACAGAAAAACACCAGGCCAATCATTTAAATTCTGAATTCCAAGATACTGTTTGGTCCTTCTACTGAGGGTTTCAGGTCTAAAGGAAACATCTAAGTGTCCACTAAAGTCAGCAGGCCAGGTTAATCTACAGTACGCTGGTTTCTGGGGCATTGTATAACGACTCACCCCATACATCTTAAATAACACAAAACAATACTTACAAGTGATCAAAGGCAGCAAACCTGAGGTGGACACTGTAATGCACTGCCCTAATCTCCCTTCAGTGCCAAAAGATTTATCCCCCCAGTTATTGGGAGTATTGACTCTAGATGACCTTCAGCTACCAGTCCTCTTAGGGAACTGCCTCAGGTGTAGACAGATGCCTCAACTCAAAGCCATGCTCCTCTCAGAGCACCTACATCCAATGAGTCACCAACACATGCATATAAAAACCCAGCTTCCAATCCCCAACCTATGATATTCTTTAGGGCCAATCCACCTTCAGAGTTTCCTATGGGGTTGACTGAAACCTATGTTAAAATCTACATCAGAGCCTGACATGTCCATTTCTCCAATCCTGCTTCCATCTCTTCCTCTTTATAGGTGTTGATGTGAAAAGCACTCCCTAATAAACTTTCTACATGCTAATCCCCATTTCACACTCCGTTTTCTCCTAAACCCAGTCTATGACAAAACCTAAAGCAAGAAAAGTGTTGTTTCCCAACCCCCTTGAAGTCCAAGCTCTTTTTAAAGTATCTGACATCAATAGGTGTTATAATTTTGAATTACTTCTGCCTACCTAGAGGTAGCTCTTCATGCATGGTAGACCATTAATATCAGTGTGCTATGTAATAAATGAAGAAAGATAGACCCACTGTAACCTATCAATCTTATTATCTGTCCACAAATGAGCCCATAATAATCTCACTGTGCTATCAATGGTGATTTGGACAATTACTGAAGTTTTTGAACTGTTCATATTTAATCAGAGATAGAATTTTGGAATGTTTTCAGTATATAAGTTCTCTTTATGACCTCTTTATAACTATCTTTGCCTTAGGGTAAACCTCTATAAAATCACACTTACATACATATTTTAAGGATACTGAAAATAGCACACACTATAGAGAGTATGGAAAGTAGGTTTTCCTATATTTCTGGTATTTTTTTAAAAAATTCCACTGTGACACAATCTGATAGTGTGCTAAGTATTAGATAAAATGTGCTTTTTTTTTTTTACATTTAGTGGTTTATTCTAAAGGATATTACAAAGAATAACAGATGAAGAGATAAATAGGGTGAGGTATAGGCAAACAGACACTCAGCTTCCATGCACTTCCTGGGTGTGTCACCTTCCAGGAACCTCTGGAAATTCCTCTTGGGTTTTAATGGACAGCTATGTGCAAATATGATTAGACTTCAGGGTATAGTGCAGGACACTGTATGGACCCTCACTGGAATGAGGGTCTTATGACCCACAATCAGTAGGGCAGAGAAAGATTAGAGTCCTGCCTTGGAGCAGGTGAATGTCAGAAAGAATCTGTTTTTCCTGAAGCTTAACATACCCAATGTTATGACAGGAACATTAGGTTCAGCCATGGTACTGGTGCAGATTGCTGCTGGTAGCAATACTAGTCTAGCAAGTGCCTCCCCGCTAGCCCATTCCCACTCATATAGGGCAGGGTTATGTAGTTTCCATAGTGAGCCATTTTTACTACCAGACAATATAGCTGTATCCACTTAGCCCCAATTTTGCCAGATGGGGTGAAGGGCTATGGGAGTTACGAGCCAAGAACTGTGGACAAAAACCAAAGTATTTACTGTAACACCAGAGGCCACCTCCTGGTTTTCAAACACAGATCTTTTACATCAAAGAATATACACAGAAGATGGCAGATGAGAAACACCACCAGACAGAGTGTCTCTGCAAAAAAGACAGTTTCTAGAAGAAATTAGAAGAAAGAAGCAAGGAGACGAGCATACATTGGACGAGAGTCGGAAGGAGGGGTACCAGAGACTACGGAAGACTCCACAGGAGGAGGTTGCTGAGGAGAACTGGAAGAAGAGACCTCCCAAGAAGCTTGGAGATCAGTGGTAAGGGTAGGTGGCGCAGTTAACTTTCCCTTCCCTTGCATCTTGGACTACTGGTGGTCTCCCCAGTGGGTGGAGAGACCTGCGGCCACCAGCCCAGAGACAGCCACCACCAGTGAGCAGTAAGCCTATAGCAGACATGGCACCAGACTCCCAACTCGCTCGGGGCACCTCCGTGTGCACAGACATGAGCTGCGTGGCAGGTGCCATATTGCTTCATTCTCCCCTCCCCCTTCCCTATGTAGCTGCCGAGAAAGATAATATAGCCACTAGCTGGAGGCATCTCCAGGGGAGATGGGGACGGGACCTTCCCCTTTTGGAGCCCTTCAGCTAACCAAGGAGTACTCAGCTCCAAGGCAGCTCCAAGCTACCAAGGCAGCTCCCTACCTGCCAGCCCTCCCAGGTGCTGCTGACCCGGTGATTCCAGGAGAATGGGGCAGACCCTGAGGCAGAGAGACATCGACCCAGGTTGGGCTCCCATGGTTTGAACTGGGACTTGCATTCCTCTCCCTGGTGGGGTCAGGGAGTGAATTCCAGGGCACAGAGGTCAGACCTGAGGACCAGATCCTGTGTACCCAGGTCTCAAACGAGCCTGATAGGGTGTGTGTGCCTTAAAGGGCGGATCAGCGTGCTTGAGGGCAACCCTCCTCCCAAGGGGGGGCTGTGTGCCCAGCCCAGGCGGTGACTTGGCGCAGGGAGCCTCCTGGCCTACATCACAGCCAGGAGAGACCTGGTGGCATGGGGTCTGGCCTGCTGGCAGAGGCCCAGGAAAAGCCGCGGAGTTGGGGAGGGTGGAAAGGAGCGAGGCCCGCTCCAGACTGCGGGTCTCAGAAAGCCCCACCCCCACACGCAGACTTTCTGACTGAGCGGGGCCATTTCAATCCCTTCCTGACAGCCTTTCCCAGAAGCAGAGAACAGAACTTTTACTCCTGCTAACAGCATTTATGGTGCCTGAGGGCAGGTTTACCCAACCCAGCTCCGCCCAGACTCATTCCCAGACCAGCCCTCACTGAGGGGGAGAAAAGGACACACCTGGAAGTCCCAGGGCCCCACCAACCACTAGAGAGGCACTAGAGAGCCTCTCCAGAAGAACAAGAGCTGGTTACAGGACCCAAAAACAACAGTGTAGCCTGCTCCTCCCAGCAAGCACCACCTACTGACAGGGAGGACATTCTGCACACCCTTTTTACGGCACCTACTGACTCATCATACAGGGTGTGATCGAAGCTCACCAACAAACATCACCTACTGGCTCAGAGACTATACAGGGCATGTCATTACCCAAACGAAAATCTAAAGGTAAGAAGCAACAACTAATCCAGATGGGAAGAAATCAGCGAAGGAACTCTGGAAATATGAAAACCCAAATGGAAAGCACACACCCAAAGAGGACCACCAGCCCCTCAGAAATGGACAGCAACCAAATCAGACCACTAAAATGACAGAAGAAGAATTTTGAGCATGGATCATAAGAAAATTCAACGATTTGCAAGAAAAACTAGATAACCAACACAAAGAAAATGCAAAAGGATTCCAGGACCTGGAAGAAATATTCACTAAAGAAACTGAAACAATGAAGAAAAATCTAACTGAACTCCTGGAAATGAAGAATCAATTCAGGGAACTACAAAACACAGTGGAAAGCCTCAAGAACAGGGTAGATCAAACAGAAGAAAGAATCTCGGAGATTGAAAATAACACCTTCCAATTAAATAAATCAGTCACAGAGATAGAGCAGAGAAACAAGAGAAAACAGCAAAGCCTACAAAAGATGTGGGATTATGTGAAGAAACCTTATGTGAGGGTTATAGGGTTACCCGAAGGGGGAGAAGAAAACACTCAAGGGTTGGATAAGCTATTTGAAGATATAATAGAGGAAAATTTCCCAGGCCTTGGTAAAAATCTTGATATACAAGTTCAAGAACCTCAAATAACCCCTGGGAGATTCAATGCAAACAGGAAGATGTCATGACATGCAGTCATCAGACTGACCAAAATATCACCCAAAGAGGCCCTTCTATGAGCTGTAAGATGAAAGAAACAAGTACCATACAAAGGAAAGCTAATCCAAATAATACCAGACTTCTCTACTGAAACTTTACAGGCAAGGAGAGACTGGGGCCCCATTCTCACTCTTCTGAAACAGAATAATTCCCAGCCTGGAATCTTATTCCCTGAAAAACCAAGTTTTGTATACAAAGGAGAAACCAAGACATTCACAGATAAGTAAAGACTGAGGGAATTCACAAAGACAAGGCCAGCCTTCAAGGAGTACTCAAAACAGTGTTACCCACAGATCAGCACAATAAACACTCATGAATGTAAATCTACTCAAAGCTAAAGTTCAAATCCAAGAAACCACAATAGCTCAAGAGAGAAAACAAAGCAACAAAGTTCAACCCAACATAATGAACAGAAATCTGCCCCACCTATCAGTTATCTCAATAAATGTGAATGGCTTGAACTCCCCACTCAAGAGACATAGGCTGGCCAAATGGATAAAAAAAAATACAAACCAAGTATCTGCTGCCTTCAGGAAACACATCTATCCAGCAAGGATGCAGTTAGACTAAAGATAAAGGGATGGAGAACAATATTTCAATCAAATGGAAGCCAAAAGAAAGCTGGCATGGCAGTGCTGATTACAGATAACTTAGTCTTTAAATCAACAAAAGTAATAAAAGACAAAGAAGGTCACTATATAATGGGGAAGGGTACAGTTCAACAAGAAGACATAACAATTCTAAATATATATGCACCCAACCTAGGTGCACCCAGATTCATAAAGCAAACTGTAATTGATCTAAACAAATGGCTAAACAACAACATCATAATAGTTGGAGACTTTAGCACCCCACTGACAGCACAGGACAGATCCTCCAAACAGAAAATCAACAAAGAAATAATGGACTTAAACAGAACTCTAGAACAAATGTGCCTGGCTGACATTTACAAGACATTCTACCCCCAAACCACTGAATATACATTTTTCTCATCAGCTCATGGGTCATTCTCTAAGATTGACCATATCCTAGGACACAAAGCATGTCTCAAACAATTTAAAAAAATAAAAATCCTACTATGTATCTTCTCAGATCACAATGGAATAAAAGTAGAAATCAACCCTAACAAGAACTCTCATTTCTACACAAAGTCATGGAAACTAAACAAACTTCTGCTGAATGATCACTTCATAAATGAGGGAATCAAGATGGAAATTAAAAGATTCTTTGAACTAAATGACAAAGGAGACACAAGTTATCAAAACCTGTGGGACACAGCTAAAGCAGTCCTGAGAGGTAAGTTTATTTCCATAAATGCCTATATCCAAAAGTAAAAAAGATCACAAATAGACACCCTAATGAATCATCTCAAAGAGCTAGAAAAATAAGAACAGACCAACCTCAAACCCAGCAGAAGAAGTGAAATCGTTAAGATTAAATCAGAACTTAAAGAAATTGACAACAGGGAAACCATACGGAAGATAAATAAAACAAAAAGTTGGTTCTTTGAAAAAATAAACAAAATTGACACACCTTTGGCTAGACTAATGAAAAGCAGAAAAGAAAAATCTCTAATAAGCTCCATCTGGAACAATGAAGGAGATATTACAATGGATGCCATGGAGATGCAAGATATGATTTATGAATACTACAAAAACTTCTATGCACACAAACTGGAAAATGTGGAGGAAACGGACAATTTCTTAGAAACACACAGCCTCCCTAGGCTCAATCAGGAAGAAATAGAATTCCTGAACAGACCAATATCAAGTCCTGAAATTGAAACAGCAATAAAAAACCTTCCTAAAAAGAAAATTCCTGGACCAGATGGTTTCATACAGGAATTTTACCACACCTACAAAGAAGAACTGGGGCCTATCCTGCAGAAATTATTCCACAACATTGAGAAGGATGGAATTCTCCCCAACACATTTTATGAAGTGAACATAACCCTGATACCAAAACCAGGAAAGGATGCAACAGAAAAAGAAAACTGCAGACCAATAACCGTTATGAATATAGATGCAAAAATTCTCAACAAAATCCTAGCCAATCGAATCCAGGTGCTTGCCAAGAAAATAATCCATCACAACCAAGTGGGCTTCATCCCAAGGATGCAGGGATGGTTCAACATACGCAAATCTATAAATGTAATTCACCATATAAACAGAAGCAAAAGCAAAGACCATAAGATCCTCTCAATAGATGCAGAGAAAGCATTTGACAAAATTCAACACCCTTTTACTATAAGAACGCTCAACAAAATAGGCATAGACAGGGCTTACCTAAAAATGATGCAAGCCCTATATGAGAAACCCACAGCCAGTATCATACTGAATGGGGAAAAATTGAAAGCATTCCCACTTAGAACTGGAACAAGACAAGGTTGCCCACTATCTCCACTTCTATTCAACATAGTGCTAGAAGTCCTCACTACAGCAATCAGACAAGAGAGCAGAATAAGGGCATCCAAATGGGAACAGAAGAGATCAAACTCTCACTCTTTGCTGATGACATGATATTATACCTAGAAAACCCCAAGGATTCAACCAAGAGACAGACTCCTTGAATTGATAAATGAATTTGATAAAGTCTCAGGATGCAAAATCAATACACAGAAATCAGAGGCATTCCTATACGCTAACAACAGTAAAAGTGAGAACCAAATCAAAGACTCAATTCCTTTCAAGATAGCAACAAAGAAAATAAAATACCTAGGAATATATTTAACTAAGGAGGTAAAAGACCTCTAAGGGAGAACTATGAAACACTGAAGAAAGAAATAGCAGAAGATGTAAACAGGTGGAAGCATATACCATGCTCATGTCAGCAGAATCAACATTTTAAAATGTCTATACTACCCAAAGTGACCTACAGAGTCAATGCAATGCCTATCAAAATGCCACCATCATTTTTCACAGATATAGAAAATATAATTTTATGCTTCATATGGAACCAGAGAAGACCCTGTATAGCAAAATCAATCCTAGGCAATCAATCTACTAGACTTCAAACTATACTACAAGGCTATAGTCATTAAAACAGCTTTTTACTAGCACAAGAACAGAGATGTTGACCAGTGGAACAAAACAGAGAACCCAGATATAAAACCATCCTCATATAGCCAACTAATCTTCAACAAACCAGACAAAAACGTACACAGGGGAAAAGAATCCTTATTCAATAAATGGTGCTGGGAAAACTGGATAGCAACATGTAGAAAACTGAAACAAGACCCACACCTTTCACCTCTCACAAAAATCAACTCACGCTGGGTAACAGACTTGAACCTTAGGTGTGAAACTATTAGAATTTTAGAGGAAAATGTTGGAAATACTCTTCTAGACATTAGCCTAGGCAAAGAATTTACGAAGAAGACCCCAAAGGGAATCACAACAGCAATAAAAATAAACAAATGGGACCTGATCAAATTAAAAAGCTTCTGCACAGCCAAAGAAACTGTCAAGAGAGCAAATAGACAAACCACACAATGGGAGAAAAATTTTGCAAGCTGTACATCCGATAAAGGGCTGATAACTAGAATCTATTTAGAACTCAGGAAAATCAGTAAGAAAAAATCAAACAATCCTATCAATAAATGGTCAAAGGACATGGGCAGAAACTTCTCAAAAGAAGACAGAATAATGGCCAACCACCATATCAAAAAATGTTCAACATCTCTAATCATCAGGGAAATGCAAATCAAGACCACAATGAGATATCACTTAACTCCAGTGAGAATGGCCTTTATCAAAAAGTCCCCAAACAATAAATGTTGGTGTGGATGCAGAGAGAGAGGAACACTTCTACACTGCTGGTGGGACTTCAAACTATATAATAAACCTCTGTGGAAACCATAATAAACCTCTGTGGAAAGCAATATGAAGATACCTTAAAGAGATACAAGTAGATCTACCATTTGATGCAGCAATTCCACTACTGGGCATCTACCCAAAAGATCAAAAGTCACTTTATGAAAAAGACACCTGCACGTGAATGTTTATAGCAGCACAATTCACAATTGCAAAGTTGTGGAAACAACCCAAGTGCCCATCAATTCATGAGTGGATTAATAAAATGTGGTATATGTATACCATGGAGTACTATTCAGCTTTAAGAAACAATGGTGATATAGCACCTCTTGTATTTTCCTCGATAGAGCTGGAAACCATTCTACTAAGTGATGTATCTCAAGAATGGAAAAACAAGCACCACATGTACTCACCAGCAAATTGGTATTAATGGACCAACACCTCAGTGAACATATAGGAATAACATTTATCGTGTGTTGGGCAGGTGGGAGGGGGGAGGAGAGGATGGGTATATACAAACGCAATGAGTAAGATGTGCAACGTTTGCAGGATGGTCACGCTTGAGGCTCTGACTCGAGGGGGGAGTGGGGGCACGGGCAATATACGTAACCTTAACACTTATACCCCCATAATACGCTAAAATAATAAAAAAAGGAATATACACAATCATTAATGATCAATCTAGTCCATGATATTATATGAATGTCTCCCATGGTGAGGCCACTCAGGTCTGTGGACTTTCTTTCCATCTTGTCAGGCTCCAAGAGCAGGGGTACTCTTGGCAGATAGACAGCTCTACTCTTTATTTATTTATAGCCCTCCTTATCCAAGCACTGGACTGTCATTTATTTTTGCTCGAACTTTCTTTTCACCTTTGGAAGGAATATTAGGTTCGCCCACTGTACTGGTCCAGATTGCTGGTAGCAATACTAGTCTAGCAAGTGTCTCCCTGCTAGCCCATTCCCACTCATATAGGGCAGGGTTTT